>NC_133328.1:282055445-282657926 GCF_042186555.1 Aquarana catesbeiana
CCTATAAGGGCTGTGCTGATATTTTTTCCCCTCCAGGACCTTCCCCTTGATTGAGGGGCAACTGTGTATATCGTGTACACCCCATTTGAATCTCCTTACTTATTCATGAGATCAGCAATACTTCTCCGAACTCTCTTCACTTAGCTCTTCATTGAGAAGATGGAAGAAGTCAACCCCGAATTCTCTGACATTTTTTATTTTTTTCTGGAAATCCTCCCAAGTCTTTTTGATGGACTGTCCTAGCTGTTCCATTGGGTCCTAGCGACCCCAGGGCATAATTTCATATCCCAGCCCACTATCCCCCCCCTTCCTCCCCCTCCATTTCCCTCTCCCTGCCTTTCCTCTCCCTCCCCGATTACTCGTAGGATGAAACTTACTACATGCCTTGTTCAGGTATTTTTCTGCAATATAGTGAGGTATTCCTGTTCCTCTTAGAGGGTATGTTCAAGGTTCTATTTATGTTTTCCTTTATTTTGGTATACATATAAGAGAATTTAATCTCCATATTTTTGAGGTTCCATATCACCCCTGGTATTGGGGACCCGGCGGCTCGGCTGGGCTAGCATTGCCACTCCTTCTGTTGTGACCAAGGGGGTTTCCCTTCTGGTTACATCAGACATACAACCTCGGCTGAGGTTGTTTTTGTTTTTCTGAGACCCCCCGTTTTTTTTTCAGGTCTTGGATTTGAACGGAACTTATTAGTCCAGTTCCTTGGCTTACTAGGTATTAAGCCTGGTTTTTCTTGAATTTTGTAGTTTGCTCATATTAATTATTTTTTCTTTTTTTCCTTTTATTCTTACCACTCCCCTCTTTTCCTCTTCTTTCTCTTTCTCCCTCCATTTATTTCAGGATTGTGCACAGGAGACCATCATTATCCAGAATCCTCCGATGCAGCTTCGAAGTCCCCCTCCCAGACTCAAAATCGATTCAACTAGGAACCAGGTAGGTTCACACCAAATGCACCAGTTTTACCCCTCCTGTGACTATGGCTGACTCCCCTCCTCTTCAGAAGGCTCTCAAGATTGCCTCTCACAACACCCAAGGGCTCAACTTCCCCGTCAAAAGGTGTAAAGCCTTTCAAAGTTACAACTCCAGAGGACTAGATATAGTTCTTCTCCAGGAAACTAATTTTCCTCTAAATTACTCACCCACTTTTCTACACAATAAATACCCCACTTTCTTCCTCGCAAACGCTGGCGAGAAAAAAAGGGGGGTAGCCGTCCTATTCTCTAAACCGACCCCATTTTCACACGCTAAGACTATCAAAGATATTGAGGGGAGATATATTCTAGTCAAAGGTACGATTGAAGGTAATCTCTACACCATTATATCCTATTATGCGCCCAACAAGGGCCAAGCGAAGTTTTTCTCCTCCTTACTTGCCACACTCTCTCCCCTCTTTGAGGAAAGGGTGATTATGGGTGGGGATTCCAACATCACGTTTGACCAGATCCTCGATAAATCGAACCTAGGGATCCCCCACTTCAAAAAACCCCCCAAACAGAGCCTCCAGATTGCTAGACTTCTCCACTCATTAGGTCTTATTGATTCATGGAGGGAACTCAGTCCAACGACAAAGGACTATACACACTACTCAGCTCCCCATAAGACTTATGCTAGAATTGACCATGTTTTCATGTCAAACTCTGATATACACACTGCTAATCACGCCTCTATCCAAGATGTTCCATGGTCTGATCACTCCCTAGTAACCCTGAAATTATCCAATTCGTTATCTCCCTCTGGCTCTCGTCTCTGGCGTCTAAATGAAAAAATCTTATCTAACCCGGTCCACTGCACCTTATTGGAGAAGGATATTAAAGAATATTTCTTGATTAATGACACTGAAGATATCTCCCCTAGTACTCTCTGGAACGCTCACAAAGCGGTAATTAGAGGGAAACTGATACAACTCTCTGCCAAATTAAAGCGAGAACGGCAAACAGATATCCTAAAGCTAGAGAAAGAGTTCAAAGATCTTAGTAATTCCCATAAACAAAATCCCAATCCTATCACTCTCTCTAAACTTGATTCTATAAGACTGTCCCTTAACTCAGCCTTGACCTCCAATGCGGATAAGCATCTTCATTGGCTTAGTGGCAGCTTCTATTTGCGCGTGAACAAATTTGGCCCCCAGTTAGCGGCCAAACTAACCCCAAAACATAGATCCTTTGCCCTACCCAAAATAAAATCTCAGTCAGGTTCACTCACCCAAAATCCAAGTAAAATCCTAACGACTTTTCAATCATTTTATGCCAACCTATATTCTGACGATTGCCCAACCTATCAACAGGAAATAGACGCATTTCTCGAGAAAATTACACTGCCCAAAATCTCTGAGTCTCATCGCTCCATTTTAGAATCCCCATTTCAAGAATTCGAGATCCGAGCAGTCATTAAAGATCTCAGAAAAGATTCTGCCCCAGGCCCGGACGGGTTTTCAAATTTCTACTACAAAACTTTTATAGATTCCCTCTCTCCGTATCTGGTTCGTCTCTTCAACTCCTTAAGCAAATCCTCCCCTTTGGACCCTGACGCCAATTTGGCTCTCATCTCGGTCATCCCTAAACCGGGTAAAGACCCCAGTGAAGTGAGCAATTACAGACCTATTTCATTAATTAATAATGACTTAAAAATCATGACGAAAATATTATCGAACAGACTCGCGTCTTTTATAGGTTCTTACATACATAAGGACCAAGTGGGGTTTATACCAGGGAGACAGGGTCCGGACCAGATACGGAGAGCAATAAATGCAATTTCCTTAATGAAGTCTGGGTGGGATGGGGGCCCCCCTCAGGAGGGCCTCCTCCTCTCCATTGATCTCCAAAAAGCGTTTGACACGGTGGCTTGGCCCTACCTTTTCACGATTTTACGTAAATGGGGTTTTGGCCCAAACTTTATTAATGTTTTGGAAGCTCTATATCACCAACCTAAAGCACAGGTTAGAATACAGGGACACCTCTCAGATAAATTCCCCATACAGAAGGGAACGAGGCAGGGATGTCCCTTATCCCCCCTTCTCTTCGCGATGGCTATCGAATCCTTAGCCATCGCGATAAGACATCATCCGGACATTCATGGAGTCCGGTGCGGACAATCTACTCACAAATGCGCTTTATTTGCGGATGATGTCCTCTTGTTCATAACATCCCCCTTAATTTCCACCCCCAACATAATCCAACTTTTACATAACTTTGAACTAGCTTCCGGTCTTAAAGTAAATGTCTCCAAATCAGTCGCCCTGATTTGGAGACATTTACTTTAATTCAACCTCCATCCCTTATCTCGGCATCAACCTCACGTCCAGTATTGACTCAATGTTTAAACATAACTTTCTTCCTATGTTCAAAAAGCTCACTGACGATCTGACCCAGTGGTCGCTTTATAAACTCTCATGGCTAGGCAAAGTGAACGCGGTCAAAATGACGCTTCTACCTAGGATTCTATATCTCTTTCGCTCCCTACCCATTCCGGTCCCCATATCGCACATTCAACGCTTACAATCTGCTATCATTCGCTTTATTTGGGACAAAAAAGGTCACAGGTTCTCTAAAGAGGTGATTGGACAATTCTTTAAAGCTAATGGTCCCCTCACTTTAACATATTGTACAACTAAACTTGAAATGCCCTCAAGCGAAAAATTTAGGTTTCTTCAAATATCACATTTCTTGAACCGGCTATGGAGGAGTGGTGAGAATCACCTATCAGTAACACCCTATGAACAATGGTGCGCTTCAGCCTTAGACACAAGAGGGGGTATCTCTCTCATTTATTCATCCCTAGTGGAACCCACAGAGAAAGCGGCATACATGATGAGCTGGGAGCGGGACCTTGACTTCAGCTGGGAACTAGACACATGGCACTCATCTCTTTGTTTTAGAGGTTGCAACCACAGGGGCACTCTTTTGCACATACTATGGGAATGCCCTAAAATCAGAATGTTTTGGAATAAGATATTCTCCCTCATCCGCAGAACATGCGGCTGTGCACTAAAACAAGATCCAATTATTGCTCTACTTAATGGTCCCATTCCCAAAATATCCAAGCATACCCAGAAGTTGATTCAGTTTATTCTCTTGGGCGCTAAAATGACTATAACCCGGTCCTGGAAATCACAGAAAGTGTCTGTTCGAGCAGCCATATAAAAAATCTCTTGGATTATGCTGCAAGAAAAGATATCTAATACCATACTGGATACCCTAGACAAATTCAAGACTATCTGGGAACCTTGGGCAACCCTCATTGGACATCCCCTGTATGTGTAAACGATAGCTCATGATTGTGGTTCCTTCTTGGATGGCCTCCAACTTCCTTCTCCCGGTGGTCTCCTGTGCACTTCCTTCCCTTTACTCTTTACGTTTAGCTAATCTCTTCGGCCCCCTCCCCCCCTCACCTCTTCTGTCCCTCTCCTCTTCTTTCTTTCCTCCTTTCACCCTTCAGCTTCTTCTTATTTCCATACCATCTCTTCAGGCTCTCGGTATTTTATACTAATTATGGTATTAGCCTAAAAGTTGTTCTCAGGGTAGATCCCGGGACAGGGTTTTCCCCTGTTTATTAAACACAGTTGGTTATAGTCCTGACTAATGGACTACGGTTTATTCTACCTTGAGAGAGTTCAACCCAACAGATCGCCTCTTTGACTACTTACAGATTGTTTAAGTATGATATTATTGTAATATTCATCTGTAATTTAGATACAATTCCCCTTTTCTATTGTTCTTTGTCCTTTTGCCAGCCTTTTTTTTCTAAATATTTCCTCACATTAGGTAACGAAGTGGGCATGGGGATTCCCAGCTCACCAGAGCAGTTAGTTCCCAGAAGGGGCTCTGGCGGCGAGAATTCCTAAGTCCATAGCGACTGGTTACTTTATTTTGAATTTTATTATTGTTTTTTCCTTTTTACTCTTAAGAAAAGGGTACATGAAGATTGGCTGTAATCACTCTTTGTAATTGCTGTACTATTATTATACTATGTACATGTTGAGCGTTTTGCTCTTATTTTTTTTCCTGCTCGATGTATTTTCTTGATTCTTTTCAATAAACTTTATTTTAAACTTTAAAAAAAAAAAAAATAAATAATTGTGCACACCTTGATATAGGGTGTTCATCTCCTTCATCGCCACACCCTCCGTCACAAATACTCATCACCTGATATACTTAAATCCAATAAGCATTCACGTTTATACAGCTTGGAGTTGGACAATATGCATTAAATTTATGATCTGGTCAAAATACTCACTTGCCTAATAATTGTGCACACAGTGTAGATAGATAGATAGATAGATAGATAGATAGATAGATAGATAGATAGATAGATAGATAGATAGATAGATAGATAGATAGATAGATAGATAGATAGATAGATAGATAGATAGAAGGATCAAAAGATAGATAGATAGAAGGATCGAAAGATAGATATATAAATAGATAAAAAAAATATTACATTGATTAATAAACTGAAGAGAACACATAGTCCTCTCAATTTCTAATTCAGCAGAGTGCAATATATGTACTATACATTCAAGCAGGGAAATAATCTTTAAATAACAGAGGTTAAGCAATCTTTTATGGAACATGAAACTCTATCTAGAAGGTGCCCGTATTCCTAAGAAAGTTAAGAAGTCCTATCAAATCTATTTTGGTATCTCCTGCATAAGTGCCACTTTGAAGGATTAATCGGCTATAACGGCTTTTACTGACAGCATATTTATTTCACTTCCTAAATGGAATCCAATTTAAAACTATTAATATTAATGCACTAAGATAATTCTGATGATGAATTAATAAAACACTTAGCCTCTCAATATGCTGTTTGCTTTTACCATTTAATGATACCCTTAACTAGGAAGAGGAAGAGATAGATCCAAGTCCACTAGGAGCCTGAAAATTAGAAACCACTTCATTGTTTTTAGCTTGCTGCTTTAATGCCAATCAATACCATTGATTTTGGAACAGAAAAAGTATTTGCAAAATCGTTACCATGTGCTACATTTTTATGTGTATTCCAGAAGCATTAAAATTGGTAATTTCTCTAAAAAGTAGTTATGCATTGTCATATAAAATGTTAAATATATTGTAGTTTTACAATTATAGTTGAATTTAGCTTTTAAAAAAAATAGACAGAAAAGAAGCAGCTGCATCTAATCCATACATATAAATATAAACATGAGTTTTAATGTGGCAATATCTTTGTAGAACAGTGCTTTTCTGCCTGTTAATTAAATTGATCATACTTTTATTTTTTTTTTAAAAAGAACAAAAAAAGCACATTAATAAATAAATACAAATAATAACCTGTATATACTTGCATTGGATACATTGGTTAATAAATATATATATATATATACATTAAAAATAACTTTATTGCTTTTTTCATTTGAATTGTTAGATATCATATATTGTCACTCTTTGTTAGCAATCTTGTGATTTGAAAACTTATGAGTAAAGTGGCCAGTTTTAAACAATTAATCCTTTAATCTGCCAGGACTAGCTTGATTTTTGCATCTCAGATAGCCAAGTTTGTTTTTCCATTTTAGATCTGCACAAGTGAATAACACAATAAAAACTTTTAATTTATACTAAAAATGCCACAAAACATATATTTTCTAAACACATAGAGACTATAGATATTAATATATAATTCTAAATTTTACATCTAAATTTACTTCACAATTCTTTATCACTGTTATTAGTACGCAAACAAATATACTTTCCAAAATTCCAACTTAGTATATGTGAAAAAATGTTATCAGTCTGGAAATGACAAATGCCTTATGCTTCTAAAACCATGCACACTTGTTAAGCAACATATATATATATATATACACACTGTGAAAATGCAACATTAATTAAAAGAATTATTACAATACTCTGGTTTCTCTTCAGATTGAATAAATGTTTTGCCTTTTACTAAAGATCTCTGTGGAGAGGAACAATGATGAGTCTAAAGTAAAAAATGTAGCGCTAAGACAAAACAAAACCCAAAATGTGTATATATAAATAAAATTCGGTGGCCAGTGGGTAGTGTCCACTGTGACATAGAAAAAACAAAACCAAAATAAATACAAGTGAGTAAAATTTATTGACTCATGGATATTATCCACTGTGACGTGAATATGAGCAACATAAGTGGCAAAGTCCGACAGTGCAATATGATATGGAATCCAGTATGAATGGAAAATCTTCTAATGTGTATATGTAAATAAAATTCAGTGGCCAGTGGGTAGTGTCCACTGTGGCATAGAAAGAACAAAACCAAAATAAATATAAGTGGGTAAAATTCAATGACTCATGAATATTATCCACTGTGACATGAATGTGAGCAACATAAGTGATAAAGTCCCACAGTGCAATATGATATAGAATCCCGTACGAATGGAAAATCTTCTAATGTGTGATTCATCAACATGGAAATCGTGAGGTAGAAATAGGTGAAATACTCTTACCAGAACGGGTGGATTCGAATATCGTTAAATGTTCACAATTTGTATAGTGGATCACCTTGTTTAAGTGATTAATAGTAACAAGTATTGTTCACGGATTTGGAGCTTACTGACCACTATATTTAATAATAGCCTGTATTACACTACATTTGTGTTAAGTATACACCATTAACTGGCACTTTCACGTAAGCTAGGGAGCGCCACCATCCCCTTCCATTTTGTTTATGTCCATGACTTTCCTAAGCCATAGGTCAATGGTCGGTGGATGAGGTGACTTCCAAAGGATGGGAATGCAAGCATTGGCAGCGTCAAGGAGGTGGCAGATCACGGATTTTTTATATACTTTTGCCGAGGTCACTGAAGCATGTAGGAGGAAGAAGGCTGGGTCGTCCAGGACTGGGCGTTCTGCAAACTTTTGTGTGATTTGACGTACTTTTTCCCAGAAGTCTGTCAGTTTAGGGCACGACCAAAAGATGTGTAGGACAGTTCCTTGCTCACTCTGACATCGCCAGCAGAGGTCGGAGAAAAAGGGGAAGTATTTATGTAG
The DNA here is from genome assembly GCF_042186555.1 of Aquarana catesbeiana. Lineage (NCBI taxonomy): Eukaryota > Metazoa > Chordata > Amphibia > Anura > Ranidae > Aquarana > Aquarana catesbeiana. The sequence continues at coordinate 282,063,437 of NC_133328.1, forward strand.
TTGTGCCGGGGTTCTATACCAACGCGACAGGATTTTAAAATTGGTCTCCTGTGCTTTTGTACAGATCGAAGATTTGTGTACGATTTGAAGGATGTGTAGACTTTGAGTTGAAGTGACAATCTAACTCCCGTTCCCACCCAATCAAACCTGGGGGTTGAAAATCTTCTGGGGGTGTGATCAACAGTTTGTATGCGAGTGAGAGTATATGTGGCAGAGCGCCAGTGTCTGAACAGCAGTCCCCAAAGGTTGTGAGAGGCTGGCTAGGGTCTCTAGGGTGTGGTAAAGAGTTTAAGAAATGACCTAGCTGAAGTGCTCTCAAAAAATCCAGGCGGAAAGGGCCCATAGGGTCTGTAAGTTCCGTTAAGGACACCCATCTTCCGACAGTTCGAAAGTGTAAGGCTTGGTAATGGCCTGATCTGGTCAGATTCTGAAATATCCCGTCTTGAAGTCTGGGCGTGAATTGTGGATTACTTAAAATCGGAGCTAGGGGAGAGTTCTTAGATGAAATAACAGTCCGGGAGAGTAGATTAAGGACTGGGAGGATTTATCCTCTTAATGACTAGGCCATTTTTTGCAATATGGTGCAGTTGTCAGTTTAAGTAACGCAGTGCCGTATCGCAAAAAATGTGCTAGTCATTAAGGGGATAAATCCTTCCAGTCCTTAAGTAGTTAATAAAGGAATAGTGCATGTTCACTTTTCAAGAAGAAGTCTCACTAAAGTTTTCCTTTCTTTCCTCTGTACCCCAGATGACAAAGTGCATGATGCACTTTGTTCCATCGTCCTAGGTAGTCGTGTTCCTGAGATAGTATGGTTAACAGCACATGTGAGTGCAAATTGAATTTTTGCTTACCTTAACCTTATTTACTAAGATTAGTAAAAGTTACTTTGCAAAGTGAAAATCCTCTCTGAAAGAAGAAATCTCATGATGGTGTAAAAACAAAATGTATAAGCCCAAGTTGTGGTCATATCAATAGTTGAGAGTTGGCAGTGCTCAGTTGCCACTGCCCATCTGTGTAATCCCCCTTGCCACCTGCAAACAATATCAGTTCTAGTTGGCCAGTAGTAGAAAATGCCCTCTCCCTGCTGTACTATGTGTAATTTTTTTTGTGGAAGTGCCCGGATTCATATGCCTCTTTTTAGTATTGTTTATTAGTCCCACAAGAGGAAGAAATTGAATATCAAGATTGACCCCCATAGGCTTCAACAGGGTTTGGGGCTAAGATTGGATTTTCCACGTTTGGAGGATGTTTTGCATATCAAACCTGGACTTGCCAGACTTATTACATTTGTCAACAAATGCTTTAAACTGTCATCATGTCAAAAAATTACATGCAGTTCCCCCAAAATAAATACCAGACCCTCTGAGTCTCACATGGATTTTATGGGGATACCTCACACAAAAAAAAACAAATAAAAGTGTGAGGTCCTCCAGGAAATCCACACGAGACCCTTATCCAAGCATGAGTCTGGCTAGAAAGGAAAGGGGGTGGGTGTGCACACCCCTCCTGAACTCCTGAGCTATACCAGGTCACATGTCCTCAACATGGAAGGCTTTCCAGAGGGGACCCCCTTAACAAAACACTTTGTCCCCATCTTGAAGAGTTAATTCACAAAAAACACAGAAACAAAGACACCCAAATGTTTGACAAGTCCTTAATTTAAGAAAAAAATTAATATACCCAAAAATTACCCTTGGTGTAAATCGATTGTCAATTACAATGCCCTCCACCAGCAGCCTCACTGAAAAAAACAGGTGATCTGGCTCACAGGACTGATAACCCTAGCTATCATATACCTGTCATCAGGGGCAGGGATAGTAGCAGCATCCCAATGGCCTCCAGTTGTTAAAAAAGGATCAGGGTTTCTCTGTACATCAGTGGTTCTTTATGAAGCTGTCATATATAGAAGTGGTAGAAATAACACATTTTTATATGATGCATGGCTTCCTCCAAACAGGGGGCCAAATGGGATAGGTTGAGACTGAATCATTGGCTCATCCCTATTCTCTAAATTGATTTTTTAAGATCCTCTACTTTAAATGTATTTTTGACATTGATCCCAACACAGACCAGGAAGCTTAGGTCATGTTCAGGCCCTCCCAGTAGTTTGTCTATCCACTCCACCACAGTTGAGGAAATCCTAGTGACAAATTTTTTTGATCAGCCCTTCTGCCTAAAAAATCATCCTTAGTTACCAGATATCTGGTCCTTCCTGCATTACACTCCTCACCCCTATTGGTTTGACTGTTAGAGAGGGAGAATACATCTGGGGTTTCTAATTCCTAGTTTGTCATTATCACATTTTTGGGTTAATTTACTAAAGGCAAATAGGCTGTTCATTTTGAAGGGGAATTTTCACTTTATAAGAGAATTTTCCCTTAGCTTAGCAAATACGGTAAAGACTTCCGTCATCCAATCATGTGTAGACAAACATATTGTTTTTTTTTTCCCTTGCATGGGATTTGATATTCTTTGCCAAGAGAATTTTCACCGCATTCACTAAGTAAAGGGAAAATTTCTTTGCAACGTGAACAGCCTATTTACCTTTAATAAATCAACCCTCTTGACTCAACTTGATACATTTATTTGGGATTCAAACATAGCACTGGCTTTCTTTTTCTAAGGGCTCGTGTACACTACAGCTATTAAACTTTAGGAGCTTTTGGCGTTTTTTTGCCAAAGCTCCTAATCTCAACTCCACAAAAGCCTATGTGTCCATGCACACATAGGCTTTACAAGAGTCTAGATGCTGCTGCGGTTAGGGGAGGTTTTCAACTCCCTCAACCTCCCTCCTATGAATGATGAAGAATCGCTTTCAGTATAAGAACATTTTGACCGCAAAACGCGACAAAATTGTGTCAAAATCAGGGTAAAATCACGGCTTGAATTTGCCATGTTTTGCATTTTCCCATGGCCAGCGGCCAACATAGTCTGTGTGTACATGAGCCCTAACACTCTCTCTCACCAGACATACTTGCTTGATCATGGCAAGTCATCCTTTTTCTCACCCCATTAACAGTCTGCAATGGCGTCCCTAGGGGGGGCAGAGGGGGCCCTGACCCCCCCCCAACATTATGCTGTGCCAGAACCACAAAAGAGGCAATGTCTAAGAGGGAGAGCGTCCCCAGTCAGCTCCTGCGGGTGATTCCTCCCCCCTCCCTCTGCTCGCTGACACTGCATAATGCGAGCGCTCACACAACCACGGCCGCCCGATCTGCTCCTTCCCCTGCATCCTTACTGGCAGGATGAAGAGCGAGTTGCAGGAAGGACTCCACCAGGACTCTCAGTTACTGAAAAAACAGACTGATTTCTTCCATCCTTAGGACAAGAGAACCAGCCTGTAAATTCCAAGAAATGCCAGACCAGCGCTGTCAACAGCAGGGGCAGGACAGCAAGAGGAGGCTGGGGAACCCCACAGTGGCAGAACACCAGGGCCTGGTGGCAAGACAACCTTTGCAACCCTGATAGTTCTCCCACTGCTTTGGACCCTTATATTTTCTTAGTATGCTGGTGACATATAGCTCTTGTTTTCTGCCACCCTGGGGGGGCCCCAATACAGTAGGAAGGGAGCTCACTGCAGAACATGTGAAAGGGCTGTTGTGGGATCGTAGTAAAGGGCCCCAGGATATATATATATATAATTGCATTTTATAGTTGCCCCCCTACTTTTGTCCCTGTCCCCCCATGTGCCCCCCCTAAATATGAAAGCTGGAGACGCCACTGACAGTCTGCTCTGTGATTTGAAGATGCCTCATAAGGATATTGGTTTCTCTCAGTGTTGAAGTGAAAAAAGTCTTCAGTCTTGCTTGTTTTCCCATTTACATTTTGTGCATTTCCTTTAGAGGGAAATATAAAACATTACCAGGGGACAACAAAATAGCATATTTCTGGCAGTAGTTCTCTTGCGAACTGTATGTTGCAGGTATAATACACCCACCACATACAGACAAGTGAGGAAGCAGAGCAGCCCATAGTTCCCACTTACTGCTGAGTTTCTGTTGGAGACCAATATGGAAAACCATGCAAGAAAAGGGTAACAGATTTGGATGATTATGATTTTTGGTTATGTGTTAAAAAATCAAAGAAATGTTATATTTTTAATAATCGTATTTATACTCTTGCTGCATACTTCAAAAGTGCAATGGGGAAAATGTCTATATTGGCTGCAGAAATGTGTTTATTAACCTCCCTGGCGGTATGATTATTTCGGATTTTTGCGTCTCAAAGCGGTACAATTGTTTTGCATAGAAATTTGGCGTCTTATATATGTAGGCCTGTAATTCTTAGCAATAACACACTTAAATCTGTCCACCTAGAGTCTAGTAGATATCCCGGGTATGATGAAGTTTGAAACACAAAATCATAAATTATAATATAATAAATAAATATAAATAATTATAAAAAATAATAATATAATATTAATAAAATAAATTTCCCCACGATTCACTATCGCTCAATTCTGCAAGTGTTCTAATTTACTATTGCTGTTTTCTAGCTGGTCTAAAACCACTTTTGACGTAAAGGGACACTTTTTGGTTGCCATGGACAATCTCCAGTTTCCAGGCAGAAAGAACAGTATATACCATATAAAACTGCATGCAGGGCATTGGACAAAGCACTGGGGACAAAAGGGATGTGAAATGATTTCATACAGTAATGTAATCTGTAAGATTACAGTGTACTGTATGTGTTATGAATTTTCACTTTTTTGAATTTGCCACCAGGCTCCGCCCCCATGCGTCACAACACTCGCAGGGAAAGGAGCCCGGCACACAGGACATTGGGGCGGAGGACAGAGCCCGCAGACACAGCGGGGGGACATTGCAGGATCCTGGGGACAAGGTAAGTACACTGCACCAGGATCCTGAGATGTAATCCCGAGTGTGGCTCGAGGTTACCGCTAATGGTGCTGAAATTTAACCCCGAGCCACACTTGGGAAAACTGCCAGGGAGGCTACAGGCAAATAGGCTGTTCCCTGCTCAACAAGAGGAATTTCCGCCTTAGTTTATTGAATAAGCTAAAGCTCTGTTGATTTCCAATCATCCAATCATGTGCAAGCAAAATACTTTTTTCATTTATTTGTTGTTAATTTTCCTTGCACATGATTTGGTATTCTTTGCAAAGTGAATTTTCACCCTTTTCACCATGCTAAGTTAAAATTCCCTTGCAAAGTAAATATTCACTTTCCAAAGAGAACATACTAAATTAGTAGTGCTGGCTCCTTGAATACAGCCCAAGTGGCATGTAGCTTTTAGAACACAGGTTAATGGTACTGTTCTATTTCTCACCTGTGAAGCATATTATACTGGCCAGGAAGAGAATAAGGCTCAGATTAGCCACATGCAATGTATCATGCTAGCTATCTAGCCAAAGCCTACTGGTAGTGATCCATGCCATTATGCAGTACCATTTTTTAATTAACCCCACTTTTGTTGAGAAGAAAAACAATGCCCTCTGGGAGATCTATGTACATTGCAAGAATTTTAGCAAACTTTGTTACAGGTTCCTACCTTTCTTTTCTGAAGCAATAGCTGTTTTTTTCACCGTGTCCTTTCCATACTAATTCCTGAATGGGAGGTTCGGTGTTCTTTATAATCATCTGGTAAAATCTTAGTGCTCTAAAAAGGAATGCTGCAGTGCATCCCCTTAGTTGACAACCTTAGGAAGAATGTCTCAAAAACGAAATTCTTATTGCATGGAATAGTTTAAATATCACTTGTGTCTTACATAGTTAGTAGCTACATAGTTAAATAGGTTTAAAAAAGACACAGGTCCATCCAGTTCAACCAACAGACAAAAAAATCCACTGAGCCTGAACTATAGTGCAGAATCTTTGTGCAGAATTGTGATAAAATCAGTGAGCCAATTAAGGAAGCAGGAAACTACATTTCTGGGATTGTTCCATACAGTAATGTTGTACAGAATGCCTACAGGTTTCCATATTGCATTGATTTTTTTGTTATGGTTTTGGAAAATTGCTGTGATTGCAAATTGGAATTAAAAGGTATTTTTTATTAATAATAAATTACAAAATGGCATGTATAGTAATTGTATATGCTATATTCATTTTTTTACGAAAAGTAGAGTTTCCTTTTATTATTTGTTTAGAACAGTGGAAAGTAGCACTAAAATCTATCATTTAAGTCTCTGTGGATAACTGAACTGATGCACTGGTATAGATATATCCCAATTATACCAGTTCTTTTTGGCCTGCCTCATCATAAGCTGAATAGCTGTCTTAGATTCTATAAATGAGACAGCAGCCAGGGAAAATACCTATCTCCTACAAAGCATGGTATTACTGGATGTTGATATATCCTTGGCTACCCTACTTTCATTCTGATGAAATTCCCACTACCATTTTTGGTGACTTGAACATCCTTGTTAATAGTAACGCTCCTTCTACTTCTAAACTTCTCAGGCTAATCCTCTTTGACCTTAAGCAATAGATTCATGCTTCTACTCACTCTGATTGCAACACCCTTGACCTTGTATTCTCCTTATGCACTCAATGCCATCTCTCCAGCAATCCTTTTCCTTGCTCCCTGACTTCCACCACCTCTCCTGCCAACCGCTTAACAATTACATGTAGAACCTTTGCCACTTTAACCCTTCTCTTCTCTGTTCTGCTACTAAACACCTCTATGACAAAATCTCACCCCTGTCCTGCCCTAATCTAGCCACTTCTGTCTACAATAAATCCTGGTCCTTCACCATGGAAGAGCTTGCCTCCCACACTACATGACTAAGCTCCAAGGGGTAGAGCAAAATGCGTCGGTGGTGTGGCCTAGCTGGAGTCCAAGCTGAGGTTGCCAATTACACCTGAGCTCAGGGATATTATTGTTATGCCGCCATAGGGGAATTTTCTTTCACTTTGACCCCCCTCACTACACACAGCTTTGGGTCCTGACCTCTACAAGCCTGGCAAACAAATGACACCAGAAGTCTCAAAAAACATAGCTGTGCTCTTGAGGATCTGTGGCATAAGGCTAAGTTTTAGAAGGATTTCAACCAATATAAATCTGCCCTCCAAAAACACAATTCCTGCCTCCACACTACCATGCAGACCTATTTTGTCATGCTCAACTTCTCATCCAGTCCCCGTTGGCTCATATCTACCTTCAACTCTATTCTTCATCATCCACTGCCTCCACCCACTAACTCACTTACTGCCCAGAAGATCACCAATCACAAAATAAGATTAATGCAATTTGTGATGTGATCTCTGCTGTGCAGATACCTCCACCACTTAACACTCTGGGGTTGAGCATGATAAAATACTGTGCAAAGTGCACAGTTTATTTGTCTTTAGTAAATCAACCCCTCTATATCCACAGGCACAATCATTACTCCACTCATCCAATCCTGCTACCATAGACAAAGTTGCTAAACATTTTTCTAATGCTATTCTACACTTTCTAACTCACATATTTAATCTCTCCCTCACTTCTGCCATCTTCCCCAACTCTCCAAAACATGCACTAGTCAACCCCATACTTAAAAAGCCTTCCTTGGGCCCCACCAATGTTAACCTATGCCCCATTTCTCTATGCCCCATCTCCTAGTCTACAACCAACTGAGTGTCCACCTCATTAAGAATAACCTTGATCCCCTTCAGTCTCGATTTCACCCTAAACACTCAGACAAACACACAGAAATGGCTCTCCTAAAACTCACAATCAATTTACTAACAGCTAAAACCAATGGACACAGTGAGTTGGTGACTGACAGTTCACCAGCTCTCTGCTCACTGAACACTGAAAACTGAGTGATCAGCAATCTTTGATAACTCAGTTCTCTGTCTTAAACCTCGTACACACGATCGGATTGTTGGCCAACAAAACCGTGGACTTTTTGGACTTTTTGGCCCAAACTTGTCTTGCATACACACGGCTCATAATTGTTGGCCAACAATCACATACGTAGTGACGTACTACATGGTTTTTCAGCTCTTTAGCGCCACCCTTTTGGCTCCTTCTGCTAATTTCGTGTTAGTAGACGTTTGGTGAGTGTTGATTTGCACTTTTCATTTTGCGTTTTTCATTTTGTGTTTTTCATTTTGTGCTTTTCATTTCATGCTTTTCAGTTCGCACTTTTCATTTCGTGCTCTTCATTTCGCGCTTTTCATTTTGTGCTTTTCAGTTTGTTTCTGAATGGCCGTTCATCAATCAGACATGTTGTGGAATCGGAGATAGCGTGTTGTTTATTATTAGCCTTAGAGTTATTGCTTTGACATTATTTTTTTGGTTAAATAATGATTTGATTTGGTATATTTTCTATATTTTTGGATGCATAGAATGCACTTTTTGGTTAAGTTCTACTGGCAGATATCATGTCTAATTTTATTTGTTTTCTTTTTTAATGAATAATAAAAAAATTGTGAAGAATAATACTTGGCTATGTGTTTTACTTCAAATGACAATTTGGGAGTAGGCAGTTACATTTAAAAAAATAAAATGTAAAATTGAAAATGGACACCAACATAGTTGTATCTTTGATCTTAAAAACTACAGGATAATTGTGTTGTGGTAACTTGCCCCGAAAAAAATAAAAATAAATAATAATAATATTATTCTTGATATCACTAGAAAAAAAAAGCCTTTGAAAATTTGTTTCCAATAACTCCATCAGTATCACCAGCAAAGCAGCTTTATTATTTTCCCATAACCACTTGCCGACCATCCGCCGCAGTCGTACTGCGGCAGAATGGCACAGCTGGGCGAAACGACATTACGTAAGGTCGCTTCACCCTGTGGCCTCTAGGGGGCGCATGCCGATTGCCCACGGAGCCGATGCGAGTGCACGGCAGTTGCAATCACTGCTGGGCTCTCGCGGTCGCTCGGGACACACGGAGAACTGGGATCTGTGTGTGTAAACACACAGTTTCCGGTTCTCTGAGGGGAGAACAGACAGATTGTTTGTTCATACAGAGTATGAACAGCGATCTGTCATCTCCCCTGCACAGTCCCCTCCCCCCTTCAGTTAGAACACAAACTAGGGAACACATTAACCTGTTGATTGCCCCCTAGTGGTTAACCCCTTGACTGCCAGTGACATTTTTACAGTAATCAATGCATTTTCATAGTACTGTTCGCTGTAAAAATGCCAATGGTCCCAAAAATGTGTCAAAATTGTCCGATGTGTCTGCCATAATGTCGCAGTCCTGATAAAAATCGCAGATCACCGCCATTACTAGTGAAAAAAAATTAATAATAAAAATGCCATAAAACTATGCCCAATTTTGAAGACGCTATAACTTTTGCGCAAACCAATATACGCTTTTTTGCGATTTTTTTTTTTACCAAAAATATGTAGAAGAATACATATCGACCTAAACTGAGGAAAATAATATTTTTTTTATATATTTTTGGGGGATATTTATTAAAGCAAAAAGTAAAAAATATTGCGTTTTTTTCAAAATTGTTGCTCTTTTTTTGTTTATAGCACAAAAAAATAAAAACCGCAGAGGTGATCAAATGCCTTCAAAAGAATGCTCTATTTTTGGGGAAGAAAAGGACGTCAATTTTATTTGGGTGCAACATCACATGACCACGCAATTGTCAGTTAAATCGACGCAGTGCCGAATCGCAAAAAGTGCTCTGGTCAGGAAGGGGGTAAAACCTTTCCGGGACTGAGGCGGTTAAAGAAGAAGAGAATGTGCGCTGCATTTTGAGATTTCATAATATGCCACGTCACGAATGTTAATTCTCCATTACGAATGCTAGTTTACAAGACCGACTGCTTCTGGCTCGTCCTTGCTTCCGAGCATGTGTGTTTGTACTTTGGACTTTTGTCCGATGCACTTGTGTACACACGCTCGGAAAATCCTACAACAGACATTTGTCTGCGGAAAATTTTAAAACCTGCTATCCAACATTTGTCTGCAGAAAATCTGACAACAATTGTCCAATGGAGCATACACACGGTCGGATTTTCCACCAACAGCTTGTCATCACACATTTCCCGTTGAAAAATCTGATCGTGTGTACGAAGGTTTAGTCTCAGCATTTTAGAGGTAACCATATAAAGGCAGAAACAGAGAGCATCACATCACTTAAAAGCATTTGTTTTGGAATAAATCATTGAACAAATGTAATACACACAGATTTGTGTGTGCCTAGCCCGACACCCAGGATAGTCTTGGATTCCTTTTACAATGAATCCAGAGGTTTGGGGGATAATGCACTTTGTAGACAAAGTATCAGTTCATTCATGCAAGGACTTTTATGAGTTGTTGCTTTTTCCTTATCAATAGTAAGCACTTTTTTTTAACTTTATCTTTATTTAAATTTTCCCCAACATTTAAAATTTCCATACAAGATACAATAAAATATATTCAAAACACAAATACATTTATCTTTACCCCCCCCCCCCAAGACCCTGCCTTCCCTCCCTCTAATCCCTGTCAAGTTGATAAGTTGACAAACCAGACTCTCTAAATGTTTACAGTCCTAGGTACTAGTCCTGGGGTTTCAATCCATACTTTCCATATCTTTTCACATCTACAACCCCCCCACTTAAATAAGCCAGTTTTTCCCTAATTATTATATTACTGACCCTTCCCAGCCACTCCTGTTATCGATGGTGGTATAACATTGATCCACTTCCAGGTTATCGCCTTTCTAGCTTGGTATAGACATCGCAATACTGCTATGCGTTTACACCCAAGTAACACACTCTGCTCTAAATATCCCAATATACACAACACCGGATCCAATCATAAACTTATTCTCAATACTGAGTTTATTTTATCCACCACACCGTTCCAGTATTTATATAGTTTGGGACACCTCCAGAGCATACGAATCAAATCCACATTTACCACACCACATTTGGGGCAAGCTGCATCCGGATGCCTCACAAATCTAAACAATCTTTTAGGTGTGTAATATGCTCTGTAAATGATATAGAACTGCGTGAGCCTTTCAGCTTCTGAGAGGGACATTATATCTATTGAAGTTACTATAACAGTCCATTGGGCATCCATTAGTTTTCCCACGTCTTCCTCCCATTTTACTCTACTAGACAACTGTGAATCTTTTTCCAGTACTTTTAGATGTATATTTTTATATAATTTCAAAATCATCCCCTTTAGGGAAGTAGCCTCTACCAGTGCCTTCAACAAAGGGGTTTTACTCCATTCTAACCTCCCCTCTTTAAATTGTGTTGTCAGTGCATGTCTTAGCTGTTGGTATTGATAGAAGTATTTATTTGAGAGCCCAAATTCATCTTTCAAATCCTGAAATGTCTTCAGTACTCCCACTATATATAATTGCGACAATCTTACCACTCCCTTTTTTTTCCAATTGGCAAAGCTCTCCAGTTTCTCAAGCTCAGGCAAGTTCACGTTATCCCAAATAGGTGTATACTCTGAGAATCCCAAATATTGAAATAATGTTCATGTTGTATTCCATACCCATACCTTCAACATCAACCTTTCGGTGGGGCACCAACACCCCCCCCCCCCCCCCAATGAATCTGCTTCTAAAGCTTCTATCAAAGATGTATGTAGGGTGCAGGCTAGTATTGCACGTTAGTTATATCTAGTGGTATCATTGCATACCTCCCAACCCCCCCATCTGCTGCTGCCAGAAAGCAGCTTCAGGGGTGTGAAACAGCATGTAAGTAAAAGCAGACAATGTAGACATTTATTTAATACAAAAGCAATATAAAATCAAGCAAATCATACATTGTTCAATACAAAAAAATACATGATGAACAATAAGTATTACCAGTATAATGGCCCCCAAGGGGGGAAGATCACATTGGAATGACTGTTCACAGATTACATATCTGAACTAGTTTTGCGGTATCAAATCCGCTTCTTCAGGAGAAAGTCTGCAATGGGTTTTGACAATTAATTAACAAAAGAGCAAACATGAACACAATTTTGAACTCTTGATTAAAATGTTTATTTTTGCTCTTTTGTTCCCTTGGGGACCATTATACTGATACTTATTGTTCATCATGTATTTTTATGTATCGAACAATGTACAGTATGTTTTGCTTGATTTTATATTGATTTTGTATTAAATAAAATTCTATTTTGCTTTTACTTAAGTGCATCTATATAAAGTATATCTGTACTGCAATAGTCCACATTCCCCCTTTTTTTTTTGTTCTGAGCGTACTGGCCCCTTAATTTGTCTATTTCAATTGATCTGGACGATGGTATTTGGTCATTATATATACTCTACTCTCTATATTTAGGGGTTGTACAATCTTGGGTATAGAGATAATAGAGTGCTTTATATATAATAATAATTGTCAGATATTCTGGAGCATACTGTATAATTTACAGCAGCTGGGGTGAGATATCTACATGTGGGCATGGGTGTATAAAAAGTATATTGCTCTCTGTGTGTCTGCTAGGTAGAGTCGCTCCCTCTATTTGTTCCAGTGATCACTGTTACAGAAAATGAAAGTAAGGGAAATGCAAAATGTTATGTCACCAGAACAGGATTGGAGGGAAATGTTTTTAATGGGAACATGTGTTCCAGTGTCAACTGTATTTAAGGAGATTTCTTTCACTATTGAGAAATTTCTTGTACTTCTTCTTGTGTTTACAGGACAGGAAGTGAGGAGCAATCTCCCAAATGGAATAGAGATGTCAAAAAAAAAAAAAAAAACCTGAAGAGTTTTTACCATATTACTTTATTGAAAATTAAAGAAAAGGATTTGGCTTTAAGTATATTTTAATAAAAGTATGGTATTTTTGAAACAAAAGAGTAAAGGGACTTTAAATATGCCCAATGAGAACAAAGCCAGAACAAAAATCTATATATATTTTATTACACATAAAACGTTGTCATAAACACAATATTAAAAACATAAATATGCATAAAGAAACTTTGCAATAAATACAAAAGCCTGTAAATCTGATGGATACATATACTTGTAACTGGTCTACGCGTTACGCGGGATCCCCTGCTTCTTCAGAACCATACTTATATTGCAAGTGTGTTATTTACAGAGTTTCTTACTCAATATAATAAATCATCAAAACAACAGAGGAGAGGAATACAGGATCTGTCTCAGCTGCCTCCCATAGAATATAGTCCGGATCTATAAAGGCAGAAGTAAACATAAATATCCAAGAGGGGGAAATAAATATCCGGTGTATAGCAATATACTCTGAGCGATGTGAATCCCAATATCTATTTAATCACTTGCCGACCACCGCACAACGGAATGGCACGGGCAGGCATATGGGCGTACCTGTACGTCCCTGTCTCCCGATCGCCCCCCTGGTGCCTGCGGCGGTCGGCATCATTGCAGGACCGACCGTGCTGAGGGGGAGGCCACTGATTCATGGCCACCCCCTCACAATCCCTCCTGACAAATGAGAAGCTTCCTCTGCTTCTGAAATGTAAACAGAAGCAGAGGAAGTGATGTCATCTTTCCTCGTGTAACCTTTTCGTTCCAGCGCCCGAGGAGAGAAGACATCAATGTGAGTTTGCACCAACACTACACTAACACTAGTACACATAGGCACATAAATCATCCAATCACCCCCCCTGCACCCCCTGTCACCCCCTGTCACAGTGACACCAATAGCAGTTTTCATTTTTTTACTGATCACTGCATTGGTGTCATTTTGTGACTGTTATAAGTGTTAGGGCAGTTAGTGGTAGGCCCCTTTAGGTCTAGGGTACCTCCCTAACCCCCCAATAAAGGTTTAACCCCTTGATTGCCCCCCAGTTGACCCTTTCACCCCCTGTTGCCAGTGTCACTAATCGATCATTCTTCTGATCGCCGTATAAATGTCACGGGTGACGCTATTTAGCCTGTTAGTTATTTAGGTTCACCATCAGATTTTTATAGCATCAGGCACCCCCATATACTACCTAATAAAAGTTTTAACCCCCTGATCGCCCCCTAGTTAACCCTTTCACCAGTGATCACTGTATAAGTGTTACGGGGATGCTGGTTAGTTAGTTTGTTTTTTTATACCCACCGTTTATTACCCAATAAAGGTTTAACCCCCTGATCACCCGGCGGGTGATATCAGTTAGGTTTTAGTGTCAGATAGGTTCTGCGTCGCCCCAGGCAGCGTCAGATTACTGCCAGTACCGCTAACACCCTCGCACGCAGCATACACCTCCCTTAGTGGTATAGTATCTGAACGGATCACTATCTGATCAGATCTATACTAGCGTCCCCAGCAGTTTAGGGTTCCCAAAAACACAGTGTTAGCGGGATCAGCCCAGATACCTGCTAGCAACCGCATTTAGCCCCTTCGCCCAGCCCACCCAAGTGCAGTATCAATCGAACTGCATCGATCAAACTGTCACTTACAGAACACTAAACACATAACTGCAAGGGGGCATGGTTTAGCCGCTCGCGCTAATGGCCGCTTAACTCAGGAGCTCTGACGGGGAGAAGCTTCGGCCAGCTATCACACAGCACCTCAAGCCCGGAAAATAATTCAGTGACTGCCACCGACCACCAGGATGTCATGGGGAATGTCAGCACGCCGCAATCCCGGAGTGGGTCAGCCCAGAAAGCTCAGGGACTTCTTCCCAGGCACAGGCTGTGAGGAGAATCAAGATGGCGACGGAGGAAACATGGATCTCTCTCCCTCACCCTCCACAGCGCTGACCGCACATCCCAGCAGCCAGGAGCCTCACATGCAAGATCACAGACCAGATGACAAGCAGGCTAACAAATGCCCAGCAGTCTCTCCAACTGCCTCACCAGCATCCAAAGGTCCCGTAAGTAAAAGGCAGTTCTCTGCACCAGAGAGCACTGAATATGCACAGGCTACACAAGACTCACTCGCAGCATTTCCCGCCTCTGACTGTCCTGCCTCAGAGTACACTCTGAAAGAGATGCTTTTATCCTTAAAAAAAGATCTGCAGGCTGAGTTATGCAAGTCAGTCTCAGAACTACAAGTGCAAGTAGAACAATTAGAGGACAGAATGGATGTCACTGAACAAAAAGTAAGAGAATGCGTTTCTGTGCACAATGTCCTAGTGGACAGTTATCAAGAATGCAATGCTGACATATAATGACTAAAAAACAAGGTCACAGACCTCGAGGATAGGTCCAGGAGGAACAATCTGAAATTCAGAGGTATGCCTGAAACAATTACTCCTCCTGAACTCCCATAATACCTACTCCAATTGCTAAAAACCCTCCTTCCCATGGAAAACACACAAGATCTGGTCATTGACAGAGCTCATCATATAGCTAAACCAAATTCCCTTCTGGATACGATCCCAAGGGATGTGTTGGCCAGAATTCACTTTTTCCATATAAAAGATAGAGTCATGGCTGCAGCCCGTAAAGCTGGTAAACTCCCTGACTCATTCTCACATATCAGCATTTACGCCAACCTCTCAGCTACCACCCTGGCTCGTCGCAGAGAGTTCGCACCCATTACAGCAGATCTAAGAGAGAAAAAGTTTGTGTACAACTGGTTCTTCCCTGCCACCTTACAAGTCATGCATCAGGGGCAAAAATATATCCTACACTCGCCAGCAGATGCACTGAAACTGCCCCGGCAATGGGGCATCTCTACACCACCTGCAAAGGATGGGGAATGTTCCCTTATCCCTCGCCCACAAGCTCAAACCCGGATCACTCTTCTGGCCCAGGCTAACATAGTAGCACCACATCTGGGCTACACACTATACCAATTAATGGCATGACAATGCTTAGACGCAGCAACTCACCTCCCCTTGGTTTGGAACCCTCTACCTCGCACCCTTACACTTCAGTTGTTATCAGTTTGGTTATTGACCCCAGGTCTTGGTGTCCCTCTTTATGGATTGTTTGTGTTTCATAATCTGTTGCGTACTATTTAGTAGACATTATCTGCAATACATAGAGAAACCTTATAAGCACTTATAGCTGTATTAACACCACTATATATTTGTTCAGGCTGTGGTACATCCCTCTAACTGTGTGCACTTCTCCAAAGCACCACACAACATGAGAGTGGGACTCTCCCAGCATATTATTTCCTACTTTAGTCTTCCACCACTCAAGAGAGGTCTCTAAAAATTGTTTCCCTAAATGTAAAGGGCCTGAACAGCCCCTATAAACTATCCTTGCTCTGAAGAGAAGCTCTCTCCCAGAAATGTGACATAACGTGCGCACAAGAGACGAATTTAACTCAACCCAACGCATCACGAGTCTCCCATCATAAATTCCCACACTGCTTCTTCGCCACTTCTGAAAAGAAAACCAAAGGTGTAATGATAGCTATTAGGGACACAATTACCTTCTCTCAAAAATTCATAGAATGTGACCCCAATGGCAGATATGTGATCCTGGGAGCAGAGCTCAACCACCAACCATTCACCCTACTGTAGGTATATGTGCCAGACACCAACCAGAAAAAATTTATCTTTCAGTTGCTGAAACAATGCTGTCTCAGACACCTCATCAGACTCCACGAGCTCCCGCCGGAAACACTCACAAAACCTCTCTTCTCTCATACGAGACAAAGGTTTATTTGATGTATGGAGAAGCATACATGGATCTGAGAAATACTTCACTTTCTTCTCTTCAGCATTCCATGTATATTTCAGGATCGACATATTCCTTTGTAGACAGGGCCACCCTTTTCCAATCCACTGAGGCACAGATTGGCACTATCTTATGGTCCGACCCTGCACCCTGGTCCCTATCCCTGACTCTTCACCAACACACAAAACCCACAAAACTATGGAGACTAAATACCAACCTCCTGAAAAACCCTGGCTTCGAGAAACATGTTGAATCCGAATTGAATGATTTTTTTACACAAAATGTTAACTGTGACTAACACACACTCCTTATGGGTGGCTCACAAAACCTATATGTGTGGAGTGTTCTTAAAACTGGGCGCCCAGGAGAATCGTAGGAGAACACAAAAGATTAATGATCTTACGCAGACCATAACAGACCTTGAGACCCAAAATAAAAACAAACCCTCCATCGACATATCTAATAAAATTCAAGAGGCTCGACACAAACTCTCCCAGTGTTTTGTGTCGCAGTATGATTTACTCCTTAAAAGACTCTAAATGAACTATTATGTAGCGGGTAATAAAATAGGTCCTCTACTGGCAAGGCAAATAAAACAAAACGAACAAGAGTAAAATAGACCACCTATTAGATACACAAAACCAAAGGTTAACTAATCCACTGCATATAGCTAATCTCTTTGCCGAATACTACACCGAACTTTACAACTTAGAATCCACCCAAGTGACCCCACCTCCTGACCAGGCTCAAATTAGAGAGTTTTTACAATCTCTCTCACTACCACAGATATCCTCTACTGACTTTACTAACCTATCCTCTCAGTTCTCCAGCCAGGAAATCCAAAAAGCAATTACTACACTTCCTTTGCACAAAACTCCAGGCCCAGATGGGTTTGGTAATGAATATTACAAAACATTTAGCACTATCCTTACCCCCACTTACAAGCAGTATATAATGCAGCAGCAACCGTGGCAGGCTTTCCCAAGGAAGCACTCGAAGCATTAATAGTAACATTGCCCAAACCAGGGAAATCCCCAGACCAATCGGCTAATTATCGTCCCATCTCCCTCCTCAATACTAATATTAAGATTTATGCTAAAATCATCGCCTCTAGTTTATTAAACATCATACCCAAATTAATTCATCCTGACCAAGTAGGTTTTGTGAAAGGTCACCAAGCCTCTGATGGCACCAGACGCATCCTTAACATTCTTCAGTGGGCCGAGTTACATCGCACGCCTTCTCTGCTCCTATCTTTGGATGCAGAGAAGGCGTTCGATTGGTTTCACTGGGCATACCTGAAGGAAGTACTTCACATTTTCAGCCTCACAGGATTTGTGGACTCAGCTATAAGGGCTCTTTACTCTAACCCATGTGCAAAAGTATACACCTCTAGCACCCTCTCACGATCATTTAACATCACAAATGGTACCAGGTAGGGATGAGCCGAACACCCCCCTGTTCGGTTCACACCAGAACATGCCAACAGGCAAAAAATTTGCGCAAACACCGTTAAAGTCTATGGGACACGAACATGAATAATCAAAAGTGCTAATTTTAAAGGCTTATATGCAAGTTATTTTCATAAAAAGTGTTTGGAGACCCGAGTCCTGCCCCAGGGGACATGGATCAATGCAAAAAAAAGTTTTAAAAATGGATGTTTTTTCGGGAGCAGTGATTTTAATAATGCTTAAAGTGAAACAATAAAAGTGTAATATCCCTTTAAATTTCATACCTGGGGGGTGTCTATAGTATGCCTGTAAAGGGGCGCATGTTTCCTGTGTTTAGAACAGTCTGACAGCAAAATGACATTTCAAAGGAAAAAAAGTCATTTAAAACTACTCGCGGCTATTAATGAGTTGCTGGTCCGACAATACACATAAAAGTTCATTGATAAAAATGGCATGGGAATTCCCCACAGGGGAACCCCGAACCAAAATTAAAAAAAAAAAATGACGTGGGGGTCCCACTAAATTCTATACCAGGCCCTTCAGGTCTGGTATGGATATTAAGGGGAACCCCAGCCAAAATAAAAAAAAAATGACGTGGGGGGGCCCCCTAAATTTCATACCAGGCCCTTCAGGTCTGGTATGGATATTAAGGGGAACCCCGGCCAAAATTTAAAAAAAATGGCGTGGGGTCCCCCTCAAAATCTATACCAGACCCTTTAGGTCTGGTATGGTTTTCAAGGGGAACCCCGCGCCAAAATTAAAAAATAAAATGGCGTGGAGTCCCCCCAAAAATCCATATCAGACCCATATCCGAGCACGCAACCTGGCAGGCCGCAGGAAAAGAGGGGGGGACGAGAGAGCGCCCCCCCTCCTGAACCGTACCAGGCCACATGCCCTCAACATTGGGAGGGTGCTTTGGGGTAGCCCCCCAAAACACTTTGTCCCCATGTTGATGAGGACAAGGGCCTCATCCCCACAACCCTGGCCGGTGGTTGTGGGGGTCTGCGGGCGGGGGGCTTATCGGAATCTGGAAACCCCCTTTAACAAGGGGACCCCCAGATCCCGGCCCTCCCCCCTGTGTGAAATGGTAAGGGGGTACAAAAGTACCATTTCACTAAAAAACTGTCAAAAATTTAAAAAATGACAAGAGACAGCTTTTGACAATTCCTTTATTTAAATGCTTGTTCTTTCTTCTTTCTTCTATTTTCTATCTTCCTTCGGTTTCTTCCTCCATCTTCATCTTCTTCTGGTTCTTCTGGTTCTTCCTCCGGTGTTCTTGTCTGGCATCTCCTCCGTGGCGTTGGCGTCTTCTTCCCTTCTTCTCCTCGGGCCACTCCGCATTCATGATGGCATGGAGGGAGGCTCCTGCTCTTCTCTTCATCTTCTTCTCTTCATCTTCTTCTCTTCATCTTCTTTTCGGGCCACTCCGCATCCATGATGGCATGGAGGGAGGCTCCCACTGTGTGGCGCTTCTCCTCTTCTGACGGTTCTTAAATAACGGGGGGGCAGGCCACCCAGTGACCCCACCCCCCCTCTGACGCACTGTGACTTGACAGGACTTCCCTGTGGCATTCCCCGTGACGCCACGGGGAAGTCCCGTTTAGTCAACGTGCGTCAGAGGGGGGCAGGGTCACCGGGTGGCCCCGCACCCATTATTTAAGAACCGTCAGAAGAGGAGAAGCATCACACAGCAGGAGCCTCCCTCCATGCCATCATGGATGCGGAGCGGCCCAAAAAGAAGAAGAAGAGAAGAAGATGAAGAGAAGAAGATGAAGAGAAGAGTGGCAGCCTCCCTCCATGCCATCATGGATGCGGAGCGGCCCGAGGAGAAGAAGGGAAGAAGACACCGACGCCGCGGAGGAGATGCCGGACGAGAACACCGGAGGAAGAACCAGAAGAAGATGAAGATGGATGAAGAAACCGAAGGAAGGTAGATAATAGAAGAAAGAAGAAAGAAGCGTTTAAATAAAGGAATTGTCAAAAACTGTCTCTTGTCATTTTAAAAATTTTTGACAGTTTTTTAGTGAAATGGTAGGGGTATTTTTGTACCCCCTTACCATTTCACACAGGGGGGAGGGCCAGGATTTGGGGGTCCCCTTGTTACAGGGGGCTTCCAGATTCTGATAAGCCCCCCGCCCGCAGACCCCCACAACCACCGGCCAGGGTTGTGGGGATGAGGCCCTTGTCCTCATCAACATGGGGACAAGGTGTTTTGGGGGGCTACCCCAAAGCACCCTCCCAATGTTGAGGGCATGTGGCCTGGTATGGTTCAGGAGGGGGGGCGCTCTCTCACCCCCCCCCTTTTCCTGCAGCCTGCCAGGTTGCATGCTCGGATAAGGGTCTGGTATGGATTTTTGGGGGGACCTCACACCGTTTTTTTTTTTTAATTTTGGCGCGGGGTTCCCCTTAAAATCCATACCAGACCTGAAGGGTCTGGTATAGATTTTGAGGGGGACCCCATGCCATTTTGGCCGGGGTTCCCCTTAATATCCATACCAGACCTGAAGGGCCTGGTATGTAATTAAGGGGGACTCCCACATCATTTTTTTTTTTAATTCTGGACGGGGTTCCCCTTAATATCTATACCAGACCTGAAGGGCTTGGTATAGAATTTAGTAGGACTCCCACGTCATTTTTTTTTTTAAATTTTGGTTCGGGGTTCCCCTGTGGGGAATTCCCATGTCGTTTTTATCAATGAACTTTTATGTGTATTGTCGGACCGGCAATTCATTAATAGCCGCGAGTAGTTTTAAATTACTTTTTTCCTTTGAAATGTCATTTTGCTGTTAGACTGTTCTAAACACGGGAAACATGCGCCCCTTTACCGGCATACTATAGACACCCCCAAGGTAAGAAATTTAAAGGGATATTACACTTTTATTGTTTCACTTTAAGCATTATTAAAATCACTGCTCCCGGAAAAATGGCTGTTTTAAAACTTTTTTTTTGCATTGATCCATGTCCCCTGGGGCAGGACCCAGGTCCCCATACACTTTTTATGACAATACCATGAATATAAGCCTTTAAAATTAGCACTTTTAATTTCTCCCATAGACTTTTAAAGGGTGTTCCGCGGCATTCGAATTTGCCGCGAACACCACAAATTGTTCGCTGTTCGGCGAACTTGCGAACAGCTGATGTTCGAGTCGAACATGAGTTCGACTCGAACTCGAAGCTCATCCCTAGTACCAGGCAAGGATGCCCGTTGTCACCCATAATATTTGCCTTGGTTATGGAACCCCTTGCACAAGCTATCAGGAACCATCCTAACATCACAGGTATCAAAATCGACCACGTGGATCACAGAATCAGACTTTATGCCGATGACGTGATCATCTCCCTCTCGAATCCTGAAACCTCTCTACCAGTGGTCTCCAACATAATTCAAAAAGTCGGGTCAATATCTCTTTACAAGGTCAATATTGCTAAATCACAGATGCTCCCCATCTCACTATCCAAAAAGTACAATCACATTTATCAGTGCTCTCCGGATTCTCCTGGGCCCCCAAATCAGGTATTAGATACCTGGGAATACAACTGACCTCACCTAGTTCCTTACTAGTCAATAAAAACTATGATTTGTTACTAAGGAATATATACGAAATCAAACACTGGAACTATCCAAACTACATATTCCATGGGCGGGCAGAGTAGCAGTCACCAAAATGTCTATACTTCTAACAATTTTTTACTACTTTTGTACTCTAATGATCCCTCTGACTAATTCATACTTGCAGACCTTACAAGCCTCCATTAACGGCTTTATATGGGGAAAAAAAAAGCTTGCTTCAGCAACAACATAATGTACAGACCTAAACGCACTACAGGCATGGGAGTCCCCAATCTGAAGTTCTACTATCATGCCATTATTATGGACCAAGCCGCAATATGGTGGTCACCCTCAGAAGATAAACAATAGTCTTCTATGGAACAATCCATAATAGGTCACCAACTCAAAGGCCTCATATTTTTTCTCCTTCTAGGTCTCCCTCCCATACCTCTCCACTACTTCACGATACAAGCTGTTATGTCTTCATGGCGCTACTCTCAAAGCCATCTACACAATAAAATCCCTATGGACTCGCACTCTACACCTCTAAGTACCTTGGAATACTTCACCGATGATCTAATGCTTGACAACTGGTCAGAGGCAGGAGTTGTTTCTATCAGACATCTATTCGACAAGTCCAACCTCTTAACCTATGAAGAACTGAGGAAATGCTTCTGTCTACCCCAAAGCGACTTTTACAAATATCTCCGTATTCGGTATATTTTAGGATACATCCTCAAACCGGAGGTAATGGTTCCACAAGAAGCTCTTGCTTTCTGCACATCTTCAGCAACTAAAAAGAAAGGCATCACATACTTCTACCGACTTTTTCTACTCTCCCCACCACAGGAAAAAACTCTGTCCTTGACGAAGTGGGAAAACTACCTCTCTTGTACTTTCACTCATTTGCAATGGAGCTCAGCAACTAACAATCTACTCAAAAACTCCCATTGCACAACATGTTGGGAATCACACCTAAAGCTAACACACTGCTGGTACTACACTCCAATTCTGCTCTCCAAATTTTCCAAAAATAACTCACCACGCTGCTGGAGGAAATGTGAAGAATTAGGATCCCTAATACACATCTGGCGGCATTGCCCCAAGAGACTTTCTTTCTGGGGGAAGATATTCCTCTTTATGTCTTCTATCACTGGCATTGACTGGTTGCCCTCCAGACCCAGCCATGGCTCTCCTTCTACTGAACTGTGACCGTTGGCCCAGGAAGCATCTTCCCTTGGTGCTTCATTCCCTAATGGCCGCTAAGAAATCAATAGCTTCCTACTGGAAACAACAGGACCCTCCAGAGTTCTCCTCTTTCTTAATAAACCTCAATACTCAGACCCAATTTGAACTCATGTTCTCCATGAAAAACTGCAAAAGTCAACTCTTCTGCACACGGTGGCCAGAATGGCTCCAACATACACTATGTACTGTGCACATGTAACGATGACATGATAGCCCCACTGGTTTCCCCTTGGGATGTCATCATTGTAGCCTAACCATCTTCCTTACTGTCTTCTCCTATGCCTCTTTTCCCCCTTTTAAAGGATGTACCCTGCCAATGTTCTCTTGCTAATATTACTTGATACTTTTCAAGCCTTAACGATGTTTAGCAACTTTGATTTATAAATTCTAATGTGATACATTACTCTTCAGTTATATCACTGATTGTGATACAATTTGTAAGCTCTTCTTCAAAATTAATAAACAATATTGAAAATAAACACATAACTGCAGCGTTCGCAAAGTCAGGCCTGATCCCTCCGATCGCTAACAGTTTTTTGGATAGCGTTTAATACAGTTGCTGACAGCCTAGGAGCTTTTTTTTCCTGTGAGTCTCACTAGTGTACCAGTAAATTTAGAGCCCAAAATGGCAAATCGAAGATACACTAGTGAAGAGGCCTACACGTTTCTGAGCATGACAGATAGTAAAGAGGAAGTCACTCATCTGTCAGATTCAGGCTCAGAATATGATCCTCTACACGACAGCGGCTCCATGACAGATAGCTCTGACAATGGAGTTGTGATCCCTGCCAAGGTCAGGCGTACCAGACCCCAATCTTCTTCTGCTGTTATTGAGGTGCAAGAACCACAGGGCTCTCGTATGGAGCAGAGAAGTACTAGTGCCTCTCATCCTTCTGGTGAATTGGCAAGCACCAGCGGCCTGGTACACCTTGGTCGTACATCCAGCACTACAGTATCACGTGGTGACGTGGCGAGTCCCATAAGTGCAGTTCAAGCTGGCGAGGTGGCAAGCACAAGTAGTGTCCCGCTGCCACCAAGAAGACAAGGACAGGCCCATCATGCCCATAGTGTCCTTCCTGCAGAATTCGCCAATCCTAACTGGGAACCCACCACTTCTGCAGCACCTGTACTTCCCCCATTCACTGGCCAACCCGGAATTCAGGTGGTCATATTGGTCCACTGACCCAATTCGCCATATGCCCATGTTCTCTGCTTCTATGGCCAGGGCACGATATGAGCAGATCTTGCGCTTCATGCACTTCAACAACAATGAACTCTGTCATCCTTGTGGAGACCCTGGATACGATCGGCTCTGCAAAATTTGGCCCCTCGTAAACCACTGCAATGAACGTTTTGCAGACTTGTTTACTCCTCATCAAGTTGTCTGCATTGATGAGCCCCTGATTAAATTTTCTGGCCGCTTGTCTTTCAAACAGTATCTTCCCAGCAAGCGTGCCTGATACGGGGTCAAGATGTTTAAGCTCTGTGACAGGACGACAGGCTATACATGTAGTTTTATGGTTTACGAGGGAAGAGATAGTCACGAAGAGCTGGAGAATTGCCCAGATTACATAGGGAGCGCTGGCAAGATTGTGTGGGACTTGGTGTCAACCTTATTCAGAAAGGGGTACCATTTGTATGTGGACAAATATTACACAAGCGTGCCACTTTTTAGTTACTTGTTTGATCATCAGATTGGCGCATGTGTCACCGTGCGACCTAATTGCCGGGGCTTAGCCCAGAGGCTTGTAGACTCCCATCTTAGGCTGGGGGAGAGAGCCTGCTTCAAGTGCAATAATTTGCTCGCTGTGAAGTGAAGGGAAAATAAGAATGTTTTCGTTCTGTACTCACTTCACGCAGACACGACGGTCCAAATTCCTACGGCGACCTGTGTTGTGGAGAAACCCCTCTGTGTCCACGAATATAACCAAAATATGGGAGGAGTGGACCTCAACGACCAGTTGCTGGCACCATACCTACTTGCCCGTAAGGCCAGATGCTTGTACGAAAAAGTGTCTGTATACTTATTTCAATTGGCTTTGCTGAACGCTCATGTGCTATACAGAGCTTCAGGATGGACTGGATCCTTCCTTGAATTCCAAGAAGAGATTGTCAGAGCCCTTCTGTTTCCAGACGGTGCGCCACATCACCTTCCCAATCCAAATGCAGTAAGCCAGTAAGCCGCCAGCATGAGAGGCATTTTCCGTATGTCCTCCCTAGTACCCCTACCCAACGAGCCCCCAAAGAAAATGTCGTGTCTGTAGAAAGCACGGTTATAGGCATAACACCCACTATTTTTGTCCCTCTTGTCTTGACAATCCTGGTCTTTGCGTTGGTGAATGTTTTGAACGCTACCATACACTAGTGGAGTATTAGCGTAGGGTACAGCACTGCACAGATTAGGACACACTTTCACAGGGTCTCCCAAGATGCCATCGCATTTTGAGAGACCCGAACCTGGAACCGAACCGTTACAGTTACAGTTACAAATAAAAGTAAAAAAATAAAAAGGTAAAAGATAAAAAAACACAAAAAAAATAAAAAAACAAAAATAGTTGTCATTTTATTGTTCTCTCTCTCTATATTTTCTTTCTATTGTTCTGCTCTTTTTTTACTGTATTCTATTCTGCAATGTTTTATTGTGTTTTATTGTTAACCATTTTTTTTTGTTTTCAGGTACGCCATTCAGCTGCATTGTGGATTTATTTATATTGACAGCAACAGCGTTTGCTCCCACGATACATAAAGCCGTGACTCCAGCGCTGTAGGAGGTGATTTCACCACCACAGTTAAAAAAAGAGCATATATGGCGAAGCATGGGGGCAGCAGGGGTGGAGGAGCGATTTGCTCCTAACTTTTGGGGTGGATGCCCCCATGCTTCGGCATATATATATTTTAGGCACAGATTGCTTTAAAAAATGTTTTATTTTTTACCATTTTTTTTGTATTTGCTTTGCAGGTATGGTATGTCCTACTGTTATACTATAATGTTACTTTGTTTTATTGTCAATCATCATTTGCTTAGCAGGTATGCCATTCAGCTGCCGCGCGGATTTATCTATCTTGATAGCAACAGCGTTTGATCCCACGATACATAAAGCCGTGACTCCAGCACTGTAGGAGGTGATTTCACCACCACAGTTAAAAAAAGAGCATATATGCCGAAGCATGGGGGCAGCAGGGGTGGAGGAGCGATTTGCTCCTAACTTTTGGGGCGGATGCTCCCATACTTCAGCATATATTTTTTAGGCCATTCAGCTGCAGCACTGATTTATTTATCTTGACAGCAACAGTGTTTGCTCCCACAATACATAAAGCCATGACTCCAGCACTGTAGGAGGTGATTTCCCCACCACAGTTAAAAACAAAATGGTGCATGTATGCCCATCATTAGAAGTGAGTGGATGAAGGGAGTTGTTCTAATGGTGGGCATACCCACCGATCAATCTCTTTTTTTCTTGCATCCCCCCACAGGCTGCATGAAAAAAAAAAATTACAATATATGCCCAGCAAGAACCAGCAACATATTGTTATGTTGCTGGACTTTAAGTGGTTATACCAGAATGATGCCTGTGGGTTTAGGTATCATCTTGGTATCATTCTTTTCAGCCAGCGGTCGACTTTCATGTAAAAGCAATCCTAGTGACTAATAGGCCTCTAGACTGCTTTTACAAGCAGTGGGAGGAAATGTCCCCCCACCGTCTTCCATGGTTTTCTCTGGCTCTCCTGTCCCAACAGGGAACCTGAGAATGCAGCCGGTGGTTCCGCCAGCTGACCATAGAGCTGATCAGAGACCAGAATGGCTCCAATCATCTCTATGGCCTAAGAAACCGGAAGCTACGAGCATTTCATTACTTAGATTTTGCCAGATGTAAACAGTGCCATTGGGAAATTGGGAAAGCATTTTATCACACTAATCTTGGTGTGGTCAGATGCTTTGAGGGCAGAGGAGAGATCTAGCATCTAATAGACCTCAATTTTTTCAAAAAAGAGTACCTGTTACTACCTATTGCTGTCATAGGGGATATTTACATTCCCTGAGATAACAATAAAAATGATTAAAAAAAATGAAAGGAACAGTTTAAAAATTAAATAAAAAAGCAAAATAAATAATAATAAAAAAAAATCACCCCTGTCCCCCCTGCTCT
The DNA here is from genome assembly GCF_042186555.1 of Aquarana catesbeiana. NCBI lineage: Eukaryota > Metazoa > Chordata > Amphibia > Anura > Ranidae > Aquarana > Aquarana catesbeiana. The sequence goes on from NC_133328.1 coordinate 282,090,311, forward strand.
CGTGCAAAGGCGAACGCAAGCGTTGGTCTTGCGTCATATGTTAACAGCAATTGCACCATGCATGTGAGGTATCACCGCGAAGGTCAGATCAAGGGCAGTAATTTTAGCAGTAGACCTCCTCTGTAAATCTAAAGTGGTAACCTGTAAAGGCTTTAAAAATCTTCTAAAAATGTATGTAGTTTGTCGCCGCTGCACGTTTGTGCGCAATTTTAAAGCATGTCGTGTTTGGTATCCATGTGCTCAGCCTAAGATCATCTTTTTTATTTCATCAAACATTTGGGCAATATAGTGTGTTTTAGATTAAAAGATTAATTAAAAGATTAAGATTAAAAAAAGTATGTTTTTTCCAAAAAAAATGCATTTGAAAAAAACTGCGTGAAAAAAAAAATGATACACCCACCATTTTAATCTGTAGGGCCTTTGCTTTAAACAAAATATATAATGTTTGGGGGTTCAAAGTAATTTTCTTGCAAAAAAAATATTTTTTCATGTTAACAAAAAGTGTCAGAAAGGGCTTTGTCTTCAAGTGGTTAGAAGAGTGGGTGATGTGTGAGATAAGCTTCTAAATGTTGTGCAAAAAATGCCAGGACAGTTCAAAACTCCCCCAAATGACCCCATTTTGGAATGTAGACACCCCAAGATATTTGCTGAGAGGCATGTCGAGTCCATGGAATATTTTATATTTTGACACAAGTTGCGGGAAAAAGACAATTTTCTTTTGCACAAAGTTGTCATTAAATGATATATTGCTCACACATGCCATGGGCATATGTGAAATTACACCCCAAAATACATTCTGTTGCTTCTCCTGAGTACGGGGATACCACATGTGTGAGACTTTTTGGGAGCGTAGCCGTGTACGGGACCCCAAAAACCAAGCACCGCCTTCAGGCTTTCTAAGGGTGTAAATTTTTGATTTCACTCCTCACTGCCTATCACAGTTTTGGAGGCAATGGAATGCCTAGTTGGCACAACCCCCCCCCCCCAAATGACCCCATTTTGGAAAGTAGACACCCCAAGCTATTTGCTGAGAAGTATGGTGAGTATTTTTCAAACCTCGCTTTTTGTCACAAAGTTTTGAAAATTGAAAAAATAAAAAAAAATACATTTTTCTTTTCTTTCTTCATTTTCAAAAACAAATGAAAGCTGCAAAATACTCATCATGCCTCTCAGCAAATAGCTTGGGGTGTCTACTTTGCAAAATGGGGTAATTTGGGGGGGTTTGTGCTATCTTGGCATTTTATGGCCTTCGAAACTGTGATAGGTAGTGAGGAGTGAAATTTTACGTCCTTAGAAATCCTGAAGGCGGTGATTGGTTTTTGGGGCCCCGTATGCAGCTAGGCTCCCAAAAAGTCCCACACATGTGTATGTATTTTGGGGTGTTATTCCACATATGCCCATGGCATGTTTGAGCAATATATACCGTATTTATTGGCATATAACACGCACTTTTTTCCCCTGAAAATCAGGGGAAAATCGTGGGTGCGTGTTATAGGCCGATCCCCGCCAATTTTGTGTGATCGGAGCGATCGCCGCTTACATACACAGCCGTGTGTAAATTCAAATATGGCGCCGAGACTGCAGGGACTCGGCGGAGCCGAGATACATATACCCGAGAGTCCTCAGCTTTTCTCGGCGCCGCTTACAGTCCCGCCCTATGATGGACATCACACAGGTCCAATGGCGGGACTGTAAGCGGCGCCGAGAAAAGCTGAGGACTCTTGGGTATGTGTATCTCGGCTCCGCCGAGTCCCTGCAGTCTCTGCGCCATATTTGAATTTACACACGGCTGTGTATGTCGACGGCAATCACACAAGGCTGCACTGGGGCAAAGCTGCACTGGGGCAAAGCTGCACTGGGGCAAGGCTGCGCTGGGGCAAAGCTGCACTGGGGCAAGGCTGCACTGGGGCAAGGCTGCACTGGGGCAAAACTGCACTGACATGGCTGCACTGGGGCAAAGCTGCACTGACAAGGCTGCAATGGACACTGGGGCAAGGCTGCACTGACAATTCTGCACTGGGGCAAAGCTGCACTGACAAGGCTGCACTGACAATTCTGCACTGGGGCAAAGCTGCACTGACAAGGCTGCAATAGACACTGGAGCAAGGCTGCACTGACAAGGCTGCAGATGGACACCGATAACGCTGCATTGATGGGCATTTTAATGTAAGTTTTTCTTCCTTAAACTTTACTCCTAAAAGTTTTTTTCCTTAAAATTCCCTCCTAAACTTGGGGTGCGTGTTATACGCCGATAAATACAGTAATTTAGTGACAACTTTGTTCAAAAAAAAAAAAGTTTGTCATTTTCCCGCAACTTATGGCAAAATATAAAATATTCCATGGACTCAACATGCCTCTCAGCAAATAGCTTGGGGTGTCTACTTTCCAAAATGGGGTCATGTGGGAGGGGGTTGTGCCATCTTTGAATTTTATGGTCTTCAAAACTGTAATAGGTAGTGAGGAGTGAAATAAAAAATTTACGCCATTAGAAATCCTGAAGGCGGTGCTTGGTTTTCAGGGCCCCGTACGTGGCTAGGCTCCCAAAATGTGCCGCACATGTGGTATCACCATACTCGGGAGAAGCAGCAAAATGTATTTTGGGGTGCAATTCCACATATAACCATGGCATTTGTGAGCAATATATCATTTAGTGACAACTTTTTGTAAAAAAAAAAATATTTTTTTTTGTCATTATTCAACTTGGGACAAAAAAAATAAATATTCAATGGGCTCAGCATGCCTCTTAGCAATTTCCTTGGGCTGTCTACTTTCCAAAACGGGGTCATTTGGGGGGGTTTGTACTGCCCTGCCATTTTAGCACCTCAAGAAATTAGATAGGCAGTCATAAACTAAAAGCTGTGTAAATTCCAGAAAACGTACCCTAGTTTGTAGACGCTATAACTTTTGCACAAACCAATACATATACGCTTATTGGCTTTTTTTTTTACCAAAGACATGTGGCTGAATACATTTTGGCCTAAATGTATGACTAAAATTGAGATCATTGGATTTTTCTTATCAAAAAGTAGAAAATATCATTTTTTTTCAAAATTTTAGGTCTTTTTCCATTTATATCACAAAAAATAAAAATCACAGAGGCAATCAAATACCATCAAAAGAAAGCTATATTTGTGTGAACAAAAGGATGCAAATTTCGTTTGGGTACAGCATTGCATGACCGCTCAATTACCAGTTAAAGCAGCGCAGTGCCAAATTGTAAAAAGTCCTCTGGTCTTTAGGCAGCCAAATGGTCCAGGGCTTAAGTGGTTAAGAGGGGATAAATCTGAAATATCAAGAAAACCAGGCATCTCTGTCATGATCACATATGCTGGTATTGTGGTAAGTACATATCCACCTCTCCTCTGGCAAAGTTTGCTAAATAAAATAATAAATATATAATAAAAGTACATTTGAAAAAGAACAACAAAAAATAAAGCAAGAAAGTGGACTGTTGTCCCTTCTTAAAGTGTTTGTTATGCCACTAACTGATCAATATATCACCCCCTCTATCACATAAAAAGCTGTGTCCTAGTGCCTGTGCTTTATGAAATAAGCAGATTTCTACCTGTTTTCACAGCATCTCCCAACAACCACGTGACTCCAGGCAGGTAGAAAATTGGCTTTTTTTTAAAGTACAGGCACTAGGATACAGCTTTTTATGTGACAGAGGGGATGATATAATGATCAGTCAGTTTTGAAGCAGCAGGGAGAGAAGCAGAGCAGTGCTAGTGAGAGATGACAGGCAGGGAGGGGAGGGGTAGGAGGACAGAGGGAGACACAGGGAGAGATGCAGATAGCAGCGGATGACAAAGGCACATACACTGACCACGGTGTCAGGGCTCAGCAGCTCTGATATATCGTGGTCAGTGTACAGAGGGGAGGGTAGAAACTGTCAGGATCAGCCAGGTATTTCAGGTAATATAGGGGGGCAAAATACACAGCACAAGCACTGTGCTGTTATTCATGCTTTAAGGGAACAGGATCTTTTTTTTTTTTTTTGGGGGGGGTGTTAACAAACACGTTAAGCATGTTGTTGTAAGCTCCAGCTGTTTGAGTAACTATATCTTATGCTTATGATGTAGTCACAGGTGTCACACATGACCTGGAGGTTGAAGGAATGGGCCGTTTCCTGTTCTGGTGTTCTCTTCCCAGTCAAATGGAACTGTGATTCAGATATGGGGGTCTATCGATTTAAGCAGTTGGGTATTATTCTGAGTTAGTAGAAGCCTTAGTCACTAACAGACCTCATACTATTTCCTGCTAGCTTACATGTAACAATGGCTGCATCAGAAATCCAAATTACTGGCATCTAGTATTGAGGACTGGCAATTAGCAAGTTAACTGTCTGTAACTATGATTAATTATGACATTATGGCACTCAGAGACAACTGAACATTACTGACAGCTTATAGTGAGCAAAGGCACTGAATAAATGTATTTCTGTGACTGTGATGAACAATGATAATAATATTATGTCACTAGGTGAAAAATGAGAGATACTGACAGCTTCCAGTGTGCACTGATAATTAGGAAATCCTCCGTCTATGATTGTGAGCTGATGATGATGGTGACATTAAGTGAGAGCAACCCCCAACACATATTGTCAGCTAGTAAAATGTTCTAAAATAGTGATTAAAATATACTCTCACACATTGTGTGAGTAACATGTACACACAAGAAAAATATATTTATAAAAATAAACATTAGGAATAATACATTTAGAAAATAAACATTAGGAATATTAACAAATAATCAGTACAAATGTGCATCCAATAAATGGGAAATATAAGGAGTTGTACCAATATTAACTTTGCCCACAAGAAGGACACAACAATGACAGTATAACAAGTTTCAATCAATTTTAATGAATAAGTCCAAAGATTGGAGTGTAGAAGCCATGGTGACCGTGTAGTGCTAAAATGAAAGAAAAAAATGGGATGCACATAACTATGTGTTAAAAGATGCCTACATTTATTACAAATAATTAAAATGGCAAATCAACAACTCAAAATAAGAACTGACAAAAAAGTGGTTTGTGTTTGAAGGAGGACTCCATTGGATGCTGTATGTTTACCCTACCATGGCAGAAGGTAGGTAGGGAAGAGGAGGAAAGGACAGCAAGGAGTGAACTTCATGAATACTGCAGTACCTTTGGGAAACACCCAAAATGTCCTCAACACAGACACATTTGGCCTTGTGCTAATAGGTCAGCTTATTTATGTATTTATAAAGTATCATTAAACCCACATCATAAAAAACTATCAATAAATGCTGTATTACATGCTTTTCATACTCACACATTCATTATGGGATTCGTTTTCTGTGTTCTGCAAAAAACCTGGTTGATCCTGCTTTTTTCTATGCTGAGCATTTCCTCCCTATCACATCTGAGCAGCCTATGTGACTATAGAGTTACACATGTAGGTGTATACACAGTGGTAAATGACAGTCCACTCCCTCCCTCCTCCTCCATCCCCACTAACCAGCTTAACACAATGGGTTTGGGATATTACATCTTGATTGATGGAGGCTTCACCTCCCTGTTGTTCTAGACACAGTCTGGAGGGACGTGACACAGCCTGTGACTGGCATAAATCTGCCCACACCATGTTATTGCCATAAAATAATAAAGGTTTGATTTCAAATACATATTTGTATGACAATTTCAAACAGTTTATTAATTATTTATTTTTACTCTGTATTCCAAAGTGTTCCTATTTGCATATGTGTCATTTGGGATCAGATTTGTCTACTGCGATGTTGCAGTCCTGCTAAAAATCCCTAAATCTATACCACTGGAGACAGTCTCATGCCTGTCTGAGCTGAATACTGGCACACAGAGTATTTGAAGCTCCCTGGAAGAGGATTTTTACTCCCTAATGCATTTTATAGTCTGATGCACTGTAAGCACCATCAAAATATCTTTTGGATGGAACTACCCTGATGTGCTTGGCTGCCTGGCTATTCTGGTCATCCTCTCTCCATTCTGTTGATCTTAGTAGGACGCCACTACGATCGTGTGCCTGATTATATATAAGCTGTTTCCCAGCTTGTTGCTGGTAAGCATTCAATTTATCTGGTGGTGGATTTTTTTCTCACGAGGTGCTATTGGAAGGATTTGCCCACTTCATTGCATTTTATGGGACTTTTTTTTTATTTCACTTTTGGACTTTATTATTTTATTGATTTAATATCTTTTATACACAGTTATGTTTGTGTTTTTTTTTTCATATTATTTATGTGATCCTTCAGAGATCCATACACATTTTGGTCATAGCGCGGTTCCTACCCACCCACAAATCTATACCATAGTTTGTAGACACAATACCTTTTGCGCAAATCAATCAATATACACCTATTGCGATTTTTTTTTTTTACCAAAAATATGTCGAAGAATATATATCGGCCTAAACTGATGAATATATGTGTTTTTTTATATATTTTTTCGGGGATATGTATTATAGCAAAAAGTAAAAAATATTTTTTTCTAAATTGTCGCTCTTTGTTTATAGAGCACTAAATAAAAACTACAGAGGTGATCAAATACCACCAAAAGAAAGCTCTAATTGGGGAAAAAAAAGGACATACATTTTGTTTGGGTATAACATCGCACTACCGTGCAATTGTCAGCTAAAGCGATGCAGTGTGGTATCGTAAAAAATGTCCTGGTCATTAAGGGGGCAAATCCTTCCGTGGCTGAAGTAGTTAAACAGTATGTATTTAGAATCACTTTAAAAGATATCTTAAAAATAAATGTTGTAGATCACTATTGTAGTTCTGTTGGCACTGCTCAGTGAAAACAAGGGATTTACTGTAGCATCATTGCTTTTGATTGCAAATAAAATTGGTACATTTAATTAGCTGCAGGTGTCAGGAACAGCTAATTACAGTGTATCATTTTTGTATGCAGTTACTGAAGCAAAGCTGAATATATATATATATATATATAATTGCTTAATTTAGTCTAGGGGCAGAGGATTAAAGTGTTATTAAACTAAAATGTAATATTTTGCAGCATACTAATCATTAGATGTGGCAGCATCCTCCACATGCTGCTGACTGGAAGGCCCAGGTTGGGCGTCTGAAGCCTCAGCTGGGGGGAAGGAAGCGTTGAAGGAAGACTGGGGAGCACTGGCCTGGGTTCACTCTGGCCTGCCAGAAAATGCAGTCTGTCATAGTACCACAGCCTGGGGACATAAATGTCATCTGCTGCAGCTCCTGATCTCAGGGAATCCTGGACCTTCTTGCGCTCCCTAAGATAAGTACTCCTCATGCCAACAATTAGGGCCTTCAAATAGGGGATGTCTGCCATGGGGATCACCGGCTTCACAAATTCCACCAGTTGATCCAGCGCTGCTTACCTCTTTGTTTTATTCTTTTAAAAGGGGTGGTTTACCTGCCACAGACAGGGCAGCTCCCTGTACATATCAAGGAATATGGGGATAAAGTCATGATCAATCACTAGATCCATTTTCTCTGCAAGACACAACACAAGACAAACCCCAACGTCAGGCTAAACTCTCCTAATCATTTCCCAATATAGGCCTCAATCTATAAGCAGTATAGGCCCAAGTTAAAATTGTACCTTCGTTATCACGATCGGCGCTTCCGATACTCCTTCCTCCGCTCACAGATCATACGAACGGTGCATGCGTGTTACGCTTAAGCAGTAGCCTACCGCCCACCTTCATATGACGGCGGGACGGTGAGCCTCTTATTCTGGGCGGACGTCATATGATGTGAGCCCATTTAAACAGGGCATGCGCGCGATCGTGAGCGCGCAGCCCTGTACTGTCGGTGGCAGCGTGTCACCGAGACACCGCTCGTCATCGACAGGGGTGAACAGCCACTGGGCATGGCTTTTTACCACGTGATCGGCCGTGATGAAGTCACGGGCGATCACTAATGGTACATCCCCGCATTGCACGGCGCATGCACGCGATCATGAGCGCGCTGCGCATGCACATCGGTGGCGGCGTGTTCCCCGGGAACACTGCTCGTCACCGACGATAGTTTACAGCCATTGGCCAGGGCTGTGTACCATGTGATCAGCTGTGATCCATTCACAGCCGATCACTAACTGTAAACAAAGAGCTGTCACTAGCTGTTACTAGCCCTTCTCTCACCATTTCCAGTGTGAGGAGAGAAGAGCCAGGAGCAGTGAGTTACAGATCTATGTACTGTAGTGTCTGCACCAACACCACTTCTGTCCCATCGCCCCCCCCAATTGTCATCTGTCACCCAACAGTCACCCCATAAAAAGTGCACCTGTCACATAGAGACTGCCATCAGTGACCGTCAGCGGTGCCACTGTCACCCACCAGTGACCGTGCCCTGTCACCCGTCACCCATCAGTGACCTGCCCTGTGACCCGTCACCCACCAGTGACCATGCCCTGTCACCCATCAGTGACCATCAGCGGTGCACCCGTCACCCATCAGTGACCTGCCCTGTCACCCATCAGTGACCATCAGCGGTGCACCCGTCACCCATCAGTGACCTGCCCTGTCACCCATCAGTGACCATCAGCGGTGCCACCGTCACCCATCAGTGACCTGCCCTGTCACCCGTCACCCACCAGTGACCGTGCCCTGTCACCCATCAGTGACCATCAGCGGTGCACCTGTCACCCATCAGTGACCGTCGCCTGTCAGTGACCATCGCCTGTCAGTGACCGTCGCCTGTCAACAATCTGTGACTATCACCTGTCACCGTCCGTGGCCTGTCACCCATCAGTGACCGTGCCCTCTCACCCGTCACCCATCAGTGACTGTGCCCTGTCACCCATCAGTGACCATCAGCGGTGCACCTGTCACCCATCAGTGACCGTCGCCTGTCAACTATCTGTGACCATCGCCCATCACACCATCACCTCTCAGTGAACGTCACCTGCCACCCATCGCACAGCCCATCAGTGACCGTCACCTGCCACCCATCTGTCACCCGTCGCACAGCTACCCGCCACACAGCCATGTCCAAAAGAGTTTATACTAGTGAGGAGGCGTTCCAGATCCTCTCTATGACTGATGAGAGCACCGGGGAGTTCTCATCAGAGTCCAATTCTGATTCCGAATCAAATTCGGCATTTGAACCGATCGAGAGTAGCAATGATTCGGATGAAGAATGGGTCCCTCCTAAAAGGGCACGACACTCTGGAAACCAGGAAGCCGCCAGCAACCAGGATTATATTCCCAGGCCCAGTACCAGCTCTGCCGCCAGAAATAGGCCCCAGGAAGAAAGGCCCAGTACCAGTGCTGCCGCCAGCAATAGGCCCCAGGAACAAAGGCCCAGTACCAGTGCTGCCACCAGAGATAGGCCCCGCGCACAAATGCCCAGTACCAGTGCTGCCACATCACACCTGAGTTCCAGCACAGGAAATTCAACTCCCCCAACTACTGGAGTGTCACGTCCCCCAAGAGCCAGGGCCGCTACATACATGCCAGATGGTCTTGCCAACCCAACATGGTTGCCTTCCAACTCGGGATCACCAAATATTCCCCCTTTTGCAGCACAGCCAGGTGTGCAGGCCAACACCCAAAATTTTACAGAGATCAAATTTTTTCACCTGTTTTTGCCCGACACTTTGCTGCAGTTCATTGTGGACCAGACAAATTTGTATGCCCAGCAGTATATTTCCAGCAACCCCCAATCATCTTATGCCCGTCTGTTTGAGTGGAGAGATTTAAATTTGGAGGAGTTCAAATTGTTTTTGGGCCTCACCCTAAATATGGGCCTTACAAAAAAAAATGAAGGACATACCTATTGGTCCACCCACCCCATCCACCATATGCCCATGTATTCTGCCGCAATGTCCAGGTCCCGATATGAGATGATTATGAGATTCTTTTATTTTAACAACAACACCCAGTGCCCTCCCCGCAATCATCCAAATTCCGATAAGCTATACAAGATTCGCCCACTGATAAATTTATTTTCCCCGATTTGCCCACTGATAAATTTATTTTCCCTGATTTGCAGAACTTTATGTCCCCGAGAAGAATATATGTGTGGATGAGTCCTTGGTACCATTTTCAGGCCGGCTAGGAATAAAACAATATATTCCTAGCAAAAAGGCCAAATATGGAGTCAAATTTTACAAGCTGTGTGAGAGAGCCACGGGATATCTATATGCGTTCTGCATATATGAGGGAAGAGATTCCCAGCTCCAGCCCCCTGAGTGCCCGGCCTACATGGGCACAACTGGAAAAATCGTATGGGACCTGGCTTACCCACTTCTGAAAAAAGACTATCATATATACCTGGACAACTTTTATACCAGCCTGCCCCTTTTCAGACACCTATATATTGAAAAAACCCTGGCCTGCGGAACCTCAAGAAAAAATAGGAAGGGCTTCCCACAATCCATAGTGAACAAAAGGCTGCAAAGGGGGGAAAGAGCAACACTGAGATGTAATGAAGTGCTGGCCTTGAGGTGGAAGGATAACAGGAACGTGCACATGATGTCCACCATTCATGATGACACTACAGTTGTAGTTCAGCGAAGACGAGGTCCCATTGAAAAACCGACATGTGTCCAAGACTATAATCTCTACATGGGGGGGTGGATTTCAATGACCAAATGATTCAGCCCTATTTGTCAATAAGGAGGTCCCGATTCTGGTACAAGAAGGTAGCAATATATCTAATCCATTTGGCCATTTACAATTCCTACATAATCTACACAAAATCCACAGAAAGCCCCGCCCCCTTCCTAAAATTCATAGAAGTAGTAGTCACGTCCCTCATCTATCAACAAAGACCCCTCCCAGAAGGACTTCGTTCTGATGCTGTTAGCCGACTTCATGAACGCCACTTCCCGTACAACATTCCACCATCGGAAGCAGGCCGAAGACGGCAAAAAAGATGTCGCGTGTGCAGCAGAAGAGGTTTTCGAAAAGATACCAGCTTCCATTGTCCCCAGTGTCCCTCCCAACCTGGCCTTTGCATTGGTGAATGCTTCGAACTGTATCATACATCCCTAAGTTATTAGCCCATATTTTCCCCATTTTCGCTGATCATTTTCCATGCTTCCCCAAATAACCATGCCACTGCCTTCAATGTGAACTGACCCTGGCCTGCCTTTTGACTATGCCTCTGCCTACCGTTTGGACTGCTTCCACATGAACTGACCCTGGCCTGTTTTGACTATGCCTCTGCCCACCGTTTGGACTGCTTGCTCGTGAACTGACCCTGGCCTGTTTTGTGACTACGCTTCTGCCTACCGCTTGGACTGCTTGCACGTTAACTGACCCTGGCCTGTTTTATGGACTATGCTTTTGCCTACCGCTTGGACTGATCTGTTGCCCTGCTACTATAGTACACAGGGGTCTCACATATGTGAGGGGCTCCAGAAAAGTTTTTCCGGATGGAGATAACAATTTTTTTTGTTTTCTCCCGGTTTTGTAATTTCCGGATTAGGGTCTGGAGTCCGGAGGCTTCATAGAGATTTGGGTGGGTCGAAGCCTCTACCCCTGTGCCCCTGTGCCCAGGTCTTACCCGATTGCGGCCCTCAGCCTTCTGCTGACTTACTGCCATCATCCCTTTGCCTGCCGCATGAATGGACCACACCTCTGCCTGCTACCTGGACTATGCAAATAATTCGCTGTAGCAAGAGGCAGTATGTTTATGAAGGGCTGGAGAGCGGTACAATAATGAGTGTCTGCAGGTAACAGTGTACCAGGACCAATATTATGGCTGTGCTGGCTGTCTCTGCCTGGACAATTCCTATTGACTGTGCTGTGCCAACTATAGACAATATTCCTGCCTGCTGCCTGGATAGTTATTATTGCTGTCGCTAAGCACATCCCTGACTGCTGCCTGGACCAGTGCTCTCTTCTGTGGACACTACTAAAAGCACAGGTAATACTTTTTTTTATCCTTTCCGCAATAGAATTTATTTTGGATTGTAATTCTTGGTATGTACATGCTATGTGTTAGAAATATGAAGGGCCTTCAAAAATGATAGGTTGCCAGGAAATTATCTATGTAATGTATGCTCCTAGAACGCCTGATGGTGCTACTTGGATGTTGGGCCTCTGTATGTGGCCAAGCTGTGTAAAAGTCTCACACATGTGGTATCCCCATACTCAGGGGGAGTAGCAGAATGTATTTTGGAGTGTCATTTTTGCTATGTGTTGGAAATATCTTATAAATGGACAACTTTGTGTAAAAAAAATGCGTTTTTATTTTTTTTCCACATTTTCCAAAAACTTCTGTAAAAAAAATAACCGTTCAAAAGACTCATTATGCCTCATAGATTATACGTTGGGGTGTTTGCTTTCCAAATGGGGTCATTTTGTGGGTAATTCCTTTGTCCTGGTGCTTCAGGGCCTTCAGAAGTGTAATAGGTGGTTGAGAAATGAGATGTGCAATTTATGCTCGTAGATCGCCTGATGGTGCTACTTCAATGTTGGGCCTTTGTATGTGGCCAGGCCGTGTAAAAGTCCCACACATGTGGTATTGCCATACTCAGGAGGAGTAGCAGAATGTATTTTGTGGTGTCATTTTTGCTATGTATTTGCTATGTGTTGGAAATATCTTATAAATGGTTAACTTTGTGTAAAAAAAATGCGTTTTTATTTTTTTTCCACATTTTCCAAAAACATCTGGAAAAAAAATAACCGTTCAAAAGACTCATTATGCCTCATAGATTATACGTTGGGGTGTTTGCTTTCCAAAATGGGGTCATTTTGTGGACAATTCCTTTGTCCTGGTGCTCCAGGGCCTTCAAAATTGTAATAGGTGGTTGAGAAATGAGATGTGCAATTTATGCTCGTAGATCGCCTGATGGTGCGACTTCAATGTTGGGCCTTTGTATGTAGCCAGGCTGTGTAAAAGTCCCACACATGTGGTATCGCCATACTCAGGAGGAGTAGCAGAATGTATTTTGGGGTGTCATTTTTGCTATGTATTTGCTATGTGTTGGAAATATCTTATAAATGGACAACTTTGTGTAAAAAAAATGCGTTTTCATTTTTTTTCCACATTTTCCAAAAACATCTGGAAAAAAAATAACCGTTCAAAAGACTCATTATGCCTCATAGATTATACATTGGGGTGTTTGCTTTCCAAAATGGGGTCATTTTGTGGGCAATTCCTTTGTCCTGGTGCTCCAGGGCCTTCAAAAGTGTAATAGGTGGTTGAGACATGAGATGTGCAATTTATGCTCGTAGATCGCCTGATGGTGCGACTTCAATGTTGGGCCTTTGTATGTGGCCAGGCTGTGTAAAAGTCCCATACATGTGGTATCCCCATACTCGGTAAGAGTAGCAGAATGTATTTTGGGGTGTAATTTGTTGTATGCATATGCTCTGTGAGAGAAATAACCAGTTAATATGAAAATTTTGAAAAAAAAAAATCTTCCTTTTGCAAAGAATTGTGGGAAAAAATTACAACTTAAAAAAACTCACCATGCTACTTACTTAATACCTTGGAATGTCTACTTTCTAAAAAGGGGTCATTTGGGGGGTATTTGTACTTTTCTGACTTGTTAGTACCTCAAGAAATGAGATTCACCTGATGTACTGAAGGCCTGATCAGATGTTTTCAATTTTCAGTGATTGGCACCATAGTTTGTAGACTCTATAACTTTCACAAAGACCGAATAATATACACTAATTTGGGTTATTTTTACCAAAGATATATATCAGTATAAATTTTGGCCAAAATGTATGAAGAAAAATTACTAATTTGCTAAATTTTATGACAAAAACAAAGAAAAAGGCAATTTTTCACAAAATTTACGGTCTTTTTTTATTTATAGCACAAAAAATAAAAAACCCATTAGTGATTAAATACCACCAAAAGAAAGCTCTATTTGTGTGAAAAAAAGAACTCAAATTTCATTTGGGTACAGTGTTGCATGACTGAGTAATGGTCATTCAAAGTGTGAGAGCACTGAAAGCTGAAAATTGGTCTGGGCAGGAAGGGGGTTTAAGTGCCCTGTATTGAGGTGGTTAATATACACTGCGCATGCATGAAACTCCGCCCGCCCCTGACGTTCTTTCTAGTCTATTCCCCGCCCCTTCTCTTTGGGGGGAGAGCACATGGCGGAGGGGGAGAGCACATGGCGGAGACACAGCAGGTGCATGATAATAGCAGCAACGAGGAGGAGGAAAGCCCTGAGCCAGAAACGTCACGATCCCGCAGGAGATTTAAGGCCTCAAATATGGCCTTTGTAGAGATGGTGGAGATGGTGGACATCTTGAAAAGGGCCGACTATGATGGGAAGTATGGACCTTACCCCAACCCAAATGTGAGAAAGGCCAAGATTATGGCTAAAGTTGTGAAGAGTCTGCACAGGAATTTTGGGGTACGGCGATCCAAGGATCAACTGAGGAAACGGTGGTCAGACCTCAAATTAAGGGAGCACGATCAGTATAGAAGGATCAGGAGAGTGCTGCAAAAAAGTAAGTAGTTGTCCCGTGTTCCTATTCTTTCTTTTTATTATGTTCGTGTTGCTCAATGTGCTTTTCTTTACTGTTGTACAGTTTAAAATGGCAACTTTCATGTTCATGGGCACATTAATCGTTCGTAGGAAACATTGTTCATTCGGCCACTAAAATACGATGTTTTGGCCAGATACAGTTCAATACATTTTTTCTGGCCTACTTCTATAAAAAAAAGTTTTATTGTCTAGATGGGTTTGTAACTAGAATGAAAAGCAAACTAGATTCTGTGTAAGGAGAGGACACTCAGCAGCTGTTTACACATCTGGAAGCAGGAGCACTAGTGTGGGACACCAGAACAAACTTTATATTAGGGTGTCCCACACAGGTGCTCCAGTGGATACTATAGGGGTGTCTCCATCTGTGAAGCTTGCACAAAACAGATAAGTATTCCAGCTTTACAAAGGCAAAAAAATAAATTCTTCAGCTTGGAACTCTGCCAAAACAGACAATTGTACCCCACTTCCAAGCAATGTTTCATATTCCTATTTCTGCCCTCAAATATCTGTGTGCTAAGTATAGCTATTTTTTTTCACATAGGGGAGAAAAGACTCGGAGGACGCCACTCATCAGAGGACACCAGGGACTCCACACCTCAGGAAGAAGGGGAAATCCCCCAAACCCAACCAAATGAGGAGGAAGGAGACGTTCAAATTGGCAAAATTGTCACCACAACATATGAGTGTCTGAGACCACAGCTTCAGGTAATAGGTGTATGCCTGCATATTTATAATACATGGTGTGTTTTTTTTTTTTTTAAGTGATGGGGATGTTGTGGAAGAAGGTCATTGCACCAGTGAAAGTGCCCAGATCCTCATCGGGGAGATAATGGGGTGCAATAGGGATTTAGAAAACCTAAAGAAAAGCATCAATGATGTTCAAAACAAAATGAAAAACATCATTCATGTTTTAGGGAGAATCTACACCCAGAACTTTTTTCTCGTATATTTTTTTTTTTATGACTAATTTTTTACATATTTGAAAAGCCAAATTATGAAGATGCACACAGTGTGTCAACATGTGCTATCTGCCATCACAGAAGATCAATGTACGCGTTTTGTGGGTGCAACCCCTTCCTCGATAATAAAGTAGGTGAGAGGAAGGGGTTGCACCCCCAAAACACGTCCATTGATCCCCCATGATGGGAGCTAGCACATGTTGACATTAGGCATGGAATCAGGAGGGAAATCTCCATTTTGAATCCCAATTTGTGTGCATCTTCAAAATTTGGCTTTTACAGGGGTGACATCACCTCATCTGATGAACGCAATATCAAACACAGTTTGTGCATACTCATGTCTGATATTGCCTTCACTTTATAAAAGTTGAACTTTCCAGAGTTGCGTATTGTTTTATGGTTTTAAACATGTCTGTTTTACCTATAAAAGGCGATTTCAACTTAATGTGACCTAAAAAAATGTTATACAACAAACATGTTGGTTTGTTCAAAAACCCTTTTATAAACGCACATGTGATTGTGCTTTGGTTAAAAAGTTTGATAATCAACAATGTGTGGCTTCTTCTTTCAATGCTCAAAGTTTTTGGAGTAAAGTTGTTTTTTTCCGTGACAATGGGGGTTATTTACTGTGTGTGTAGCAGACCCACAACATAATAATAATAGTTAGCCGAAGAAGCGATTGTCACCTCATGTCTCAAAGAAATTTTGTTTGCACTGTTGAAGAAAAAGGCCAAGAAAAATATACCATTAAAAGATAACCAAGGAGACAGCTAAAAGAAAGCCAAGCAGTAAATCAAAGCAAATATTTGTTCAATTTCAAATATATTTTTATTTAAAAAAATGTCTCAGACATTGTCTGGCATATTGATGGCCCCCCTACCCGCAAAGTATTCAAGGTATCTTAAACGTACCTCGCGGGCACTCTGGGGGGGCAAGCCAGGATGGCCAGTTTTCAGCGCCATCAGGGTTGGTTCATTAATATGAATTCCGGCCTCAGGCCCAACTGAGGCAGCATAGTTCAAAGAATTTCTCCTTAAAAAATTGTAGAGAACACAGCAAGACAGGATGATGTGATTGAGTTTATATTCCGCCATGTGTATCACTGTAAGAAGGAGGCAGAACCGGCTGGCTATTATTCCAAATGTGTTCTCCACCACTCTTCTGGCTCTGGCCAGCCGGTGATTAAAAACCCTCTGGTTCGGGGTGAGGGTCCTCATAGGGAATGGCCGCATAAGATGAACCCCCAGCACAAACGCTTCATCCGCAACGAAGACAAATGGGAGTCCTTCCGCATTGTTTTCAGGAGGTGGCAAGCCCAAACTGCCATTCTGGAGATGCCTGTAGAACTTATTCTGGGCGATGACTCCACCATCAGACATCCACCCATTCTTCCCCACGTCCACATAGAGGAACTCGTAAGTAGCCGACACCACCGTCAACATCACAATACTATTGAACCCCTTGTAGTTGTAATAGTATGACCCCGAGTTGGGGGGTGGGATGATGTGGACGTGTTTCCCATCAATTGCCCCTCTGCAGTTGGCAAAGTCCCAACGGGTGGCAAAGTGGGAGGCCACAGTCTGCCATTCCTGTGGCGTGGAAGGAAACTGTGGAGTCAAACAAGAATAAAAAAATAGTAATTATGCACATAAACATTGAAAGCAGATTAGACACAAATATTCTTGGCCAAAATCACTATAACATTTTTTAAGGAGTATTTAAAGACAAAAGTATAAGGTTCACCTATCAGATTCCTCACCCCCTCTGATGATCCATTGTAAAAATTTTGGGGGGGAGATGTTTTGGACAGGTAACCCTCTCCACTTCATTGAGAGATGAATGCATAAATAATGTGTATTACTTTGGCCAGCCCCTCCTTACTTACACTATTGGCAGCCCACTGGACAGGTAAGAAGTGTCATAATACAAGTATATAAATACACACTGTCCAAATAGGAGCACATTTTTACATTCTGCAATTACCTATCAAGATAATAATAGGAGAAAAAAACTTTAAACAGTACCATTTGAAAGTATTCAGGCAGGCCCTTTCACTACATGCTTTGGTGAATTCATACAGAAATCTAACCACAAAAGTGGTAGGTATAGTGTGTATGGGTTTGGCAAAGTCAGCAGATAGAGGGTTGGTATCAGTTGACTTAGCGGTTGGGGGGAGGGGGGTTCAAAATGTTTTTGGGACCCCAAAAAAAAGCCTCTGGCACTCTGCATGAATTTAAGGACACAAATAACATTTGTACACATTTTAGGGGGTGTTTAGGGTAAAGCACTACAATGGAGCTGACAAAATACATTGTTAAGTGACTAGACTAGGTGGATATAGGCCCAGCATAGCATACTGGGGAGGTAAGTGAAGATGCATGAAGCATGCATGAAGGTCAAAAAACAAACTTTAAAAAATTCCAGCATGCATGAGGACAAATGTAACTATGTAACTATGACATTCACAGCATATTACAATCATGGTAATTTGGGAATAATGATAGAAATACAATACATTAGCAAACATTAAATACATATAATGAGATTTTGAAGGAGAAAACTTACCTTAATATAGTCCTATTGCAGGACCTGAATGATGACAGAACCGGTCTCTGAGATAATGATCCCCAGAGACTGGGGGGAGATGCCTGTCGAGAACTTGAGGTCCTGCAGGCTTCCCACCGTCGCCAAGTACCGAAACGTGGCGACTAGCCTCTGCTCCGGAGTGATGGCTTGCCTCATGCAGGTATCCTGCCTGCTGATTAGGGATGAGCCGAACACCCCCCTGTTCGGTTCGCACCAGAACATGCGAACAGGAAAAAAGTTCATTCGAACACGCGAACACCGTTAAAGTCTATGGGACACGAACATGAATAATCAAAAGTGCTAATTTTAAAGGCTAATATGCAAGTTATTGTCATAAAAAGTGTTTGGGGATCCGGGTCCTGCCCCAGGGGACATGGATCAATGCAAAAAAAAGTTTTAAAAACGGCCGTTTTTTCAGGAGCAGTGATTTTAATAATGCTTAAAGTCAATCAATAAAAGTGTAATATCCCTTTAAATTTCGTACCTGGGGGGTGTCTATAGTATGCCTGTAAAGGGGCGCATGTTTCCTGTGTTTAGAACAGTCTGACAGCAAAATGACATTTTGAAGGAAAAAACTCATTTAAAACTACCCGCGGCTATTGCATTGCCGACAATACACATAGAAGTTCATTGATAAAAACGGCATGGGAATTCCCCAAAGGGGAACCCCGAACCAAAATTTAAAAAAAAAAATGACATGGGAGTCCCCCTAAATTCCATACCAGGCCCTTCAGGTCTGGTATGGATATTAAGGGGAACCCCGGCCAAAATAAAAAAAAAAAAAATGACGTGGGGTCCCCCCTAAATTCCACATCAGACCCTTCAGGTCTGGTATGGATTTTAAGGGGAACCCCGCGCCAAAAAAAAAAAAAAAACGGCGTGGGGTCCCCCCAAAAATCCATACCAGACCCTTATCCGAGCACGCAACCTGGCAGGCCGCAGGAAAAGAGGGGGGGATGAGAGTGCAGCCCCCCCTCCCTCCTGAACCGTACCAGGCCACATGCCCTCAACATTGGGAGGGTGCTTTGGGGTAGCCCCCCAAAACACCTTGTCCCCATGTTGATGAGGACAAGGGCCTCATCCCCACAACCCTGCCTGGTGGTTGTGGGGGTCTGCGGGTGGGGGGCTTATCGGAATCTGGAAGCCCCCTCTAACAAGGTGACCCCCAGATCCCGGCCCCCCCCCTGTGTGAAATGGTAAGGGGGTACTTATACCCCTACCATTTCACGAAAAAAGTGTCAAAAATGTTAAAAATGACAAGAGACAGTTTTTGACAATTCCTTTATTTAAATGCTTCTTCTTTCTTCTATCTTCCTTCATCTTCTGGTTCTTCTGGCTCTTCTGGTTCTTCCTCCGGCGTTCTCGTCCAGCATCTCCTCCGCGGCGTCTTCTATCTTCTTCTCCTCGGGCCGCTCCGCACCCATGGCATGGGGGGAGGCTCCCGCTCTTCTCTTCTTCTTTTCTTCTCTTCTTCTCTTCTTCATTTTCTTCTCCGGGCCGCTCCGCAATCCATGCTGGCATGGAGGGAGGCTCCCGCTGTGTGACGGCGCTCCTCGTCTGACAGTTCTTAAATAACGGGGGGGCGGGGCCACCCGGTGACCCCGCCCCCCTCTGACGCACGGGACATGACGGGACTTCCCTGTGGCATTCCCCGTGACGTCACAGGGAAGTCTCGTCAAGTCACCGTGCGTCAGAGGGGGGCGGGGTCACCGGGTGGCCCCGCCCCCCCGTTATTTAAGAACTGTCAGACGAGGAGCGCCGTCACACAGCGGGAGCCTCCCTCCATGCCAGCATGGATTGTGGAGCGGCCCGGAGAAGAAAATGAAGAAGAGAAGAAGAGGAGAAAAGAAGAAGAGAAGAGCGGGAGCCTCCCCCCAATGCCATGGGTGCAGAGCGGCCCGAGGAGAAGAAGATAGAAGACGCCGCGGAGGAGATGCTGGACGAGAACGCCAGAGGAAGAACCAGAAGAGCCAGAAGAACCAGAAGATGAAGGAAGATAGAAGAAAGAAGAAGCATTTAAATAAAGGAATTGTCAAAAACTGTCTCTTGTCATTTTTAACATTTTTGACAGTTTTTTAGTGAAATGGTAGGGGTAAGAACCCCCTTACCATTTCACACAGGGGGGGGGCGGGATCTGGGGGTCCCCTTGTTAAAGGGGGCTTCCAGATTCCGATAAGCCCCCCGCCCGCAGACCCCCACAACCACCGGCCAGGGTTGTGGGGATGAGGCCCTTGTCCTTATCAACATGGGGACAAGGTGTTTTGGGGGGGCTACCCCAAAGCACCCTCCCAATGTTGAGGGCATGTGGCCTGGTATGGTTCAGGAGGGGGGGGCCGCACTCTCGTCCCCCCCTCTTTTCCTGCGGTCTGCCAGGTTGCGTGCTCGGATAAGGGTCTGGTATGGATTTTTGGGGGGACCCCACGCCGTTTTTTTTTTTTTTTTTGGCGCGGGGTTCCCCTTAAAATCCATACCAGACCTGAAGGGTCTAGTATGGAATTTAGGGGGAACCCCACGTCATTTTTTTTTTAAATTTTGGCCGGGGTTCCCCTTAATATCCATATCAGACCTGAAGGGCTTGGTATGGAATTTAGGGGGACTCCCACGTCATTTTTTTTTTTTTAATTTTGGTTCGGGGTTCCCCTTTGGGGAATTCCCATGCCGTTTTTATCAATGAACTTCTATGTGTATTGTCGGCAATGCAATAGCCGCGGGTAGTTTTAAATGAGTTTTTTCCTTCAAAATGTCATTTTGCTGTCAGACTATTCTAAACACAGGAAACATGCGCCCCTTTACAGGCATGCTATAGACACCCCCCAGGTACGAAATTTAAAGGGATATTACACTTTTATTGATTGACTTTAAGCATTATTAAAATCACTGCTCCTGAAAAAACGGCCGTTTTTAAAACTTTTTTTTGCATTGATCCATGTCCCCTGGGGCAGGACCCGGGTCCCCAAACACTTTTTATGACAATAACTTGCATATTAGCCTTTAAAATTAGCACTTTTGATTTCTCCCATAGACTTTTAAAGGGTGTTCCGCGGCATTCGAATTTGCCGCGAACACCCCAAATTGTTCGCTGTTCGGCGAACTTGCGAACAGCCAATGTTCGAGTCGAACATGAGTTCGACTCGAACTCGAAGTTCATCCCTACTGCTGATATAAGGGGTCAGCAAAGCGAACAAACGGTGAAAAATGGGGTCCATCATCCAGAGAAAGTTCCTGAAATCATCAGGATTATTCGCACGGATCTCATGGAGCAAAGGCATGTGACAGAATTGGTCATGCTGGAGCAACCAATTCTTCATCCATAAACTCCTCCTCGCCCTGTTCATGGACTGGGCTTGTGTCAAAGTAAGAACCCCAACACCAAGCCCCCGAACAGAACGAACTCTACGATGAGTAAATACATGCAACATGGCTTCAAAACGGTCAGAACGAAGTAACAGAACGCTTTGAAGAACAGCAAGGCCTGTGAAGAGCGACCTGAAAATTATCAATGAGCGGACGAGAACACACTGAATAATCAAATACGAACTCACTGCATGCACTGAAGACAAGATACAAACCCACAAGCACAAACTGAACAGCAGAAAAATGATCTTACAACCACGAGTCTGAAAAGCGCAAATCGTCTCTCACCAAACTTTTACTAACACGAGATTAGCAAAAGGAGCCCAAAGGGTGGCGCGCTTGGTATTGAACTGCCCTTTTATAGTCCCGTCATACGTGTTGTACGTCACCGCCTTCTTGACGTTCAGAAATTCTGACAAATTCCGGCAGCATTCAGTCACCCTGGGGGAGGGGAGTGTTAAATGTACTAGCAGATTTAAATACACTAACACATTGAAGACAAATTCCAGATGGCACATTTTAAACAGTTACAGCAAACAGTTATTTTCCTTTTGGAATAAAGGTTTTAAAAAAAAAAAAAATAAAAGCTGATCATTGTAGCCCCCCCCCCCCCAAAAAAAAAAGGGAATAAAACTTACAAATGCAGACAAACATCCATTCTGTGGCTGTCAGGGCTATCACAGTGTTAATGTGCTCTGGCAATATAGCCACCAGAGACACTTCCTTAAGTACCCCTCCCACCAGCATGTGACTTCACTGCGGGACATAGACGTAAATAGGTGCTGACTACACATGCGCGGCTCCACTCTCCATCCCTGCATCACACACATGGGTACCATTGTATCTCTCTCACATCCCCGACAGTCCCAGCAATGAATAACTGCTGGAATCGAAAGGGATAGACAGGGGCTGTGATGAACTGACCATGCGCCCTCCAGTGAGGGATTGGGCAAAACGAGGATAGAAGGCAAGGAAATAAATCTCTGTCTACAACCTTGAATACACCAAAAATAGTCTCCATAGGAGAACTAACCTCCAAGGGGAAGGGGGCCCTGTGTTGGTGGAAGGGAGGAAAGGGAGGCAGGATGGAAAAAACTGCAGGCCAGGAGTGCCAAATTAGGGTGATCATCAGTCAGGTGGGAGATTTGTTGATAATATTTTATTACAATGAGAAATGGAGTGGATTTATATATTCTACAAGCTACAAAATTTCCTAGTCTCAATGAAGCAATTCAATTAAAATGGCCTGCTTAAAATGGCCAATTTTAGTTATAATGTGTTATACTTATTTACTTTGTGCAGTGGTTTTGCACAGAGCAGCCCAGATCCTCCTCTTCTCGGGTCCCCCACCAGTGCTGCTGGCTCCTCCCTCCTGCCAAGTTGCACACTAGAATGCATTAAGATAAAAAAACCTTTTGCTTTTAGAACCACTTAATAGTTTTGCATTTTGACTTCATTTGCAGTTTTCTGATATATTTGACCCATGGTTTATGTGCCCTCCCTATGGGTAAGTGAGAGGCTGCACGGATGCCCAGGGTGCTCATAGCTAAATGGGTTGGAGGTAGCGGGAACCTTGTTCCTGCTCCATGGTGGCCTCATACCTGACTGATGATTGCCCTAATATGGCGCCTCCAGTTTTTTCAACCCTGGCTCTCTTTCCTACTTTCTAGAGATGGGCTGAACACCCCCCGATTTGGTTTGCTCTAGAACTCTCAAAGATTGCAAAAGTTCAGATCCGAACGATGAACCCCTTTGAAGTCTATGGAACCCAAACAGGAACAAGAACATTTAAAAAAAGATAGTTTTCAAAAAGCATGACCGTGCAATTACCAGTTAAAGCGACGCAGTGCCAAATTGTAAAAAGTGCTCTGGTCAGGAAGGGGGTAAAACCTTTCACCACTGCGCTCACCTCAAAGACAGACCTGGTTCTAGGTCTAGAAACACCTTCCCCAACCGGGGTATATATCCAGGCTAATCAGCTAATGAATTTCCCTCCATTCTCATTTTTATACAAGCTGGAATTTAGACTCTGGGCATGTGAGTGGCAGGAAGTGTATTTTTTTTTTCGCTGCAGCAGCTGGGGGAGAGAAATCTTCCCGCTATACTCTATAGCTGGTGGTGTGCTGCTGGCAGACGTGTTGCGAGTACCTGTAACACCCTTTGCTATACCATCATCCCTGACAGTCGAGGCTGCTGAGAGGTCATGAGATTTAGCAGGGTAGACATAAAAGGTGAGGAGTGAGGAGGAGAAGAATGGTGTCCCTTGTGTGTGGCTTTCAGGTGCTCTTGCCAATGGGCTTAGTGGTGAGATGTTAAATGCCTTGTCAAGCATGTGGTACCCAAATGGCTGGTGTTTTTTCCACACTTGATCTACTTGCGGCAGAGATGGCAAATGGCAACAGTGCGATCGGCTGCACATTTGCTTAAAAAGGCCCACAGAGCTGAGCTTTGGGAAGTGGGCCAGGAGATAGCAGTTCCACAATCTGATGTAATAGAGTAGGTTGCTCTCCTTGTTGGCCTCCCAGACATGATGGGGGGCTTATTACCCAAATTTTATAGGTATTAGGAAATGTGTATTTGGATGCACTTTATTCATTGAAAAGTGGTGTTTGGTGTACTTTAGTTTAAAGTGATACTAAAGTCTTTTTTTTTCAATAAAAATAACAAACATGTTATAATTACCTGCTCTGTTGCAGTGGATTTGCACAGAACAGCCCAGATCCTCCTCTTCTTGGGTCCTTCTTTGGCTCTTCTGGCCTCTTCCTCCTGTTGAGTGCACCCACAGCAAGCAGCCGAGTCACAGCTCCCTGTGTCCATTCAGACACAGAGCTGCGGCTCAGCCCTGCCCCCCTCTTTCCTGATTGGCTGACTGAGTTTATTGACAGCAGAGGGAGCCATTGGCTCCACTGTTGTGTCTTATCCAATCAGGAGGGAGATAACCAACACACTCGTGGACATCGCTGGACAGATATGGGGCTCAGGTAAGTATTAGGAAGGATGAGGGGGGTTGCTGCACACAGAAGGTTTTTTATCTTAATGTATAGAATGCATTAAGATAAAAAAACTTCTGACTTTACAACCACTTTAAGGATTGAGGCTGACAGAAATGTAAAAACTATAAAAATAAAAAAAGGGGAACACCAATGTCGCAGTCAGAAAAACTGACAATTTTAAAAAAAAGGGTCAGTAAGGGGGAAAAAAAAGACATGCAGCAACCAAAAAAAGGGCGTATACAGCACTAAATGTTATGTAATGCTGTGTTAAACACTGCACTACACTAACGAACTACACTGACACACTATACTCACACTCTATACTAATGCTACACTAACACTCTACACTCAGAGTCACAATAAGTGAACACACTAACTCGCTAGTAGCAAACTAAACCCTGCTCTATCTATCTCCACTCCAACACAATGCAAAAGATTTCTATGAGAGGTTAACCTTTATAGTGTGGGGTGGGACTATGAGCACTGAGCCTTGATTAAGAGGGTGGCACAGTGGTGTAGTGGTTAGCACTCTCACCTAGCAGTAAAAAGCGTCGCTGGTTCGAATCCCAACCACGACACTACCTGCCTGGAGTTTGCATGTTCTCCCTGTGCCTGCATGGGTTTCCTCCGGGTGCTCCAGTTTCCTCACACACTCCAAAGACATGCTGGTAGGTTAATTGGCTTCTGTCCAAAATTGGCCCTAGTATATGAATGGGGACCTTGGATTGAGGGTAGGAACTGATGTGAGTGTGCAATGTACAGGGTTAGGGACAAGGGTCAGGGTTGTAGACACACACTTACTCAGGTTGAACTGGATGGACTGGTGTCTTTATTCAACCTTACTAACTATGTAACTATGATTGGAGAAATCATCATGGATTTGTCCAATCAGGGCTCTGACAGTGATAATTGGCAAAGCTTTGCACCTGACCACTGGTCAGGTGTAAGGCTTCATCCAATTGGGGCCCTAGAATGCAGTGCATTGTGCATGCAAACATCCCGCCGAGCGACCCACCCAATGGGTGAACAGGCAAGGTTCAGATGAAACTTTTCAAAACTGTTTGCCCAACACTACTCCATTCCATCAACACAGGGCCCCCCTGGTGATTAGTTCTCCTACTATGTTTTTTGGTGCATGCAGGTTGTGGACAGATATTTATTTCCTTGTCTTCTATCCTCATCTCGCCCATTCCCCATTGTTGGAGGGCGCATAGTCAGTTCATCGCCCGCCCCTGCCTGTTCCCTTCACTTTTGGCGATTATTTACTGTCGGGACTGTCAGGATGTGAGCGAGGTGTGGTTGGTGCCTATTCACATCCACGTCCACATCTCCGCAGTGACGTATCATGCCAGGGAGCAGGAAGGAAACTTAAGGGTGTGTCTCTGGCAGCCATGTTGCCGGAACAAATTGACAATGTGATAGCCCTGACAGCCACAGAATGGATGTTTGCATCTGTAAGTTTTATTGTGGCTATTGCCATGAATTGTTTGTCTGTTTGTACAGATGGGGTATCGTAAAAAATACCCTTTTCTTTATTTTCATATACATATTGTATTTAGAAATCTCTGTGGCTGAGTTTTTTTAAAAAAACTACTTGTATCCCGCCTGTGGCCTACTTATCCCACTTGAGTCCTAATAGACACATGATTGGATGGGCGTGTTTTTGTATTTCTGCAGGTTCCTTCACTCTATTTCAAACTTCATGATTTTCTGAAGTTGAGATGCCTTTCACCAAAATGTACTTTATTACCTATTGTTATACCTACCAGTGGCAGCCCATCCATTAGGGGTACCTGAGCGCCACCCCCTCTTTCCATGCCCGCCACCCCTTCCACCTTGTAGCAATGTGGCGATGCGATGCTCTATCCATCGCCCTGCCACTCCCTATTCATGCATCCAGCCTGTTTCAGGATGCCGGGTGCCTGAATTACAGCAGCAGTTTTTTTTAAGCACCTGATTAGAGCCAGAGGCTCTAATAGGCTTCAAAATAGGGTGGGCTTGTGGCGCAGAACATTGCGCTACGAGCCCACCCAGGTGTTACAACAGTGAATGAATATTCGCTGTTGCAACACAGATCCTCCTCCTGGCCAATCGGGAAGCGGGTCTGATACCCATCACCCGATTGGCTGAAAGGACAGGCGATCTAATTGGATGCCTAGGAGGAGGGGAGGAGATGCACGGTGGAAGCGAGGAGGAGGGAGGAGGAGAAGACACAGGAGCCACTACCAGATGCCCGATGACCACCACAGCCTGATGTCCGCCGATGCCCCGATGCCCACCGCCCCTTGATGTCCACCACTTCCGATCCCCACCACTGCCTGATATCTGCTGCCTAGATGGGGTAAATGGATTGACCAGCAGACAGCGAGCGGGGGGGTGGTTGTTTGCCCATTCCCAAACAAAAAACCATGAGCCGCCACTGATACCTACTGTATATGCTAATGAACTTATAACTTACAGCTTGTATGTTGCAGAGTTAACTCTCCCAAGGAAGCCGTGTTCAAGGCAAAACATGTTGAGATGACTACATCAAGCAGCTATGACTGACACAAATAGAGTATTTGATGTTATGAAATATGATCAAATAGACTTTGTTTTATGGATTCCTTAAATATGTGAATACATTTATATTTTATTTTATGTATGTATTTTTTCTCTATTTGGCACCTCAAACATCCCAATCCTTACTGTTTTTTTGTGGTAGTATATACCATCTCTACAATTTCTGCAATATAATAAATGTTTTTTGGGTTTATTGCCACTCCTGATCCAGCTGGCTCCCTAGATTTCTGTGACTAGTCTCCCACAGCGGCTCTGTAAGCTGTCACTGGCTCTAATTGCACTCCAGCCTCCTCAGTGGACCATACAGGTTCCACAAGAGCAGCTTCAGGAGGAGGAGCTAGACAGAATAACGAATCAAGTAGGTGAAAAGGGCTGCTCTACAATTTCCTAGAGATAATCAGCAATTCACCCCTTTTGCGCAGGGGGTCCACTGCAAGGGTGGATTTTTTCTCTTTCTTTTCTTGGACTTTGAAGGGCAACTTTGTTTTTAGTGAAATTGTCCTCTAACCGCCCACAACTCCTCAAAACAAACCACATAAATACTTACCTTCAGCATGTCTCTGCTTCAGTCTGTTGCTGCGGTGGCTACATCCAGTATGCCACTCTCCCAGTTCATATCTATGGCTGGGACTGTACTTCTCTGGATGGCAAAGTTAGCTGTGAGTGCAGACTCTGCCATAGTAAATAATGGCATTCAAGGTGCATATGCAAAGTAGAAGCTGGAAGTCAGGAAGTCACACACCCTGTGCAAAGGGTGTGTGGAATTGGGCAGGGCTGCATGGTGAAGATCTCCAGAGTGAGGCTAATGGTAAATAGTCAGATATGTGTCTTCCACTGAGGGGTGTTGGGGTAGGGGGGAAATTAAAGGGCACATTCATCAAAAGTGAAGTTGTCCTTTATCTTTTGATTAACCTCATGTTATCCCCAACTAGCTTTAATTAACATGTATGTAAATCTTAAATAAGAACTTCTCTTGTTTTCTTAATTTTGGTCTGTTTTATATACCATTGAAAGAAATTCTTTACTTATCTGTTTGATAAGTGAAAAAAACGGATGATCTTGTCAGAGCTTCATAGCTATCCTATGTTTTGTGTTATCTTAAAGAGCCTTCCTAGGTTAATCCTGGACTGCAAATTATTCACCTTAATGTTGCAGAGATCGGAGAGTGGGAATGATCGGGTAATTCAGCAAGACACTGGACAGGGATGATGACAGTCAGTCCACAAAATGTTGTGTGTTGTCAGCCTACAGCAGAGTTTAACAGCAGAATGTATTTCTGGCAGGTCAACAGGTATTTTACTTGTAGGGTCTTTAAATGCATAAAACACAGGAGAAAGTGTAGGTATTGCAGATATGTACTGTCTACTGTTTTTTTTTTTTTTGGTCTTAATCTGATGAAGGATACAGACAGGATTTACCCTGTCATCCAACATATACTCCAAGAAAGTCACTCCACTCCACAGAATTGTACATACTGATGTGCTGTTAAAACAAAACCATTTGCAGATTGTGGTGATTTTCTTGGAACAGTGGAATATATTTAGTGTTTTCTTATGTTTGGATTAATTTAATTTTGTTGCATTATGCCCTGTACACAGGGTCGGACTTTCCGAAGGAATATGTGCGATCGTAGCATGGTGTCAGAAATTCCGACCATGTGTGGGCTCCATCTGACTTTTTCCATCGGAATTTCCGACACACATAGTTTGAGAGCAGGCTATAAAATTTTCCGACAACAAAATCCGTTCTCGTAAATTCCGACCGTGTGTGGACTATCCCGAGGCAAAAAGTGCCACGCATGCTCAGAATAAATTCCGAGACGGAACTGCTCGGTCTGGTAAAATTAGCGCTCGTAATTAATATAGCACTTTCGTCATGCTGCAATGTTTTAAATTGTTTAAAGCAGTGCACTCTCTTCTTCTTTATAATGCTAGAAGAATGAAGTTGTTTTGCTGCTCATATTCACACAGAGTTCTCACAAACTTCTTTCTTTATTATTTCTCATGATTTCATGAATATAATATTTTGATTTGTCACATCTACCGAAAATTTCTTTCTTTCTTTTTTTTTTTTGGTATTATTTGTTGTATTTTTTAAAAATACAGATCTCCTATTTTTTTTTGTTTGTTTTTTGGTGATCTCCAGAATAGTTTTGGGTGTGTTTTGTGTGTCAAGTTACCACAACACCATTATTATCTTGTCTTTTTTAATCTCAAGGAGGTTGGTTGGTCTTGGTGTCCCTTGTTAATTTCACATTGTATTTTTGAAATGTACCTGCCTCCTCACAAACAAACTGTCCCATTCGAAGGAAAACACACATAGGCAAATTATTACTTAAAAAAAAAAACTTTATTAAGGTGTCCTAACCAAATAAAAAGGGAGGCAACGCTGGAGAAACAGCACAAATTGGCAAAGCCTTTGGCCCCCATGGCACACATCAACTATTTTCAGGCAAAATTGGTGGCCTGAGGAGTCCTATCTAAGGGAGTACATTATCTAAGGGAGTACAATCTGGTCCAGATTCCAAGAGATCATGAACAGCAGCAGATGACATATATGTCCCCAGGCTGTGGTCATACAAGAGCCTGCATCTTTTGTCAGACCAGACGGAACCCAGTCCATCACTTTCTTGTCTTCCTTCCACTCTTCCTTTCAGGCTGTGGCTGTGGTGTTGGAGTTGTGGCAGGAGGAGGAGGAGGAGGATGATGCAACTCACACAGGTGGGTATTGGGTGTGATTTTGTCCCTCAACCCCTTATTTAATGTTTTATAAACAATTTCCTCACACATGAGGCATTGCCCCTTCTGCATGTCCTGCAGTTTTGTGGCAGCCATGGAGGCAAAGGCCTTTTCATGAGTGGGGGTGGCTCTGAGGGACGCAGAAGCCTCCTGAATCAGCCTGAGCGCTGACTCCTCCACATTACTCCCCTTCCTGCGTCTTTTGTTTGGAAGGCGGAAGGGAGGAACCTGTGATTGTGTGAGGCTCCTACTGGTCCCTGCAACCTCCTGGCTGCCACTTACCCCTGCCTCCTCCTGGCTGCCACTAACCCCCACCACCTCCTGGCTTCCACTAACCCCTGCCTCCTCCTGGCTGCCACATTCCACAGCCTCCTCCTGGCTGAGGTCTTCCTGTGTATGAAAAAGGGACATAGTTTTAGTTTTTTCTTCATCAATCACACACAATTTTCATCTCATGACTGTTGCAAATTGAATGTTAATAAATAGAAAAGACTATCATTCTGAGCCCAGCATTTTTCGTTCTTGTCCCAATTATTTTTGCCCACTACTGTCTATTGATATGTAAAAGCCTTTATTAAATCAGCAATTAGTGATCAATAATAACATCTAGGAAACATCATTTATGTTTTGCCAAGAAATCTGTAGAACAATGCTATACCTGGCTCAAGCTGGGCTCCTCCACTTCTTCCTGGTTGGAAGTCCCAGGTTGGACGTCGGAAGCCTCAGCTGGGGTGGAAGATAGGGTGGAAGGAAGAGTGGAAGGAAGGGTTGAGAGGGATTCCCTGACTTCAGTCTGGTCTGACAGAAATCGCAGTCTCTCATAGCACCACAGCCTGGGTACATAAATGTCATCTGCTGCAGCTCCGGATCTCTAGGAATCCTGAACCTTCTTGCGTTCCCTAAGATAAATGCTCCTAGGGCCACCAATTTTGGCTTTTAAACAGGGGATGGTTGCCGTGGGGACCACCGGCTTCACCAACTCCAGCAGTTTCTCCAGCGCTGCCTGCCTCTTTTGTTTATGATTATAATGCGGGTGTTTGACCTGCCACAGACAAGACAGCTCCCTGTACTTGTCTATGAACAGGGGGAGGAAGTTGTGATCGTTGAAGCCATCCATTTTCTCTGCAAGACACAAAACAAGACAAACCCTAATGTCAGGCTAAACTCTCCTAATCTTGTCCCAACATAGGCCTCAATCTATAAGCAATGTAGGCCCAAGTTAAACTTGTACCTTAGTTATCACAATCAGCGCTTCCGATACTCCTTCCTCCGCTCACAGATCGTACGTACAACGCACGCGTGTTAAGCTTTATATACACTGCGCATGCGTGAAACTCCGCCCACCTCTGATGTTCTTTCTAGTATATGGGGGGAGAGCACATGATGGAGAGACAACAGGTGCATGATAATAGCAGCAACGAGGAGGAGGAGGAAAGCCCTGAGCCAGAAACATCATGATCCTGGAGGAGATTTAAGGCCTCATAGTGGAGATGGTGGACATATTGAAAAGAGCCGACTATGACGGGAAGCATGGACCTTACCCCAACCCAAATGTCAGAAAGGCCAAGATCATGGCTGAAGTTGTGAAGAGTCTGCAGAAGAATTTTGGGGTACGGTGATCCAAGGATCAACTGAGGAAACGGTGGTCGGACCTCAAATTAAGGGAGCACGATCAGTATAGAAGGATCAGGAGAGTGCTGCAAAAAAGTATGCAGTTGTCTTGTGTTCCTAGTCTTTCTTTTTATGACGTTAGTGCTGCTCCATGTGCTTTTCTTTACTGTTGTACATTTTAAAATGGCAACTTTCATGTTCATGGGCACATTAATCTTTCGTAGGAAACATTGTTCGTTCGACCACTAAAATACGATGTTTTCGCCAGATGCAGTTCAATACGGTTTTTCTGGCCTACTTCTATTAATAAAAGTTTGTTGTCTAGATGTGTTTGTAACTAGAATGAAATGCTAACTAGATTCTGTGTAAGGAGAGGACATTCAGCAGCTGTTTACACATCTGGATGCTGGAGCAACTCCCTTTTTATTAGGGGGCCCACACAGGTGCTCCAGTGTATACTATAGGGGTGTCTCCATCTGTGAAGCTTGCACAAAACAGGTAAGTATTCAAGCTTTACAAAGGACAAAAAAAATTCTTCTGCTTGGAACTCTGCCAAAACAGACAATTGTACCCCACTTCCAAGCAATGTTTCATATTCCTATTTCTGCCATCAAATATCTGTGTGCTAAGTATACCTATTTTTGTTCACATAGGGGAGAAAAGACTCAGAGGACACCACTCATCAGAGGAGACCACGATCCCCCCACCTCAGATAGAAGGGGAAATCCACCAAACCCAACCAGAGGAGGAGGAGGGAGACGTTGTAGAAATTGTAACCACAACAGGTGAGTGTCTGCGACCACAGCTTCAGGTAAGAGATGGATGCCTGCATATTTATAATACATGGTGTGTTTTTTTGTTTTTTTTTTGTAGGTGATCGGGATGTTCTGGAAGAGGAATGTCATTTCACCAGTGAAAGTGCCCAGATCCTCATCGGGGAGATAATGGGGTGTAATCTAGATTTAGAAAACATAAAGCAAAACATCAATGATGTTCAAAACAAAATGAAGAACATAATTAATGTTTTAGGGAGAATCTAAAACACCCAGAAATCCCTAAATTTCTTCTCTATACTGTGACAAAAATTTTTTACATATGTTAAAAGTCAAATTTAGAAGATGCACACAGTGTGTCAACATGTGCTATCTGCCATCACAGGAGATGAATGTATGCGTTTTGTGGGTGCAACCCCTTCCTCAATAATAAAATAGCTGAGAGGAAGGGGTTGCACCCACAAAACACGTCCATTGATCCCCCTGATGGCAGCTAGCACATGTTGACATTAGGCAATTTGTGTGCATCTTATAAATTTGGCTTTTACAGGGGTGACATCACCCCATCTGCTGAACGCAATATCAAACACAGTTTGTACATACTCATGTCTGATATTGCCTTCACTTTATAAAAGTTGAACTTTGTAAGTTCCAGAGTTGTGTATTTTTTTATGGTTTTAAACATGCCTGTTTTACCTTAAAAGGCAATTTCTACTTAATGTGACTTAATGCACTTAATGTGACCTAGAAAAATGTTATACAACAAACATGTTGGTTTGTTTAAAAACCCTTTTATAAACGCACATGTGATTGTGCTTTGAATAAAAAGATTGATAATCAACAATGTGTGGCTTCTTCTTTCAATGATCAAAAGCATTTTTTGTAGTAAAGTTGTTGTTTTCAGTGACAAGGTGGGTTATTTACTAAAGGCAAATCAACTTTGCACTAAAAGTGAAGTTTCAGTGCAGTCTCAAGTGCACTTGTAGTACAAAGTGTATTTTCCTTTAGTAAATAACACCCAACAGTGCTTTATAATTTTACACAATCACACCATTTTCATGATTCCCCAAATTTCGGTCATGGTGTTGAAAATTATTAATATTTTTGTCAGTAATGCATTACATACATTAACAACAAAAAAAAACAAGGTGTGTGTGTAGCAGACCCACAACATAATAATAATACTTAGCCGAAGAAGAGATTGTCACCTCATGTGTCAACGAAATTTCGTTTGCACTGTTGAAGAAAAAGGCCAAAAAATTAGAACATTAATAAAACATAACCGAGGAGACAGCTAAAAGAAAGCCAAGCAGTAAATCAAAGCAAATATTTGTTCAGTTTCAAATATATTTTTATTTTAAAAATGTCTCAGACATTGTCTGGCATATCGATGGCCCCCCTACCCGCAAAGTATTCCATGTATCTTATACGGACCTTGCGGGCACTCTGGGGGGGCAAGCCAGGACGGCCAGTTTCAAGCGCCGTCAGGGTTGGTTCATTAATATGAATTCCGGACTCAGGCCCAACTGAGGCAGCATAGTTTAAAGAATTTCTCCTTAAAAAGTTGTGGAGAACACAGCAACACAGGATGATGTGATTGAGTTTATATTCCACCATGTGTATCTGTGTAAGAAATAGGCGGAACCAGCTGGCCATTATTCCAAACGTATTCTCCACCACTTTTCTGGCTCTGGCTCTGGCCAGCCGGTAATTAAAAACCCTCTGGTCCGGGGTGAGGCTCATAGGGAATGGTCGCATAAGAAGGTCCCCCAGCGTAAGCGCTTCACCCCAACGAAAATGAATGGGAGTCCTTCCGCATTGTCTTCTGGAGGTGGCAAGCCCAAGCTGCCATTCTGGAGATGCCTGTAGAACTCGGTCTAGGTGATGACTCCACCAACCGACATCCGGCCATTCTTCCCCACATCCACATACAGAAACTCGTAAGTAACCGACACCACTGCCAACATCACAATACTATTGAACCCCTTGTAATTATAATAGTATGACCCCGAGTTGGGGGGTGGGACTATGTGGACGTGTTTCCCATCAATTGCCCCTCCGCAGTTAGGAAAGTCCCACCGCTGGGCAAAGTGGGAGGCCACAGTCTGTCGTTCCTGTGGGTTGGAAGGAAACTGTGGAGTCAAACAAGAATAAAAAAACTGGTAATTTTGCACATAAACATTGAAAGCAGCTTAGACACAAACATTCTTGGCCAACATCAGTATAACATTTATTTTAGGGAGTATTTAAAGACATAAGTATAAGGTCCACCTATCAGATTCCTCACCCCCTCTGATGGCCCATTGTTAAAATTTTAGGCGGGGGAGATGTTTTGGACAGGTAACCCTCTCCACTTCATCGAGAGATGAATGTCTAAATAATGTGTATTACTTTGGCCAGCCCCTCCTTACTTACACTATTGGCAGCCCACTGAACAGGTAAGAAGTGTCATAATGCACACCTGATGGTTCACAAGCTAAAGCCCTACACCCTGTGATACCTCCACTGCGCTTCTGAGTAAGTGAAAAAAGTATAATTTAAATAAACTATAGCTGCCACTTAATATGTAACAAATACTTGACTGAATTTAAACCTCTAGAGATAATTACAACTGGATTTGAACGGCACATAGCTGTAGTTCAATTCCCGGAGCATTGGATGGCCGAACCATCAGACGTTGCAATCTGATTCAATAGCCACAGAGGTGTGTCAGGAGAGTGGAACCGAGCGAGCAGGGGCTCGTTACAGATCACCAATTTGATGTTGTTGGGATTAGTGTTCGAATCCCCTAGAAACTGAATCACAGATTTTTCTGATCCCTCCCAGATGAACAGGAGGTCATTTATTAATCTCAGATAAAATTTGAGTTGAGGGAGTCTTCTACCAAACACAAATTTGTCCTCCCACTCTGCCATAAACAGGTTGGCAAGGCTGGGAGCATATTTAGCCTGTTTATGGCAGAGTGGGAGGACAAATATGTGTTTGGTAGAAGACTCCCTCAACTCAAATTTTATCGGAGATTCATAGATGATATTGGGTGCAAGCAATATTATCTACAGCATCATTCCCTGTGGTATGTTATTAGTATATATTTCATATACACATAATTTTTCAATTTATTATGAGCTCTATGAGCATTTTCCATAATGCTTAGGGATAGCATGAGGTACTGTGCCTAAATGATGAGCTTTAGGATGGGGCTGGTCGGCAGGAGATATCACACTGCTGCTTATCAGTCCGCCTGCATTCTCTGCTCACAGTTATCTAAAAGGTAGTTCTAATAACATCTAGTCTCTATTTTTTACTTTTTCTGATATATATATCTTTGTTGCTGATTTTTATATTTTTATATTTTTTTTATATTTTAAATCATTGGTCATGTTTTATGGGTGTATTTGTTAGGGATATTAAACTCACTCACGTGTGTTGATCATATGATTAACTATAATAATATTATTTACCAAGTTGTGTACTTGCTCACACTATTTTGAACTTTATTAAAACATCACTGCAATAATAGGCTGTAAAAGGCGGTGTATTGTGGAGCTGGGGACACAGGAAGTGAGCAGGAGCTAGTTGCTTTGTCTCCACCCACTTGGGGAGTCTAGGAAATAAAGGGAGAAGCATTATACTGTACTGCCAATCCCATGAATAAGTCGGTTGCGACGAAACATGTCGGGTGTGGCTATACGGCAAGCATCTGAAGCGTGACGCAAGACGTTGTGACGTGACATGCTGCATCGAATGGTGGAGGCTTGAGACTAGGAGTGGGTGAGACTGCACAGCTGACACACTATCCTGGGTCCGCCGTGACCACTATAGATCGCTTTACCAGTGCATGGAGTTTATGTTACGATTTCCTTTGGAGTGTTTTTTTGGCCTGCTTTGGTTTTCACACATGTGAGTGCAATGGTGTGCGATGGTTTGAATTTTTAATAAATTTGCTGTACTTTATCACACTATTTGGAGAATTTTTTCATTTTCATGTGGAGCAATCACTTCTTGAGAAAAAGGATTTTTTGCATTTACGCTTGCTATTTGGAGATCACGTTTGGAATCTGGAGATCACATTTTAACCCCCAATAAGTGTGGGTTGAGGCGAGTTATGCCAAACACGAGAGTGGGAGGCTATTGTAGCTGGTGAGTGCAAATCTTTAAGTGGGAGTGGAAGCACAAACACTAAGGTGTGGTGGAAGATCACAAAGAACAACCAAGAGTTTTCATTTATAGATTTTTTTCAGACCATTCATCAGACTATTCATAATTTATGAACTTTATGTCAACACTTTATTCATTATTTTCACATCTGTGACAGGGTGTGTTGTTTTGATTATTATGTGATATGATGTGTTTGCTCACAGTGTTCACCAATAACTTTTTTTGTTAGAATATATTCACATGATATGAACTTTATGTTAAGACTTCATTTATCATCTTCACATCTGCCACAGGGTGTGTTGTTTTGAACATTATGTGATAGGATGTGTTTGCTCAGTGTTCACCAATAACTTTTTTTGTCAGATCACATTCATATTGTGACTGATTTTCAATGAGGGTATTATTATCAATATTCACACATATATACTTTTACTGCTCATTTAGATTGATCATTGCTTTCATTAGCACATTTTTATTTTTCATTTTTATTTGTATTTTTTCATTTTTTATTTATTTGAGCGCTACTATTTATTCCACTTATCTCTAGAGGTTTAAATTCAGTCACGTAAGAAGTGTCATAATACAAAAATGTAAATACACACTGTCCAAATTGGAGCACAATTTTAACATTCTGCAATTGCCTATCAAGATAATAATAGGATACAAAAACTTTAAACAGTACCATTTGAAAGTATTCAGGCAGGCCCTTGCACTACATGCTTTGGGGAATTCATACAGAAATCTGACCACAAAAGAGGTAGGTAAAGTGTGTATGGATTTGGCAAAGTCAGCAGATAGAGGATTGGTATTAGTTGACTTAGCCGTTGGGGGGAGGGAGGGTTCTAAATGAGTTTGGGACCCAAAAAAAAAGCCTCTGGCACTCTGCATGAATTTAAGGACACAAATAACATTTGTACACATTTTAGGGGTGTTTAGGGTAAAGCACTACTATGGAGCTGACAAAATACATTGTTAAGTGACTAGGCAAGGTGGATATAGGCCCAGGAGAGCATTCTGGGGAGGTAAGTGAAGGCAAATACGCATATAGGACAAAGGACAAAAAAAAGTTAAAAAATGCCTGCATGCATGAGGATAAAGGGGACATTCACAGCATATTACAATCATGGTAATTAGGGACTGATGAAAGAAATACAATACATTATCAAACATTAAATACATATAATGAGATGTTAAAGGATAAAAATCTTACCTTAATATAGTCCTTCTGCAGGACCTGGATGATGGCAGAACAGGTCTCTGGGATAATGATACCCAGAGCCTGGGGGGAGATGCCTGTCGAGAACTTGAGGTCCTGCAGGCTTTTCCCCATCGCCAAGTACCGCAACATGGCGATTAGCCTTTGCTCCGGAGTGATGGCTTGCCTCATGCAGGTATCCTGCCTGCTGATATAAGGGCTCAGCAATGCCAACAAATGGTGAAAAACGGGGTCCTTCATCCTGAGAAAGTTCTTGAAATCGTCAGGATTATTCTCACGGATCTCACGGAGCAAAGGCATGTGACAGAATTGGTCACGCTGGAGCAACCAATTCTTGGTCCATGAACTCCTCCCCATCCTGTTCATGGACTGGGCATGTGTCAAAGTAAGAACCCCAACACCAAGCCCCCACACAGCACAAACTCTACGATGAGTATGTACACACAACATGGCTTCAAAACGGTCGACTGATCAGAACGAAGTAACAGAACCCACTGAAGAACAGCAAGGCCTGTGAAGAG
Organism: Aquarana catesbeiana; assembly: GCF_042186555.1. NCBI lineage: Eukaryota > Metazoa > Chordata > Amphibia > Anura > Ranidae > Aquarana > Aquarana catesbeiana. Next base: position 282,128,228 of record NC_133328.1, read on the forward strand.
CGACCTGAAAATCAGCAACGAGCGGCAAGAACACAATGATAAATCAATGTGAACTCACTACACGCACTGAAGACGAGATACAAACCCACAAGCACAAACTGAACAGCAGAAAAACAAACTGAAAACCACAAGTCTGAAAAGCCCGAATCGTCTCTCACCAAACTTTTGCTAACACGAGATTAGCAAAAGGAGCCCAAAGGGTGGCGCGCTTGGTTTTGAACTGCCCTTTTATAGTCCCGTCGTACTTGTTGTACGTCATCGCATTCTTGATGTTCGGAAATTCCGACAACTTTGTGCAACCGTGTGTATGCAAGACAAGTTTGAGCCAACATCCGTCGGAAAAAATCAGATGGATTTTGTTGTCGGAATGTCCGATCAATGTCCGATCGTGTGTACAGGGCATTAGAGTTGAAAACAAACACACACACAAGTTTAAATGATAACCTTATTTTCAGTTGTCCTATTATTATATCATATGTAATAATATTACAGTCAAATAATATGCCCATTACTGAAACATGGCAAATGAGACTAAATGGTTTGACATTTAGAGGGTTATTTACGAAAGGCAAATCCACTTTGCACTACAAGTGCAAACTACAAGTGCAAAGTGCACTTGAAATTGCTCTGAAAGTGCACTTGGAAGAGCAGTCACTGTAAATCTGAGGGGTAGATCTGAAATGAGGGGAAGCTCTGCTGATTTTATTATCCAATCATGTGCAAGCTAAAATGTTGTTTTTTATTTTTCTCGCATGCCCCCCTCGGATCTACAGCGACTGCACTTCCAAGTGCACTTACAGTGCAATTTCAAGTGCACTTTGTACTTGTAGTTTGCACTTGTAGTGCAAAGTGGATTTGCCTTTAGTAAATAACCCCCTTAATGACTAAATCTATTTATGGCAAATTGTCATTTTTTTCTCCTGCAAATGTGCACTGTGTGTGTGGCAACCTCTTTACGTGCAACTTAAGGCTCTAAGCATATTCAACCATATTAGAACTGTGCACTTGTGTCACAGGTAATCCTGGCTGGCTGGAGTAACAGGTAGGCATGCATAGAAGAAAATTAAAGATCATTCAAGTCAATATGAGGATGAAAAAAGGTTAACAGGAAAAAATGATGTGAACCTCCAAACATTTGCAGTGTTCCAGTTACAATTTTTTTGAACAAAAATCAATTCAAACTTTTTTCTAAATATATTTGCACATGGACAAGCCTTTACTGTGATGTAAGAATACCATGTTTTCCCTCCTGGAAAGAATGGTTAATAAGAATGCTTAAGTTTAAATTAGCTGAATAAAAACAGGTGCATCAAAACAAAAAGAATGCAAAGCCTTCTAATTATTTTTATTTTATTTTCATAGACATAGAGCTCTCCAATCAGTAAAGTTCACAGTCTCTGCTGATTGGATGGCTCTACCTCTAACTCATCAGGGGATGAGATGACCACTGCTTTCACACAGAGAGCAAGGGTACTTCTCTGCAGCATGAAGGCAGGAGAGAAACTCTACCACTTTATTTTACAAAGGAAGTGAACTATATACGACTTTGAGACATGTTTGTGTTGATGTACAGTACCTGGGATGTATTTAGCTAATTTAAACGGAAAGTTTATTTGGGCTTAAAAAAGATAATGAGGCTTTTTTAATAAGGAAAAAATACTTGGGCAGCACAGTGTGTACATTTATCACCATTTAAAGTGGCAAAGCAAAAGAGTTCTTTACTGTGAAATCTTCTTAATGCTTTCAAAAGAAAGTAATTAAAATCAGAGAGGTAGTCACAGTAATTGTGGACTTAAATGGCCAGATTTCAATCCTGATACAACAGCATAATGCAATACCTTTTAAGGCTCACTTAGGTGCTGATAAAAAAGTGTTATGAAACCAGAAGCATATCACATTTGAAAATCTCCTGTGTTTTAAACTCTCCATAATTCCTGTCTCTGAAAGAAGGTGTTAACCACACATGTCTCTTTAGTATGTCCAGTTAGTTGTACAAAAAAACAGAAGTGGGTTCTGGTGCTGCAGATGTTTTATACTCATTGGGCGGGAGGGGGGGTAACAAAGTCTGGCATACACTGAAAAATGTGACTATTTTTATATGCCTGCTTGATTAGTTCTTCCTGTGACAAAAAAAATAAAAGTGGAGCCTGGCAATTTGTTAATTTGTCACATAGTGGTGGTGGTGTGACAGATTTGAGCATGCTCACTCTGGTCTCAGTTTATTTTCTGGCTCAAGTTTATTTTGATTAATATTTTAAAAAATTAAAGAAATTATTAAACCCTAAGGTTTGTTTGGCGATTAACAAAGTCAAAGAGTGGGTAATGTTAATACGTCAATCAAAAAACATCAATTTGCAAAATATTACAATAAAGAAATCTTTTTATAGACTCACGTTCTTTTTTAATCATAGAAATGAGTGACATTCAATTCAAAATTCAACCCTTTGGGGTAGAGGTGTCAACTTTAAATGTTAAAAAACAACTTATCTGGTCAGAAGAGAGAAATTATATATTCATATATATTTTCATTGATATTTATTAGAAATGATTCCAACCTCCATGGGTTTGGTTCAAGCAGGGTTTGGAGAACTTCAAAGATGTTTGAATGCTAAACCCAAACCCTACCGATATCAATAGGAGCTGACTCTGTCAAATTAACCACTTCACGACCGCTCACTGTATATATACGTCATTTTTTTAAAGATGGATATCTCGGTAACGGCAGCAGCTGCTGCCACAACCGAGATATCCATCTTTACAGTGAGCGGTTCTGTACACGATAATGGTGGTCTCAGCGGCGGGTTCGCCGCGAGATCACCGTTATCGGCGGCGGGAGAGGTGCCACCCCCCCTCCCGCCGCTCTCCCGCACCCTCCGCCGCTTACCGGAGCCATCGGTAGCGGCGGAGGAGATCGGGACCTGTCACCGCTGAGGTACTGAGATGAGTGAGGCCAAGATGGCCCCCACCCGTCTCTATACCATGTGATGGCCGGAGCGATGTCATTACGACGGCTCCGCCCACTTCTCTTAAAGGCACAATTTTTTTTGTGTCATTTTTTTTAAACGACTTTTTTTTTTTTTTTTTTTTTGCATTTTAGTCTAAATATGAGATCTGAGGACTTTTTGACCCCAGATCTCATATTTAAGAGGACCTTTCATGCTTTTTTCTATTACAAGGGATGTTTACATTCCTTGTAATAGGAATAAAAGTGATCCAAATTTTTTTTTTTTTAAAACAGTGAAAAAATAAATAAAATAAAGTAAAATAAATAATAAAAAAAAAAAAAAAAAATTTAAAGCGCCCTGTCCCGACGAGCTCGCGCACAGAAGCGAACGCATACGTGAGTAGTGCCCGCATATGAAAACGGTGGTCAAACCACACATGTGAGGTATCGCCGCGACCGGTATGGAGATTTTTAAGGGTAAAAGTTTGACGCTATTCCACGAGCGGGCGCAATTTTGAAGCGTGACATGTTGGGTATCAATTTACTTGGCATAACATTATCTTTCACAATATAAAAAAAAATTGGGCTAACTTTACTGTTGTCTTATTTTTTTTATTCAAAAAAGTGATTTTTTTCCAAAAAAAGTGCGCTTATAAGACCGCTGCGCAAATACGGTGCAAAAAAAAGTATTGCAATGACCGCCATTTTATTCTCTAGGGTGTTAAAAAAAAAACAATATATAATGTTTGGGGGTTCTAAGTAATTTTCTAGCAAAAAAACCTGTTTTAAACATGTAAACACCTAAAATCCAAAACGAGGCTGGTCTTTAAGTGGTTAAAAATGCCCATTTTCTGGGTTAATAGGGAAGGGAGTGTCAAAAAATGGCATGGGGTGGGTACTGCCCTGGGGAACGTGTACTGATGCAATTGTTTTTTTTATTATTTATGTAGCACTAACTCAAGGTGGAGCTACTGATTTATTGCGGGCTGTTTCCGTCACCTTTTTACCTGTGGTTTCACCAACACCGGGTCTAGGGTCCTCGTTGAGCTTGTTATCAGATAATATAGGCAACAGTCACTTTAGTACTTTTCCAATGCTTTAATGGGAGATAACTGGAAGAAGTAGCAGGAAAGAGGTAGAAGAAGAGTTGCAGGGAAGTTCAAATACCTTTTCTTGGTGTAGCATGAAGGAAATGAAATCTCAAGGGTGAATATATCCTCATTTCAGGATTAAATCTTTGCCCGCCCAGATAGGTCACTCTCACTAACCTAGGAGCCGGAACGCAGCACGAACAAAAAGTCTCTGCCACAGACTTGAGTGAAATAAAACTGTACGATCCTCTGCCACAGGATGTAGTAGTTTTCGATGAACAGCAAACACAGTACCAGAACCTTTAAGCCGACCCGGCAGTACTTGTGCGATAGATCAGTTTAAGATGCGTCCTCCAATCGAGTCACCGGGCCCTTCTTAAGACCAGCCTTGCATGGTCCCCCCCCAGGTACGAAATTTAAAGGGATATTAAACTTTTATTGTTTCACTTTAAGCATTATTAAAATCACTGCTCCCGAAAAAAACGTCCATTTTTAAAACTTTTTTTTGCATTGATCCATGTTCCCTGGGGCAGGACCCAGGTCCCCAAACACTTTTAATGACAATAACTTGCATATAAGCCTTTAAAATTAGCACTTTTGATTATTCATGTTCGTGTCCCATAGTCTTTAACGGTGTTCGCGTGTTCGAACAAATTTTTTTCCTGTTCGCATGTTCTGGTGCGAACCGAACAGAGGGGTGTTCGGCTCATCCCAACAGACGACCCACTAAATTTACATATAAGCGGTAGATTGTAAAATCTACCAGCGCTACATTTATATATATAAATTCATTCAGCAAGGTGCAGTGATTTTTTTTAAATGCTTAAAGGGAAATTTTAACAATCCCCAATTTCTCCAAATAGCATACCTGGCTGTAAAAGGATGCATCCCTGTGATGTAAAGAAAGTCCTGCAGAAGCACTGAAATTTAAAAAAGAAAAAAAGCTGTTTAACCACTTCAACCCCAGAAGGATTTGCCCCCTTAATGACAAGGCCATTTTTTGCGATACAACACTGCGTTGCTTTAACTGACAATTGCGCGGTCATGCGATGTTGTACCCAAACAAAATTGATGTTCTTTTTTTCCCACAAATAGAGCTGTTTTTGGTGATATTTGATCATCTCTTATTTTTGGCGATTTAAACAAAAAAAAAAGAGTGACAATTTTGAAAAAAAAAGCAATATTTTTTACTTTTTGCTATAATAAATATCCCCAAAAAATATACAAAAAAAAGTCTTTATCGGTTTAGGCCAATATGTATCCTTCTACATGTTTTTGGCAAAATAATCGCAATAGGCATATACTGATTGGTTTGCGCAAAAGTTATCGCATCTACAAACTATGGAATAGATTTAGGAACTTTTATTTTTTTTAATTGTTTTTACTGGTAATGGCGGTGACCTGCGTTTTTTAGCGGGACTGCAACATTGCTGCGGTCAAATCTGACCCCAAATGATACTTTTTGGGGACCAGTGACATTCATCAGTGCTATAAAAAGGCACAGATCAGTGTAAAAAATTACACTGGCAGGGAAGGGGTTAACACTAGGGGGCGATAAAGAGGTTAAATGTGTTCCCTCAGCATGTTCTAACTGTAGGGGGATGGGCTGCCAGAGACATGACAGAGATAGCTGTTCCTGATCACTGAGAACAGGAGATCTCTGAGATGTCCCCTGTCAGAACAGGGATCTGCCTTGTTTACAATGGCAGATCCCCATTCTGCCTCTGTATACAGAGATCGCGGGTGACCAGCGGACATCAAGTCACATCGAGTCCACGACCGGCAGACATCCACCATAACCTCACATGCACAGACCGACGTACGGGTACGACGGTTCGCGCAAGAGAGCAAACCTGTATAAGTACAGCAGCTGGTTGGCAAGTGGTTAAATTTGCTAGCAAATGACAAAATGGAAAAAAAAAATATTTGAGGTCCCCCTAAAAGACCCTTCATCTGAGCATGCAGCCTGGCTGGCCTAGAAAGGGAGGGAAATTAGCATGCCACCCCCATGGAACATACCAGGCTACATGTCCTCAACATGGGACCCCACATGGCAAAGTCCCCATGTTAATGAATGAGTGAGTACATGAATACAGTGAGTACATGAATGAGTATGGGGTACATAATACCCCTACTTATCCCCCCCCCCCCAAAAAAAAAAAAATGTCCCATAGGTCCCATAGGTAGTAAAAAAATAAAAATGCAAAAAATAGTCCTTGTAAATCCATCATCACAATCACAATGCCAGCCTCGGCCGACTTGCCAAAAAAAAACAAAAACAAACCCAAGGGGAGGGGGGGGAATAGTGAGTCATTGTCAATGTTATTGCCAAAATATGGCCAGTGACCATATTTGCCAGTGATGTCATTTCTATCACTACCCCTTTCTAAGTGACATCAGGGGTTCACAGGGATCCTGAAGGTGCTTACTCCTTTAGGAACCAGTCACAGCAGGAAGCTGTCACATATGGAAGCATGTTATTGCAATACTGTCATTACAATAATGTTATTTATGATGTTTGGTTACCGACGAACAGGGGACCAAATGAACAAAAGTTCTGGCACTCGGACATACATTCAGAATTTTGCCCCTTGTTTGGCAGACTAAACGATTGCCTCATCCCTAGTTTTTATTAGTAATAAATGGTAAAATAAATAGTAAAAAATTCTAAATAATGCATTTCTCTACAATTTTTCCCAATGCAATGTTTACATAAATAAAATCCAATTAGTGCAACTTTTGTATACTATAGCGTAAGAGTGAGGCTAGGTTCACACTATTGCGAATTGGGTGTGGGTTTTGCTCTATGGAGCCGGTTCGCACATGTCTGGAGCGGCTCCTCTGCAAATTGCACAGGAGTCCTGTACAACTTCTGGTCTGTTTCAGGTCCGAATTCAGACAAAAATTTGGCCTGAAATCGGACCTGAAACGGTGACTGGGGACCCCTGTTGTGAGCCGCTCTGTGCTGCAGTGTGAACCCAGCCTAAAGCTCTGAGTGAATGTATGCATTTTACTTTAGAAGAGCTGTATTCTCATTTTGATGCTACATTGTGGGAAAAAACAGTTTCCATAAATTGTTAGTATATCATTAGGATAAGATTAATTTGGATTGACAAAGTGCAAATTAGCACAATGGTGACCTTTTTTTTAGGTTTGCAATCACTAAAAATTTGAATGACATTGTTGTGTTCACTGTGTTCACCTTTGTAAGCATTTGATGCTTGTGCGTGCAGCGCTTAACAAAATGGAGGCAGACATTGCTGTTACATAACAATTTGGTACAAGAGGAATCAGAGGGCCCTGCTTATTAGAGCTTACAATCTAAAAAGGGAGTGTCAGTTGATACAAAAGGTAATAGCTGTGGGGGATGAGCTGATGGAGGGAGTAAAACAGTGTATTAGTTAGAAGCAGGGTAGGCTTCTTTAAAGAGAATGGTTTTCAGGGAACATTTATAGATGGATTAGGGGACAGTCAGACAGATTGGGGTAGGGAGTTCCAAAGGATGGGAGAAGCTCTGGAGAAATCCTGGAGGCCAGCATGGGAGGAGGTGACAAGGGAGCTAGAGAGCAGGAGGTCCTGGGAGGACCGAAGAGAGTGGCTTGGCTGGTATTTTGGGACTAGGTTAGTGATTTAGCTGGAGGCAGAGTTATAGATTGCTTTGTAAATTATTGTTAGTACTTTGTATTTTATTCATTGGGTGAGTGGGAGCCAGTGGGGGGATTGGCAGAGAGGGGTGGAGGACACTGAATGGTTGGTAAGGTGGATGAGTCTTGCAGCGGCATTCATTATGGACTGAAGGGGGGATAGTCTATGTAAGGGTAATCCAATGAGGGGGCATTTGCAGTAGTCGGTCGAGGCGAGAGATAACCAGGGAGTAAATTAGAAGCTTGGTGGTGTCATTAGTTTGTGGTGTCAAAAAGGGGCGTATTCTGGAAATGTTGCGGAGGCTAAGGCGGCGTGATTTGGACAGGGATTGGATGTGGGCCTAAAGGATAGTTCAGAGTCTAAGGTTACCCCTAGGACCCTGGCATGTGGGGACGGACTGATAGATGTGCCATTGATCTTGACAAAGAAGTCAGGGGAAGGGGCACATGGGGGAGGAAATATTAAGAGCTCGGTTTTAGATAGATTCAGACTAAAAAAACAGATAGTTGGTCAGGAGTGTCCTATCTAATAAAGATGTCAACTTGGCTAGTGATGTATTAATATCTAATGACAGTTAATCAATAGTACTACACCATCCAAAGACACATTACCTAATGCCTAATTGTTAAAAAATATGAATAACAAAAAAGGAAGGTTCCTCTGGATCAAAACATACATTATAAACAAAAAGGGAAGGGGGAGAAAGTGGAAAGAGACCTGAAGGGTCTGGAAAAAGGATTCTTCAACGAAGAACACCCAGGTAGTAGATTCATTTAAATAGAATTCTTTATTCATAAACAATTCCACCCACAGTAAAAATGTTGTATCAAAATACCACCACCAATGGTTCTAAAATAGTAACAAAGTTAGTATTATACAGACATACAGACACACACCACACACAGACCCCCCATACATTCAAACTCCCTAAAGTAGCCGGCTTCCAATTAAGCTTGAAAAATAGATAAGCAAGGAGTTAGCAGCTATAAAAATAACAGCGCCAAAAAGTTTACATTTTTCCTCAGCTTTAGGTAGCAGTCTCTATTGAAAAATGATTAATGTCAGTCCTGCCTGTATACGGTGAGATAAGCGGAATCACAGATGAGAAGGACAGCTAAAATATATTCAAAATAGATCCTTGGAAGGTAGTTGGAACATGCAGTTATATTTATAGCATCAAGTTTTGCAGGTTAAGAGAAGTAGAGTGATGTATTCGCTTTACTTATAGATGAAACTGTCCGTAGATATTAGTGTGAGCTTACCTCACTTACTGGCTTCCTGCTACTGGTAAATTGTAAATGTATAAGCTGGAGGAACAACATCCCAAAGGATTCCAAGGACAGGAATAGTTCCAAAGTTGCTCCAAAACAGTAACAAAGTTACAAGCAGATTGTCCAGCCAGAACTATTCATAGTCTTCACTTAGCCCAACACACACTGCTCTGTAAAGCCTTCCACTTGCAGATACGCCAGGCACCTCAGCCGTTCAGCGCTGGGAGTGGAGCCCATGTGATTAGGATCAAGGCGGAAGCTTGACTAGCAGCAGCCGTACACCGCTCACCAAGTATGTGAAACTTTTTTAGAGTCCGTGCAAGTCTCTGTATAGAGATAGAATAAGGAGCTGCATTTTCACTACCTGGAGATCTATATCATCTCATCCACCAAGATTGCTGATCCTTTAGTTGCTGTAATTAGTATAAGCCCAATCTATCCTCCGTGTTCCCAAAAATTCGTCTGTTCACCAAGCAGGTATAGGGAGGAGGGGGGGTAGTTCTGTGGTGGGTGCTGTAGATGTAGAGGCGTCAAGATGACGCGTTTCAATCGACAGGAGATTTTCAGCAACTGAAGGATTGGCAATCTTGGCAGATGAGATGATATAGATCTCCAGGTAGTGAAAATGCAGCTCCTTATTCTATCTCTATACAGAGACTTGCGCGGACTCTAAAAAACTTTCACATACCTGGTGAGTGGCGTACGCCTGCTGCTAATCAAGCTTCCGCCTTGATCCTAATCACGTGGGCCCTGCTCCTAGCGCCGAACGGCTGAGGTGCCTGGCGTGTCTGCAAGTGGAAGTGTGTACAGAGCAGTGTGTGTTGGGCTAGATGAAGACTATGAATAGTTCTAGCTGGACTATCTGGTTGTAACTTTGTTACTGTTTTGGAGCAACTGTGGAACTACTCCTGTCCTTGGAATCCTTTGGGATGTTGTTCCTCCAGCTTATACATTTACAATTCACCAGTAGCAGGAAGCCAGTAAGTGAGGTAAGATCACACTAATATCTACTTACAGTTTCATGTATAAGTGAAGCGAATACATCACTCTATTTCTCTTAACCTGCAAAACGTGATGCTTCAAATATTACTGCTTAATAGTGACATTCCTGATTTTAACTAAGAGAATGTTCCAACTACCTTCCACGGATCTATTTTGAATATATTTCAGCTGCCCTTCTCATCCGTGATCCCGCTTATCTCACCATACACAGGCAGGACTGACATTAATCATTTTTCAATAGAGACTGCTACCTAAAACTGAGGAAAAATGTAAATATTTTGGCGCTGTTATTTTTATAGCTGCTAACTACTTGCTTATCTATTTTTCAAGCTTAATTGGAAGCCGGCTACTTTAGGGAGTTTGAATGTATGAGGGGTCTCTGTGTGGTGTGTGTCTGTATAATACTAACTTTGTTACTATTTTAGAACCATTGGTGGAGGTATTTTGATACAACATTTTTACTGTGGGTGGAATTGTTTATGAATGAATAATTCTATTTAAATTAATCTACTACCTGGGTGTTCCTCGTTGAAGAATCCTTTTTCCAGACCCTTCAGGTCTCTTTCCACTTTCTCCCCCTTCCCTGGTTATTTATAATTTAGATAGATTCAGTTTGAAGAATTGTTTGACATTCAGGCTAATATGTCTGTTAGTAAATCAGTGATGCGTGAGGAGACTGATGGGGTGATCTGAGGGGCAGAGAGATAGATTTGGGTGTCATCAGCATATAAATGGTAGTGGAAGCCATGGGAGGCTATCAGCTGACCCATGGAGGATGTGTAGATCAAGAATAATAGAGGTCCAAGGACAAAACCTTGGGGGACCCCAATGATAAGAGGAGTTGGAGAGGAGGAAGTGGAGTTGTAAGTGACACTGAAGGTGCGGTGAGATAGGTAAGATTCGAACCAACGTAGAGCGCAGCCATGAAGACCAAGCAAATTTAGTTTTTTGAGGAGGAGGGGGTGGTCAACTGTATCAAAGGCAAAAGTGACCGTTGGTTTTGGCTGTTAGTAAGTCATTTGTGAGTTTTAGGAGGGCAGTTTGTGTGGAGTGTTGTGGGCGAAATCCCGACTGAAGGGGATCAAGAAGGTTATTCTCAATGAGGTGGTCACTCAGTCGGTTGTAGACTAAACATTCAAGGAGTTTGGAGGCAAAAGGGAGTAAAGAGATGGGTCTTAGGTTGTTATTGTTGGGTCTTAGGTTGTGATTGGTGGGGTCCAGTGAGGCCTTTTTTTTGGTATGGGAATGACTAGCGCATGTTTTAGAGGGTTGGGGAAGATGCCAGTAGAGAGTGGGAGGTTGAAGATATGAGTTAAAGAGTGTAGGATAGAGCCAGATGGTGACCGTAGTATTTAGAAAGGAACATGGTCCAGGGGGCAGGAGGTTAGGTGGGTGTTAGAAAAAACTTTAGTGACTTGCTTTATAGTAGCTGGATTAAAGAGGGAAGTATTGATTGTACTCCTTGTACAGGAGGACAAGGAGTGTTAAGTGAGGGAGATATCTGTAGAGTGGAGATCTCGAGACAAATTGTCTCAATCTTATATTTTTTTAATGATTATATCTACAGTATAAACATACATACACACTATATTATTTATTTATTTACATTTTTGTGTACACTTTTCGTATGTAATCTATAGCAGTGACCACCCTACTGCGGGGCGACGCTGGACAAAGCTGCAACAGCTCTGTCCCAGCCTCCACATACTTAGAGGAAATGCTGTAATTTCAATTGTCACACCCTTGCGAAGTAAACACAATGCACAAAAGTACAATACACAATGTAACAAGATCCTTTCAACTCCTGGACTTAGTGCTGGAGCTCCAAAGAACCGATGAATCCTGTTACCATTTTTAAATGACACTGGAGAAACTGTTATAGGGCGTACACACGATCGGACTTTGTTCGGACATTCCGACAACAAAATCCATGGATTTTTTCCGACGGATGTTGGCTCAAACTTGTCTTGCATACACACGGTCACACAAAGTTGACGGAAAATCCAATCGTTCTGAACGCGGTGATGTAAAACACATACGTCGGGACTATAAACTGGGCAGTGGCCAATAGCTTTCATCTCTTTATTTATTCTGAGCATGCGTGGCACTTTGTCCGTCGGATTTGTGTACACACAATCGGAATTTCCGACAACGGATTTTGTTGTCTGAAAATTTTATCTCATGCTCTCCAACTTTGTGTGTCGGAAAATCCGATGGAAAATGTCCGATGGAGCCCACACACGGTCGGAATTTCTGACAACACGCTTCGATCGGACATTTTCCATTGGAAAATCCGACCGTGTGTACGGGGCATTACAGTTTTAAAATGTCACCCAGGACTTAGTTAATTAAGTAATACTTTGGAATTTATAAAAGGCTTCCTCTGTTTGTGGGTGAATGGAGCAGCTGGAGAACAAAAAGAAAGGGAAGTATGTACGGATGATCAAGTGAACCTGTTGCCTGTTTAGATTCACTTTGAAAAAAGCATGGGTATGTTTTAACTAATATGCAAGATTTCCATGTACTCACCTATTCTCAGGAGCAGGTAAGACTACAAGGCAGTTTGTTATATGTAATGCACAAAGGCCTGACTCATCGAAGCCCAGATGTGCTTTTGGACTTTAGAAAGTTAATAAATTTCTAACTATTTCTTATATTATTCAGTTACTTATATTCAGAGTTTCGTATACATTCCTATAAATTCTATTATTTGTTACTTTTTCACAACTGTTAAAAATGTACACCTTTTTGAATAAGAAGCCATAAAACAAGATTTATGTGGGATTTAGATAAATGTACATGTTTGTATGTGTGTGCATGTTACCCTTATGTCACCCACAGGATTAGTGTTTATTGCCAGTTCAGAGCATATTATAAAATCGGTGCAACGTTTTAGTCTATTATTTTCTGCCAGCTAAATGTCATAAGCTCTGTTCAAATAACAGGCTAAGCAATGCCACACATCACCTCTGTTCATAGCACATGAGTGGATATGAAATGTTTCCTTTGCACTTTTAAGGTGATGAAATGGACAAGCAGGTCTTGGTTATATCAGTTAGATTTGATGTGATGTCACAGCCTTTGGCTAAACATAGATTGACTTAATTCTCTCAATAATGAACTTTGGTCCAAAGCATTTAACAACTAGAATAGAGTAATGCCTAATAAAACAAAGACAGTCTCCTCATTCAGGTTATCTTTGCGATGCTGCAGGGGAAACATAGAAATATTTTTTTTAATCGAGATTCTCTGCAGCAGCTCTTTCCAAATGCCAGTATCCATCACTGATGACTGGATCAATAGCTGTGTTTTGGCCTTAGCCTCCTACGAGAGATGGCATGCCATCAGTGACAGACAAATATCACAGTTAAGCAAAATATCCAGCCAGACCTAGTAACATTTTTATTGATTTTTGTTGTGCAAATAATGTCTTTTTGGGCTGAATAAATGGCTTTGAGCCAAACAGTCATTGTTTATGATTCCAAAATGCAATAAAGGGGCAGGAAATATATTATAGCTGATGTCTCAAGGCACACAACATAATCATCCTTTGGTGGTGAAAAACTAGCCAAGTGAAACCACAAGTGCATATTTATCTGTGCTTAAAGGTACCTGTAGGACTTGCAAATCTTACACAAAATGTCCTATTAGGAAATTGATGACAGTGCTCCCTGACCTATTGAACAAATACTAGAATGCGAAGAAAAATAATAATAACTATATTTCTTCAATCAATAGTCCAAAACTGTTTATTCTGTTCAAATGAAATATTATTCTTGCCATTGGAACATTAGTATGATTTGCAACACTGCTGCAACAATCTCAATAATCCATCTTTGAAATACTACTGCAGATTAGCGACTTTTCTTTAAAACATATTTTTTAGTTCTGACAGATGCATAAAAATACAGTATTACAAAATGAAAATGTCAAAATGTATATGATGAGACATCAGTATTACTAATTCTAAAATATTCTTGGGGACAGTGAGCATTGCAGTCAGAAAATGTAATGTTCAGAAAGTGCTGAATGCTTCAGCACTATGTATAATTTAGTCATCTCTTCTGTGGCCAAAACACTCTACTGCATTTACATGTATAATGTTTGATTTCATTCAACAAACCATGGAAAGAAAAACCGAGAGAAGGCTTACATTGTGATGCATTTTATTATATAACAATGCAGTTTTCAGATAGATCTTTTATAAAAAAATTAATTATTTATTACAGTTTATTACAAAATACAATAAATCTCTATAAATGGGGTAAGTTACTAAACTTCTCCCCATCTATGTTCATGTCAATACCCAATACCTTATACACCGACCTAAGTAAAATAAACACAACTAAAGACCACAAAGATGACTCTTGATATGTCTATATAAAAAACAAGCATTTTAATGTGTTAATAAACCCAGGCCCCTGCATTCACTAAATCTGGTCTTCCACAGTACACAGAACATGGAAATGCAATTATTTTAGTAACTATAAACTGCTAAATAACTTTTCATCACCTTACCATCAACAGTATATAGCAGTCTTGTGACCACTGATCCTCTGTCTGGATAAGTGCTAATTGGCCCTGTGCTGATCACATACACTCTCCCAAGAAAAAAAACTTCTCTAGCAATACACACCAAACTGAGCATGTGCAGAGTGACTCCAAAGGCCCTGTACTATCAGGAGATAGATTGGGAACAGTGGAAGAAGGGGAGAATCAGAGAAGACAGGATCAAACAGCCTTTTTACACAATCCGCATGATTAACCCCTTGGGTTCCTCAGTGAGTATAACAAGCATGCTTTGCTGCATATACATATTTTACTTTTGTGGGTTTAGTAACACTTTAACCATTTATATTAATGGTCAAGCATCCAAACACATAAACCACATATAGAGCCAATAAGCTCCAATGTACCCATAAATTAGAAAAAAATTGCTTTTGCAAGGCTATTTTAACAATTATGCAATGTATGCTGTGAAGCTTTTTTTGATCTTTGCAAGCAAAGGGTCCTATTTTTCAATATTTTTCACACATAGGAATAGCTCTCCGTCCACAATTGAATTTTGCGATGATGTATATTTTTTTATTCAATAGCCCCAAATATGTATTTGAGACTCAAATCTGATCTCAAGTCTGGGGACAGATGCGGATTAAATTGGAATTAAACTCCACTTTTGAACTTGTACATACAGGTAAGCCTTCTTACCTGTAGATACAGTGAATATCTCCTAAACTTGTACTGTTTAGGAGATATTCACACAACATGCAGCCAAGAATGTCACCGGTGTATACGCTCTGAAGGGACTGCATACTATGTCGGCCCTCCAAAGCTCCGTGCTTTGACGTCATCGCACCCCTCGCCACTCATACAGCTGGAGCCCTCAGAAGGAAGCCCGGGTGACAGCTCTGTGCTGGAGGGCTCCTTGTACAGGTAAGTCTGTAAGGTAAGTCTTTCGTAATGTGCTAGTATGTGGTGCATACTATTACATTATATTATATTACATTACTGTTACATTACATACTATACATACATACTATACATACTATTACATTATATTACATTACATTACATTATTATATACATTATGACCTAATCCTGTAGGGGGGGCCCATTGCTTTTTATACTTCTGGCAATTTATAACCACTTTAAGGTAAGTATTACTACAAGTTTAAAACAAACATACAAGGGGTTGATTTACTAAACCTGGAGAGTGGAAAATCTGGTGCATGGTCTCCAATCAGCTTCTACCTTCAGCTTGTTCAATTAGACTTTGAAAAAAAAACTGGAATCTAATTGGTTTCTATGCAGAGTTGTACCAGATTTTGCACTCTGCAGTTTTAGTAAATTAGTGTGTTTGTGTACATGTGTGAAATCTATCTATCTATCTATCTATCTATCTATCTATCTATCTATCTATCTATCTATCTATCTATCTATCTATCTATCTATCTATCTATCTTCTATCTATCTATCTATATATCTATCTATCTATCTATCTCTCATTCTGCCTTTGTGTTCACAAGGCTAAATACATGACACTAAACATAAACAACAGATGCTAAAGAAAACTGAAAAACTGATATACATTATTTCTGAAATGCCTTTTTTTGCTGTTAAAAGCAGGCAGGAGGAACTGCACTAAACAATTATGTGTGTTCCCTAATTTATAAAATAGACCATTAAGAAAGAAGTGTGCAGTCTGTAATTAAAGCACAGCTGCTGGAGCTGTTTATGGCAGCAAACATAAAAATATGATTGCTTAATTATAGGATGCAATCATATCCATGGGAGTTTAGCAGAAACTGGAAAAATTAAGCATAATTTCATTAAATAAAATAAATACAATACAAATGACAATATGAAATGTAATATAACACGTCATTATAAATAATGAAAAACAATAAATCATGAAGTTATGACAATGCAAAGTGAAACCTGAAACCTGTAAACTCAAGACACATGATAACTGAAGGAAAACACAGCAACATATGCCATTAAAGCAATAAACAAGACTAAAATATTACTACCCAGAAGTAAAGTAACCGATCATTAGCTTAAACAAAATCTCAAGCTTTTGTTGACTAGTCAGATGTTATGTCATATGAGAACTTGACAAACAGGATGTCAGTGTATGACTGTCAACACTTAAAGAGGATCTTTAAGTGATTTGACCCTACTTTCTCATTGTGTTATGCTAACAGAGGTTTTGCTGTGTGATTGGTGGAAAGCTTGCCCCAGTATGGAGAAAGGGCACCTGATGCTGGCTTGTGAAGGTCATTCTTAAAAAGGCAACAAGAGAAGACGTGTGTAAAACTTAACAAGGAAAATAATAGAGGCCCGAGATTCAAAGGGATAAACTTCTATATATCAAAGGTAAACAGATACAGTATTTCCATATGTAAACTGACTTTTCTGGAGGGTAACTGCATTGCTTCAGATGGACTTTTAAATTTTAAATGTTAATATTTTTAAATGTTTAATGTGTATTTCTACATTTGCAGGCTTGGATTGGGGTATCAGCTGTTTTATATTTGTTATTTGCTCATATTTGCAAGCATAACTTAAAAAAAAATATTTTTAAAATAGCTGCTTACCTTTTTAAAGCTGATGTCTAGGAATGCTTTTTATTGCATAGTTACATTGGTCAAGCTTGGAACAAGGTGTGCATGCATACCTCTGACCACTGTGGAAGGTGACAATCATTGTAGTAGTCACTGCTACAGTGATTACCGCAATCTTGCAGGGTCCTGTGCCAAGCAGTTTCCCTTCTGTATAATGACCACATTGGGTCTCTCTGCAGCTCTGCACTGCTGCCATTCACAGAATGCTTTATACGTTTTCAATAAATAAAAAGCATTATTTACCTGGAAGAAGTGAAGAGGCAGAGTGGTGACATCACAGGATCTGAAAGATTGCATTGGTCACTGTCTTAGAGACAACTACTACAATGATTGTCACCTTCCACAGCAGCCTTTCAAATATGAGACAGGCATACTTACATTGGTCAAACTGGTCCCATGTAACTATGCAATAAAGATCATTCCTAGACTTCAGCTTTAGATGCTCTTTTCTGAAAACCACAAGACTGAAAAAGACCTGCTCAATTTTTTTTCTGTAATGGTTATAAGGGAGTTGTGAGTGCTTTACCATAATTAACTATGTCTGTACTGTGCTGGCATGTCTTATTGGTTGTAAACCACTGTCTGTCCTAGCAAAGGGTTAAAGATCTAGACGCTGGACTTCTTTTATTGTATTTTTATGAAGGATAGCTCAATCTGTCCCTCTTTGTCTTTGGGGATAGAATCACTGTGAAATTGTTTAGAATAGGCTTGCATTCTGCTCAGAGGCCTGCTCCAAATAGACATTGAAAAGGTAAGAAATATATATATTTTTTTGTATTTTAAGGTATACTGTGTGAATGGAAACATATAGTGGGGTTTTCTCAAATTTGACTGTAAAAGTGGAAAAATACTTTAAGCTCAGTTCTGTTCAGTTCTGGAAGAAACGCTACTTTTATCCATGAGAGTGTAGGAAACCATGATTTAATCACAAATGTATTTTGGGAGTGGATGTCCATTTTAATACTTCTAACATTTGTAAAACAATTAGTGATGGAAAGAAATTCCATTGCTTTTTTTTCAGCCTTAGAGTCTTTAGCAGTGACATAAGAGTGCTCCAGAAGAAGTGATGATCATGTTTCAGTTAAATATTTATTTTGTTTTTTGTTTTTTTTCCCTTGCTGAGTATGACTGTTAAAACTCATTTTTTATTCAGATGGTGAAATTTCTATCCTAGAGTGAATCATGCCTCTTACTCCTGCATTTCTCTTTCAGGTAACAGGGCTCTTGCTCACTGTCCTTTATCCAGGATTCCTATACCTACTTCAAAGCAAGAGCATTGCTAGGAGACATGGCTCAATAGAACCTTGGCCTGCTTTTTGTATAAACTGAAAACATATGCCTAAGTTTACATAGCTACAAAATACCTCTTAATTACCATATTACAAGTTAAAGTCTAAGGCGGGCACATTTCTTTCCTTCAACCACAGGTTGAAGAAAAATAAATCACTTGATTCCCCCATCAACACAGTCAGTGTTGATGAGAGAATTCCTCCTACTGCGCTATTGTATTCTAAAAGCTTGACGTTTCCCCACCGTCAGAACACAATGATCACTGCCAGTGGCGCTAGCCACCGGCAATGATTATATTTAGAATACCTGACAGGCTGGTTGCACTGAAGTCGATTGATAGATCAACTTCAGCACAACCAGCCTACCTATAGATGGATCAAAAGTCGGATTTTGATCCATCTATGGCCGGCTTTACAAACACACATAAAAACCTCAGAACAAAGCATACATATTTTTTTAAATATACCCTGATGTAGACATTAAGTTAACACATTGGGGGTTATTTACTAAAGGAAAATCCACTTTGCACTGCAAGTGCACTTGAAAGTGCACTAAAAGTGCTCTTGGAAGTAAAGTCGCTGTAGATCCGAGGGTGACATGCAACGAAAATGAAAAACAGCATTTTAGCTAGCACATGATTGGATGATAAAATCAGCAGAACTTCCACCCATTTCAAATCTACCCCTTAGATTTACAGCGACTGCACTTTCAAGTGCACTTGCAATGCAAAGTGGATTTGCCTTTCGTAAATAACCCCCCATTGTAAGATCCTAAGAAAAATGTAATTAAAAAAGCTAAAGTGTTTGTCAAACCAAAAACTCTTTTCTAGTTTTGGACAGAGTGGGGAAGAATAAGAACTCCTGTTGGATTTACACTGCTCCATTTGGGAGAATTCCTCCAATGTCCTGTCCTACTAATAACAGTTTCTGCAGGCACAAAGTGAGGGAAAATCTGCAATAGGATTATAGGTAAAAATAAAACTCTGAAAAGGGTTCTAGCATTCCCTTACTATACCATAGACATTTATTTATGTGTCTGTGTTGCTGTTGGATAGTTTCCATCCCCTCTGTCTGGTAAAATGTTGTTAGCAGAACAGAAAGTAACTAGAATTGTATTTAACGGTGCACCAGAGATACTCTCACCCACTCTGTCCTATTCTAGGGAAAAGAAAAAACATTTGACTTAACATACATTTAAACCACCTCTATACTGCCACATTGTAAAAAAAAAATTAGTGGAAAGGTGGACATGCATTTTTGAGGCGCTATTTGAAATTGCTGGCATTAGAAAGTGAAGATCACAGGGAACGTTAACAGAGCCAGTCAGAGTAGCTTTGTGCCTTGTAATCACTGGAATGGCCATTCACAGCCAACACAAACGAAAACACTGCAAGTGGAAGCTTACCCCTTCTTCCCACAACAGAGGGAGGGGAAGGATGATTATGTCAAGGAAGGATTTCATAAACAAAAGGATAGGCAGCAACAGATTCAAGGTGGGACATTTTAATTAATGTAATTATTAATTTGTAGGATCTTTTGAACCCTCTCACACACTATCTTCTTCTCTAAGTGTGAGCTGTACATCTTATCTCCATCCTGTCTCTGATCTGTATATCAATGTCTTCACCTCCCTTATCCTGCACATTAACCCCCTCATCCTTACATCCTGTTTGACCTGTTTATAAAATCATTCACCTCCTCTTCCTCTATATATGACCTGTGTATTAATCATGCATTTTATCCAGTGCACCATTACCAAGCTCCATGTTTTAGCTACTTCAATGCTTGATTAAAAAATGTGGTAAAAATTAGATCATCTTTGGTGTCAAAGAGGTAATTTTAGTTGTGTTTGCATTGCCTTACATTTTTATTTGATTTCTTTTCAAAAGAAAGTAAGGGAAACAAGCATGCCTGTGCAATCTGTGTCAGCACGTTCTCAAACAGTGGTGCTTTTAACAGGGTGACAATACAGAAGTACATTTGGTAGCCGGTTGCCACTCCATAACTATAAGCACTTGAACAAGGATCTTCATGACAGGATCCCAGGTATTCTTTAATGAAAAAGCTTGAAGTTTATACGAAATTTAATTATTGAGTTTAGATCTATTTGTAAATCTACATTTTTTTTTTGTTTGTAAGGTGCCAAACTGTATAAACCTTAAGAGAGAGATCAACAAGTATGACACATTAGAGATAAGCTTTGTGTGTTTCTGTAAAAGAAATAAATGTATTGCAAATTATGACTTCTTTTTACTGTTAAAAAATAATAATACATAAAAAAGTGAAACATATATAGATACATTTAAATGGGAAAAAAATATTGTATTATTATTATTCAAATAAAATGGGAGTCAGGTATAATGTTGTACTGAAAATACATGACCAAAATTACATGTGGAAAGCAATGAACAATAATCAACTGATGTCTTCAACATGTATTTTTCTTATTAAAATGTATTGCAAGTTCATTATTTCACAGCAAGTTAGCAAGTACTCCTCACAGCTTTTCATCTTAATGAAGCTGACAATAACCTGTCAAGCAAAATATTAAAAATTAAGGTTTATGTTAGTACATAAATTTGTGCTAATGTACACGTCATCCAGTATTCTTACTACCTTAACAGATGCATTTGAAGATGCCATTGTTCTATAAAAATAACAGCTACAAAAAGATAGACAACAGGACAAGTTTCTGCTCTTTGTCACATTCCCAGAATGCTCCAAGGGTAACACCAGATTATTTTAAAGTCAAGTGGAGAGTGGGATTTTCTTTGAAGTGCTTCAGTAATTATGTTTGTTCAAGAAAATATGGGGAAAGGCAGAGATATGAGGCTTCTTGATGTTCAAGAAAAGCTTGTTTGTGGATATAAGTCTTTGGTGAAAGGATGCAGTGACAAGCCATCTCCGAGAAAAGACTCCTGCAGAAATGTTATCCTGAAATGTACGGTGTCTGCTTCAGCATTGTTGTGTCAATCATAAAAGTTACACTTGTTTCGGAAGATGTGATGTGGACAACATTCTTTCAGAAGGATTTTAACTGTCTTTTTCTAACTTTATTTTTTTTTAAATATTTGCCTGTTTTGTGTTCTCATATCTAGAACAACATGTGTCTAACAGTCTAACAAGTTCTATCAGCATATTTAAAACAAACATTTTGAATAATTATTAGAGCAAAATGTATTAAAATTAATAATTCCATTAACTACTTTATCCTTGTGTGAATCATTTCCTTTTACCAATAGGGCTTAAATTCCACTAAAGAACAAGGGTAAAGGGAGGGGGGAATAATTTTAAGAGCAATGAAAAAACACGTACGTTAATTAACTACTTTATTAAAAGCACATGTCAATGGAGAACCTTTGCTTCATTACCTACCCTGCCTTCTGAGACAAAAAAAAATCAGATTTCTCTAAAATACACAATACCTTTGCAAAAGAAAATGCCAATTCTGGATTCCATGTTGGCGGGTCATGCATTCAAAAGCCTATGTATTTTGCCATGTCATCCCTGTTGAAGTGGAGAACTGAAGTTTTGATAATCAAGAAATTACATAATAAAATTCCTAGGCATTTTGTAAATCAGCCAGCCATTTTATGATCTATAAGTTTATAATCCTGTTAAAAGATTTAAATATTTGATTGATCAATTGATGACATGAAACCAATGAGTATAAAACTGGATATGAACTGTATACAAACATAAGAGAAATTGTTGTGGCTGGAAGCAAATTTTGCACTTTTCACAGTGCCAATTGCAATATTATATACTGTAGATAATAAAGTCATGCACTATGTTGCTTTACTTTAGACTTAGTGATGTCAGTAAGCATACTTGGTTTGCACCATGATGCACTGCTACATCGGGTTTACTTCATAAACTTATAAAACATACCAATGATATCATACATTAATAGTACATACCTTAAATGTGCTGTAACTGGCAACAATGTTATATATCTAAACACAAGCTTTTGCATGAGCTTATTGAATCTGAAATGGTCCCATGGGTAAAGAAGTATGAATTCCTGCTTGTGTGTATTACAAACACCAAAAGAGTTATCTGAAATGTCTCTGTTTTTAATCTTAACTAGACATTTTGTTTTCAGAGATTATATTTGGCTGGTACAATCTGTTAGCATCTTCGTGGTATCTACTTTGGTTTTAAAATGTCAACGGGGAAACAATTTAGCCACATTTAAATTGACAATTCACATTTAATGAATAAGAATGTTTCTTATCTCCTTTACATTAATGGTAGATTACTTAATATCCAGTTCACACACACAATTCACTCCAATAATACATGAATCCAGGATCCATATAAACTCTTGTGTTTTAGACTTTTAAGGGCTGGGTATGCTTAGAACCTTTTATTTTAGGTAGTTAAATGTAAGGACATTATCTAGGACCCTACTTTGTAATTTTTTATTAACTGCAGCAGAGCAAATACAATGTTTTATATATATAGGAAGGCCAGTATCATGGCCTGAAATTATGGGTGCCCGGGGGGTATTTAAGCAGACCACCCACACTGGTCTTTGTCGGTTCCAGTGCGCAGTATATAAGTCCAATGCCTCATTCTCACTGCTTCGTAAAAAAATTTCACCATATCATTCATATGTATTTATACTCATTCGTTAAGATTTGTACCTCGTTCGAGCCCAGTCGCATCAGCGATGTAATGACTCGTGGCAGCCCACTGCTTAGGACCATTCGTATCTAGTCGCCTAGGCGGTACAAATGTTATGAACCCACGTAACTCACTCACACTACAGCCATTTCCGAATCACGTCGCATTGGCAGCGTATGTTCCAAATCCTCTGCCCTACATACAACACCTCCTACAAACCCCATCGTTACTCACACCAACAGCCCAATCCGAGTCTAGTCGCATCATTGGCACAACAATTTGGATCCTCGGCACTACAAACCCCACTGTTACTCACACCAACAGCCCGATCCGAGTCTAGTCGCATCATTGGCACTACGATTCGGATCCTCGACGCTACAAACCTCACCATTACTCACACTCCAGCCCAGTCCAAATCTAGTTGCATTGGCGGTACAAATGCAGCATCACAACGATTCAGATCCTCGGCTCTACACTCAACACCATTTACTCACTCTGCAGCCCGATCTGAATCTAGTCGCATCGGCGTCACATCGCACAACGATTTGGATCCTTGGCTTTACATAATTCTTAACAAACATAAACATACACATCTCACTCCATCTATTTGTACGTTGTTGCGGTCGGTCATTGCTACATGCTCAAATTCTGCTATCTTTTGTTTTCACCTTCATGATAAGGCTGCTTACTTGCAATCATTGCAAGCATCTCTGCAAGTGGCTCAAATCAGCCACTCTCCATCTTCAGTGGCAATCAGGCTGTTCACCTATTTTCTGTTGCTTCCCCTTTAGGTCAGTAGAGTTCCAGTTAGTCCATCCTGCACCAGGTTTGGACGGTATTCTCTTAGGTAAAAAAAAATGTGTTCATAAAAAAAAACACACAGACAGCAGGACTCACACCTTCACCAGGGAGCCAGCCATGCCCCAAACAGCTCTTTGCAATCCCCCCTTGTTAAATCAATTTCCTATGTCACCTTACTACAGGTTCTCGGTCGACCCAGTTCTCGACCCCAACCAGGACCTCACTAGCTAGGGCATCGAGTCAGGTGCGTAGTTCAAGGGATCCTCCCTTGCATTTCCCTTAAGCACTCTTTCACAACATATTTTACTTCACATACATGATTTGAGTTGCTCCTGAGTCGTTAGTAACTGTCACATACTTCTGTGCACTTCACTCTGTTTTCAAAGTAAGATCCTTCACCACGCAGACAAGGTTGCTTAACAGCAAGCTTGCTGGCAGTGCAAGCGTTCGCAGGCCGAACATACGTCCATAAACTACAGATCGGAACATTCCTACTTAAACTACCAGACTACAGCTCCCTTCCCCAGTACGCCCTGGGGGCTCTCGTTCACTAGTTTGTGCCGAGCACAGAGAGGCACCACAGCTATGGCTTACCTGGACATTCACCTCCTGGCTCATTTCGGTTGCCACGCATTCTTTTGCATTTTCTAAATTTTTTCTAAATTTCCACTCAACAGCGCTCGTACGCAAACCGGCTTCTTCACTACGCCTGTCGTTCCTTTTCCTTTCCTTCTCTTTTTCCTCCTTCTTTTCTATGTTACCTACCCAATGCATCTGTCCCCTCCTACCTTTGCAACTTATCTTAAACATATGCATTCTCTCCTCCTTGTCTTTTAGCTGAAGCCATGTTGCAGGCTGACAGCGAAGACTTCGCCTCTGCCCCTCTCTCACCCTCTGTGGGTTCAGAAAGCAGCAGCATTCAATATCCCAGAGCTTCGATCATTCCCAAGCTCACAGCAGAACTGTGCAAGATCCCAACCAAATTCCTAGGATAGGGACGAATTTCTCATGCACTGAAATGGCATATCAATGTTCATTCCATCAGCATCCTCTTCATCACCTCGGGTAGCCACGGACATTGCAGCCTCTACAGGCTTCGCGGCAATTTTTGGCCATCGTTGCTTGTGGGGCCATGGCAACCAGAAATCCTCCTGATCCTCGGGTTCAGTCAGTCCTTCTCACTATTCTAACTCTACCCCGTTGTGGCTGCAGCTCAAGTCTGGGGCAGCACCTGGGCAGGGCAAACAGTTACGTTTGCCACAAACAATCAGGCCACAGCTAATATCATAAATAAAGGCAGGTTCAAATTGCTAGCCAACATTTCCTTCCAGCACAGGCTGGTGCAACTATCCCTGGAGCATCAATTATTTTCTTTTCAATAGTTTTTTATTAGAATATAGCATTGTCACATAAAATACAACAGTAGCATTGCATATGCTCAGAGATAGTAGTAAGTTTACATTAATATTACCTGAGTATTTATACTTTATTGAGAGGGTATGTACATCCTACTACACAATGTGGATGTCGCATCCCCATGACCACACTTGTCCCAGGTTAGCAATGAGATTTCAACACAAACATGTTGTCACCTGGATTTGCAGACTACCATTGCATTATCTGTGATAATTGTAAAAGTTAACAGAAAACACAAGTATAAAGAATACAAGAAAAATGAAAGAAAAAAAAGAAAAATGAACACTGTACCAGAACCATGTGAAGTTCTTTTAATACCTATTGGTGAGGTTTTTACCAATGGGGTCGATCAATATCAAGAAATCTTGATGTCCATGGTGCCCATTGTTATTGACGGAACTTAGATTATTAGTTTGGGTGGCAAAGTATTTTTTATATGAGTGTTGAGTTTTAACCCTGCGTATTACTTCTTCAGTGTTAGGGGATAGGGTAGTTTTCCATTTGGCAGTGATAGTTAATCGGGTCGCTATTAGTATATGTGTTACAATACTTCTTTTTTTTAATTCAACAAACTTTTATTTCTGGTAACAGAGATAACAGAAGTAGGACAATGTGTACAGATAATTTTGGGGTACAACATAAGCTTTATAATGAGCAGAGTTCAACTTTATAACAGAAAAAATATGCGTTCATGTTGTATACATTACGGAGTACCTCAATGGTTCACAAGTGAGTGCATAGAGCAGTATGCCATGGCTAAGTCAGTCGTAAAACAGTCATCAACAAGCATATACAAATATTAAAGGGAAGCATGCGTGTTGCAATGGGGGCCCTCTACCTAATAATGTTAGCAGTGTCAATCAGCTCCGACATTAAGTACCGTAGATGCCGATTCCAGCCAGCGGTCCCAAATTTTGTGGTATTTCGTTGGGCAGTGTCTGTGCTTATATATAATGCTCTTGTAGGGTAGGGATTGGTTGACAGTGGCCGTCCATTCCTGAGGGGTCGGTGAGCTGGCCCGCAGCCCTTTTCTATCAGGAGCCTGGCTACAAATAATGTTTCTTGCATAAAAATGTGAAGAGGTCTGTTCTGTTTATGCTCAGGGAGTATTCCCAATAGACATTGTTTGGGGCATAATGTTAGGGGAGAGCCCATGTCATCATGTAGGAACTTGACCATTTGTTCCCAGTAAGGTTGTATGGGCGGGCAAGTCCAAAGCAGATGGTAAAAGGAGCTATTGTGATCCTTGCATCTGGGGCATGAGGGGTCCTGCTGAGGGTTGTATCTCTATATTCGGGCTGGGGTCAGGTAGGACCGAGGGAGTATATATAGATGAGTGAGTCTATCAGCTAGTCGAGGAGATACCAATTTACCAGCCGCCAAGGCATCTGTCCACTCATCCATCTCAAGCTCCCCCACATCCGCCACCCAGCTGTCCCTAAGCTCGCTGGGTGTTACAATACTTCTAAGTTGGGATGGGATAGTGTCTATAAAAAGATTAGGAAGAGCTAATTGAGGTGTAGGTTTAATAATTAATCCAGTTACTGTGGTTATTAGTTTGAAGATTGCGTACCAAAAGCTGCATATGTTTTTGCAATCCCAAAGTATGTGAATAACAGTACCTTTAGACCCACATTGCCTCCAACAGATATTCTTTTTAGAGGGAAAGATTAAAGATAGTCTAGCTGGGGTGAGATAAGATCTGTGAAGAGTTTTGAGCATTTGATCCCAGTGATTAGTATAGTGGGAATAGCGGAAGCTAGATTGAAAGGCAGTTTGCCACTGTTTGGGAGAGTGTACTGAGTCAAGTTCTTTTTCCCAGTTAGACATATTAGACGTCTTTACAAAATTCTTGTTATTTTTAAGTATGGAGTAAAACCAGGATAGACCTTTAGGAGTATTGTATTTGGTCTTCAGGTAATGCCATACACCTTTGTGCAATTCGTAGTGTGAATCTGAGTGGGTAGCTTGGAAATATTTTAGTTGGATCAGGGCATAAGAGGTGGGTCTTGGTTGTCTGGAAAGTAGCTCTTTATTTGTCATTATGTTGTCTTGTAACCATGGTTGCACTCTGAGATTAGGAATCAAATATTCATATACCTGCAGAGGTAGTTCCTCTTGACGTATTACAATGCATTTTTTCCCAAGCTGATAGGGTTGCTATTATTGAAGGAAAGTTTGGGCATATTAGTTGATTGTTGGTCAGTTTGACTATTAGAAGGGAAGGTAAGTCCCTATTGTTCAATGTGGCTTTCTAAATTTGCACACAGAGTTTTTCGGACTCAAACCAAACTTTCATCTGGTCTAATAATGCTACTATGTAATAGCTACGAAGTACAGGGAATCCGGCTCCCCTTTATGTCTGTGTCTCTGGATGACTGAGAATGATATTCTCACCATTTTATCTTTCCAAATGTATTGTCTGAAGAGTTTGTTGGTTGTGTTAAAGAAGGCCTCCGGAATGCTAATAGGAATATAGAACAAAGGATTAGGTCTGGTTCATGGTACAACACCCTTCAAATAGGCACCTCATCCCAAATAATCATGAAATAGAGCTATGGGGTAAGGGGGATTTTTGCGGTGCCAGTAAGAGTACAAAAAAAAGCTAGTAGCTTAAAAGTAGTAACAAATTTTATTATTATTACAAAGTTAAAAAGATACAAATTGCATGTTTACAGAAGTAACAATGATGAAGTGGTCATATTGATTGATAGGTTCAAAAAGAGGGGGATGAATATATTGCACACTAGCCCAACATGTTTCACTAATTGCTTCTTCAGGGATTGTGCAAGTTCAAAACAAAATCCACATAGTGAACTAAACAAATACAGAGACAAAAAAATTATTATAACAAAAGTTTATAAACATTGCATTGATTATGAAGATTATACATCATAGGTGAGCATGATCTCTAGAAAAACACCACAGATAAGACCAACTCACCTTATCAAAGATTGCCACCAAAAACAAACCAAGCCGGATTCAAACAGTCCCCCTGAAAACCCCCCAAGTTGAGGGAGGTGGTCAAAATTGTGGTCATAGAGGACAGAATGGTGAGACTAGAAAGCAAAAAATAATAACATTATTGACTGCTCTAAAAAAGGTTTTGATTCAAATAGGTATGAAAGAGGACAAATGTCTCATATAATGAATGCTTACGTAGAGTGATGTATTTTTCAGCCCTTAGGATTGAAGAAGATTTTAAAGCAGCTTTTGAGCCACCTGCATGATGTTAATTGCAGGGAGTAGTGCTAAATAACACAGAAAAAAAAAGAAAGAGGGAAAAAATCCCTAAATTCCAATGAACGGAATACAATTTTAAAATGTCTATTATTAAAGAATAATGGCCTGTACACACGGTCGGATTTTCCGATGGAAAATGTCCGATCGTAGCGTGTTGTCAGAAATTCCGACCGTGTGTGGGCTCCATCGGACATTTTCCATCGGATTTTCCGACACACAAAGTTGGAGAGCAGGAGATAAAATTTTCCGACA
This sequence comes from Aquarana catesbeiana, assembly GCF_042186555.1. Lineage (NCBI taxonomy): Eukaryota > Metazoa > Chordata > Amphibia > Anura > Ranidae > Aquarana > Aquarana catesbeiana. The sequence continues at coordinate 282,156,935 of NC_133328.1, forward strand.
ACAAAATCCGTTGTCGGAAATTCCGATCGTGTGTACACAAATCCGACGGACAAAGTGCCACGCATGCTCAGAATAAATAAAGAGATGAAAGCTATTGGCCACTGCCCCATTTATAGTCCCGACGTACATGTTTTACGTCACCGCGTTCAGAACGATTGGATTTTCCGACAACTTTGTGTGACCGTGTGTATGCAAGACAAGTTTGAGCCAACATCCGTCTGAAAAAATCCATGGATTTTGTTGTCGGAATGTCCGAACAAAGTCCGACCATATGTACGCCCTATAAGATTTAATGAGAGTTCTGATATAGGAAAATATAAGTTCAAAAATAGAGAAGTGGGCACGTTTGTTACAAAATAAATAGAAAGACAGTGTCTCTAAAAGGATCTGAATTATAAGCGAAGGGGCGCCGTTTGTTAAGGAGCCTTTGCTTAAGAGGTTGAATATTAGACCAAAAACCAATTGCTATAGTAAGGTTTGGGAAGAGGGTGTATAAAAGACAGTAGATAAATCAAGAAGGGTAGGATGAGGTAATGAACAGCTGCCTAGCTTACCAATGTCGTGATCACCACACGATCAAATCTAAGCCTCCGGCTCTGGCTGAACAAGCAGCCAGACAAGCCGGTTTTATCTATTCTCCAACAAGCCAGCGTGTGACGTCACCGGCTCAATGCGGACAAAGGATGCCAGGGCGCATGCGCAGAAGACTGAGGAGTCCCTAGGACTACATTGCCCATCAGGCTCTGCAGGGTGGGAGGAGTCAAGTCCGTCCATAGTAACCATAGGGCGGACGTGAGTGAACCCAACACCCAACAAGAGCCCTGGGGGAGTGTAGTGAGGATGGCAAATCAGCACTGATGGAGGTGGTAGTATGGCAACACTGGGTGTCACCACAGGAAAATTAGGAAATCCCAGAGGCGCAGCTAGGCGTAAAACGGGCATGCACCGATAATATCAATGCATGCCCTGGGTGTCCATATGACCACTAGAAATGGAGTCCTCAAGGGGGCAAAAAGGGGGAACTGAGGACCGGCATGAAAGAACTGGAAGAAAACCTATGGGGGGGGGGGCAGGTGGGCACAGGAGCTGGATTACTAAAACTCAAGCCCATCTGGGTGTCTAAATAGAGAACCAAGTTCACCTAAGTAACAGATATTGAATTATTAATTGGGTTAATTTTGTGATAGAGGAAATTCAAAAATATGTAATATAAATGTAAATTATATACATGGTACTAGAATATACAAATAAAACAAAAAAATATTTTTATATGAACCAATGGCTCAAAAAAAAAAAAAAAAAACACATGGAAACCACTCAATAGAGAATGGTACAAAGGAGGTAAATATTCATTGGAGTTAAAGAAAGGACTTGAAACTTAGGCTCTTGTTGAATCCAGGAAATGCTGTAGCTTTGGGATTATAAATCCACACTACCAATAAATCAACACTACCCCCACAAGAGTCCAAGGGGACATGCTCAAGTGCCAAAAATTTAATGAATTGGGGGTTAAAATCGTGATGTATTCCAACATGTCGGCTAATGGCCGCATCCATCTTATTTTTCTTGATTGGTTTGATGTGATCTCTTATTTGTTTGAAGAACTGTTGCTTCGTCTTTCCAATGTAGAAGCCACCGCACAGACACTGGGCCATATAGATAACCCCTGGTGTCTAGTAGGTGACCCTACATTGGATGGAGTGCCATTTTCCATTGGGAAGTCTAAATTTGTTTTTTCGATCAACAAATTGGCAAACATCACATGCCCCACAAGGGAAAGTGCCCCAAATAGTTTTAGTTATAGGTACAGGGATAATTTCAAAATGGCTATGGACCAAACGATCCTTAAGGGACGAAGCTTGTCTGAAGGTAATCTCGGGAAAGTCCTTGATGTATTTCCTTGCAATAGGATCTGCTGACGAAAGTGGCCAAAATTTGGTCAATAGTTGTCTAATTTCTTTATGTTGACTTGAATAGCGAGTAATAACTCTTACTGTATTAGGTTTAGCAACCTGTTTGGTGGAAAAGATCAACGAACTTCTATTTTTGGCATTGACCCAATTAAACGCTTTTTTAAGGGGAGCATGGCTGTAGCCTCTAATTTTCAATCTGTCATAGAGGTCCCTAGCAGCAATTAGGAAATCAGAGCCCTTGCTACAATTTCGTTTTAGCCGCAAGCACTGGCTATAAGGGATGCTCTTTACTAAAGAGTTGGGATGAGAACTTTGAGCGTGGATAATAGTATTTCCCACTGAGAGCTTCCTATAAAGGGATGAATCGAGTTTGCCTTGTGCGTCAATAGAGATGACTAAATCTAAAAAGCTAATGTTGCTCTGACTACAGTGCATAGTAAATTTCAAGTTAAAATTATTAATTGAAATTATTCGTATAAACTCATTTAATTCAGATTGAGTCCCAGACCAGAAAATTAGGACATCATCTATATAACAGTACCAGGCGATGACTTTGTCATGCAGATGATTCAAATCCTCTCTAGAAAAGACTTCCTTTTCCCACCCCCCAGGTACAGGTTTGCATAGGAGGGGGCACATTTGGTCCCCATTGTAACTCCCTGCACCTGGAGGTAGTGGGAAGAATCAAATTGGAATACATTATGTTTCAAAATGTAATCAAGCAAATCCAGTACAAATTTATTATATTTGGCGAAAGAGGGACCCCTTTCATCCAAATGGTGTTGTATCACCTTAATTCCTTTATCATGGGGAATGGCATTGTAGAGGCTTTCTACATCAAGGGCTACAAGCCAGGTGTTTGGGGGAAGGGAAATACCTTCAATGGTTCTAAGGAGATCAATTGAATCCTTAATATACGAAAAAAGTGAGGTAACATGGGGGTGAAGATAACTGTCTACTAAAGAGCTGGCGTTTTCTGTGAGGCTGGAACAGCCTGAAATTATGGGATGTCCTGGAGGATCAGTCAAAGATTTATGCATCTTAGGTAGTGCGTAAAAGGTGGGGATCTTCGGGTCCCTCACGTTCAAAAAATTCAGGGTATTTAAGTCAATGACACCTTGATGGTAAGCCCTGAAAATAATCGCACAATATTGTGTATTGAAGTTGTCAATGACTGTTTTAGAAATGGGGCGATACCAGTTGCGGTTCATTAGAATTTTTTTACACATGGTTACATATTGGGAAATTCCCATAATAACCAATTTTCCACCTTTGTCAGAAGGCTTAATTATTATTTCAGAGTTGGTTTGTAAGGATCTAATGGCATCTTTTTGTTCTGAAGTCAAATTAGAGGTCGTGGTAGAGGAAACCTTAAACTCCTCAATCGCTTTGGATGTTTGTTGAATGAATGCCCATATATTGGGATTGGTATTCAAAAGTGGGAATAACCTAGATGTAGGCCTGAAGGATTGAGGAGGGGGAAGGATACGCCAGTGATCAACAGCGCCGGCGAGGAAATCAACACGCCATCGTCGTCAGTGGCGTGTCCCTCCTCCCAAAGTTCCATCAAATCCTCCAAATTGAATCCGGCTTGGTTTGTTTTTGGTGGCAATCTTTGATAGGGTGAGTTGGTCTCATCTGTGGTGTTTTTCTAGAGATCATGCTCACCTATGATGTATAATCTTCATAATTAATGCAATGTTTATAAACTTTTGTTATAATAATTTTTTGTCTCTGTATTTGTTTTGTTCGCTATGTGGATTTTGTTTTGAACTTGCACATCCCCTGAAGAAGCAATTAGTGAAACATGTTGGGCTAGTGTGCAATATATTCATCCCCCTCTTTTTGAACCAATCAATATGACCACTTCATCACTGTTACTACTGTAAACATGCAATTTGTATCTTTTTAACTTTGTAATAATAATAAAATTTGTTACTACTTTTAAGCTACTAGCTTTTTTTGTACTCTTACTGGCACCGCAAAAATCCCCCTTACCCCATAGCTCTATTTGCTAATTGGAATAGTTCTAAAAAAGTAAATGATCTTGGGCAAGACATGCATTTTTAATGCTGCTATTCTTCCTAGCCATGAAAGTTCGTAAGTGGAAATGTGGTGCAGGTCCTCTTTTATGGTTTCCAACAAGGCTGGAAATTTTTGGTCATATGTGGAGGATGTAGGAGTTTTTAATTTAATTCCTAAATAAGGGATGAATTGAGAAATCCACTGAAACGGGAATTTATGTTTTATCTGGGTTATTTGACGTTTAGAGACATTTACAGGGAGAATACTAGATTTAGCAATATTGAGTTTGTAGTACAACACTGCACTGTATTCTTGCAGTAGAGAGTGCACTTTAGTCAGGGAAGAAGCCAGATTGGTGAGTGTGAGGATCACATCATCTGCAAAAAGGCCTATCTTATGGGTGTGTCCTGCAACATTAACTCCAAATATTGTGCTGTATTTTCTGATGGCCTCGCCAGGGGTTCCATCATCAGGGTGAATATGATCGGTGATAAAGGACAGCCCTGGTGAGTTCCATTTGTAATATAACATTTTTCAGAGCTGGTATTGGACGTGAAAACTGTGGATGAGGGTTTAGTATACAAAGCTGAGATTGCTGAGAGTATGGTTCCATGAAGGCCAAACTTCTGAAGAGTCGCAATGTACTCTATCAAAAGCTCTTTCCGTGTCCAATGCCAAAATTACGGTGAGTGTATGCCTTGTTTCTACTATTTTGAGGAGGTTACATAATCTCCTGGTGCCATCAGGAGCTTGTCTTCCCTTGACAAAGCCCACCTGGTCAGCTTTCACTAATGATGGAGTTATTTTAGCTAGCCTATTGGCCAAAATTTTAGCATAAATTTTGAGGTCTGTGTTCAACAGAGAGATGGGTCTAAAATTTTGCAGGGTCCAGCTTCTTCCCTGGCTTTGGCAGAGTAATAATAGTGGCCTGCAACATTTCTTCAGGTAAGTTGGCTGTTGATCCAAAGCTGTTGAACAACACTCGCATGTGAGGGACTAACATTTGAGAAAAGGCTTTATAGTATTCTAACTTGAAGCTGTCATTACCGGGTGCTTTCTTTGCTGGTAGGGCCTGTATGGTATCCAAAATTTCTTTGTCTGAAATTGGGGCATTAAGTGTTTTGAGGTTGTCTGCAGTCAGGGTGGGTAAAGTCACTGAGTCAAGAAAAGAGTTAATAGTTTAGATAAATGGTTGAGGTGTCTCTTTGTCTAGTTTAAGATTTGTATAGATCTCTATAGTATTTCATGAAGGCATTGGCTATGGAGGTAGGGTGGTGTTCTAAAACTCCACTGTGGGGATCCTTAATGCTGTTCAGTTTGGAGTGTTGTTGTCTTTTTTTTTATGTAGTGTGCTAATAAATTTACCTGCCTTATTCCCCTGAACATAGTACCTAGTTTTTGTTTGTTTCAAATAGTTCTGATGGGCTGAGATGAGCGCTGAGCAAATTTTTTGCCTACAGTCAAACAGGTCAGAATCTACTTGGGGAGGTATAATTTGTTTATGTTGTTGTTCTAAGGTTTTGAGATCTGTTAGTATATTGTTCAACAGCTTTGCCCTTTTCCTTTTTTCCCTAGCAGCCACCTGGATGAGTAGGCCCATGCTTTATGAGCACACCATAAAGTAGCAACATTAATGTCCCCAGTGTTATTACTCTCAAAAAATTCTCAGTCCAGTTGAGTGCTTTGGTTGGACAGCAGGTCAGTATTGTTTCTCCATAGATATGCAGGAGCGGTGGAGGATTGTTCCTTCAAGACTATGGATAGTGGAGCATGATCCAACCCTGTGATAGGGTGACTCGTGACCGATAGTTAGGGATGAGCTTCATGTTTGAGTCAAACCCATGTTCGACTCGAAGATCGTCTGTTCGCCTGTTCGCCGAATTGCGAACGATATGGGCCGTTCGCGCCAAATTCGTGTGGCGCATCATGGCCCATAATTCACTGCGGCATCGCAGTGCATTGCTGGCTGATGATTGGCCAAGCATGCACTATGACCCGCATGCTTGGCCAATCACAGCGCCGTCTGTAGAGAGAGCTGTAATTGGCCAAAGCCAGGGTGGCTTTGGCCAATTTTGGCTCAGGGGGTTTAGTACACGCCCCACACTATATAAGGCCGCCTACACGGCGGCCCTGTGTAGTGTGTTCCGGCGTTGAGAGACAGAGACAGAGAGACAGTGTCATTTGATTTAAGTTAGATAGATTAGGCAGGACAGTCAGTCACTTAGCTGCACTTACAGTGTATTTTGTATATATATGCACCCCAGGTGTTGTATATATATATAGATATATATATATATATATATATATATATATATATATATCTATATATATATACACTGTATTCAGTTTAGCTAGATCCGTTCCTGTTATTATCTTCCTACTGACAGGCAGGCAGGTGTTGTTACAAAACAGCTACCTGAAGAAAATTGCTGGTGTTCTTCTGATCCTATTAGTACCACAGTCAGGCAGCTACACTATTTACAGTTAGTGAAGTGCATCCTCCTCACAGTGTTCAGCTAAAGCTACAAGTTAGTGTAGTGCACAGTGTTCAGCTAAAGCTACAAGTTAGTGTAGTGCGACTTCTGCACAGTGTTCAGCTAAAGCTACAAGTTAGTGTAGTGCGTCCTCCTCACAGTGTTCAGCTAAAGCTACAAGTTAGTGTAGTGCACAGTGTTCAGCTAAAGCTACAAGTTAGTGTAGTGCGACCGCTGCACAGTGTTCAGCTAAAGCTTCAAGTTAGTGTAGTGCATCCTCCTCACAGTGTTCAGCTAAAGCTACAAGTTAGTGTAGTGCACAGTGTTCAGCTAAAGCTACAAGTTAGTGTAGTGCGACCTCTGCACAGTGTTCAGCTAAAGCTACAAGTTAGTGTAGTGCACAGTGTTCAGCTAAAGCTACAAGTTAGTGTAGTGCGTCCTCCTCACAGTGTTCAGCTAAAGCTACAAGTTAGTGTAGTGCACAGTGTTCAGCTAAAGCTACAAGTTAGTGTAGTGTGACCTCTGCACAGTGTTCAGCTAAAGCTACAAGTTAGTGTAGTGCGTCCTCCTCACAGTGTTCAGCTAAAGCTACAAGTTAGTGTAGTGCAACCTCTGCACAGTGTTCAGCTAAAGCTACAGGTTAGCATAGTGCGTCCTCTGAACAGTGTTCAGTTAAAGCTACAAGTTAGTGTAGTGCACAGTGTTCAGCTAAAGCTACAAGTTAGTGTAGTGTGTCCTCTGAACAGTGTTCAGCTAAAGCTACAAGTTAGTGTAGTGCAACCTCTGCACAGTGCTCAGCTAAAGCTACAAGTTAGTGTAGTGCGTCCTCCTCACAGTGTTCAGCTAAAGCTACAAGTTAGTGTAGTGCGACCTCTGCACAGTGTAAAGCTAACGCTACAAGTTAGTGTAGTATGTCCTCCTCACAGTGTTCAGCTAAAGCTACAAGTTAGTGTAGTGCGACCTCTGCACAGTGTTCAGCTAAAGCTACAATTTAGTGTAGTGTGTCCTCCTCACAGTGTTCAGCTACAGCTACAAGTTAGTGTAGTGCACAGTGTTCAGCTAAAGCTACAAGTTAGTGTAGTGCGACCTCTGCACAGTGTTCAGCTAAAGCTACAAGTTAGTGTAGTGCGTCCTCCTCACAGTGTTCAGCTAAAGCTACAAGTTAGTGTAGTGCAACCTCTGCACAGTGTTCAGCTAAAGCTACAGGTTAGCATAGTGCATCCTCCTCACAGTGTTCAGCTAAAGCTACAAGTTAGTGTAGTGCGACCTCTGCACAGTGTTCAGCCAAAGCTACAAGTTAGTCTAGTGCGACCTCTGCACAGTGTTCAGCTAAAGCTACAAGTTAGTGTAGTGCGTCCTCTGAACGGTGTTCAGCTAAAGCTACAAGTTAGTGTAGTGCACAGTGTTCAGCTAAAGCTACAAGTTAGTATAGTGCAACCTCTGCACAGTGTTCAACTAAAGCTACAAGTTAATGTAGTGCGTCCTCTGAACAGTGTTCAGCTAAAGCTACAAGTTAGTGTAGTGCGTCCTCTGAACAGTGTTCAGCTAAAGCTACAAGTTAGTGTAGTGCGTCCTCTGAACAGTGTTCAGCTAAAGCTACAAGTTAGTGTAGTGCACAGTGTTCAGCTAAAGCTACAAGTTAGTGTAGTGTGACCTCTGCACAGTGTTCAGCTAAAGCTACCTGTAGAAGGTTGGTGGTGTTTTTCTGATCCTATCACTACAACAGGCAGCTACATTATTTACACGTTAGTGTAGTGTGACCCCTGCACAGTGTTCAGCTAAAGATACCTGTAGAAGGTTGGTGGTGTTTTCCTGATCCTATCACTATCGCAGGCAGCTAAATTATTTACACGTTAGTGTAGTGCGACCTCTGCACAGTGTTCAGCTAAAGCTACCTGTAGAAGGTTGGTGGTGTTTTCCTGATCCTATCACTACCGCAGGCAGCTACATTATTTACACGTTAGTGTAGTGCGATCTCTGCACAGTGTTCAGCTAAAGATACCTGTAGAAGGTTGGTGGTGTTTTCCTGATCCTATCACTACCGCAGGCAGCTACATTATTTACACGTTAGTGTAGTGCGACCTCTGCACAGTGTTCAGCTAAAGCTACCTGTAGAAGGCTGGTGGTGTTTTCCTGATCCTATCACTACCGCAGGCAGCTACATTATTTACACGTTAGTGTAGTGCGACCTCTGCACAGTGTTCATCGAAAGCTACCTGTAGAAGGTTAGTGGTGTTTTCCTGATCCTATCACTACCGCAGGCAGCTACATTATTTACACATTAGTGTAGTGTGACCTCTGCACAGTGTTCAGCTAAAGCTACCTGTAGAAGGTTGGTGGTGTTTTCCTGATCCTATCCCTACCGCAGGCAGCTACATTATTTTAACGTTGGTGTAGTGCGTCCTCTGCACAATGTTCAGCTAAAGCTACAAGTTAGTGTAGTGCGACCTCTGCACAGTGTTCAGCTAAAGCTACCTGTAGAAGATTGGTGGTTTTCTCATACTACAGGCAGGCAGTTGATACAGTGTGACACTCATATATTGAACTCAGATGCTGTCCATTTCTTCTGATCATCCTTAAGATAGTTCTACACCTTCATTTGAGTCCAGCTGTGTTTGATTATACTGATTGGACTTGATTAGGAAAGCCACACACCTGCCTATATAAGACCTTTCAGCTCACAGTGTATGTCAGAGCAAATGAGAATCATGAGGTCAAAGGAACTGCCTGAAGAGCTCAGAGACAGAATTGTGGCAAGGCACGGATCTGGCCAAGGTTACAAAAAAATTTCTGCTGCACTTAAGGTTCCTAAGAGCACAATGGCCTCCATAATCCATAAATGGAAGATGTTTGGGACGACCAAAACCCTTCCTAGAGCTGTCCGTCCGGCCAAACTGAGCTATCGGGGGAGAAGAGCCTTGGTGAGAGAGGTAAAGAAGAACCCAAAGATCACTGTGGCTGAGCTCCAGAGATGCAGTCAGGAGATGTGAGAAAGTTGTAGAAAGTCAACCATCACTGCAGCCCTCCATCAGTCGGGGCTTTATGGCAGAGTGGCCCGACGGTAGCCTCTCCTCAGTGCAAGACACATGAAAGCCTGCATGGAGTTTGCTAAAAAACACCCGAAGGACTCCAAGATGGTAAGAAATAAGATTCTCTGGTCAAATGAGACCAAGATAGAACTTTTTGGCCTTAATTCTAAGCGGTATGTGTGGAGAAAACTAGGCACTGCTCATCGCCTGTCCAATACAGTTCCAACAGTGAAGCATGGTGGTGGCAGCATCATGCTGTGGGGGTGTTTTTCAGCTGCAGGGACAGGACGACTGGTTGCAATTAAAAAGATGAATGCGGCCAAGTACAGGGATATCCTGGACGAAAACCTTCTCCAGAGTGCTCAGGACCTCAGACTGGGCCAAAAGTTTACCTTCCAACAAGACAATGACCCTAAGCACACAGCTAAAATAATGAAGGAGTGGCTTCACAAGAACTCTTTGACTGTTCTTGAATGGCCCAGCCAGAGCCCTGACTTAAACCCAATTGAGCATCTCTGAAGAGACCTAAAAATGGCTGTCCACCAACGTTTACCATCCAACCTTACAGAACTGGAGAGGATCTGCAAGGAGGAATGGCAGAGGATCCCCAAATCCAGGTGTGAAAAACTTGTTGCATCTTTCCCAAAAAGACTCATGGCTGTATTAGATCAAAAGGTTGCTTCTACTAAATACTGAGCAAAGGGTCTGAATACTTAGGAACATGTGATATTTCAGTTTTTCTTTTTTAATAAATCTGCAAAAATGTCAACAATTTTGTGTTTTTCTGTCAATATGGGGTGCTGTGTGTACATTAATGAGGAAAAAAAACTTAAATGATTTTAAAAAATGGCTGCAATATAGCAAAGAGTGAAAAATGTAAGGGGGTCTGAATACTTTCCGTCCCCACTGTATATATATATATATAACCCAGCTTATATCTGAAAGGCCAACAAGGAGAGGCAGACAGTCACAAGCCAATAAAAGAGGGCAAGCAGGCTCTGTGTCTAGAGGCAACAGTGCTGGTCGTGGACACGGTGCATCCTCATCAGCACGTGGCCGTGGGACATGCTTGGCCTTTTTTTCGGCAGCTGGCTGTGTTGAGCCACAACATGCAGAAGACTTGGTCGAGTGAATGACCAAGCCGTCCTCATCCTCCTCATCCTCTCTCACCCATGCTCAGGGTACTTTGTCTGGCAAAGCAGCTGCCAACGCGGCCTCTTCCCTCGGCTCAATGGCATCAGTGACTCCTTCCCTAGCCCCACCACATCCTCCTGAGGAGTCACTCGAATTGTTTGACCACAGTGTTGGGTACATGCTCCAGGAGGATGCCCAGCGTTTAGAAGGCTCTGACGATGATACTGAGCTAAATGAAGGCAGTAACGTGAGCACGGACAGAGGGGGTGCCCAAGAAGGGCAGCAATCTGGTAGTAATGCTCACCCTGCTGCAGCATACTGCCAGGTTTGCTCCAGTGATGAGGAGGGAGGGGATGATGAGGTCACTGACTCAACGTGGGTGCCTGATAGGAGAGAGGAGGAGGCACATCACCAACGAGGCAGGATGCCCTCCAGGTGCCAGTGTGACAGTGTGACTGTCACACACCGCAAAGCAGGGCGCTGTTGTCTCTGCACCTTATTCCAAAAGTTCTTTGGTGTGGGCCTTTTTTGAGACGAGTGCATCAGATCGCACCGCTGCTATTTGCAACATATGTCTCAAGCGTATCTTGCGTGGCCAAAACATTTCCCGCTTGGGAACCATATGCTTGACCAGACATATGTTGACCTAAAAGACCCACACCAAAGAACAAAGAGGACCTCTCCTAGCTCCTCATCAGCTGAGATCTCCAACTCCACTATACCTTCAGTCCTCTCTGAGACCTGCACTGAGAGGAATGAAGGTATAGAATAAGGTGTGTCAAAGCCAAGTACTTGTGGGCAATCTGCTTTCGATACACTGACGTCAGATTCTACCAGGCAAATTTCCCTGCCCCAGCTGCTGCACCGCCGAAAGAAGTTCGCTCCCAGCCATCCACATGCCCAGCAGTTGAATGCTAGCTTGGCAAAATTGTTAGCACTTCAACTGCTACCTTTTCAGTTGGTAGACTCTGCCCCCTTCCGTGAGTTTGTGGAATGTGCGGTTCCTCAGTGGCAGGTACCCAAACGCCACTTTTTCTCACGGAAGGCTATTCCGGCTCTCTACCGGCATGTGGAAGGCAATGTCCATGCCTCGCTGGACAGGGCGGTCAGCGGTAAGGTGCATATTACCGCTGACTCATGGTCCAGCAGGCATGGACAGGGACGTTAAGCTTCACGGCGCATTGGGTGACTCTGTTGGCAGCTGGGAAGGATGCAGGACAAGGTGCAGTAGTCTTGGAGGTTGTTCCGCCACCACGCCTCCAAAATGCCACTACTAGTGATTCTGACACACCTCTCTCATCCACCCTCTCCTCTTCTTCTTCCTCCATGGCCTCTTCCTGTGCTTTGTCCTCGGAACCAGTGGTGCTCCGTAGGTGTTCAAGGGGCTACGCAAGTATGCAGGCCAAAAGATGCCATGCTGTGCTTGAACTGGTGTTCTTGGGGGACAGGAGCCACATTGGGGCAGAGGTTCTGTCAGCTCTGCAGGGGCAGGTTCAGAGGTGGTTGACGCCACGCCAACTTAAGGCAGGAATGGTGGTTTGCGACAATGGCACCAACCTCCTCTCTGCCCTCCAACAGGGACAAATGACCCATGTGCCCTGTTTGGCTCACGTCCTTAACTTGGTGGTGCAGTGGTTCTTGGGCAGATACCCGGGCTTATAGGATGTCCTGAGGCAGGCCAGGAAAGTCTGTGTGCATTTCCGCCGGTCATATAATGCCAGTGCTCAGCTGGCAGACCTCCAAAAGAAATTTAACCTGCCCAAGAACCGCCTAATCTGTGACATGCCCACCAGGTGGAACTCAACGTTGGCCATGCTGCAGCGGCTGCACACGCAGCAGAGGGCCATCAATGAGTACCTGTGCGACTATGGCACCTGGACAGGGTCAGGGGAGCTTGGTTTTTTTCCCCACGCCAGTGGGCCATGATCAGGGATGCATGCACTGTCCTGTCAACATTTGAGGAGGCCACAAGGATGGTGAGCAGTGACAGTGCATGCATCAGTGACTCTGGCTCCCTTGTCCACCTGTTGGAGCACACGCTGCGTGGAATAATGGACAGGGCACTTGAGGCAGAACAGAGGCAGTAAGAGGAGGACTTCCTTAGCTCTCAAGGCCCCTTTTATCCAGACAGTGTTCCTGCGTGCCCGCCGATCACACAGGAAGAGGATGAGGAGGAGGAGGATTGTGTCAGTATGGAGGTGGAGCCTGGCACTCAGCATCAGCAGCAGTCTTTAAGGGATCATTTACAGTCCCAAGAAACACATGGACTTGTACGTGGCTGAGAGGAGGTGACTGCGGATCATGTCATCCTTAGTGACCCAGAGGACTCCGGACCAAATGCCTCAGCAAACCTACGCTGCATGGCCTCCCTGATCCTGCCAAGCCTGCGGAAGGATCCTCGTATTCGTGGTATCAAGGAGAAGGAACAATACTGGCTGGCAACCCTCCTTGATCCACATTACAAGGGTAAGGTTGCCATCTTGACCTTATCTTGCCATCGCAGAGGGAGCAGAGGATGAAACATCTTTGGGAGGCCTTGCAGAAAGGTCTGTGCAATGCGTTCCAAGAGACTGGGAGGTTACAAACTCCTGTTTCTGGACAACGTGTTGCTGAGGCTTCGTTCAGTCAAAGAAGGAGCGGTGGAGAAGGTGGCCGTCTGACTGATGTGTTCATACAATTTTTTAGTCCCCAGCCCCAAGGTATGATCGGTTCCAGCAACCATCGCCAGCGTCTGTTTTACATGGTGCAGGAATACCTAGGGGCAAGATCTGACTTGGACAAGTTTCCCACCGAAAATCCTTTGGGTTACTGGGTCTTGAGGATGGATCACTGGCCAGAGCTTGCACAGTATGCAATTGAGCTACTGGCCTGTCCTGCATCCAGCGTTTTTTCAGAATGCACATTCCGTGCGTTCCGAGGCTTTGTAACCGATCACAGGGTGCGTCTGTCCACCGACTCGATCGATCGACTGACCTTCATAAAAATGAATCAGTCTTGGATCACCACCAGCTACCAACCAGCTGATGCTAATGTAACCGAATAATTTTTTTTGAAATGTCAGATCCTTTCAAAGACTGCCTATGCTGATGCTGAGTGACTATCCTGTTATGCTGAGTAATTATCCTCTTCCTCCTCAATGATCATGCTGATAGCTTGTAAGAACATTTTTGGTTCTGGGCGCCACCAGTCCCACCACCAGTACCAGTGGGGCGTGTAATTACAATTTTTGATGCAATTTTTTGCAGCAGGGCTAGTTCCTGTGCTCCAACTAGAGTATCTGTGAGGGGTTGCAGTGTTGTGGCACCATCACCAGTGCCTAAGGCCCAATTTTTCAGCCCCTGTTTAACAAGGGCATGTAATTACAATTTTTGATGCAATTCTTTGCAGCAGGGCTAGTTCCTGCGCTCCAACTAGAGTATCTGTGAGGGGTTGCAGTGTTGTGGCACCATCACCAGTGCCTAAGGCCCAATTTTTCAGCCCCTGTTTTACAGGGGCTTGTAATTACAATTTTTGATGCAATTCTTTGCAGCAGGGCTAGTTCCTGCGCTCCAACTAGAGTATCTGTGAGGGGTTCCAGTGTTGTGGCACCAGTGCCTAAGGCCCAATTTTTCAGCCCCTGTTCAACAGGGACATGTAATTTGAATTCTTGATCTAATATTTCACAGCAGGGCCCGTTTCTGCGCCCACCAAGAGTATCTGTGAGGACTTACAGTGTTGTGGCACCAGCACCACCACTACCACCAAAGGTCCAATTTTTCTGCCCCTGTTCAACAGGGGCATGTAATTACAATTCTTGATCTAATATTTCACAACAGGGCCCTGTGAGGGCTTACAGTGTTGTGGCCACAACAACACCTTAGGCCCAAATTTCTGCTGAGTATACAGGGCAGGCCCCTACTTTCAAACATCCAACTTACAAACGGCTGCTACTCGCAAATGGAAGGAGACAACAGGAAGTGAGATGAAATCTACCCCTAGGAAGGGAAATTCTCTCCTGTAAGAGTTAATATGGGAAAAACGTTTCTCCTTTCCACTGATGCTTTATCACCAATCCTTGTTTCACTAAAAACCCCAAATTTTCTAAAAACATTTGTCATTGGGACAAAAAGTGAGGTGAAATCTTCTGAAGAGGAGCACAGACAGGAAAACAAATGTCACAGGGGTGATAACCCTTCCCTAGGTTTTCCAAAAAGCTTAAAATAGATTTTTTGGCTGGAGCTAAACACGTTAAAAATGTACCAGTTCAAAATGACAAACAGATTCTACTTAACAACAAACCTACAGTCCCTGTCTTGTTTGCAATGCCTGTATACTGCGGTTCAGAGTATATAGGGCCTGGGGGCCCCACACCTTTCCTTTTTTAGTTTGGGTGTGAGGTTCCCCTTAATATCCATACAAGACCCAAAGGAACTGGTAATAGACGTGGGGGTACCCATGCCGTTTGTCTCACTGATTTTCATCCATATTGCCAGGACCCGACATTACATTAAAGCCGCAAGCAGTTTTAAATGACTTTTTTTCCTTTAAAAATGACATTTTGTGCAGGGACTGTTCTAAGCACGGGAAACACGCGCCACTTTACAGGCATACTATAGACACCCCCCAGGTATGATATTTAAAGGAATATTTCACTTTTTTTTTTTTTTTTTTACTTTAAGCATCATTAAAATCACTGCTCCCGAAAAAACGGCCGTTTTTACAAGTTTTTTTTGCATTCATACATGTCCCCTGGGGCAAGACCCGGGTCCCCAAACCCTTTTTAGGACAATACCATGCAAATTAGCCTCTAAAATGAGCACTTTTGATTTTGAACGTTCTAGTCCCATAGACATCAATGGGGGTTCTAACGTTCGTGCAAATTTTCGGTCCGTTCGCAGGTTCTGGTGCCAACCAAACCGGGGGGGTGTTCGGCTCATTCCTACCGATAGCGTCCCCTGTAGCAGGCTGAGATCAGTTAAGATAAGATCTATCCTTAAGTATACCTGGTGGGGAGATGAAAAATGCAGCATCAATTCAAAGTTCACTGCATCTATATACCAGGCAAAGTCGTTCTTCTCGTATGAACCTGGAACCGACCCGACCACATCTCTTATCCCACCTTGGTCACAGCTGACACTGGATTAAAGCAACACCTACGCAATGAGACCCTCCTTGAAAATCAGTCATTATCCCGCAACACTGTCACGTACCTTACTGAGGCCGAGATGCTGAGTGCGGCCCCCCTTGCAGCTGAGCGCACTATACCCCTGGAAGTGGTACAGAGGGTATAGGGCACAAAGAAGCACGAGTCACCAGCAGGCTTAGGCAAGACTTGAGTGATGATCACTGGGAAACCACTTGAAGGAGATGATTCCTGGGAAAGCTGTGTGGTGGTTTAGGCTTGACACCAGTTTGAGTAAGAAGCCCAGCTGAGGCTCTAACCCGGAGGATCAGGCAAGTGATAGTTGTAGAGGAGTCCGTGGAGAGAGCCGTTGTCAAACACAGGTAATCAGGTAATATAAGCAGAAGCAAGTCCGTATAATTAGCTGGGGTTATACATTGGTGGTCAGGCAGGTGAGACAGTAGGAAGTCTTTATACAAGCAGAGGTCAAACACAGGGAGCAGGCAGGGTAAGCTGAGTCCTTAAAGCAAGTTAAGGTCAAAGTGCTGGAGAAAGATCAGAGCAGGTCAATCCGGGTCACAACAGGTAATCGCAAGGTAACAGGATGCTGAAACAGGAACACAGGAAGCTGAGAGACAATCCAGCAATTTAGCATGGGTCTGAGCAGCCTTTTATAGGCCAGCAAGGGATTCACGTTATGTGCGCCTCATCGTGCATGCGCCCGCGCCGCCCCAGTGTATCACGCACCCGCATGCGCCGAAGCGCCATTCTACCGCGCATGCACACGGGAAAATGCAGATTTGGCCAATTCAGGCTTCTGGTATTTCTCTGACAGTGCCCCCCCAGGGGCAGCCTCTGGATGCCCAACCTGGCCAGTGCTCCTGGGTATCTCTTATGGAAGTCTTGTATCAGTTGTGGGGCGTGTACATTACTTGAGGGTTCCCAAGATTTATCTTCTGGAGGGTACCCCTTCTATTTTATGAGGTACTGAACTTGTCTTCCCCTCTTTCTACAGTCCATTATAGCCTCCACTCAGCTTTGCCATCAATCACGACTGAGGGAGGTGGCAACTCCTCTCTTCCTAAAAAGGGGCTGGGGACCGCTGGTTTTAGTAATGACACATGAAAAACAGGATGCACTTTGTAGGAGCTAGGTAGTGCTAATTCTAAAGCCACTGGGTTCACCATCCTCTTGACCATAAAAGGGTCAATGAATTTCGGGCCTAATTTCCGTGATGGGCATGGCAATTTAAGATTGATGGCGGATAGCCAAACCTTGTCCCCTACTTTGAAAGCCGGGTTGCTCCTCCTTCCCCTGTCTTGGTATTTTTTGTAGCTATCTTGGGCCTTCTGCATGGCTTCCCGGATTTGTTGAAAATTGGTTTGAATGAAATTTATTCGCTCCTGTACCGTAGGGACTGAAGCTTCAGGAATAGAAGGAGGAAGGAAGGAAGGGTGAAAACTGTAATTGGCCCATAAAGGAGATTGGTTGGTGGCCGTATGTATGGAATTATTGTAAACGAACTCTAAACATGGGTGAAGAGAATCCCAGTTGTCTTGAGAGCAAGTGTAAAAACAGCGAAGGTATTGTTCCAAAGTTTGATTTGTCTTCTCCGTTTGGCCATTGCTTTGAGGATGGTATGCTGAGGAAAGGCAGACTTCAGTTTCTAAGGACTTGCAGAGATCTCTCCAGAACCTAGAAGTAAATTGCACTCCCCTATCTGATATGATATTATCTGGTACTCTGTGGAGCCTAACCACCTCTTTGATAAATATATTCGCTGTATCAACAGCAGAAGGAGTGCTAACCATGGGCAGAAAATGTGCCATCTTTGAAAGGCAGTCTACTACCATCAGAATGGTAGTGAACCCCTCAGAAGGGGGCAAGTCATGAAATCCAGAGAGATTTTCTTCCAGGGCTGTTCTGGAATGGGTAATGATCTTAATAGACCCCAGGATTTGGTGTTGGACCCCTTGTTGCGTTGGCAAGTAATACATGAATTGGCATAGATCTTACAGTCTTTTCTCCAACCTGGCCTCCAAAAAGAGGGTTGAATTAATTCAGATGTCTTTTGTACTCCAAAATGTCCTGCAAGTTTGTGATCATGAAAGGTTTTTAAGACTTGAAGTCTTATGCCCCGTACACAATTGGATTTTCCGACGGAAAATGTGCGATCGGAGCGCGTTGTCGGAAATTCCGACCGTGTGTGGGCTCCATCGGACATTTTCCATCGGATTTTTCGACACACAAAGTTTAAGAGCAGGCTATAAAATTTTGCGACAACAAAATCCGATCGCGTCAATTCCGACCGCGTGTGGAAAATTCCAACGCACAAAGTGCCACGCATGCTCAGAAGAAATTCTGAGATGGAACAGCTCGGTCTGGTAAAATTAGCGTTCGGAATGGATACAGCACTTTTGTCACGCTGCAATGTAAAAAATGGATTAATACAGCGCACTCTCTTCTTCTTTATAATGTGAGAAGAATAAAGTAGTTTTGCTGCTGATATTCACACAGACTTCTCACAAACTTCTTTCTTTATTATTTATTGTGATTCCCTCAATATATTTTGATTTGTCACATCTGACCAAATTTCTTTTTTGTTGTTTTATTTTTGTTTTTTGTTTTTTTCAAGGCTGTTTTTTTTTGGGGGGGGTTTGTATTTTTTTCAAGGCTGATCTTTGTTTTATTTTATTTTTAATTTTACTCCATAATATTTTTGTGTGTGTTTTGTGTGTCAAGTTACCACAACACCATTGATATCTTGTATTATTTAATCTCAAGGAGATTGGTGTTGGTGTCCCTTGTTAATTTCACATTGAATTTTTTAAATGTACCTGAATCCTCACAAACAAACTGTCCTTTTTGAAGGAAAACACACATAGGCGAGTATAATTGAAACAAAAATTCCTTTATTAAGGGCTCAGAACCAAATAAAGAGGGAGGCAACGCTGGATAAACATCATAACTTGGCAAAGCCTTTGACCCCCAGGGCAGACATAAATTATTTTACTGCAAAATTGGTGGCCTGAGGAGTCCATATCTAAGGGAGTGCAGTCTGGTCCAGAAGTCCCAGAGACATCCCAGTCCCAGTCCGGAAAGCAGCCGATGAAATCTATGTCCCCAGGCTGTGGTACTACAAGAGCCTGCATCTTTTGCCAGACCAGACTGGACCCAGGGTCATCATTCTCTGGTCTTCTTTCCACGCTTCCTTCCCGGCTGTGGCTCTGGTGTTGGAGATGTGGCAGGAGAAGGAGTAGGACCTGGAGGAGGAGGAGGAGGAGTAGTAGGACCTGGAGGAGGAGGAGGGGGACTATGTGTGAGGTTACAAATGTGGGTAGTACATGTTATTTGGCCCCTCAACCCCTTATTGAGAGCTCCCAAAATTAAGGACTCACACAGGAGTCGTTGGCTCTCCTCCATCTGCATCATTTTTCAGGCAGTTATGCCAGCAAAGTCCTCCTCCACACTGTGGGGGCTTCTCAGGGCCTCTGTAGCCTTCCAAAAGAGGCCTATGGCAGCCTCCTCCGGGTTACTCCTCTTCCTGCCACTTTGTCTTTGAAGGTGTAGGGGAAGGACCTGGATATCAGGCAGCCTGCTTGGCCCGGCTACCTCCTGGCTGAGACTTCCCTGTGTATGAAAAAGGGACATGGTTTTAGTTTTTGTATCATCAATCACAATCATAAATTAGTACTCCAAACTAACATATATTTAACATCATTGATTGGACAACCATGAAGATTTAGAGGAATGCTATACCTGGCTCAAGCTGGGCTCCTCCACATGTTGCTGCCTGGAAGGCCCAGGTTGGGCGTCAGAAGCCTCAGTTGGGGGGGAAGGAAGTGTGGAAGGAAGAGTGGAGAGTGATGACCTGGGTTCAGTCTGACCTGCCAGAAAATGCAGTCTGTCATAGTACCACAGCCTGGGGACATAGATGTCATCTGCAGCTCCGGATCTCTGGGAATCCTGGACCTTCTTGCACTCCCTTAGATAAGTGCTCCTCAGGCCACCAATTAGCATCTTCAAATAAGTGATGTCTGCCGTGGGGATCACCGTCTTCACAAATTCCAACAAATTAGCCAGCGCTGCCTTCCTCTTTGTTTGGTTCTTATATTCAGGGTGGTTTATCTCCCATAGACAGGGCAGCTTCCTGAACATATCAATGAAGATTGGCATAAAGTCCTTATCTTTCAAGATATCCATTTTCACTGCAAGACACAACACAAGACAAACCCTAATTTTAGCCTAAGGTCTTCTAAACTTGTGCAAATACAGGCCTCAATCTAGAAGCAGTATAGGCCCAATGTTAAATCTTACCTTTGCAATCACGATCGGTGCCTCCGTTACTCCTTCCTCCGCTCACAGATCGTACGTACTACGCGTGCATGTTACGCTTTATAGACACTGCGCATGCGTGAAACTCCGCCCACCCCTGATGTTCTTTCTAGTCTATTCCCCGCCCCTTCTCGTTCGTCTCAGTGGGGAAGAGCACATGGTGGAGTCAGAGCAGGTGTGTGCTAATTACAGCAACGAGGAGGAGGAGGAGGAAAGCCCGGAGGCAGAAACGTCCCGATCCAGAAAGAGACAATTTAAGGCATCAAATATGTCCTTTGGGGAGATGTTGGAGACGGTCGACATCCTGAAGAAGGCCGGCTATGATGGAAATTATGGACCTTACCCCAACCCCAATGTCCGAAAGGCCAAGATCATGGCAAAAGTGGTCAAAAGTCTGCACAGGAATTTCAGGGTACGTCAATTGAAAGATCAGCTCAGGAAGCGGTGGTCGGACCTAAAATTAAGAGAGCACAAGCAGTACAGAAAGATCCGGAGAGTGCTGCAAAAAAGTAAGTAGTTGTGCTTCGTTCCTATTCTTTTTATGTTTATTGCGTTCATGATGCTCCATGTACTTTTCTTAACTGTTATCCAGTTTAAAATGTCAACTTTCATGTTCATGGGCACATTATTCGTTCGTATCAAACATTTTTCTTTCGGCCTATAAAACACCATTGTTTTGGCCATATGCATTTGCCCACATTTTTTAGGGCCTACTTGTGTGAAACTAATTTGGTTGTGTAGATGGGTGGGTTACTAGAATGAAATGCAAACTAGAATCTGTGTAAGGAGAGGACACTCAGCAGCTGTTTACACATCTGGACGCTGGAGCACTAGTGTGGGACACAAGAACACCCTTTTTATTAGGGGGCCCACACAGGTGCTCCAGTATATACTATAGGGGTGACTCCATCTGTGAAGTGCACAAATCCTGATCAGGGAGATCATGGGGTGTAATAGGGACTTGGAAAACATCAAGAAAGACATCAATGATGTTCTTCAAAAAATGAAGAACATCATTGATGTTTTAGTGAGAGTTTAAAACCCCTCCAAATCCCCTTGTTTTTTTGTGTGCTACAAATTTTTGACATTTTTTGACAAATTTGAGAAAAGCCAAATTTTGACAGTGTGTCAACATGTGCTATCTGCCATCACGGGAGATCAATGGACACGTTTTGGGGGTGCAACCCCTTCCTCAATAATAAAGTAGCTGTGAGGAAGGGGTTGCACCCCCAAAACACGTCCCTTGATCCCCCGTGATGGCAGATAGCACATGTTGACATTCGTGAATTTGTGTGCAGCTTCAAAATTTGGCTTTTCCTGGGGTGACTTCACCCCATCTGAACGCAATATCAAACACAGTTTGCAAATACTCATGTCTGATATTGCGTTCAAGTTCTACCAAAAGTGAACTTTGTAAGTTCAAAATTTGTGTCTTTCTTATTGGTTTTAAACATGCCTGTTTTATCTTAAATGGACATTTCTACTTTTTCTAATGTGACCCCAAAAATTGTTATACAACAAACATGTTGGTTTGTTTTAAAAACCTTTTCTAAATGCACATGTGATTGTGCTGGTATTAAAAAGATTGTTAATCAAGAATGTGTGGATTATTGTCTCAACGCTACAACACTTTTGTGGTGCTCTAATTGGTGTTTTCTGTGACAATGGGTGTTATTTCCTAACGGCAAATCCACTTTGCACTACAAGTGCAGTTTCAGTGCAGTTTCAAGTGCACTTGTAGTGCAAAGTGTCTTTGCCTTTAGTAAATAACACCCACCAGTGCTTTGTAAGGTTACACAATCGCGCCATTTTCAGGACTCATCACATTTCTGTCAGGGTCAGCTAAAACAAACACAAGCAGTAAATGTCACCAAAGATTTGAGTAGTTATTTGTTTTTTATTATTTGAAAAAGGTTTCAGACATTGTCTGGCATATTGATAGCTTCCCTACCCGCAAAGTATTCAAGGTATCTTAGCTGGACATCACGAGTACTCAGGGGGGGCAAGCCCAGGACGACCACTATCAAGCGCCGTCAGGGTTGTTTCATTTTGAAGTCCAGCCTCAGGCCCAACTGAGCCAGCATAGTTGGCAGAATGTTGCTGTAAAAAGTTGTGTAGAACACAGCACGCCAGGATTATATGATTCAGTTTATACTCCGCCATATGTATGGGTGTAAGAAATAGGCGGAACTGGCTGGCCATGATTCCAAATGTATTCTCCACCACTCTTCTGGCTTTGGCCAGCCGGTAGTTAAAAACCCTCTGGTCCAGGGTGAGGGTCCTCATCGGGAATGGCTGCATAAGATGGTCCCCCAGTGCAAATGCTTCATCCGCAACGAAGACGAATGGGAGTCCTTCCACATTCTCTTCTGGAGGTGGCAAGTCCAAGCTGCCATTCTGGAGATGCCTGTAGAACTCCGTCTGGGCAATGACTCCACCATTGGACATCCGGCCATTCTTCCCAACGTCCATATACAGGAATTCATAAGTAGCCGACACCACCGCCAACATCACAATACTATTGAACCCCTTATAATTATAATAGTACAACCCCGAGTTGGGTGGTGGGACGATGTGGACGTATTTCCCATCAAATGCCCCTCCACAGTTAGGAAAGTCCCACCGCTGGGCAAAGTGGGAGGCCACAGTTTTTAAAGACCAAAGTATAAGGTACACCTATCAGACCCCCCCCATGGGCCATTTCTAAGATTATAGGGGGGGGGACTCTTGGACAGGTAACCCTCTCCACTTCATTGAGAGATGAATGCCTAAACAATGGGTATTACTTTGAACAGCCCCTCCTTAGTTACACTATTGGCAGCCCACTGGACAGGTAAGAAGTGTCATAATACAAAGATATAAATACACAATGGACACATTTGAGCACATTTGGACATTCTGCTATTACCTATCAAGATAATAATAGTATACAGAAACTTGAAACAGTACCATTTGAAAGTATACAGGCAGGCCCTTGCACTACATGCTTTGGGGAATTCATCCATAAATCTGACCAATAAAGAGATGGGTATAGTGTGTATGGGTTTGGCAAAGTCAGCAGATAGATGATTGAGGATAGATAGAGAATTGGTATCAGCTGACTTAGCAGTTGGGGGAGGGAGGGTTAAAAATTATTTGGGGACCCCCCAAAAAAAGCCTCTGGCACTCTGCCTGAATTTAAAGCACAAATCAAATTTTAAAACATTTTAGGGGGTGTTTGGGGTAAAGCACTACTATGGAGCTGATAAAATACATTGTTAAGTGACTACATAGTTACATAGTTACAAAGTAGGTGAGGTTGAAAAAAGACACAAGTCCATCAAGTCCAACCTTTGTGTGTGATTATGTGTCAGTATTACATTACATATCCCTGTATATTGTGGTCATTCAGGTGATTATCTAATAGTTTCTTGAAGCTATCAATGCTCCCCGCTGAGACCACCGCCTGTGGAAGGGAATTCCACATCCTTGCCGCTCTTACAGTAAAGAACCCTCTACGTAGTTTAAGGTTAAACCTCTTTTCTTCTAATTGTAATGAGTGGCCACGAGTCTTATTAAACTCTCTTCTGCGAAAAAGTTTTATCCCTATTGTGGGGTCACCAGTACAGTATTTGTAAATTGAAATCATATCCCCTCTCAAGCGTCTCTTCTCCAGAGAGAATAAGTTCAGTGCTCGCAACCTTTCCTCATAACTAAGATCCTCCAGACCCTTTATTAGCTTTGTTGCCCTTCTTTGTACTCGCTCCATTTCCAGTACGTCCCTCCTGAGGACTGGTGCCCAGAACTGGACAGCATACTCCAGGTGCGGGCGGACCAGAGTCTTGTAGAGCGGGAGAATTATCGTTTTATCTCTGCAGTTGATCCCCCTTTTAATGCATGCCAATATTCTGTTTGCTTTATTAGCAGCAGCTTGGCATTGCATGCCATTGCTGAGCCTATCATCCACTAGGATCCCCAGGTCCTTTTCCATCCTAGATTCCCCCAGAGGTTCTCCCCCCAGTGTATAGATTGCATTCATATTTTTGCCACCCAAATGCATTATTTTACATTTTTCTACATTGAACCTCATTTGCCATGTAGTCGCCCACCCCATTAATTTGTTCAGGTCTTTTTGCAAGATTTCCACTTCCTGTGGAGAAGTTATTGCCCTGCTTAGCTTAGTATCGTCTGCAAATACAGAGATTGAACTGTTTATCCCATCCTCCAGGTCGTTTATGAACAAATTAAATAGGATTGGTCCCAGCACAGAACCCTGGGGAACCCCACTACCCACCCCTGACCATTCTGAGTACTCCCCATTTATCACCACCCTCTGAACACGCCCTTGTAGCCAGTTTTCAATCCATGTACTCACCCTATGGTCCATGCCAACGCACCTTATTTTGTACAGTAAACGTTTATGGGGAACTGTGTCAAATGCTTTTGCAAAATCCAGATACACCACGTCTACGGGCCTTCCTTTATCTAGATGGCAACTCACCTCCTCATAGAAGGTTAATAGATTGGTTTGGCAAGAACGATTCTTCATGAATCCATGCTGATTACTGCTAATGATATCATTCTTATTACTAAAATCTTGTATATAGTCCCTTATCATCCCCTCCAAGAGTTTACATACTATTGATGTTAGGCTAACTGGTCTGTAATTCCCAGGGATGTTTTTTGGGCCCTTTTTAAATATTGGTGCTACATTGGCTTTTCTCCAATCAGCTGGTACCATTCCAGTCAATAGACTGTCTGTAAAAATTAGGAACAACGGTCTGGCAATCACCTGACTGAGTTCCCTAAGTACCCTCGGATGCAAGCCATCTGGTCCCGGTGATTTATTTATGTTAAGTTTCTCAAGTCTAATTTTAATTCCGTGCTCTGTTAACCATGTAGGTGCTTCCTGTGTTGTGTCATGAGGATAAACACTGCAGTTTTGGTTACTGAAGCCCCCCGATTCACTCGTGAAGACTGAGGAGAAGAATAAATTCAATACCTTCGCCATCTCCCCATCCTTTGTAACCAGATGTCCTTCCTCATTCTTTATGGGGCCAATATGGTCTGTCCTCCCTTTTTTACTGTTTACATACTTAAAGAATTTCTTGGGATTTTTTTTGCTCTCCTCCGCTATGTGTCTTTCATGTTCTATCTTAGCCAACCTAATTGCACCCTTACATTTCTTATTGCATTCTTTATAAATTCTGAATGCTGTGGATGATCCCTCAACCTTGTATTTTTTGAAGGCCTTCTCCTTTGCTTTTATATGCATTTTTACATTGGAGTTAAGCCATCCAGGATGTTTGTTCGCTCTTTTAAATTTATTACCCAATGGGATACATTGGCTAATGCCCTTATTTAATATGCTCTTAAAGCAAACCCATCTCTCCTCCGTATTCTTTGTTCCTAATATTTTATCCCAATTTATGCCTTTTAGCAAGGTTTGTAGTTTAGGGAAGTTGGCTCTTTTGAAATTCAGTGTCTTTGTGTTCCCTTCATGTCTCCTATTTGTGTGATTTATACTGAAACAAATTGACCTGTGATCGCTGTTACCTAAATTGCCCCGTATTTCCACATCTGTTATCAGGTCTGTATTGTTGGTAATCAGTAGATCTAGTAATGTTTTATTTCTAGTTGGTGCGTCTACCATCTGACCCATAAAATTGTCCTGCAAGACACTAAGGAACTGGCGAGCCTTAAATGAATGCGCGGTTCCCTCCGCCCAGTCTATGTCTGGATAATTAAAATCCCCCATTATGAAGGTGAATATAGGGCCAGGAGAGCATGAGGTGAATATAGGGCCAGGAGAGCATGCTGGGGAGGTAAGTGAAGGCAAATATGTATGAAGGAGAAAAAAATAATTACCTAAAAATCCAGCATACATGAGGACAAAGGGGACATTCACAGCATATTACAATCATGGTAATTAGGGAATGAGGAAAGAAATACAATACATTAGCAAACATTAAATACAATAAAAATTTGATATTAAAGGATAAAAATATTACCTTCATATACTCCTTCTGCAGGACCTGGATGATGGCAGAACAGGTCTCTGGGATAATAATTCCCAGAGCCTGGGGGGAGATGCCTGTCGAGAACTTCAAGTCCTGCAGGCTTCTCCCTATCGCCAAGTACCGCAGGGTGGCGACTAGCCTCTGGTCCAGAGTGATGGCTTGCCTCATGCAGGTATCCTGCCTGCTAATATAAGGGGTCAGCAAAGCCAACAAACAGTGAAATACGGGGTCCGTCATCCGGAGAAAGTTCCTGAAATCATCAGGATTATTCTCACGGATCTCACGGAGCAAGGGCATATGACAAAACTGGTCATGCTGAAGCAACCAATTCTTGGTCCATTAACTCCTCCCCACCCTGTTCATGGACTGGACTTGTGTCAAGGTCAGGACCCCAACACCAAGCCCCCGCACAGCACGAACTCTACGAAGAGTACGTATACGCAACATGGCTAGAAAACGGTCGGCTGCTCAGAACGAAGTAACAGAATACACTGAAGAACAGCAAGGCCTGTGAAGAGCGACCTGAAAAACAGTAACGAACGAATAAGAACAGAATGACAAGAGTCACGTGTCACTTGCTGCACGCACTGAAGACCAGATACAAACCCACAAGCACAAACTGAACAGCAGAAAACGATCTGAAAACCACGAGTCTGAAAAAGCGTGAATCGTCTCTCACCAAACTTTTACTAACACGAGATTAGCAAAAGGAGCCCAAAGGCTGCCGTGCTTGGTTCTGAACTGGCCTTTCCTAGTCTCGTCGTACGTGGTGTACGTCACCGCGTTCTTGGTGATCGGAAATTCCGACAACTTTGTGCGACCGTGTGTACGCAAAACAAGTTTGAGCCAACATCCGTCTGACAAAATCCATGGATTTTGTTGTTGGAATGTCTGATCAATATCCGATCGTGTGTACGGGCATTACTTGCTGAGGAATAAATATTTTATTCTGAAACCATAGTAGACCATCCTGCTTCTTCAAGGAAGACACCTTTGGTTCTGTACACTGGCTGGATAACTGTCTGATGGCAGTCTTTAGGTCAGGTTGAATAAGAAAAAAGTTTTGTGCAGACAGGATGGTACTAGGTTCAGTTGTCTGGGGGGCCTCTGGAAACATCCGGGAGAGTCCATCCGCTTTTTACATTCTTGGAGCCTGGTCAGTATGAGATATAGAAGGTGAACCTGGAAAAAAATAATGTCCATCGAGCTTGCCGGGGTCTTAGACTTTTTGCTGTCCTGAGATACTCCAAGTTTTTATTATCCGTGAAGATCATGATGGGATGGGTAGCTCCCTCCAGCAAGTACCTCCACTCTTCTAGAGCAAATTTGATAGCTAGCAGCTCCCGATCACCAACATCGTAGTTTCTTTTTGGTGGACTCAATTTCCAAGATGTAAAGGCCACAGGGTGGAGAAGGGCCTTATGCCTTCGACAAACTCAAGAACCTGTTCATTTCCACCCCAATGCTGCAGCACCCAGACCCAGCTTTGCCCTATGTGTTGAAAGTGGATGCTTCAGAAACAGCCACGGGAGCGATCTTGTCAGCCAGGTGTATCTGGCGGCTTTGCTTTTTGTTCCGAAGAGGAATGTTCAGTCTTTGGGCCAGGGACAAATCCAAGAAGCAACTGCATGCCCCGAATCAATGATGGCCAGCAGCCGGATCTCCTCTTCTGCCACCTGTAGGGAGACAGGGCAGGACCAGTAACTTGAGAGTTCATGGAATGCTGTTGGTGTGACCTACTGGGTCTCACAGGACAATTGCGCAAGAAGTGGCCAGCTCCTCCACAGTATAGGCACAGATTGGCTTGTCTCCGGCGTTGCTTTTTGTCAGAAGTAAGTGGGGACCGGACCAGGCCTAGTTGTCTGGGTTCACAGAAGAGGGTCTGGTCATAGAAGAGGGAACCAGAAAAGAACAATGAGCTGGCGGGATCTTGGGTAATATCCAGGTAGGTTGTGGGGACTGAAAACGTTCGGACCACCACTCCCACATGCGTCTATCCAGTTTTATGGCAAGCTGGATTAAGTCTTCCAGGGTGTTAGGAGTCTCGACCCGTGCTAGCTCATCTTTAAGAATTTCAGAAAGACCCTGACGGTATTGATATTTGAGGGCGGCCTCATTCCACCCAGTATCAGCAGAACATTTTCAAAACTCGACAGTGTAGTCTTCTACTGAGACAGGGTGTGCAGGATGGTTTCAGTGGTGGCTGTGCGTTGGGGGACGTCATAGAGTTGCGCAATTGATTCAAAGAAGATATCCACAGAGTTTAGTATGGGACTCTTTTGCTCCAGAAGGTTATGGGCCCATGCTTGGGGTTATTCGGAGAGCAAGGAGATGATGAACCCCACTTTTACAGTTTCTGTAGAAAAAGTCCTAGGCTGGAGGGCAAGATGTAATAAACATGCATTTTTGAATCCCCTGAACTTTTTTAAGTCACCCAAGAACCGCTCTGGTGTAGGGACTCTTGGTTCGGGGGGTGTCATCATTACTGCAGGAGTTGCACTGGCCCAATCCTGTGAAGAGGAGGCCGAAGCCCTACTGAAAGATACTGGAACTGAGTCTGCAGAAATAGGAGACACTGTCAGGTGCTGGAGACAGCCCTCGAGTTGAAAGTAGCCCTCTTGTAGACTCTGTACTGCCTGTTTGAGACCTTTAACCTGCTGGCACAGGGCCTCGAGTGGGGAACCAGCTCTGACATGGCTAGATTGTACTGTTACGTACCTTACCGAGGCTGAGATGCTGAGAGCGGTTCCCCTTGCAGCTGAGCGCACTATAGCCCTGGAAGTGGTACAGAGTGTATAGAGCACAAAGGATCTCAGGCAAGTGATAGTTGTAGAGGAGTCCTTGGAGAGAGCCGGGGTCAAACACAGGTAATCAGGTAATAGAAGCGGAAGCAAGTCCATATAACTAGCTGGGGTCATACACTGGTGGTCAGGCAGATAAGACAGTAGGAAGTCTTTATACAAGCCAGGGTCAAACACAGGGACTATTTAGGGTAAGCAGAGTCCTTAAAGCAAGCCGGGGTTAAAGTGCTGGAGAGAGATCAGAGCAGGTCAGGGTCAATCCGGGTCACAACATGTAATCACAAGGTAACAGGATGCTGAAGCAGGAACACAGGAAGCTGAGAGACAATCCAGCAATTTAGCATGGGACTGAGCAGCCTTTTATAGGCCAGCAAGGGATTCACGTTATGTGCACCTCATCGCACATGCGGCCACGCCATCCCGCTGTATGCATGCGCGTGGGAAAATGCAGATAACGGCAATTCAGGCTTCTGGTATTTCTCTGACAAACAACCTGTAGGCCTATCATACAGCTTAGAATTACTACGGCAGGTTCCTATCCCCAAACCCTGGGACAGTGTTGGGAGATCTTCAACACATCCTGGCTTTCATATCATACTGCCACATGCAGCTGGCTCTATCACATAATACCATCAGACTCTACTTAGCTGGCATCCAGCATTTTGTCTCCTTACAGGACCCTACCAAGCCATCCTTGATCTCTGCCCACGCAGTCAAAGCCATCCTACGCGGTATCCACAAGCAGCAACCCCAAAACTAGTAGCAAGCACGTACCTGGCACTAGCGCCATCTTCAGAGACATGTCTACCATCCTGTCACATTCCCCCTTCGGGTTACTGACCAGCCTGGTCCTCCAAGCAGACCTGGCCTTTTATGTTTTCTTACGTCTGAGCGAGTTCACCATCACTGTCTGTCAGGTACTACACAGATGCCATCTGACACGCCATCAGAATCACGTCATCCTGCACCTCGTAGTGTCCAAAAACGCAACAGTTCGGTCCCGGGCTAGATATCAAGCTATTCCAGACTCACAACACCTGGTGCCCAGTGGCCATTCTAGACCAGTCGTTATCTCATCTGCTCGACCTGTCGGAGTCTAGCCCATTGCTACCTTTCCTTACCTACTTTTCCTTACCAATCCTCTGAGTGGTAGCCAGTTCACCAGACACATTAGGATCCTCTCGCTTAACTTAGGCCTTGACCCCAGCTGATAATCTGGATATTCCTTCTGGATCGTAGCAACATCAACAGCATCACAGGGTACCGAACCATGTCATCAAGAGAATGGGCAGGTGGAAATTCCGCTTGCTTTGTCCAATACATTCTGAATCCGCAAGCAGAAACATTACAAGCCTTCAGCAAGCTTGCCCAGTAGTAAGTTATGAGCTCAAATAAATAATTACCTCCCTAACCAAGTGTTTTGCCCTCTTCTCTTGGCATACAGTCCAGCAGACCAGGGCACACTTCAGGTCTACTTTATGCTGTTAGTCTTGTGATGTGTTTATGCGGTTCACATCTCTCCTGGACATAGGGCTTCGACCATAAATAGGAAGGCCAGTATAGTGGCCTGAAATTATGGGAGGAGCCCCGGGGTAGTTAAGCAGACCACCCACACTGGTCTTTGTCAGTTTCAGTGCATGGTACCCATCCACCCATTCCCCTTCTTAGGGCACTTCTCTTAAAACACTTTATCTCCAAAATCATCCTCTCACTTATCTTGGGTATGCCCCCTTCTCTTGGAATACTGTCCAGCAGACCAGGGCACACTTCAGGTCTACTTTATGTTGTACGTCTTGTGACGTGTTTATGTGGTTCACATCTCTCCTGGACATAGGGCTCCCACCATAAATAGGAAGGCCAGTATGGTGGCCTGAAATTATGGGAGGAGCCCGGTGGGTATTTAAGCAGACCACCCACACTGGTCTTTGTCAGTTCCAGTGCGCTGTACCCACCCACCCATTCCCCTTCTTAGGGCACTTCTCTTAAAACCCTTTCTTTACAAAATCATCCACTCACTTAGCCTGGGTATGCCCCCTTCTCTTGGCATACCGTCCAGCAGACCAAGGCACACTTCAGGTCTACTTTATGTTGTTAGTCTTGTGACGTGTTTATGTGGTTCACATCTCTCCTGGACATAGGGCTCCGACTTTATACAGTTGCAATAAAAAGTATGTGAACCCTTTTGGAATGATATGGATTTATGCACAAAGAATTAAATGTTACCATGTTTTTATTGAACACACCATGTAAACATTCACAGTGCAGGTGGAAAAAGTATGTGAACCCTTGGATTTAATAACTGGTTGAACCTCCTTTGGCAGCAATAACTTCAACCAAATGTTTCCTGTAGTTGCAGATCAGATATGCACAACTGTCAGGAGTAATTCTTGACCATTCCTCTTTACAGAACTGTTTCAGTTCAGAAATATTCTTGGGATGTCTGGTGTGAATCGCTTTCTTGAGGTCATGGCACAGCATCTCATCGGGTTGAGGTCAGGACTCTGACTGGGCCACTCCAGAAGGCATATTTTCTTCTGTTTAAGCCATTCTGTTGTTGATTTACTTCTATGCTTTGGGTCGTTGTCCTGTTGCAACACCCATCTTCTGTTGAGCTTCAGCTGGTGGACAGATGGCCTTAAGTTCTCCTGAAAAATGTCTTGATAAACTTGGGAATTCATTTTTCCTTCAATGATAGCAATCCGTCCAGGCCCTGATGCAGCAAAGCAGCCCCAAACAATGATGCCCCCACCACCATACTTCACAGTTGGGGTGAGGTTTTGATGTTGGTGTGCTGTGCCTATTTTTCTCCACACATAGTGTTGTGCGTTTCTTCCAAACAACTCAACTTTGGTTTCATCTGTCCACAGAATATTTTGCCAGTACTGCTGTGGAACATCCAGGTGCTCTTGTGCAAACTGTAAACGTGTAGCAATGTTTTTTTTGGACAGCAGTGGCTTCCTCTGTGGTATCCTCCCATGAAATCCATTCTTGTTTAGTGTTTTACGTATCATTGATTCGCTAACAGGGATGTTAGCATATGCCAGAGACTTTTGTAAGTCTTTACCTGACACTCTAGGATTCTTCCTCACCTCATTGAGCAGTCTGCGCTGTGCTCTTGCAGTCATCTTTACAGGATGCCCACTCCTAGGGAGAGTAGCAGCAGTGCTGAACTTTCTCCATTTATAGACAATTTGTCTTACCATGGACTGATGAACAGCAAGGCTTTTGTCATACTTTTATAACCCTTTCCAGCTTTATGCAAGTCAACAATTCTTAATCGTAGATCTTCTGAGACCTCTTTTGTGTGAGGCATCATTCACATCATGCTTTTTGTGAAAAGCAAACCCAGAACTGGTGTGTGTTTTTTTTATAGGGCAGGGCAGCTGTAACCAACACCTCCAATCTCAACTCATTGATTGGACTCCAGTTGGCTGACACCTCACTCCAATTAGCTCTTGGAGATCTCATTAGTCTAGGGGTTCACATACTTTTTCCACCTGCACTGTGAATATTTACATGGTGTGTTCAATAAAAACATGGTAACATTTAATTCTTTGTGTGTTATTAGTTTAAGCAGACTGTGGTTGTCTATTGTTGCGACTTAAATGAAGATCAGATCACATTCTATGACCAATTTGTGCAGAAATCCATATCATTCCAAAAGGGTTCACATACTTTTTATTGCAACTGTATATATATATATATATATATATATATATATATATATATACAGAATCTCACAAAAGTGAGTACACCCCTCACATTTTTGTAAATATTTTATTATATCTTTTCATGTGACAACACTGAAGAAATTATACTTTGCTACAATGTAAAATAGTGAGTGTACAGCTTGTATAACAGTGTAAATTTACTGTCCCCTCAAAATAACTCAACACACAGCCATTAATGTCTAAACAGCTGGCAACAAAAGTGAGTACACCCTTAAGTGAAAATGTCCAAATTGGGCCCAATTAGCCATTTTCCCTCCCCGGTGTCATGTGACTCGTTAGTGTTACAAGGTCTCAGGTGTGAATGGGGAGCAGGTGTGTTAAATTTGGTGTTATCTCACTCATACTGGTCACTTGAAGTTCAACATGGCACCTCATGGCAAAGAACTCTCTGAGGATCTAAAAAAAAAATTGTTGCGCTACATAAAGATGGCCTAGGCTATAAGAAGATTGCCAAGACCATGAAACTGAGCTGCAGCATGGTGGCCAAGACCATACAGCGGTTTAACAGGACAGGTTCCACTCAGAACAGGCTTCGCCATAGTCGACCAAAGAAGTTGAGTGCACGTGCTCAGCGTCATATCCAGAGGTTGTATTTGAGAAATAGATGTATGAGTGCTGCCAGCATTGCTGCAGAGGTTGAAGGGGTGGGGGGGTCAGCCTGTCAGTGCTCAGACTGTACGTCGCACACTGCATTAAATTGGTCTGCATGGCTGTCGTCCCAGAAGGAAGCCTCTTCTAAAGATGATGCACAAGAAAGCCCGCAAACACTTTGGTGAAGACAAGCAAACTAAGGACATGGATTACTGGTCTGGGGCTGCATGAGTGCTGCCGGCACCGGGGAGCTACAGTTCATTGAGGGAACCGCGAATGCCAACATGTACTGTGACATACTGAAGCAGAGCATGATCCTCTCCCTTCGGAGACTGGGCTACAGGGCAGTATTCCAACATGATAACGACCCTAAACACACCTCCAATATGTCCACTGCTTTGCTAAAGAAGCTGAGGGTAAAGGTGATGGACTGGCCAAGCATGTCTCCAGACCTAAACCCTATTGAGCATCTGTGGGGCATCCTCAAACAGAAGGTGGAGGAGCACAAGGACACTAACATCCACCAGCTCCGTCATGTCGTGATGGAGGAGTGGAAGAGGACTCCAGTGGCAACCTGTGAACTCCATGCCCAAGAGGGTTAAGGCAGTGCTGGAAAATAATGGTGGCCACTGGCCACACAAAATATTGACACTTTGAAATATTGAAATATTGACACTTTGGGCCCAATTTGGACATTTTCACTTAGTAGTGTACTCACTTTTGTTGCCAGCGGTTTAAATATTAACCGCTTGCAGACTGCGCTATAGCCAAATGATGGCTACAGCGCCGCTTGATAACTCTGGGAGGGCGTACATTTTTTTTTTTTTTTTTGTATGTCAAAAACGGCAAACTTTTTTTTTTTTTTTTTTTTTAATATTCTTTATTAAATTTTTCTTATTACAAAAAGAAGTATAAAACTTATAAATTTCACATCAGCTTAAGGGAGCCAAAAAATCAACACACGTTATACAAGAATACATTGCATTCTGAGCCTTCTATAACTCCTCCCCCTCCCCCTCCCTCCCATCCTCCCCAATTATTAAGCTATATTAAAAGGTTGCCTAAACACCATTTTATACTATCACCACATCAGATATTATGCCTTATTGCGCTTATTCTCCTTTACCTATATATTCTGTACTAACGGATGGTTCCAAAACCTTAAACTCTTTTCAAGTTAAAACCAGGTCAAGGGGTTACGCCCGACCACTGTAGCCAACGGTTCCAAATTTTTGTAAATTTTCATAATTATTTCTCCTGATGTAGACTGTTTTTTCTGTCCAGACTAGCTTGTCCACTGTCCTTAGCCAGTCTTCTATGGTTGGGGGCATAGCAGATAGCCAGGACTGTGCTATTAATTTCCTAGCTTGATAAAGGCACCTTCCTATTGCGATTTTCTTGTTATTACTCTCCCCGTTTTCCCCTATCAGGCCAAGAATACATTCTTTGGCCTCCTGCTTCAGCCTGGTTTTAAACCTAACTTCTATAGTCCTAATTATCCTTGACCAATATCTCACCAGTCTTGGGCATCTCCATACCATGTGAATTAGGTCGCCAGTGTCCAAGCATCTAGGGCATTTATCATCCATTCTGCGACCAAACCTATACAGTCTCTTGGGGGTATAATAGGCCCTGTGTATGAGGAAAAGGTGCGATGCCTGTTGCGATGGGGAGGCCGACACTAATGGGCTAGCTTTCAAAATTCCCTTCCACTGGTTATCCGTAATCTCCCCCACATCCCCCCACCCATCTCTCCCTAATATCCAACGTCACTTGCAGATCCAGCAATCTTCCAGAAATTTGTCCACTTGTTATTGTTATCAACCCTTTAGTGGTATTTGCTCTAATAGTTTTATTTAAGAGAGGTATATTACACCATTCTAATGGGCAGTTACTAAATTGCCTATTAAGTGCATGCCTAATCTGCAGATAAGTGTAAAAAGTATTGTTTGGAATCCCATATTCGCGCCTTAGTTCAATAAAAGGTTTCAAGTTTTTACCCTCATATAACTGTGCCAGTCTACTTATACCGTGGCGGACCCATATCCCATTTTTATCCACTGTTAGCAGCTCCCTCAACCCTCTATTGTTCCATATGGGCGAGAATTCAGTGTAACCCCCATACCCCATAATCCTCTTAATAGCTTGCCAAACTTTGTTGATCAATTTATATGTTGGGGGTCCCTCCTGAAATATCCCAGCCTCTAGTGCCTCTACCAGGGACCCGTATGGAGAATCATAGATCATAAGTTTCGCATTGGAATTCGGCAAACCCTGATATTCACAGCCACCTAGGTGTTGTATTAGCGCCGCCAAGAAGTAACCATAGGGATGTGGTACTGCCAAACCCCCTTCCCCAACTGGACGCTGTAGGGTTTGTAATTTGATCCTTGCCTGCCCTTTCTTCCATATTAGTTCTCTGAATAGGGTGTTTATTTTTAAGAACCAGTTCTTCCCAATCCAGACTGGGGAGTTATGGAGTACATATAATAATTGTGGCATCCAAACCATCTTGTTCAGATTAACTCTACCTGCCAGGGATAACGGGAGTTGGCACCAGATAGCGCTTTTCCTCCTAAATTTTTCCAGTAAAGGGACTATATTGTCCCCTATATATTGTGCCGGGTCGGTTGAAATAATTATACCCAGGTAGCGCATCTTCTCCACTACCCTCAGTCTTGGCATACCTCCCCTTTGGCTATTACATGTTGAATCTAGTGGGAGCAATGATGATTTTTCCCAGTTAACCACCAGGCCTGATGATCTCCCAAATCTTTCCACTAATTGTATTGCCTTTTCAAGGGATGGTCCCGTATCCCCGAGAAAAACCAGCACATCATCAGCATAAAGTGCCACTTTTTCCAACTTACTCCTCTCTCCAAAACCCTGTATTCCAGATGAGTTTCTTATTACCTCTGCCAGTGGCTCCATTGCTAGAGCGAATAGCAGGGGCGAGAGTGGACACCCCTGCCTCGTCCCTCTCTCAAGGGATAGCCACTCCGTATATTCGCTGTTAATCTTTAACCTAGCTTTTGGCTGGAAATACAGGGTCTTGACCCATTTGATAAATTTAGGGCCAAACCCGAACTTCTCCAGTACCCACCAGAGGTACCCCCACTCCAGGCTATCAAACGCCTTGGCAATATCCAGAGCGAGGACCGCTCTGGAGCTCCTAGTCCCACCTGGTGACTGAAGGTTCAGAAATGCCCTTCTAATGTTAATACTAATGGATCTATTTGGGACAAACCCTGACTGGTCCGGGTGCGGGAGGGCGTACATTGACGTCCTCCCATAATCCCGCTCTCGCACGCACCTGGGAATATCCATGACCGCCGGGTCCAGAGGACCCAGCGCATCACGTATGGTGGTAAATGGCCGGTAATAGCCATCCATCTATCCATGCTCACCCATCCATACTCAACATACTCATCCATCCATCCATGCTCACCCATTCATACTCATCCATACTCAGCATACTCATCCATGCTCAGCCATCCATACTGAGCATACTCAGCCATCCATACTAAGGATACTCAGCCATACTCACCATACTCATCCATCCATCCATGCTCAGCCATCCATACTCAGCATACTCATCCATCCATCCATGGTCAGCCATCCATCCATCCCCATCCATGATTAGCCATACCCATCCGTGCTCATCAATACCCAGCCATACTCAGCTCTACCCAGCCATACTCAGCTGTACTCAGTTGTACTCAGCCATACTCAGCCGCACCCAACCATACTCAGCCATACTCAGACGTACCCAGCCATACTCAGCCATACACAGCCATCCCATCCATACCCAGCCGTACCCAGCCATACTCAGCCGTACACAGCCATCCCATCCATACCCAGCCGTACCCAACCATACTCAGCCATACCCAGCCATACTCAGCCGTATACAGCCATCCCATCCATACCCAGCCATACTCAGCCATACCCAGCCATACTCAGCCGTACTCAACTGTACCCAGACATACTCAGCCTTACCCAGCTGTACTCAGCCATATCCAGCCATACTCAGCCGTACCCAGCCATCCCATCTATACCAAACCATACTCAGCCGTACCCATCCGTACTCAGCCGTACCCAGCCATACTCAGTCGTACACAGCCATCCCATCCCTACCCAGCCATACTCAATTTTTGGTCTTTTATAGAGCAAAAAATAAAAAACACAGTGGTGATTAAATACCACCAAAAGAGAGCTCTATTTGTGTGAAAAAAAGGACATAAATTTCATATAGGTACAGTGTTGCATGACTGAGTAATTGTCATTCAAAATGTGAGAGCACCGAAAGCTGAAAATTGGTCTGGTTAGGAAGGGGGTTTAAGTTCCCAGTGGGTAAATGGTTAATGGCTGTGTGTTGAGTTATTTTGAGGGGACAGCAAATTTACACTGTTATACAAGCTGTACACTCACTACTTTACATTGTAGCAAAGTGTCATTTTTTCAGTGTTGTCACATGAAAAGATATAATAAAATATTTACAAAAATCTGAGGGGTGTACTCACTTTTGTGAGATACTGTATAGATTTTATATATATATATATATATATATATATATATATATACACAGATATATATCTATATAAGCACTGAGGGGAGTGAGTGTAGAGTTTTATGTAATTATCTAGTTGGTATTTACCAGCTGAGTCAACTCCCATATCTCTGGGAGTTACATGTCAGAGCGTTGCAGAGGTGAGACATGAAATGATCTTACAGGTATGTAAACAATAAAAATGCCTGTATGAAAACATATATGAGGATTTTACACTACTTACTGAGTAGCCAGCCACGATCGAATGTTTCCTTTTCAAAATTCTCAAATGGTTATATCTGACAAAGGAAATGGGCATTATGGACTGATCTGGGGAATCCAGTCACCACATCTCGGCGTCACACACCACCTGGATTTTCACTAAAAGGTAGCCCTTGCCCAGTATAGCATGACTCCCCTGGGTGGTGGTCTCCAGTACCAGCCACAGCCTTACGTACAGCATAAGGATCAGCTCCTTGGTCAGGCGGAACTTCCGAAGAGCTTCAGCCTCTGTAAAATCATCCAGAAAGGTCCTCTCAGCAAAATGTCGTGGAGCCATCACAATGACCCTTCTCCTCCTTCTTAGACGCCTTCTGAGCATGTTAAATTGCAATAAATTGCACCCAAACACCTCCATCGCTGGTAATACTGCTAATCCAACTCTCCCTCTCACAAGGAAGAGATACTGTACTGATTACCACCAGCAAAACCCTGGAGTTTTTTTTACTTCCTGTTCCGTTTGTGAATTGGACTTAACAGCTTACCACACGATTTTTGATGATATTTACCGACACATTTTTTTAAATTGGACTTTATTTACCGCATACAATATTTTATGCAAATGCAAATGAGTCACGTGACTGTTTTATCGCGTGCAATAAACGTTAGTGAATTGACCCCAATGTGTGCAAGCTACATTGCAATTAGCTCCTCAGTTAAACAAAAGATTCATTATCTCCTCTATAGATTAGATTACTGTGATAAGAAGATTCTAGTGAACATTGCAGTTGTGCAGAGGACAGTGCAGTTTGTCAGTGAGGGGGCTGGCTAAGATTTATTGAAAGGGGAACACACAATCCTTTCACTGTATGTTCACTGTATGAAATACTTTTCAAAGTTATTTTTGCCTTTTTGTATTACAGATACCTTCTCTTGAAAGTAAAAAATGATCCACTGTTGACTTAAAAGGAACTTCTGCTGGCAGGCTTTGTGATAAAATTATTCACTGTCCAGTGGTTAGTTAGGGTCTAACAGTGTAGTTAGGCCCCAATAGGTAACTGCTTTCTTCTTGCTAAGTTTAAGGGATATTTTCTCCATCATTTGTTGCTTTATTGCTGCTTGCAGTGTTGTTATCCACTTGCCCAGTGCATTTAAAGCAAAGCCCTTCACTGGCAATACATAGAACAAACATTAGACCTCTCTATACCTCATGGAATTGTAGGAACATTCTGTTGTTAATGAACTGTTGCATGATGCCCCTATCAAATCCATTTAACCAATACCTTTCTGCACGGCTTGTTACTGTTTTAATAAAGCTGTTTTGCCATCAGTGTGTTGGCATGTTGTTGTGTCCAGTTACAGGGAGGGTTCATCACTGGAAACAGTAGGAGAACCCATCATTTCTAGTAGCTACTGTGGGGAACAGTGCTACATGTGGGATGATAACTGTGCCAGCAAAATGAACCCGGTCACCACTGTCAGGTGGTGTGAAGAACAACTGGAGTTAAGTTATAAGACATGCTGGTAGGTTAATTGGCTTCTGTCCAAAAATTGGCTCTTGTATATAAATTTAAGTTGGGGACCGTGGATTGTGGGCTCCTTGAGGGTAGGGACCGATGTGAGTATGCAATGTATGTGTGGAGCACTGCATAAATTGATGGCGCTATATGGGTACCTTAAATAAATAATAATATAATAGATGAGCATCTTAATGAGACACAATGTACAGGGATAGGGGCAACTGTAGACACGCACCCACACTCACTCAGGTTGAACTGGATGGACTGGTGTCTTTATTCAACCTTACTAACTATGTAACTATGTAACTAAGTGTGGTGATGGACATCCCCAGTGATAGAGGTACAGAGAATTTTCAGGCAGCTGCAGACTTGGCAACTGATCACTGAGTGCCCATCCAAGCTATGCAGATAGACCCTGATGCCTCACATCTGACTCACATCTAGAATGGAGAAAAGACCTTCCAGCTTGTGTCTGGAATTTGAAGCTACAGCTGATAAGTAATATTGAATTTCAGCTAATTCAATTTATTACAACAGCAACTAGCCCAGAGGATTCTATCCAGACAGTGCCAAATCTCAGGTTAGTCTTCACTGCCACAGCATTTCCATACCAGCACTCCCAGGATATCCTCCTGTCTCCCTTTTCACTGATTTGGGAAGATTGGTGGACAAGATAATTAAAAATTCCTCTCCACCTGTTAATTCTAAACGTAGGAAGCAGAGTTGGTGTGAGTTTACATCTCCCTCACTAGGAAGAGCTGGTGGATATTAGCAAGAGGCAACTGATGATCCTGTTGCTAAGTGAGTTCCCAGTGCTTCAAGTGTGACCGTGTGGTGCTGTAAAGAGTACAGGTCACAGACAGCTTAGAGATTCTGTGGAAGTTTATTTTATGAAAGTGCAGCCAGAAGTTGGGCAGTACAGCCAGCAGTTGTGCAATACAGCCAGGAGCCATACAGTGCAGCCAGAAATTGTGCAAAATTGCCAGCAGTTATGCAGAACAACCAGAAGGTAAGTGGTCCTCCAGTGGTACAGTTTTACAATTCCATGATATCTCATACTCCCTTTCCCTATCCAAGTTCATGATTTCCTAATACACACACACCCCTAGAAACCCCTAGAATGATCTTTTGAGTCAGAGGAAGAATGGCAAAAATATTGTGTTCCTAGCTGTGTGTGCTCTAAGGGGGAAAATAGGACTCAATCTACCAGCAGCTCTTTAGGGAGTGCGAAACAAAAGTGATGCAGTGACATACTTCAAAGTGATCAAGAGAAATAGGCCCTGTTAGGACAAAGACTCAGAAAACAGATACTCACATTGGATCTGAGCAGTGCCATGATGATGTCTCCATGTACTCAGCTCAGACGTTTCTGCATGTGCCAAAAAAGATGGAGAGTGAGATGAAAAATTTTCTGGCCCAGGTAGGACAGGCTCAAGCGTGAATGCAACAATTTCTCACTAATATTGAAAGTAGTTCAAGTGCTTCGGGCTCAAGTGGTGATGCAACAATCTCTCACTGATGTTCAAAAGCATGTAATTGCCCTAGCCTAAGGAAGGGGGGCATAAGGGAAAGCTAAATTGGATATAACTGGGCAAATACAAGAAAAAATGTTTTGGCTGTGGAAAGGTTGGACACTATAAATTTCCCTCAGCGGTAGATTCTATTGTGCAGCGAAGAAATGCACACCAATCTCCAAACATTAGTCTGGGCATCGCAAAAAGAAGAGAGTAGTCTGTAACTTCCACTGCTTCCATAAAGTTTATAACCAAACTGATAGTCCCCATTCCTGTAGCACCTGTTCAAGTAGAAGGCATTTACGCAGGACTCTTCTCGATTCAGGTGCTCAAGTAATTGCTATACTGAGAATTTTATGACAAGTACCTGAAGCACCTCCCCTTATGAGAAAAGAGGACTTAGAGATATGGAGCATCCTGACAGAGAGGTTCTCCTTTGGTGGTTATCTAAAGATCAAGCTGTCATTTGAACCCTGGTCATCAGACAACCAGGAACATTTGACATGCTGGCCATTGATATTTGACTGTGGGTAACAACATGGACTTGGCTCCCATAGCCTTTTGCCATGGTCCCCCATTACAGGGTGTGCACCCCATGTTGCAGCAAATGTGTCAACACTTAGTTCATGAGCAGAAGATTCTGGCAGATAGAGTAGGAAGGGAGGTGTGTTTGTGTGTGTGTGTGTGTGTGTGTGTGGGGGGGGGGCGTCTGACAGGGATTTTAGCCTTCCCATACTCTCCTACAAAAATAGTATTTTTTAACTTTTCCTCACTTTAAAATTAAGAAAAAAAAAGTTTGAGCTATAGATAAACTTTAAGTGTATTTTTTAAATGTAACCCAATTAAGAACCAAACTTTGTCTTGGTATCAGCCTTTTACAATCTCCTATGCAGCAGACTTGGGGGCCAATCATGTGTGCTGCATGCAATGCAGTTAATCAGGTGTGCTGCGTTTGATGCATGCTGCATATTAGCAAGGAATATGTTAATATGATGCAAGAGCAGACTGAGTAGAGAAAGGTTTCTCAACCTTTTTTTACCTTGGAGGAACCCCGAATAAGGGTTCAACAGGGCAAAGCGCAGAAGGTCAGGAGGGTATATTACATGGAGGTATCAGGACATGTTTCAAAGGGGGAAGCAGGGAACTTTACATGGGGATGGCAGCAAAGCACATTACTCCAGGGGGGCAGCAGGGCATATCATATGGGGGCACAGCAGGGAACATTACATGGGGGGTACAGTGGGACACATTACATGGTGGCAGTGGGGCATAATATGGGGCATAGAAGGGCATATTACATGGGGGCAGCAGGGCACATTATGAGGGGCATAGCAGGGCATATTATATGGGGGGCAGCATGGAATATTAAGGGGCCCAACTGAGCACATTACATGGGGCAGCAGGGAATAATATGGGGGTACAGAAGGGCACATTACAGGAGGGCACAGCAGAGCACTTTACAGGGAGGCAACAGGGCACATTATGGGACACAGCAGGGCACATTACAGGGGGGAAGGAGGGCACATTATAGGGCACAGCAGGGCACATTACATGGGGCAGCTGGCACATTGTGGGACACAGCAGGACACATTACATGGTGGAAGGAGGGCACATTATAGGGCACAGCAGGGCACATTACAGGAGAGCTCAGCAGGGCACATTATGGAGGCAGCATGGCACATTATGGGACACAGCAGGGAACATTACAAGGGCACAGCAGGGCACATTATGGGGCACAGCAGGGCCCATTGCATGGGGCAGGAGGGCACCTTATGGGGCAAAGCAGGGCACATTACATTGGGAGCATAGCAGGGCACATTACATGGGGGCACATTATGGGGCACAGCAGGGCACATTACATTGGGGGCATAGCAGAGCACATTACATGACGTGACGTCACATACAAGCATCTGAGATGAACAGGAGGGGGGGGGGGGGCAGGCAAGGAACACAAGAGACACTTGTTGCTTCCTCTGCTAAGTGGAGATATTATCTACCCATCAGCTGCAAGTGATTGATGGGTAGATTGCAGTAAAACCCATGGGGACTTCTCCGCAGGACCCCGGCTGAGAAACCCTGGAGTAGAGGGATGACCTCATTTATCTGCTGCTGTCCTTTGAATGTCTTTTCACAGGGGTGGAGGTGAAGTGTTCCTCAACTCTAACTTGTGTCATCCATCTGAATGCTGATGGAGGGGGTATGTGGAAAGAAATACAAATCTTGTAACGATTCTGTTAATATATTTATCTGTGTATTTAGCTGTTTTGATGGAGTTCAGTATTAAAGCTTAATATATTTTAAGCTGTAATACTTACTCTATTCCTTGCACCTCTGGCAGCTGGTCCTGTCCTTTTCTGTCTGATTCTCAAGGTTGTGGGTGGGTCCTCACTGTCCTCAAGTACAATACTGCTGGTCATGCATTGTACATGATGACCTTATTAATCATGCAACGGAGAGGAAAAGGGATAGGGCTTCGGGGAACCAGTTGCACAGCATGGTGAAGGGGCAAGGATTTAGGTGAGTATTACAGCTCATTCCTTTATCCCTAGACCATTTAGCTTTGCAGTGTAGGGAGGCCACTATAAAGCATCATTTTCGTTCTGTTACTCAGAATCAGGCTTTAATGGAGAAGTGTGAAAATATAAGCTGTCCCCAGCTGGCACTAAGCCCGAGAACAGAGTGATCATATCAGGGGTGTATCATGAAATCAGTGGGTCCGTGTGCAAGATCAAAAATGGGCCCTAGGCATTGAGGGGAAAAAATGTGGTACGCAAAGTGAAAAGTGGGTGTAGTTTAAACTGCACCAAATATTGGGCATGGCTTAAAGGAGGTGTGGTTAGAGTCTGAGATGACTTACATGTACAGTGCAGAGTGTATGAAGGTGGGTAGTATTTGCAGGGAGAGGAGTGTATGGCTGTGGGTAGTATGTGCAGGAGAGAAGTGCAGGGTGTGTGCAGGGACAGGTGAATGGAGGACAAGGAAGGAGGGGGGCAGGACCAGCTTGCAGAGGGGCATGGACAGAATGGCACGGAGCTGGGAGACAGCAGATAGAAGTTGGGTCTGCCCACAAGAAAGGAGGAAGCTTTCCTCATCTCCACAGTGCTTCCAATCATTCCCCTAAGCACCTAACTCACCTCCTCCACTCAGCGGCCTG
The DNA here is from genome assembly GCF_042186555.1 of Aquarana catesbeiana. Taxonomy (NCBI): domain Eukaryota; kingdom Metazoa; phylum Chordata; class Amphibia; order Anura; family Ranidae; genus Aquarana; species Aquarana catesbeiana. Next base: position 282,201,021 of record NC_133328.1, read on the forward strand.
TCCCGCCTTGCAGCTGTAAAGGGGGGAGTGGTCTCCCCATCACATACCGGCCTCTCGGGTGACCCCCCCCACTCACACAGGCACAGTAAAATAAAAAGGTAAGTGAAAGGGGGCCGCAACAGCTACGCCACTGGATCATACAGTATGACCACTGATCTCTCAGTTCTTGGGTCTGCTCTGTGCAGAGAGCTGTTACTGTCTGATTGTCAGTCACAGCTCTCTGATCTTCCCCCCAGCACTTACTGAAGCTCCTCCTGTAAGGCATCTGGATGGATCTTGACATTTTTGTCAGTATACATTCAGAGTTTGGAGCAGCTCTATGATGTCAGCCAACAGTGGGCTTTATCAAGTAAGTGCACTTCTGCGACCCACATGAGAAGTATGGCCAAAAGAGCTTTGGCCATACTTCTTTCAAAGGAGTCATATTTTTCCTGTCTTATAGCCCTTTAATAGCTAGCTATTGTTTCTCAGGCATATGTTTTAGTTGCCTACTTTTCAAGGCTAGTTTTACAATTTCTTCTGGAAAGTTTTGCAGCCAAGTCAGGCTTTCTTACAAATGTATTATGGTCTTTAAACGAAGCAAACTTGTTTTTCAACGTGTTACAATGTACTTGTTTGTCAGCGGGATTTTATGTGCCTGTAAAACAGTACAGAGAAAAAAATAAATATACAAATTAGCTTCTTTCTACCGCATGTCAATGATTAGTCCTTTAATTTATATATTCCATTAGGTGACCATAAAAAAAGTTCTCCGAAAATAAGAAAATTAAGGCAGCAGAACGATTAAGAATATTTTAAAGCGGTAGTAACTCTGCTTAACCACAATGTTCTTTAATCTCTTCTTTCAAATAATTAAAATGTTCTAGTAAGTATCATAGTGCATGTCAATACCTGAATGGACAATAAATGCTAGAACATGGTAAATAATTGCCTGGCTGTTCTTGTGCTAATGACTATAAACTTTTACTATGCTAATTTTCTCTTCACTTTTAATTGTAGATCAATAACAGTTTGCTGTTGACATTTAAAACTGCTGAACCACAAGTATGAACAGAGACAGAATGGAAATATACACTGTGGTACTGGGTTTGACAAATCAATAAACTTTGCCATTTAACAAACAGAAGCATGTAAACAACTACCAGAGATCAGGTGCTTTAAATACCTTACTTAATAATTGTTTAATACCATTCTGTATTACTTAAACAGAAGACTTCAACTGCTAAGAAAACCATACTTGCTATGATCTTTCTACAACAGTGTCAAGACAAAATAACCTGTTTAATAGATGCTTGGAAATTAGGCTGGATAAAGCAGCAAACCATATACTATACAGGAAAATCTAGACATTCTTTACCATCTTAAACCGCTTGCCGAATGCCGATCAGTGGCGTACCCGTACAACAATAGACTTCATATGGTTATACCAGGATGATGCCTGCTACTGCAGGAATATTCCCAGTAGAGTTTTTTAAAACCAGTGGTCAGCTCTCTTGTAAAAGCAATCCTAGCGGCTAACTGGCCACTGTATTGCTTTTACAAGCAGTGGGAAAGGACAACCTCCCCCTTCTGGCACATTCTGTGGCTTTCTCATGCTCTCCCATTCCACCGGCAGACCCGAGCAATCAGCCGGCTTTGTTTGGCTCTCAGCTATGGTAACCTGGAAGCAATGACCTGACATCACGTTTTCCCGGATGTCAACGGCGCCATTTTCAAAAATCAAAAGTATTTGAAAACACTGATCTTCGTGTGAGGTATCACTGTGAATGTCAGATCATGGGCAGTAATTCTAGTTATTCTGTATAAATCTAATGTGGTAACCTGTAAAGGCTTTTAAAGCGTCGCCGTTGCATGGGGTTACACAATTTTTTTTATTTACTTGGCGTAACATCATTCTTTATATTTTACCAAAAATTGGATTATGTATTGTGATTTTTGGCATAAAAATGTTTCCTGTCGCATCATGGCAGCATACACCTATGGGTTGTGGCTCCGCCCCCGCAACCTGATAGGACCGCGTAGCTATTAAAGTCTGAGAGAGCCCCTGCCCCAGCATTCTCCTTTTTTTCCTCACCTGTCAAGGACCGAGAACATGCATCCCTTACCTAAAACATTCGCCCCAGCCAGGTTCTAGCCTCTCCTGGGTGGAAGTCCTATCCTGTACAGCCTCTAAATGAGCTCAATGGAAGGAACCCCACTCTGATGGTCTCAGGGGTATGTTACAATACATTACAAACCTTAAACAGGTTTATGGATCGCAGCGGTCTCCAGCTCCTTTCTGTGCACCTGTGGGTAACTCCCCTCCTGTCTGTCTCCATAGCTCCAGCTTGTCAGGACATCCCACTTTCCAGCTTCCAAAATGGCGTCGGAGGCCTCAGAGCGCATCTGAGCATGCTCGAGCGTGACGTCATCACCCCGAGACGGCGGCAAGTTTAAAAATGCTGTAATGTCAGCATTTTCTTGTCTCTTCTCTCCTGAGCCTGTAAGGGGGAATTTTGACCGGATTTCTTTTGCTACTCTACCCAGCTGTTCTACCCTGTCTCTCTCTTGCTATTTCCACGCCCAGGTAAGATCTATGATGGTTTTTTCTTTGCTTGTTTACTATCTGCTATCCCATGCATGCTAAGCCACCTATATAATTATAGGTTGATTCATCACCTTTCATGGAGACCGTTGCCCAGGTAGACCATCGCCAGCCTACTAGGTAAGAGGGGATGATGGGTAAGTATGAAGAGAAGGAAAAAGAGAGCCCTCACTAATGCTGTTTAAATTGAACAGCCCCACCAGGTCTTCCAGATCGTCACATTCAAGGCGAGGGGAGCCTTCAAGAAGGAGCCGCTCAAGCCACAGGCAGAGTCGCTCAGAGCGCGGCAGAAGTCGCTCAAGTCACAGAAGCCGCTCAAGTCGCAGGAGGAGCAGATCAAGTCGCAGGAGAAGCCGATCAAGATCAAGGCATAGTCGCTCCCACCACAAAAAATCCCCTGCGCGCAGGAAATCTCCTGTCACCCAGCCTTCCCGTCCACCCGGGAACTCCTGCTGGATTTGCGGTGCTACAGCACTTCCAGACAAACTGGCCTGTCGCACATGCTTTATTGAGGCAACTAAGGACAGAGAAACAGAGGCAAGAGAACCAATTGATCCATCACCACAAGTCGCAGAGCCAGAAGCCAGCAGACCTATACAAAGTACCTCATCCACTGCCCCATCATCATCAAAGACGTCAGACCCTCTCTCTGACACTGATGATCTAGAGGCATCCACCGGCTTCGACTTCTCATTGATCGACCCATTCGTGAAGTCAGTAAAAGAGGCGATCGACTGGGTGGAAGAAAAAGAAACTCCTCAAAAAGTGAGGAAATACTTTCCAAATCTTAAAAAAGACCCAGAGAACTTCCCGTTCATTGAGGAACTTGAGGATCTAATTAAGGATGAGTGGCAAAAGCCAGAGAAAAAAACTGGCCTCAGCAACAGATTATCAAAACTCTATCCACTTAAAGAGCCTAACGTCAACCCACTAATATCTCCTCCAGTGGTTGACTCCTCCCTAATGCGCCTCGCCAGGCACGTAACACTTCCAATAGAGGATGCAGTCACATTCAAAGACGTCCTGGATAGAAAGATCGATCTGGATCTTAAGAGAACCTACCTCTCGGCAGGTGGCGCTTGCAGGCCAGCAATAGCATTGGCTGCCGTCGGTAAGGCTATCCCAAGCTGGTCCACGATGGCCGAGAAGCTGGTATCGGAAGGAATAGAGCAGGAGAAAGTTATCTCAGCACTCCAAGAACTTAGTCTTGCAGGCGACTTTGTCGCAGAAGCCTCTGTGGATATAATTAAAACCACTTCAAGAGCAATGTTAAGCTCAGTAATGGCCAGAAGGGCGCTCTGGTTAAAACCCTGGTCTGCAGATCCCTCCTCAAAATCCAATTGGTGCAAAATACCCTTTGATGGCGTAAACCTTTTTGGAGAAAAACTGGACGTGGCTATTTCTAAAGTCACGGGGGGAAAATCGGGACTCATCCCTTCAGATAGGAGGCCCAGGCAGCAGAGACCACCGGTTTCTAGAAGAAATCTGCCAGATAAATACAGAGAGGCAAGATCCTACAGGCCCGGAAAAGAGTATAGGAGGAACTGGAAGAATCCCCAGTCATCATTCCTCAAGCTCCAAAAGTCTAAGACCCCTGCGTCAGGGGAACAAAAGTCTTTTTGAAGATGCGTCCGCCCAACCAGCTTTAGTGGGGGCCAAACTCATGAGTTTCAAGCAGGTCTGGGCGGATACAATAAAGGACCCATGGACGATAGACACTGTCCAGTTCGGCCACAAATGGAAATTCAAGACACGGGCTCCAAGAGACCAATTCTCTGTAACCAGACTACCTGCATCTCGGGAAAAAAGGATGCTACTGACAAAGTACGTCCAAGACCTGTTACAAAAAGAAGCCATAGTGGAAGTTCCAATATCCCAAAGGTCAACGGGATTCTACTCCCCGTTGTTTCTGGTGAAGAAGAAATCGGGGGATCTACGCCCTGTCTTAGATCTAAAGAATCTCAATCGCTCAATCTTAGTCGAGACATTCAAAATGGAGAGCCTCCAGTCAATTCTTCGGGCCATGAATATCGGGGATTGGATGCTTTCCGTCGATTTACAAGACGCCTATCTGCACGTCCCCATTCACATGTCATTCCAAAAATTTCTCCGCTTTGCGGTAGGTCTACATCATTTTCAATTCCGAAGCCTCCCGTTCGGGATCTCCACCGCTCCAAGGACATTCACAAAAATCTTACTGCCAGTAATAGCCTTACTAAGAGAACAAGGATTGAGGGTCCATCATTACCTGGACGACATCCTTTTGCTAGCAGACAATCAGGATTCCCTTCTACTGCATCGATCCATTCTGACTACCACCCTACAAAACTTCGGCTGGATCATAAACTGGGGGAAAAGCAATCTGCAGCCCACTCAGAGAATGATATTCCTGGGGGCGGAACTAGACACCCGTCTCAATACGGTGGAACTTCCGCAGGAAAAAATTCCCAGCCTCATTCAGAAGGCAAGAAAGTTATTAGCCTCTACCACACTACCAGCCCGGGAGTACCTCAGCATACTGGGGTCATTCTCAGCAACCATCCCAATGGTACAATGGGCCCAATGGAACACCAGACCTCTGCAAGCATCATTGTTAAAACAATGGAACGGGGTATCATTGTCTCAGCCGATCATAGTCCAGAAAGAAATAAAACAATCACTCTGGTGGTGGACCAGATTGAACAATCTGAAGAGATGCAGGCATATAGTCCCTCTTCCTCAGGAAATAATCACTTCAGACGCCAGCCTGAAGGGCTGGGGGGCACACTACCGCCATCACGCAGTCCAGGGCCTTTGGACATTCAGAACACAGAACGTGGTTTCAAATATATTGGAGATGAAAGCAGCTTTCCAAGCTCTGTTAGCCTTCAGCCCCCTCCTCAGGGGGAAAGAGGTCCTGCTAAAATTGGACAACAGAGTGGCAGTTGCCTATATCAACAGGCAGGGGGGCACCAGGAGTCGCTCCATGATGCGGGAAGTCCGTCCAGTCTTCGAGTGGGCACAGCTGAACCTGTCGGGATTAACGGCAGCGTATGTCCCAGGAGTCCAAAATCAACTAGCCGACTCTCTAAGTCGGACCTTTGTATCAAACAACGAGTGGGCCTTAAGTCACCAAGCCTTTACCCTCATAACCCAGACCTGGGGGATACCGGATATAGACCTGGCGGCAACACCGGTCAACACGAAATGCCAGAGATATCTAGCCAGAATTCCTTTCCCATCGGCAGAAGGCACGGATTGCCTACAACACGACTGGAACTTCCGTTTGGGGTACATATTTCCGCCAACACCACTCATTCCGAGATTCTTACTCAGACTCAAGAGGTCGAAAGCCACAGTGCTAGCAGTCCTCCCATTTTGGCCGAGACGACCATGGTTTACGACGCTCCTCCAATTGAGCACAGCAGAACCACTGACACTCCCAATGACAGCGGATATACTATCGCAGGGGCAACTCCTTCACCCATTTCCGGAGAGGCTGCATCTAACAGCATGGAGATTGAAAGGACTAGGTTCTTAGTCCAAGGTTGCTCCCAGAAAGTGATAGACACTCTCCTCCAGGCCAGAAAATCCACGACCAATAAAACCTATAAAAGGGTCTGGGAGAGTTTTCTCTTAGTCGCACAACAGCAATCCTGGAACCCGGCATCTCCATCAGTTCCTCAGATCCTCGAGTTTCTCCAGTTAGGTCTAGATAAAGGTCTTAGGTCTAGTACCCTGAAGGTACATGTATCAGCCCTATCCGCTATGACAGGAGTGAAATGGGCTCAAGAACCTCTCATCATCCAATTTCAGAAGGCTTGCCTAAAGCTGAGACCACCTAGGAAACCTTCCTTCCCGACATGGGATCTTTCAGTAGTGTTGGAAGCCTTATCCCATGAGCCATTTTTTCCGTTAGAGAATGTTTCCCTGTGGGACCTAACTCTCAAAGTCACTTTCCTAATAGCAATTACATCAGCTAAAAGGGTATCGGAAATTCAGGCCTTACAGGCTAAGGAACCATACTTGATGTTCTATCCAGACAAAGTAGTCTTAAAACCATCGGATCGCTTCATCCCGAAAGCGTCATCATCTTTCCACTTTAACCAAGAACTATGTCTCCCCACCCTATCCACAGAACAGGGTGATCCACATCCGCTTGACATAAAGTCGAATATCCAGGCCTACCTCCTGGCAACCAGCAATTTAAGGAAGACAGAGGACATACTGGTCATTCCTCATGGGTTTAGAAGAGGACAAGCAGCATGGTTGGTGAAGATCATTAAGAGAGCTTACGCATCTAACAATGCACGAGTACCTGAGGGCTTAAGGGCACACTCCACAAGGGCAATGGCGACCTCCTGGGCGGCCTACTGCAGGGTATCAGCCGAAACCATCTGCAAAGCAGCCACTTGGTCTTTGAAAACCACTTTTATCTCTCATTATAAAGTGGACTCCGCTAGATTGTCCACGGTAGAATTTGGGAGAGCAATTATTCAGGCTAACTCCTCAATACCTTCTAAATAAAAAACTTATCTTTTGCTCATACTCACCCAGTTTGCGAGTTATTCCCCATAGGTGTATGCTGCCATGATGCGACAGGAAAACGGAAAATTGTATACTCACCTTTCCGTAATTTTCCTTTCCTGTCGCATCTCATGGCAGCATACAAATGCCCACCCATCTGAGGTGAGGTATATATACACGGAGAATGCTGGGGCAGGGGCTCTCTCAGACTTTAATAGCTACGCAGTCCTATCAGGTTGCGGGGGCGGAGCCACAACCCATAGGTGTATGCTGCCATGAGATGCGACAGGAAAGGAAAATTACGGAAAGGTGAGTATACAATTTTCCGTTTTTTTCCAGAAAAAAATGTACCATGCATAGGGAAAGGAATGTCTCCCCTCGAGCTGCTTTGGGAGAGACTTCAGTTTCCTTCCCTATGCGTGGCCATTTTTGGACACTGCGCATGCACCATCTAGCAGCGTATGCCCATTGAGGAGCCGGGCCCAGTAACGTCACCCGCCATTAGTGGCAACGTGAGTGTTGCTGGGCAGGAGCCTTATATAGGGGAGTGAAGGGTTAGTGTGTGGGTGTGGCGCTGTCCTAATTCATAGAAATACTTGGTAAATCGTGTGTAGCCAAATCCCATATGTAAAGTCGTATATAAAGTATAGACCAAAATTGCAAATAAAAAATTCAACGAAAATAAAACCAAACATAAAACAGCAAAGTAACCCCCTTTGGAGTGTGTAGGTGTAACGTTGTCCTAGTGGAGAAAAAAGTGGAGAAAATGGAAAAAAATGGAAACAATGGAAGAAATCGCATAAAGGACTGCTACCTCCACAGATGTGATTTTCACCAAGGTGGAAAAAACAGAAGGTAAGTGAAGGGTTAGTGTGTGGGTGTGGCGCTATCCTAATTTATAGAAATACTTGGTAAATCGTGTATAGCCAAATCCCATATGTAAAGTCGCATATAAAGTATAGACCAAAATTGCAAATAAAAAAATTCAACGAAAATAAAACCAAACATAAAACAGCAAAGTGACCTCCTTTGGAGTGTGTAGGTGTAACGTTGTCCTAATTTAAGAAATATTTTGTAAGTCGTGTTTAGCCAAATCCCACATATAAAGTCGCATGTAAATTATAAACAAAATATAAACAAAATCGCATATAGCAAATTTAATGGCTAGGTTGGCCCCCTTTGAATTGGGGGAGGGGGAAGGGGAACAGGGGATGAAATCAAAAAATGACTTTAGCCAAAACTATTCCATCCGCATAAAAACCCCATATAATGATTGATTTAACAGTCTGACAAACATAACATTGCTGAATAATTACATAGGTTAAATCGTGACTAGTGCTCAGTGCAACTTAAGTGAAAAACTTGACATCTTTGTAAAACAAGGCAGGTATTTGTATTAATCTTGGTGACCAGGTGCTCGTGTCTTGTGATCATGCGGACACTCACCAGCTTCTTTAACCCCTGCGGGGGTAATGCGCAGTCACAGTGTATGCCACTGTGCGGCAATCCACAGGCTGTTTCTGGGTCACGGTGACGTTTTAGGCATAAGAGAAGAAAGAGGAGATTCCATAGCGTAAAACCATAAAACACTCTTTATTGAATGCAGATGACAGAATGGTACTCACATTTAAGCAGTTTATAATAGCCAACCAAATGTCATCAAAACAGGAGAGCGTCAGATTTAAGTTGGTGATCCTCTGGGAGATGATGCAAAAGCGTCAAAATAGGCCACGCCCTACGCGTTTCATCATAGGGACGTCAACTGGAGCGTGCCCCCTTTGCGTCACCTCCCCTCCTTTTATACTGTGCGATGTGCTGCATGCCTGCACACCGGAAACCTCCGGCGGCCATTTTCCCTTAGGTTTTTGCGCGGCCATCTTGCATGTGGCTATTGTAGACCGGAGCCATGTGTATAAACCTTTAGTGGAATATCCCTAGTGTTGTAAAAACAGGAAATAGAACAAAGGGAAATCCGTGGCCATTTTGTGAGAGATTTTGCAGACCGAAGCCCAATAGAGAAATTGATAGGTATATGTTATTTTGCAGGCCGAAGTCCACGGCCATTTTCTTGTAGGTTCTGCAAGATCCATGTAGGCTATAGGTTATTTAACATGCCTGAGTCCACGGCCATTTTCTTGTAGAATGTGCGGGGTATATTTGGATTATACGGTGACCCCATACAAAAAAACTTCTCAGTTCGAGTATGTGTCACTCTGAGCCACAGATTTACTCTATCAAGATGGAAAATAAACCCGTAAAGAATCATCATAGGCAGGGGCAGTATTAATTATTCGCACAGTATAATTAAGTATACCTGACGAATTATACATAGAAATATAAAATATAAAATTTAAAATACATATACATAGAAATGTTTAATATTTATTGCTCCAAAGTACTAAACATAAATTGCATGTCACTATGTACATGCAATATTGTAAAATAAAAAGTTAACCAAATATGAAAAAAAATTATAAAAATTTAATAATAAAATTAAAATAAAATGATGAAAAGGGGGATAAAATAAGAGGGGTGGGAAGGAGACCGAGGGAAGATGGTGTTTGTGTCATCATGGAGCCTAAAATTAATGTCATACGTCAGGAACCTTTTTTATTTTTCACGTCAAAAAAGATTAAGCTTACTAATGGTGGTAGTTTACTGGTAGTACTATTAGTTAGTGAGAAAGCAATTTAGGTTGACATCTATATTCATTCCTGATGGTTGTAGTGTGTCTAGCTGGAAAATCCATCTAGTTTCGTTTTGCGACACTTTAATTTTCTTGTTGTCGCCCCTCCAGTGCCCTTTGATTTTATCAATAGCATAAAAAACTAGGCCTGAGGGGTCCCTGTTGTGGTGGTCTCTAAAGTGTCTGGATACACTGTGCTTTTTAAACCCATTTTTTATATTTGGAATGTGTTCTCTGATCCTTATGTGCAATTTTCTAGTTGTACGCCCCACGTACTGTTTCCGACACGGGCATTCTAATACATAAGTGACGTGTGTATTATTGCACGTGATCAGGTCCCTGATGGTATATTCATTTCCATTAGATGTCGACCTAAATTTAGTTGTCTTTTTACTTGTTTTCTTACTTACTCTACATGGTAAACATTTACCACATTTATAAAAGCCTCTAAGGTTATTCCCTATTTTAACAGAGGAAATAGGGAGTCCGCGCTAATGGGTGTAATTAGAAGCCTAGGTGGGAAGTATATTCCTAAATTGATAGACTGCTGCCCTCACATACGCTGACTCCACAGGGGGTGGAGTGAGCGGAAAAAGTGAAAAAAGAAAAGTGTGTGAGTGTGACGCTGTCCCAAAGTTGCAGAAGAAATGTCTGCATATATACAGTTTTATCAAAAGTGTCACGTGTGTATTCCTTTAAGTGAAATATGTATGGCAGTTATTACCACTCCTGTGGGTTAAAGTGACTGGTGATTTAAACATGAGAAGCATAATGAGTGCAATAAATCGCATCCAAGGTGTCTAGTGCTATATTCCCTCAAAAGGAAAAAACAGTATTAACCACTGCTAAGAGCATGAAGCGGTCTGTGTCTAAACACTAGAAAACACAAAGTTGCAATAAATACATCACACGTGACATGCAAAAAATTCTAAAGTGTCTAGTGCTAAATAAATAAATATTAAAATGTTGTTCTACAAACGTTGCAAATAACAAAGTGACAAGTGCCCTATGAAGAGGTTACTCTGAAAAGTGCTAAACACACGTGCCATGCAAATGGTTCTATGATAGTAAACAGTTCATATGGGTAAGTCCCCGGTGCACTATAAGTGAAAAAAGGCGTCCTTTGTGGGATTCCTCAAAGCATACAACAGGTGTTAATCCAGTGCTGGTGTCTCGCGTTGTGATTGTGCAGAGACTCACCAGCTGTATATCCCCTGCAGGGGTAACGAGTAGTCACAGTATGTGCCACTGTGCAGCAGTGCTTGGCAAGACCAGGACCAGGATGATATCATAAGGACATAAGAAGAAAGGATTCCATAGTGTGAAACCGTTTAAAACCACTATTTATTAGGTCAGATAAAAAGGGTACTCACATTGTAATGGAAAAAATGAGCGGTGTACAATGCTTACAAAGATGTTCCTAAGCGTCAGCTTTGCAGGGAGATGTCAGCAAGGCATTCAGTCAAAGGCCACGCCCTACGTACGTTTCGTCACTCGGACTTCTACGGGAGCGTGGTCCCTGCATCGTCTCCCCTATCTTTATATGCTGTGCGGTCCTTAGTGCACCTGTGTTCCAGCGGCCATATTTGGTATGTGTTTGTGTTCCAGCGGCCATGTTTTTGTGTGTCGGCGGCCATTTTCCCTGGGACAATGCAGACCGAAGCCCGCAGCCCCAATGAAGTGATTAAATCCCCGTGGAACAGCCTGATACAGCGCTGGTTTCCTGGTGACACCTTACTAATATATGGGTCCATTGCATGTGTGTCACAGTAGTAACTATTACGTTATTTATGCACAATTCTCCCGCACAGAATATAGGTGTGTAGTAAATGGTTTGCCCTTACTTAGGAAACCTAGACAATAGTAATATAGACAACAGTAATATACTAAACCATATTAAAAATATTAAAATTGTGGTTCTACAGAATTAATGACATGACATATATCCTAGCAATACGATATACAAACAGGCAAATAGTTATATTTAAAATGCTAAAAAATGCTAAAAATAAAATTTAAAAAAAAAAAAAAAATTTTTTTATTAAGAAGATATATATAAAAATAGATAAAAATAGATATAAGAAGTAGAAGTCCGAGTGACGAAACGTACGTAGGGCGTGGCCTTTGACTGAATGCCTTGCTGACATCTCCCTGCAAAGCTGACGCTTAGGAACATCTTTGTAAGCATTGTACACCGCTCATTTTTTCCATTACAATGTGAGTACCCTTTTTATCTGACCTAATAAATAGTGGTTTTAAACGGTTTCACACTATGGAATCCTTTCTTCTTATGTCCTTATGATATCATCCTGGTCCTGGTCTTGCCAAGCACTGCTGCACAGTGGCACATACTGTGACTACTCGTTACCCCTGCAGGGGATATACAGCTGGTGAGTCTCTGCACAATCACAACGCGAGACACCAGCACTGGATTAACACCTGTTGTATGCTTTGAGGAATCCCACAAAGGACGCCTTTTTTCACTTATAGTGCACCGGGGACTTACCCATATGAACTGTTTACTATCATAGAACCATTTGCATGGCACGTGTGTTTAGCACTTTTCAGAGTGACCTCTTCATAGGGCACTTGTCACTTTGTTATTTGCAACGTTTGTAGAACAACATTTTAATATTTATTTTTTTAGCACTAGACACTTTAGAATTTTTTGCATGTCACGTGTGATGTATTTATTGCAACTTTGTGTTTTCTAGTGTTTAGACACAGACCGCTTCATGCTCTTAGCAGTGGTTAATACTGTTTTTTCCTTTTGAGGGAATATAGCACTAGACACCTTGGATGCGATTTATTGCACTCATTATGCTTCTCATGTTTAAATCACCAGTCACTTTAACCCACAGGAGTGGTAATAACTGCCATACATATTTCACTTAAAGGAATACACACGTGACACTTTTGATAAAACTGTATATATGCAGACATTTCTTCTGCAACTTTGGGACAGCGCCACACTCACACACTTTTCTTTTTTCACTATTCCCTATTTTAATTTGTTTTGGGGGGTCAAGGGCATTGTGCACTAGTTTGTTCCTAAGGGTTGGGGCCTTCCTGTAAATAAAAATAGGTTTGTTTGGTAATATTGGTTTAAGAATCTGATCTGACTGGAGAATTGGCCAATATTTTTTAATGATTGATTCCATAGTTTTATATTGCCTGTTGTATCCTGTCAGGAAAGCAAAGCCTATATTTCTATTCTTTTCTTGTTTACGTGAATTTTGTGTTCCTTTTATCAGCCCGTTTCTATCCATACTTTTCACTTTTTGTTTCAATAATAATAGGTCCCTTCTTTTATATCCTTTATCGGTGAACCTGTTGATTAAGACGTCTGCTTGTTCCTCAAAATCAGTGATGCTACTGCAATTTCTGCGTATTCGCATCAATTGCCCCTTTGGGATGTTACGTATCCACTTCAGGTGATGGCAGCTAACTAGAGAATACAGAATCAAGAATACAGACAGCCGTTTCTGTCTGTATTCTTGAAGAACATTTTTGTATTAAGCTGCCCATTTTCTTTGTATATCTGGAGGTCGAGGTAACTTATGTCTTGTTTACTCCAGTTACCAGAGAAAGTTAAACCGTAGATGTTATGGTTAATTTCTTCGAGAAATACTTGTAGTTCTTCTTCTGTGCCTCCCCATACTACAACAATGTCATCTATATATCGTCTATATAGCTTCATATTTGGCCTATTGGTACTATAGATTTGTTCTTCTTCCCATTTGTTAAGGAGCAGGTTGGCTACACTGGGGGCATACATAGCCCCATGGCCACTCCCTTCTCTTGCGTGTAGAAGTCTCCCTTATGCCAGAAGTAGTTATGGCTCATGGCTAACTTTAAACCTTCTAATATGTATTTTATTTGTTCTTCTTTCATATTGGTTTGTTGGTGTAATGCCCATTCTGCTCCGCTAAAGCCATCTGATTGTATGATGTTAGTGTATAGGGAGTTGATGTCAATAGTCACAAGTATGTCTTCCTCCTTTATGTTGAAATTTTTTAACTCCTTAATCAGCTGTTTACTGTCTTTCAGGTAGGATTTCCCTCCGGTTACCAACGGTTGCAAATAGCTGTCCAAATATGCCCCCAGTCCAGAGAATAGGCCATCAATCCCACTTATTATGGGTCTACCTGGGGGGTTAAATTGGTTCTTATGGATTTTTGGGACATAATATAATATATAGGGGAGTGTTGCGCCCTAGTCCCACTGATGATGCATGCGGGGGGATGTTCTATCTTCTTGGTCAGTTGGTGAGTGTTGCTGACACTTTATGGCTTGATGTTCCTGCACACAAACTTTGAATGGATTTTTATGCACACTTTTTCTGCTTTAGGTTCGATTCGCATCTATGCATGCTGCTTTCGAGCGTTTCTGCAGTGCTTTTTGTGGTGCTTGCCACGTTTTTTGACACAGGTTTTTACCGTGATTTTTGTTTTGTTTTATTACACTGTATATAGTAGATTGAAAAAAATTGTGAAAAAAAAACAGCGTGGGGTCTCCTCTGAATCCATACTAGACACAAGGGCCTGGTATGGACCTGGGGGGGACCCCACGCCAAATTTTTTTTAAAAATGGCGTGGGACCCCCCAAAATCCATACCAGACCCTTATCCGAGCATGCAGCCCGGCAGGTCAGGAAAGGGAGGGGACGAGCAAGCGCCCCGCACCCAAAAGCACCTTGCCCCTATGTTGATGGGGACAAGGGCCTCTTCCCGACAACCCTTGCCCAGTGGTTGTCAGGGTCTGCGGGCGGGGGGGATTATTGGAATCTGGAAGCCTCCTGGCCTCCTCCCCTATGTGAATGAGGATCAAGTACATTGTACCCCTACCCATTCACCAAAAAAAAGTAGTCTAGTGTTAAATACAGTAGACAGTCTTTGACAAGTCTTTTATTAAAAATATCTTCTTCTTCCCCGCTTCTACCTCCGGTCTTCCTCCATCTTTTCCCACATCTTCCTCTTTCAGGCTTCTCCTTCTCCCACTTCTTCTTCCGCTCTTCTTCTTTCTTCTGTCTTCTTTGTCCGGTGTTCTTCTTCCTTCTTCTTCCGACCCTCCTCCAATGCTGCGTCCCGCTGATCTGTCCGCGCCGATGTCAAGCATGTCTTAGATAATGATGGGGGCGTGGCCATCAGATGACGCCACGTGGAGGCCCCGCCCCCTTGTGACATCACAGGCCCATCATGCCTTAGGCCTGATTCACACTTATGCAGGTTGCAGTTTGCATATTGCAGGTGCATTTTGCATTTTTCAATACATGCTTTTCATCCCCTGAAGTTTATGGAACCAAAAACCAGAAAAAAGTCCCTGGCCCTTTCCATAAAATGCACAGATGTGAACTACATCCACAGGAAACCATGTTAAATAGACTGTAGTGCGTTTCCACAAAACTGAAAACGCACAAAAAAATGTATAGGTGTGAACCAGGCTGCATGTACTTTTCTGATGGTCTTCATGACAGAGTCTTTCTATGGTTCCCAGCCTTATAAATCTCTTGCTGTTTGTTTTAGATCTGTTTGTCATGGTTGTCTGCCTGACATGCTAAAGCACTATTCACACCAGTGCTTTTTTTCATGCTTTTTGCAGAAATGCAGGGCATTTTTAACATGGGTTCCTATGGAACATGTTCACAGTAATGCATTTTGTGCCTCTGTGTTTGTAACCACATCCTGACCGGGCTATAGCCGAAAAACGTCTGTAGCGCGGTCGGCTTATTCTGGGAGGGCGTCCATGGATGTCCTCCCAGAATCTTGCTCCCGCGCGCCCTCTGGGGCGCACACCCGGGAATATCCGTGATCATATCCGCATCACGGATCACGGTAAATGGCTGCTGACAGCGGCCGTTTACCACGTGATCACTCCGTCAAATGACAGGGCGATCACTTCTAAACAAACCGGCAACATATCCGGTTCCTCTCTCCCCTCCCCGTAGCTATTGGTACAGTGTGAGGGGAGAGATCAAGTGCTGCAGCGCTGTGGGCCGGATGTGTAGTGCCCACAGCGTTGCTCTGTTCCCATTCCAGCCATCTATCCGTCCCATCCATGCTCAGAAGTACTCATCCATCGCATCCATGCTCAGAAATACTCATCCATCCATGCATCCCTCCCATCAATCCCCAGAAGTACTCATCCAGCTATCCTATCCATACTCATCCATGCTTAGAAGTACTCACCCATCCATCCTACCCATACTCAGAAGTACTCATCCATCCATGCATCTCTCCCATCCATGCTCAGAAGTACTCATCCATCCATCCCATCCATACTCATCCATGCTCAGAAATACTCATCCATCCATCCCATCCATACTTAGAAGTACTCATCCATCCATCCCATCCATACTCATCCATGCTCAGAAATACTCATCCATCCATCCCATCCATACTCGTCCATGCTCAGAAGTACTCATCCATCCATCCCATTCATTCTCAGAAATACTCATCCATCCATGCATCTCTCCCATCCATGCTCAGAAGTACTCATCCATCCATCCCATCCATCCCATACCCATCCATGCTCAGAAATACTCATCCATCCATCCATCCATCCATCCCATCCATACTCATCCATGCTCAGAAATACTCATCCACCCATCCCATCCATACTCATCCATCTATGCTCAGCAATACTCATCCATCCATCCATGTACAGCAATACTCATTCATCCATCCATACTCAGCCATCCATACTCAGCAATACTCATCCATCCATCCATACTCAGCAATACTCATCCATCCATCCATACTAAGCAATACTCATCCATCCATGCTCAGCCACCTATACTCAGCCATACTCAGCAATACTCATCCATCCATCCATACTCAGCCATACCCACCCAGCCATATTCAGCCATACCCAACTCAGCCATACCCACCCATCCCATCCATACTCAGCCTTACTTAGCCATCCACATTCATGGCTCAAACATGCTTAGCCATCCCCATCCACGGCTTATCCATGCCACATCAGTTCACATCCATGCCACTACAGTGCCTCAAAGTGTAACAGGTAGTCAAATTAGATTTGACATTTATGCCCCTAGAACACCTGACGCTGCTCCCTGCATGTTGGGCCTCTCTATGTGGCCAGGCTGTGTAAAAGTCTCACACATGTGGTATTGCCATACTCAGGAGTAGGAGAATCTATTTTGGGGTATAATTTTTGGTATTTACATGCTATGTGTTAGAAATATTGTATAAATGGACAACTTTGTGTAAAAAAATGCATTTTCATTTTCTTTACACATTTTCCAAAAACTTGTAGAAAAAAATGACATGTTCAAAAGACTCGATATGCCTCAAAGATTATATGCTGGGTTGTTTTCTTTCCAAAATGGGGTCATTTTTTGGGCATTTCCATTGTTCTGGTGCTCCAGGACCTTCAGAAGTGTAAGAAGTAGTCAAGAAATTAGATGTGTAATTTATGCTCCTAGAATGTCTGAAGGTGCTCCCCGCACGTTGGGCCTCTGTATGTGGCCACGCTGTGTAAAAGTCTCACATGTGGTATCGCCATACTCAGGAGGAGTAGTAGAATGTATTTTGGGGTGTAACTTGTGGTATGCATATGCTCTGTGTGAGAAATAACCTGATAATATGACACTTTGTCAAAAAAAAAATCCTGATTTGCAAAGAATTGTGGGAAAAAAATTACAACTTCAACAAACTCACCATGACCCTTTCTAAATACCTTGGAATGTCTACTTTCCAAAAAGAGGTAATTTGGGGGGGATTTGTACTGTCATGGCTTGTTAGGGTCTCAAGAAATGAGCTAGGCCGTCAGTACTTCAGGTGTGATCAATTTTCAGTGATTGGCACCATTGCTTGTGGACTCTATAACTTTCACATAGACCAAATAATATACACTGATTTGGATTATTTTTACCAAAGATATGTAGCAGTATAACATTTGGTCCAAATTTATGAAGAAAAATTCTTAATTTGCAATAACAGAAACAAAGAAAATGTTGTTTTTTTTTTACAGAATTTTCGGTCTTTTTTTCATTTATAGCGCAAAAAATAAAAAACTCAGCGGTGATTAAATGTCACCAAAAGAAAGCTCTATTTGTGTGAAAAAAATGACAACAATTGGTCTGGTTAGGAAGGGGGTTTAAGTGCCCAGTTGTCAAGTGGTTAAAAAGAGTCAGGGACTTATTTTAAAGCAAATTGGTGCTTTTTTGGGGGTCAGTAGATTTCAATAGAGAAGCTGCAGCAAAGCATATAGTGCGTTTTTAATGAATTTTTACTGCGATTTTGACACAATATGCATTTTTGAATCTGCCCACATTACAAATCCCCCCCCCCCCCAAAAAAAAAAGCATAAAAAAATGCAAAATACAAATCGCGGCAAAATTGCAGTAAAATTACGGTAAAAAATGCAGAAAGCACAGCAAAAAGCACTGCAGAAAGCTCAAAAGCGACATGCATAGATGTGAATCGAGCCTAGGCCTAGGTTCACATTGATCCAATTTGGCATGCGATTTGACATGTCAAATCGCATGCCAAATCGGCGGCTATTGGCAGCAATGGCACAGTCGATTCCCAAAAGTAGTTCCTGTACTACTTTTGGCGACTTCGGGGGGCGATTTGTATAGACATCTATGCATGAACCTGCACAGATGTATGTCAAATAGCCCCCGAAGTTGGGCTGCATTGCCGGGTTGAAATCGTGCAAGTTCAGCTTTTTAATATTGACTCTTGATCAATTGTCTAGCTCTGTTGACCCCCTGTGGAGAACAACTTTTTTACACTTTAGCACAATAAAGGTGAGTTCCACTCATTATACTCTTCTTACCTCATTAAGCATTACACAGCACTAGATCCTTTTTTGGTCAGTTTCACTATATATTTTTTAGGTATCCACATCTGGGTGTTTCTATTTCCATCTTCTGTTATGGATGTGGCACCAATAAATCAATCAAGGAATAAATATCATCCTCTTGGACCATTCCAGCCAAGATCTTGGGATCCTTGATATGGTATGTGTTTTAACATTAAGTTGAATGTCCCTGTTCATTGGATATACTGTATCTATATTATATGCGTGCACAGGGGGTGTACCAGGTGTGCCTGGGCCACTCTAATTACTCTGTGCGGTGCCGATTTCCCCTACTGCCCGGCCTTCCCCCTGTGTTGCATACCCCGCAGTGCTGCTGGCTTTCCTCCTCCTCTCCCCCCAGCTGCTGCGGGGGGATGTTTCAGGATGGTGAGCAGGGGAAGATATAGATGTACATAGATACAGATACATATATTAACAGTAAAAAAAGCAAGATCAGAGCACATTGCCCACATAAAAGACGATGAAGGGAGCATGGTTACAGATGACAAGGCAACTGCACTAAATGCTTTCTTCTCCTCAGTTTTTACAGAGGAAAAGGAGGGGTATACCGACCATGACTGTATTGTTAGTAACAGGTCGCAGGACATACCCTTATGGCTAACAGAAGATGGTGTTCAGAAAAGACTAGAAAAGCTTAACACAAATAAATCGCAAGGGCTGGATGGCTTACACCTGAGAGTCCTCAAAGAACTCAGTCAGGTTATAGCTAGACCATTATCCTAATCTTTATGGACAGCATTTTGACAGGAATGGTACCAAATGATTGCAGAAAAGCCCATGTGGTACCAATATTTAAAAAAGGGCAGAGACATATACCTGGAAACTACAGGCCAATCAGCCTAACATCAAGGAAGTGAGCTACCATCTAGATAGGGGAAGGCCTGTGGATGTGTTGTATTTGGATTTTGCAAAAGCAATCAATATAGTTCCCCATTAACACTAAATTTACAAACTGAGGTCTGCAGGCCTGGACCATAGGGTTTGTTCTTGGATAGAAAACTGGTTACAGGGTGTCAGAGACCATGAATCAGACTGAGACAGAAGTGCAGTAAAAATCACACTATTTAGTAAAATGGTAAAATGGTATAAACAGAGCAAACGTAGTCAAAACATAGCCAGGGTTCGGTAACCAGGATGGGTAGTCAGAACAAGCCAGAGAAACAGGAGTCCAGAGATCAGCAAAGTCAGGTGCAGCAAACAGGATCAGGAACCAGAAGGGAAGTCAGCCAAACAAAAGTCTTTCACAGGAAAATACAGCAGAGAGAGTCCAGATATGTTGACCAAGACCAAGGCACAGAAGATCTGATCCAAGGAGTTTATATAACCAGCAGCTCTAACTGACAAGCAGGAAATGAAGATCCGGCGAGCCACTGTGGAAGGAAGAGACTTTGGCAATTAACCGACAGCTGAGCACAGAGCTCTAAGAAGGAAGGGCTGAGCCCAGCCCTGACGGTACCCCCTCCTCAACGACCCCTCCCCCTCAGAGGACCACCAGGTTTGAGGGGAAATATCTCATATTCCTCATGGTTCTCAACCTGAACTGGGTGAGGACGTGGTGAAACGGTTGCATACCAAAGATCTTAATAAGGAGACATGAAATACATTTGAAATATGCATATTAGAAGGAAGGTCTAAAGCGTAAGCCACTGGGTTGATCCTACAAAGAATACGGAAAGGCCCAATAAACTGTGGTGCCAGTTTTAATGAGGGAACATGGAGTTGGAGGTTGCGAGATGACAGCCAGTCCCTGTCCCTAATTTGGAAGGAAGGCGCAGGTAGGCGTCTGCAGTCAGAATGGAGTCTGTACCCATCATTGGCACATTGCAATGACTCTAATGCCCCGTACACACGGTCGGATTTTACGACGGAAAATGTGTGATAGGACCTTGTTGTCGGAAATTCCGACCGTGTGTAGGCTCCATCACACAGAGGAGAAAGGAAGCCAAATTCCCAACTGTGCACAAAAGGCTCACCAGAACCTGGACACAAACTGGCTACCCCTGTCTGAGACGATCACCTTGGGTAGCCCAAGTAAGTGAAAGATCTTCCAAGCAAAAATAGAAGCCAGTTCTTTAGATGTGGGCAACTTCTTGAGTGGAATATAATGAGACATCTTAGAGAACCAGTCAACCACCATAAGGATAACTGTGTTGCCCTGAGAGTTGGGTAACTCCTCAATAAAATCCATTGACAGGTGGGTCCAAGGCCTCTCTCCATTGGGTATGGGTTGTAGGAGGCCCACTGGAAGGTGTCGTGGTATCTTACTCTGAGCACACACAGAACAAGCAGCTTCGAAGGCGGCTACATCAGCACGTAGACTAGGCCACCAGAATTGTTGGGAAATGGCCCCAAAAGAGTCGATTCTTCCCTGGGTGACCAGCAGTCTTGGAAGAATGGTAATGTCGCGTACACACGATCGGACATTCAGACAACGAAATTCTGGATTTATTTCCGATGGATGTTGGTTGAAACTTGTCTTGCATACACACGGTCGCACAAATGTTGTCAGAAATTCCAATCGTCAAGGACGCACTGATGGACAACACGTACAACGGCACTATAAAGAGGAAGTTCAATAGCCAGTGCGCCACCCTTTGGGCTCCTTCTGCTAATCTTGTCTTAGTAGAAGTTTTGTGAGAGACGATTCGCGCTTTTCAGTCTCGTGCTTTTCAGATCGTTACTGCTCTTCAGTTTGTGTTTGTGGGTTCGTATCTGGTTTTCAGTGCGTGTAGTCAGTTCGCATCTGGTTTTCAGTGTATATTGTTATAGTATGAATTTGATTTTCAGTGCATTCTTGTCCGCTCGTTTCTGATTTTCAGCTTGCTCTTTTCAGGCCTTTCTGATTTTCAGTGAGTTCTGTTAGTTCGTTCTGACCAGCCGAACGTTTTGAAGCCATGTTGCGGGTACGTACATGTTATAGAGTTCGTGCTATGCGGGGGCTTGGTGTTGGGGTTCTTACTTTGACCCAAGCCCAGTCCATGAGCAGGGGGAGGAGGAGTTCATGGACAAAGAATTGGTTGCTCCAGGGTGACCAATTCTCTCATATGCCTTTGTTGCGGGAGATCCGTGAGAATAATCCTGATGATTTCAGGAATTATCTCTGGATAATGTACCCTGTTTTTCACCATTTGTTGGCTTTGCTGTCCCCTTGTATTACGAATAGGGATGAGCCCAACACCCCCCTGTTCGGTTCGCACCAGAACATGCGAACAGGAAAAAAGTTTGCTCGAACACGCGAACACCGTTAAAGTCTATGGGACACTAACATGAATAATCAAAAGTGCTAATTTTAAAGGCTTATATGCAAGTTATTGTCATAAAAAGTGTTTGGGGACCCGGGTCCTGCCCCAGGGGACATGGATCAATGCAAAAAAAAGTTTTAAAAACGGACGTTTTTTCAGGAGCAGTGATTTTAATAATGCTTAAAGTCAAAGTCAAACAATAAAGTGTAATATCCCTTTAAATTTCGTACCTGGGGGGTGTCTATAGTATGCCTGTAAAGGGGCGCATGTTTCCCGTGTTTAGAACAGTCTGACAGCAAAATGACATTTCGAAGGAAAAATTCCATTCAAAATTATCCGCGGCTATTGCATTGCCGACAATACACATAGAAGTTCATTGATAAAAACGGCATGGGAATTCAACACAGGGAAACCCCAAACCAAAATTTTTTTTAAAAATGACGTGGGAGTCCCCCTAAATTCCATACCAGGCCCTTCAGGTCTGGTATGGATATTAAGGGGAACCCCGGCCAAAATTTAAAAAAAAAATGACATGGGGTTCCCCCTAAATTCCATACCAGACCCTTCAGGTCTGGTATGGATTTTAAGGGGAACCCCGCACCAAAAAAAAAAAAAAAATGGCATGGGGTCCCCCCAAAAATCCATACCAGACCCTTATCCGAGCACGCAACCTGGCAGGCCGCAGGAAAAGAGGGGGGGACGAGAGTGCGCCCCCCTCCTGAACCGTACCAGGCCACATGCCCTCAACATTGGGAGGGTGCTTTGGGGTAGCCCCCCAAATCACCTTGTCCCCATGTTAATGAGGACAAGGGCCTCATCCCCACAACCCTGGCCGGTGGTTGTGGGGGTCTGTGGGCGGGGGGCTTATCGGAATCTGGAAGCCCCCTTTAACAAGGGGACCCCCAGATCCCGGCCCCCCCCCTGTGTGAAATGATAAGGGGGTACTTACCCCTACCATTTCACTAAAAAACTGTCAAAAATGTTAAAAATGACAAGAGACAGTTTTTGACAATTCCTTTATTTAAATGCTTCTTGTTTCTTCTATCTTCCTTCATCTTCTTCTTCTTCTGGTTCTTCTGGCTCTTCTGGTTCTTCCTTCGGCGTTCTCGTCCAGCATCTCCTCCGCGGCATCTTCTATCTTCTTCTCCTCGGGCCGCTCCGCACCCATGGCATGGGGGGAGTCTCCCGCTCTTCTCTTCATCTTCTTCTTCATCCTCTTCTCTTCTTCCTTCTTCTCTTCTTCATTTTCTTCTCCGGGCCACTCCGCACCCATACTGGCATGGAGGGAGGCTCCCGCTGTGTGACGGAGTCTCCTCGTCTGACGGTTCTTAAATAACGGAAGTACCCGTTCGTAATTAGGGATGAGCCACCCGGTGACCCCGCCCCCCTCTGACGCACAGTGACTTGACGGGTCTTCCCTGTGACGTCACGGGGAATGCCACAGGGAAGTCCCGTCATGTCCCGTGCGTCAGAGGGGGCGGGGTCACCGGGTGGCCCTGCCCCCGTTATTTAAGAACCGTCAGACGAGGAGACGCCGTCACACAGCGGGAGCTTCCCTCCATGCCAGCATGGATGCGGAGCGGGCCAGAGAAGAAAATGAAGAAGAGAAGAAGAGAAGAAGGAAGAAGAGGAGAGGATGAAGAAGAAGATGAAGAGAAGAGCGGGAGCCTCCCCCCATGCCATGGGTGCGGAGCGGCCCGAGGAGAAGAAGATAGAAGACGCCGCGGAGGAGATGCTGGACGAGAACGCCGAAGGAAGAACCAGAAGAGCCAGAAGAACCAGAAGAAGATGAAGGAAGATAGAAGAAAGAAGAAGCATTTAAATAAAGGAATTGTCAAAAACTGTCTCTTGTCATTTTTAACATTTTTGACAGTTTTTTAGTGAAATGGTAGGGGTACTTTTGTACCCCCTTACCATTTCACACAGGGGGGGCCGGGATCTGGGGGTTCCCTGGTTAAGGGGGCTTCCAGATTCCGATAAGCCCCCCGCCCGCAGACCCCCACAACCTCCGGCCAGGGTTGTTAGGATGAGGCCCTTGTCCTCATCAACATGGGGACAAGGTGTTTTGGGGGGCTACCCCAATGCACCCTCCCAATGTTGAGGGCATGTGGCCTGGTACGGTTCAGGAGGGGGGGCCGCACTCTCGTCCCCCCCTCTTTTCCTGCGCCCTGCCAGGTTGCGTGCTCAGATAAAGGTCTGGTATGGATCTTTGGGGGGACCCCACACCGTTTTTTTTTTATTTTGGCACGGGGTTCCCCTTAAAATCCATACCAGACCTGAAGGGTCTGGTATGGAATTTAGGGGGAACCCCACGTCATTTTTTTTTTAAATTTTGGCCGGGGTTCCCCTTAATATCCATACCAGACCTGAAGGGCCTGGTATGGAATTTAGGGGGACTCCCACGTAATTTTTTTTTTTTAATTTTGGTTCGGGGTTTCCCTGTGTTGAATTCCCATGCCGTTTTTATCAATGAACTTCTATGTGTATTGTCGGCAATGCAATAGCCACGGGTAGTTTTGAATGGAATTTTTCCTTCGAAATGTCATTTTGCTGTCAGACTGTTCTAAACACGGGAAACATGCGCCCCTTTACAGGCATACTATAGACACCCCCCAGGTACGAAATTTAAAGGGATATTACACTTTTATTGTTTGACTTTAAGCATTATTAAAATCACTGCTCCTGAAAAAACGGCCGTTTTTAAAACTTTTTTTTGCATTGATCCATGTCTCCTGGGGCAGGACCCGGGTCCCCAAACACTTTTTATGACAATAACTTGCATATAAGCCTTTAAAATTAGCACTTTTGATTTCTCCCATAGACTTTTAAAGGGTGTTCTGCGGCATTCGAATTTGCCGCGAACACCCCAAATTGTTCGCTGTTCGGCGAACTTGCGAACAGCCAATGTTCGAGTCGAACATGCGTTCGACTCAAACTCGAAGCTCATCCCTAATTACGAAGCAGGACACCTGCATGCGGTAAGACATCACTCCCGAACAGCGGCTAATCGCCACCTTGCGGTACTTGGCGACGGGGAGAAGTCTGCAGGACATCAATTTCTTGAAAGGCATCTCCCCCCAGGCTCTGGGAATCATTATTCCAGAGACTTGTTCTGCCATCATACAGGTCCTGCAGAAGGACTATATTAAGGTAAGATTTCTCCTTTAACATTCTATGTATTTAATGTTTGCTAATGTATTGCATTTATTTCATCATTCCATAATTACCGTGATTGTAATATGCTGTGAAAAGTTCCTTTTTTGTCCCTCATGCATATTTGCCTTCGCTAACCTCCCCAGCATGCTATCCTGGGCCCATACACACCTAGCCTAGTCACTTAACAATGTATTTTGTCAGCTCCATAGTAGTGCTTTAACTTAAACACCCCCTAAAACGTGTACAAATGTTATTTGTGTCCTTAAATTCATGCAGAGTGCCAGAGGCTTTTTTTGGGATCCCAAAATCATTTGGAACCCTCCCTCCCCCCAACTGCTAAGTCAACCGATACCAATCCTCTGCTGACTTTGCCAAACCCATACACACTATACCTACCTCTTCTGTGGTCATATTTCTGTATGAATTCACCAAAGTATGTAGTGAAAGGGCCTGCCTGAATATTTTCAAATGGTACTGTTTCAAGTTTTGTTCTCCTATTATCTTTATAGGTAATTGCAGAATGTAAAAATGTGCTTCAATTTGTACAGTGTGTATTTATATTTTTGTATTATGACACTTCTTACCTGTCCAGTTGGCTGCCAATAGTGTAAGTAAGGAGGGGCTGGCCAAAGTAACACACATTATTTATGCATTCAGCTCTCAGTTAGGGATGGGCCCGATGTTCGAGTCGAACATAAGTTCGAATAGCGAACTATTTGGGGTGTTCACGGCAAATTAGAAAGCCGCGGAACACCCTTTAAAAGTCTATGGGAGAAATAAGAAATGCTAATTTTAAAGGCTTATATGCATGGTTGTCATAAAAAGTGTTTGGGGGCCTGGGTTCTGCACCAGGGGACATGTATCAATGCAAAAAAAAGTTTTTAAAAATGTCCGTTTTTTCGGGAGCCGTGAATTTAATAATGCTTAAAGTGAAACAATAAAAGTGTAATATTCCTTTAAATTTCGTACCTGGGGGGTGTATATAGTATGCCTGTAAAGTGGCACATGTTTCCCATGTTTAGAACAGTCCGAGAGCAAAATGACATTTGTAAAGGAAAAAAAGTCATTTAAAAGTACTAGCGGCTATAATGAATTGTTGGTCCCGACAATACACTTAAAAGTTCATTGAAAAAAAGGGCATTGGATTCCCCCACAGGGGAACCCTGAACAAAATTTTTTTTTAAAAATGCGTTGGGGTCCCCCTAAATTCCATACCAGGCCCTTCAGGTCTGGTATGGATTTTAAGGGGAACCCTGCGCCAAAATTTTTTTTAAAATGGCGTGGGGTCCCCCCAAAAATCCATACCAGACCGTTATACGAGCACACAACCTGGCAGGCTGCAGGAAAAGAGGGGGTGACGAGAGAGTGCCCCCCCTCCTGAACCGTGCCCCCCAAAGCACCTTGTCCCCATGTTGATGGG
Source organism: Aquarana catesbeiana (assembly GCF_042186555.1). Classification (NCBI taxonomy): domain Eukaryota; kingdom Metazoa; phylum Chordata; class Amphibia; order Anura; family Ranidae; genus Aquarana; species Aquarana catesbeiana. Next base: position 282,227,464 of record NC_133328.1, read on the forward strand.
GAGAAGGGCCTCATCCCCACAACCCTTGCCCGGTGGTTGTGTGGGTCCGTGGGTGGGGAGCTTATCGGAATCTGGAAGCCCCCTTTCACAAGGGGACCCCCAGATACTGGTCCCCCCATGTGAAACGGTAACAGGGTACAAAGTCACCCCTAGCATTTCACAAAAAATGTGTGAAAATGGTTAAAAAAGACAATACATGCCTTGGGATAAGTCCTTTATTAAAAAAATTAAAAAATAAAACTGTCCCATGAAGTCTTGTTCTTCTTCTCTCGCTCCGAAGGACCGAAAAAGCCATAGGAGACACTCGCCGTAATGACGGGCCTCTCAGGTGACAGTTCTTTTATAACTGAGGGTGGGGCCACACGATGACATTGCTGGGTGACCCCGCCCCCCTTTGATGCACAGGGACATCCCTATGGCTTTCCTGTAGCGTCAGAGGGGGCAAAGTCACTCGGTTACGTAACCGAGTGACCCCGACCCCTCTGACGCTACGGGAAAGCCATAGGGATGTCCCCACGCATCAGAGGGGGCAGACTGGGTGGCCCCACCCCCCCTGACGCTACAGGAAAGCCATAGGGATGTCCCCGTGCATCAGAGGGGGCGGACCGGGTGGCACAACTACACAAATTTTTAAGGAGAAATGCACTACACTTTTTAAAGAGAAATGCTATGAACTATGTGGCCTCAGTTGGGCCTGAGACTAGATTTCAAGAACAAACCCTCACAGCGCTTCAAGCTGGTTGTCCTGGTTTGCTCCCCAAAGCGCCCGTGAGGTCCGTCTAAAATATATGGAGTACTTGGCGGGTAGGGGGGCCATTGATATGCCAGAAAATGTTTAAGAAACATTTTTAAAATACATTTTTAATTCAAACTGAAATAACATCCTTTGATTTACTGTTTGTGTTTCTTTTAGCTGTCTCCTAGGTTATCCAATGGGCTTTTCTTTTTGGCCATTTTCTTCAATAGTGCAAATGTAATTTCTTTGATACATGAGGTGACAATCTCTTCTTCAGCTAACTATTATTATGTTGTGAGTCTGCTACACACACACACCTTGTTTTTGGTGTTAATGTATGTAATGCATTAATGATAAAAATATTCATCATTTTCAGCACCATGAATTACATTTTTTGAGTCACAAAAATGGCTTGATTGGGGCAAATTTTAAAGAACTGTGGGTGCTATTTACTAAAGGAAAATCCACTTTGCACCACAAGTGTACTGCAAAAGTGTACTTGGAACTGCACTGAAAGTACACTTGTAGTGCAAAGTGGATTTGCCTTTAGTAAATAACCCCCATTGTCACTGTAAACACCAAATTTGACAGTAGAAATATCCTTTTTTTGGGGTAAACAGGCATGTTTAAAACCATAAAACAATACACAACTCAGAAATTTACAAAGTTTAACTTTTATAAATTGAAGACAATATCAGACATTAGTATGTCCAAACTGTGTTGATCTTGCCTTCATCAGATGGGATGATGTCACCCCTGTAAAAGTCAAATTTTGAAGATGCATACAAATTGAGAGTCAAAATGGAGATTTCCCTCCTGATCCCATGCCTAATGTCAGCATGTGCTAGCTCCCATCATGGGGGATCAATGGACGTGTTTCGGGGGTGCAACCCCTTCCTCTCAGCTACTTTAGTTGCGAGGAAGGGGTTGCACCCACAAAACGTGTACATTGATATCCCGTGATGGCAGATAGCACATGTTGACACACTGTGTGCATCTTCAAAATTTGGCTTTCAATATACTTTAAAAAAGTTAGAAAAATAATAAAAATATAAACTATTTGAATAATTTTTGTGTGTTTTAGATTCTGCCTAACACATCAATGATGTTTTTGAGTCTTTTTTCAGCATCATTGATGTCTTCCTTGATCTTCTCTGGTGTTCTCTGATGTCCTGAGTCTTTTCTCTCCTATGTGAAAAAGGTATATTTAGCACACAGATATTTGAGGGAAGAAATAGTAATATGAAACATTGCTTGGAAGTGTCGTCCAATTTTCTGTTTTGGCAGAGTTCCAAACTGAAGACACATGTAGAGACCCCTAGTATCCACTGGAGCACCAGTATGGGACACCCTAAAAAGTTTGTTCTGGTGTCCCACACTAGTGCTCCTGCGTCCAGATGTGTAAACAGCTGCTGAGTGTCCTCTCCTTACACTGAATCAAGTTTGAATTTCATTCTAGTTACAAACCCATCTAGACAACAATGTACTAAACTTCTTTTAATAAAAATAGGCATGAACAAATGTAGTTAAAAACATTGTATTAGTGAGCGAATGAACAATGTTTACTACGAACAATTACTGTGCCCACGTACTTACTTTTTTTTTAGCGCTCTCTTGATTCTTCTGTACTGATCATGCTCCCTCAATTTGAGGTCTTACCATCATTTCCTCAGTTGATCCTTGGATCGCCGTACCCCAAAATTTTTCTGCAGACTTCTCACAACTTTAGCCATGATCTTGGCCTTTCTCACATTTGGGTTTGGGTAAGATCCATGCTTCCCTTCATAGTCGGCCCTTTTCAAGATGTCCACCATCTCCACCATCTCTACAAAGGATATATTTGAGGGCTTAAATCTCCTCCGGGATCGGGGCGTTTGCGGCTCTGGGCTTTCGTCATCCTTCTCATTGCTGCTCTCCTCTGCATGTACTTGCACTTTCTTCACCATGTGCTCTCCCACTGCACCAAAAGAGAAGGGGTAGGGAATAGACTAGAAAGAAGGTTAGGGGGGGTGGAGTTTCACGCATGCGCAGTGTATATAAAGCGTAACACGCGTGCGTCATACGTACGATCTGTGAGTGGAGGACAGAGTAGCGTAAGCGTCGATCATAATAACGAAGGTACAAATGGAACTTGGGGCATCAGTGGTCTATACTGCTTCTAGATTGAGGCCTATATTGGGACAAGATTAGGAGAGTTTAGCCTGACATTAGGGTTTGTCTTGTGTTGTGTTTTGCAGAGAAAATGGATCAATTCAATGATCACGACTTCCTCCCCCAATTCATTGATATGTACAGAGAGCTGCCTTGTCTGTGGCAGGTGAAACACCCCTTTTATACTAATAAAAGAAAGAGGCAGGCACCGCTGGATCAATTGCTGGAATTGGAGAAGCCGCAGATCCCCACGGCAAACATCAACTATTTGAAGGCCAAAATTGGTGGCATGAGGAGCACATATAATAGGGAGCGCAAGAAGGTCCAGGATTCCATGAGATCATGAGCAGCAGCAGATGACATTTATGTCCCCAGGCTGTGGTACTATGACAGACTGCGTTTTTTGTCAGACCAGACTGAAATCAGGCCATCACTCTCAACCCTTCCTTCCACACCTGCTTCCACTCTTCCTTCCATCTCAGATGAGGCTTCCGAAGTCCAACCTGGGCCTTCCGCCCAGGAAGAAGATGTGGAGGAGCCCAGCTTGAGTCAGGTATAGCATTGTATAACATATTGCTCAAAATTGTGTTTGATTGATGAACAATAAACTAAAACCATGTCCCATTTTCATACACAGGAAAGCCTCAGCCAGGAGGAGACTGTGGAAATTTGTAGCCAGGAGGTGGTGGGGGAAAGTGGCAGCCAGGAGGTGGCCGGGCCCAGTAGCCTGACTGAATCCCAGGCTCCTCCCCTCCGCCTTCCAACAAAAAGGCCCCGGAAGGGGAGTAATGTGGAGAAGTCAGCGCTTTCTTTAATTGGGTAGGCTACTGAAGCCCTCAGAACCACCCCCAATCTTCAAGAGACCTATTCCTGCATGGTAGCCAGCAAAATGCAGGAAATGGAGGTGGGTCAATGCCTATTTTGTGAGAAAGTGATCTATCTGGAACTAAATAAGGGGTTGAGGGCGAAATCACAAGCAAAACCCACCTGTGTGAGTTGGACCATCCTCCTTATCCTCCACCTTCTCCACCTCCTGCCACAACTCCAACACCAGAGCCACAGCCTGGAAGCAAGCATGGAAGGAAGTGTTTAAAAAAGACAAGAGTGATGGCCTTGGTTCAGTCTGGTCTGACAAAAGATGCAGGCTGTGGTATGACCACAGCCTGGGGACATATATGTCATCTGCTGCTGTTCCTGATCTCTCGGAGTCCTGGACCTGATTGTGCTCCCTATTAAGTGGACTCCTCAGGCTACCAATTTTGCCTGTCAAATAATTGATGTGTGCCCTGGGGTACAAAGGGTTCGCCAATTTCACCAGTTTATCCAGCTTTGCCTTCCTCTTTATTTTGTTATGAACCCTAATAAATGCCTAGTTTATTTTCACAAATATTTGGCTATGTGTTTTAGTTCAAAAAGGACAGTTTGTTTGTGAGTAGGTACATTTCGAAAATACAATGTCAAATTAACAAGGGACACCAACACCAAACAACCTCCTTGAGGTTAAAAAATACAAAACGGTAATAGTGTTGTGGTAACTTGACACACAAAACGACAAAAAATATTATGGAGATCACTAGAAAAAAAAAAAATAAATAAATAAAAAATCAGGAGATCTTGAGAAAAAAATAATTAAAAAAAGATCACTATAAAAATCAATTCTAAACATTGTTATGGAGATCTGACGAAAAAAATAAAAAATATTATTCAGGAGATCACGAAAAATAATAAAGAAATCAGTTTGTCAGAACTCTGTGTGAATATCAGCAGCAAAACAACTTCATTATTGTAGCATTCTAAAGAAGAAGAGAATTCACTGCATTAAAAGATTAAAAGCTTTGCAGCGTGATGAATGTGCTATCTCCATTAGGAACGCTAGTTTTACCAGACCGAGCGCTTCCGTCTCATACTTGATTCAGAGCATGCGTGGAATTTTGTGTGTCGGAATTGTGTACACACGCTCGGAATTTATGACAACGGATTTTGTTGTCGGAAAATTTGAGAACCAGCTCTCAAATTTTGTTGGTCGGAAATTCCGACAAAAAATGTCCAATGGAGCCTACACATGGTCGGAATTTCCGACAACAAGCTCACATCGAACATTTGTTGTTGGAAATTCTGATCGTCTGTAAGCGGCATAAGTCTGGAGCACGGCAGTACGAAGACTCTCAGGAACAAAGCAGTGGTCACAAGGTTTCTCAGGAGGAGAATGGATCTTAGCGGCAAGAATTTTGTCACCCAAAGGAGAAGTGAGACTGGTGCAAACCGTAGCCAGAATACGATCGGGAGGAATCACAGGAACAGGAACCAACTCCATCTTGGAAGTGGAGGAAAACTGTTGTGACAAAGCATCAGCCCTTGCATTCTTAGTACCGGGTAAGAATGAGACTATGTCATTGAAACTTGACAAGAAAAGAGCCCATCGCGCCCTTCTGGGAGAGAGGCGTTTAGCCTCAGACAAGAATGTGAGATTCTTATGGTCAGTCAGAATAAAAAGTGGCACAGTGATACCTTCAAGGAGATGTATCCATTCTTTAAGGGCTAAAATGATAGCTAACAACTCTCTGTCCCCAATCTTATAAATCGACGCCAACATTTTTTTCTTTAAATGGCGTGGGGTCCCCCACAATATTCATACCAGACCCTTATCTGAGCAAGCAGCCTGGCAGGCCAGGAAAGGGGGGGGGTGATGACGAGTGAGCACCCCATCCTGAACCATACCAGGCCGCTTAAAGGGGGCTTCCAGATTCTGATCCCCCCTTGCCCACAGACCCCCACAACCAATGGCCAGGGTTGAGGGGACGAGACCATTGTCTCCATCAACATGGAAACAAGGTGCTTTGGAGGGGACCACAAAGCATCATCCCCATGTTGAGGGCAAGCGGCCTGGTATAGTTCAGGAGGGGGGAAGCGCTCACTCGTCCCCCCCATCCTGGCCTGCCTTGCTCAGATAAGGGTCTGGTATGGATTTTGGGGGACCACCACGCTTTTTTTTTAAATTCGGTCATAGGGTTCCCCTTAACCACTTTAATACACTATATTATATACTGTACACTGCACTATATACCCTGCACTGTATTATATATACTCTGAACTGCACTATATATACTATCCGGACTGCACTATATGCTCTGCAGAAAAATTGGGCCTTAGATGTTGGTGGTGCCAGAACGCTGTAACTCCTAGTCACAGTTACTCTTGTTGGGTGCAGGCCCTGCTGTTAAATATTATTTCAAAAATTGTAATTACATGCCCCTGTTAAACAGGGGCAGAAAAATTGGGCCTTGGGTGTTGGTGGTGCCCTAAACCAAAAATATTGTTGGAAGCTAGCATCATCAAGATTCATCAGGAATAGGATAGGCAGTCTTCAAGGGATCCCAGATCCATAGAAAAATCAATCAGTTAAATCAGCATCAGGGGCTTAATAGCTGTCGATCCAGGACTGAGTCATTTTTTATAAATGTGAGCCTATCAACATAGTCTGTGGACAATCGCACTCTTTGATCCGTTACAAACCATCCAGCAGCACTGAATGTGTGTTCAGAAAGCACACTGGATGCAGGACAGGCCAGTAGCTTGATTGCATATTGAGCAAGTTCTGGCCAGTGGTCCATCCTCAAGACCCAGTACACAGTGGATGCTCTGTTGGAAAGGTATCCAAGTCTGCTCTTACCCCTAGATATTCCTGCACAATATAATGCAGACGCTGGCAATGGTTGCTTGAACCTACAAGACCTTGGCGCTGAGGACTGAAAAATTGTTTAAAGGCATCTGTCAGCCGACCACCTTCTCCACCGCTCTTCCTTTGACCGAACGAACCCTCAGAAACACGTTGTCCAGCACCAGGAAATGGTAACCTCCCGGGTCTAGAAAGGCGTTACACAAACTTTTCTTCAAGTCCTCCTGAAGATGTTTCATCCTCTGCTCCCTCTGCGAAGGCAGGATGAGTTTTGAAACTTTACCCTTGTAACGTGGATCAAGAAGGGTTGCCAGCCAGTAATGATCCCTCTCCCTAATACCACAAATCCTAGGGTCCTTTTGCAGGCTTTGCAGAATCAGGGAGGCCATGCAGCATAATTTTGCAGAGGCATTAGATTCTGAGTCTTCTGGGGCACTAAAGATGACATTATCAGGAACTACCTCCTTCCAGCCACGTACAATTCCCTGTGTTTCTGAGGACTGAAAACCATCCCTTGAAGACTGCTGTGTGTTATCCTCTACATCCATGCTGACACAATCCTCCTCCTCCTCTTCTTTCTGTGTGTTTGGCGGCCCGCAGGAAAGCTATCTGCATAAGGGGGCCTTAAAAGAAAAGGATGTTCTCCTCTTCCTCCCGCTGTTCTTCATTAGGTGCCCTGTGCATGATTCCATGAAGCGTGTGCTCCAGCAGGAAGACTTGAGGGACAATATCACTGATGCATGCACCATCCTTGTGGCCTCCTCAAATGGTGACAGGACAGTGCATGCATCTTTGATCAGTAGCCACTGGCGTGGCAAAAAGAAGCCATTCTCCCCTGACTGTGCCCTGGTGCCATTTTCACACAGGTACTCATTGATGGCCCTCTGCTGTGTGTGCAGCTGTTGCAGCATTGCCAATGTTGAGTTCCACCTGGTGGGCATGTCACAAATGAGGCAGTTGGTGGGCAGGTTGCATTCCCCTTGAATGTCAGACAGCCGAGCACTGGCATTGTATGACTGGCGGAAATGACCACACACTTTTCTGGCCTGCCTCAGATCTTGTAAGCCTGGGTACCTGGTCAGAAATGCTGCACCACCAAATTTAGGGCGTCTGCCAAACATGGAACATGGGTCAAGTCTCCCTGTCGGAGGGCAGAGAGAAGGTTGGTGCCATTGTCGCATACAACCATTCCTGACTGAAGCTGGCGTGGCGTCAACCACCTCTGAGCCTGCCCCTGCAAAGCTGACAGAATCTCTGCCCCAGTGTGGCTCCTGTCACCTAGGCAGACTAACTCAAGCACCGCATGGCATCTTTTAGCCTGATTGCTTACGTAGCCCCTTGAACGCTTATGGAGCACTGCTGGTTCAAAGGACAATTCTGCAGAAGAAGCCATAAAGAAAGAAGAGGAGGGGGTGGAGCAGAGAGTTGTGGCAGAATCACCACTAGATTTTTGGAGGTGTGGTGGTGAAACAAACTCCAACAACACTGTACTCTGTCCTGCATCCTTCCCAGCTGCCAGCAGAGTTACCCATTGAGCCATGAAGGAAAGGTCTCTTTGAATGTCAGCCAGCCAAGCACTGGCATTGTATGACTCCTGGAAATGACCACAGACTTTTCTGGCCTGCCTCAGGAGATCTTGTAAGCCTGGGTATCTGGTCAAGAAGCGCTGCACCACCAAATTCAGGACATGTACCAAGCATTGAACATGGATCAAGTGTCCCTGTTGGAGGGCGGAGAGAAGGTCGGTGACATTGTAGCATACAACCCTTTCCTGGCTCAAACTGCCATGGCATCAACCACCTCTGAGCCTACCCCTGCAGAGCTGACAGAATCTCTGCCCCAGTGTGGCTCCTGTCGCCTAGGCAGACTAACTGAAGCACCGCATGGCATCTTTTAGCCTGACTGCTTGAGTAGCCCCTTGAGCACTTACAGAGCACTTACAGAGGACAATTCTGCAGAAGAGGCTATAGAGGAAGTTTAGGAAGGGGAGCATGCAGATGTTGTGGCAGAATCACCATCAGCTTTTTGGAGGTGTGGGGGCAGAACAAGCTCTAACACTGAATCCTGTCCTGCATCCTTCCCAGCTGCCAGCAGAGTTACCCAGTGTGCCGTGAAGGAAAGGTAACATCCCTGCCCATGCCTGCTGGACCATGAGTCATCAGTAATATAAATATTTCCGCTGACCACCCTGTCCAACGAGACCAAAACATTGCACCAACATGGGACGCGTTTCAGCACTATTGATTGGTTCCTTCTTTACACCAAGAAGGAAGAAGGAACCAATTAGTAGTTCTGAAATGCGTCCCATGTTGATTACCTCACTTACGGTTGCGGTCCATGCTGGTTTTTGGTCCCCTTCCTGTTGACGTCATTTCTGGGATTTGCGGTCCAAGCTGTCCCTGGCTGGGCGGCTGAACTATTGGCATTCTCATAGCAGCGGCTTCCCTCTGCTGACCTCCTTGGGATTCATACTGCTGACAGGATTATTTCTGGGAATTTCAGAGATACATACTGGGACAAAACCTGATTCTGGATCACCTCCCTACCATACTCATGATGAGCTCCATTTTAACATTGATCTTGTAATTGTTTTTAATTGCTTTGGGATATTAAAAGTTTTAAACATATTGCACTTAGCGGCACCTCTCTTTTGTTTTATCTTTTTATTAGAGATCGCTTTGCTCTTCCGAGTACTGCCTTAATACTGCCTTAAAGTGTATGAAGAGCCCATGCCATTTGAATCTTACCTGCAATTGAATTTATCTTTGTCTGAATTTTATCTCCAATTAAGACAATCATCTGCCTAGTCTACTATTCAGAGTGCCCTACATACACATTTTTTCTATGGAAGGAGAAACTGTGGACAAGGAGCCAGTGGAATAGGCCACTTTGGCATCTGCGTTGGTGGGCAAACTATTATGAGCCTGGGCGACAGAGGATGAGGAGGATGAGGAAGGCTTTGTTATCCACTCCACCAACTCTTCTGCATGTTGTAGCTCAAACATGGCCAGCAGCAGAAAAAAAGGACAAGCATGACCCCCCTGCAGAGGATGCACCATGTCCATGAACACTACTGTTGACAGCAGACTCAGAGGCTGCTTGCCCTCTCTTAGTGGCCTATGAGCGTCTGCCTCTCCTTGGTGGCCTTCCGGACATGATGGGGATTTATTTTTTAACACCGCGATACACTGTATTATATACTCTGTACACCACCTGAAGTGTATTAGAAACTGTACACACTGTATTATATACTGTGTACACTGCCTGCACTGTATTATATACTGTGTACACCACCTGAAGTGTAGTATTTGAAACTTTACACACTGTATTATATACTGTGTACACTGCATGAAGTGTATTATATACTGTACACCACCAAATGCACTATATATATAGTCTACACTGAATGCAGAGTGCGAACAAACAAACTTACATTCGACTCCAACTGCAGGCTCATGTCTAGTGATAAATAACATGTACTTAGACTGGTCTGGAGTGATGACTAGGGTACCCCAAGGTGCTGTTTGGGACCAATTATGTTAAATTTTTTATAAATTATATAGAGGATGGTATAAATAGCTCGATCTCAGTTTTTGCAGATGGCACAAAAATAAGCAGGGCAATAACTTCACATTAGGATATAGAAATTTTACAGGAAGGCCTGAATAAAATATTGGGGTGGGCAACTTCATGGCAAATTAGGTTTTTTGTTGAGAAATGTAAATTGATGTACTTGGGGGCTAAAACATAAACGCAAGTTACTCACTAAGGGGGAAGTTCTGGGGGAATTAGGAATTTAGAAAGATCTGGGAGTCCTAGTAGAAGACAGACTGAGCAATAGCATGCAATGTCAAGCTGCAGCAATCAAAGCCAGCAGACTATTAGCATGCATAAAAAAGGGGATTTACTCCAGACATAAAATGAATATTCCCGCTACTTTATAAAACTCTGGTTCAGCCACATCTGGACATCTGGAGTATTCAGTCTCAGGGAGCGTAAAAGGACACCGGGCCACACAATGAGATTGGAGGAGAAGAGGTTTAACCTTTATGTGCGTAGGGGGGTTTTCAATGTCTGGGGCATAAGGATGTGGAACTCTCTTCCACAATTGGTGGTGTCAGAGGAGAGTATTGATATTTTTAAAAGACTCTTTGACGTGCATCTTAGTGAACACAATTTACATGGATATGGGAAATGATTATCCACACTGACATACATACACCTACACAGGTTGAACTGGATGGACTTCATTCAACCTTACTTACTATGAAACTATGAAACAGTGAATATGTAATTTCATGCCCCCTTCCTTTTCTAAATGAACATAGTGAACACACTCACTCACTGTTTTCATTCATAACTGAAGCATAGTAAAGTGTTTTAGTTACTAAGTAAGTGTTTACTATGCTTCAGTTTGTGAATGAACTGGAAGCCACTAGAGCACAGAGCAATTCCTATTCATTCACTGTCCAGTGCAGCTGAGGCTGCAGAGAAAGTCATGTGTGTTTGAGCTTTGGGGTGCACACCCTAATGCACTAGACGGTGCACACCTATGATATATATTGAGATTTAGATATAGAGAGATATATTGAGATATATAGTGTTCCCACACTCAGCGTGATAGACATTTTCCAGGGTGCCACGCATCTAGCTACTCCCTGAGTGGGTTAAGTTTTTTGTACAGTCTTTTTGGATCTCCATGCTTAAATACATTATCTCTTTAAATATGTTTATTATTTCTGTCATAATTGTTATTATCTTCTTATAGATATGTTTGTGTGCTCTCTAATACTCCTGAGGAAGCAGACATTTCTGCGAAACATGTCGAGAAGACATGGATGCATGTTACGTGATAGGTCTTAAGTATCAGCCTTTTCCCATCACTGCATTATTGTCCATTCAATAGAAAGCGCCTCTAGTTCCCCATTGGAACGGGGTACATCACGTCAGGGTACATCACCCTTAGGAGAGTACATATGATATGATGATTTATATTTGTATACTTTTTGTTCTGTTTCTTTATGGAATGTATTTTTGTATTGTGTAGACGCTTTCACGTCTTTTTACTATATATCATTAGAATATATTTTTTATTATAAGAGTTGGTGGTCTATTAAAGTCCCATTGAGGGGGGCATTTTTCTCTGTTCTAGTTCCCCATTGAGGCACAACTTGTTTTTATATATGTTTTTATGAAATTGTTGCAATAAAAATACTTTTTATAGACCACTTATGTGTTGATGTCCTTCTACAGTACCATTAAAGTCGATTATTGCCTCTAAAACAATACATTTGTCATAATAATTGCAACAGTCTTATTGAAATGTAAAGTTTTTTAGAGGAGGAATATAAGGTTCTTTTTGTATCACTTCAACATAACCTATCTGCTTATACTTTCATTTTAGTCCCCAAGTTCTAAGGGGAATCAATCATTTTCACTGATGATGGCCAAAAGAAATGAGTTTGGGTGTACCTTGAACCCATGTGAGCAAGCCTCCTAGGAAAGCAGTCCCCTGTACTGGGCTAATCATCAGCGACTGGGGCAATTCCTTTGTATGCAAGGGGCATGTATACACGTGGCTGTGGGTCAGAGAATGCCTCAGCAGCTGATGATTGGCCCAGTACAGTGACAGCTTCCTGGCAGGCTTGCTTATGTGGGTTCAGACTAGGATACAAACAAGTCAGATGGCCAAAAGCTTGCAACACCTCTTTGCAGTTTGGATTACTCTAGATGATTCTATAATGTTAAATTATGTGCAAACCCAAACACCACAGTTTCATATTAGCTTTACCATGTTGTTATAATTAAAAAAATCAATTTTCAATATTTTTTTTTTAATTTGCAGCTTTCATTAAATTTTACTTGGTGATTAGGGATGAGTATAAGCAAGTGGTCACTCCTGATTGTTCCTAAGCAATCAGCACCATGACAGCCCTGTTCAGTATATTCCCACCCCATAAAAAGGGATGTGGATGTTCATGACATCATTGAGTTAATAAAGCCACATAACAAAATTTGGACACGGTCATTGAAGAAATATGGACATGTGGCCATATTAGGTCAATACCACCCCTTTGTTACACGTGGAAATGCCTTAGCCCAGGGCCAGATCTAGTCTGGTCTAGAATTGATCTGGGGGCACAGTTTCATGACTTGGGAAACACTAGTATGTATTGGGCTGTCATTAGATTAGGGTGATTATACAGAACATGTGCCCCCTTACAGTAGGTGTCCCTCTAAGAGTCCCTCTTTACATCATGAGTACACATCAGCATGTCCTCATTTACATCAGGGTCCCCACCAGAGTCCCCCTTACATCAGGGTCCCCATCAGAGTGCTCCCTTACATCAGGTGTCCCCATCAAGAGCCCCCTTACATCAACTCTCCCCATCAGAGTGCCCCCTTACATGAACTGTCCCCATCAGAGTGCACTTTTGCATATGATAAGTTACCTCACCAGAGTGATACATTACATTAGGTGTCCAATTCAGAGTGTCCCTTTACATCAGATACTGTATCCCCATCACAGTGCCCCCTTACATGGATTGTCCCAATCGGAGCACCTCCTTACATCAACTGTCTACATCTGAGTACTCACTCACATCAATTGCCTCCATCAGACTGGCTCATGGATCAGTGGATGCACTCCCAGAGACCTGGGGGGTGCAACCAAAATCTGGTGGGGCGCAGCCCATCTCAGCACCCCCTTAGATCTGGCTGTGGTTGATTGGGCATTGATTTGGAGGAGTGACAGCTTGTATCTGGGTTCAATACAAACCTAAGTTTGGACCAAATCTGTTCTCATCCCTACTGGTGATCCTGCTTTGAAGCTCCTTGTTAAGGTACTTTCTCTTTTAGGGTGATAACAATCTGTCCATGTCTCCCAATTGTGTTCTTGCATTATATGAAACAGGCTTCTGATGGAGTCTGCAAATAGCTGTTTGAACATACTTTGCAGACATGATTCACTTTTGTCTCCATCAGAAAACCCACTGTGAGAAATGTCATGCAATTGTCACTGGAGTGCATACATGTAGATAGGGTTTAGCTGCCAATATGCTGTAGGAGATCAGCAGCACTGAGCTGTAACAAAGGATGAAAAAAGGTTAAACAAAACAAACACAAACAAAGCCACTATCGACCATGTCAACAAAAGGAGTGAAACAACACTTGTTAAAAACAACCCCATCCAGGTTGTAGACCTTGAATTGGTCATTAGAAATCCTATTTTCTTTTTGAAGAGGGTATGTACAGAGCTTTGTTGATCTGTATAGTGGTGGAGTCACAAAAGTTCCCTAGTGTACTTGTTAAGGGTGGAGACATAAACAGTTTTGCACTATCAACAGATTGAATAGTGAATTGTTATATTCTTTTACTTATATAGACTAACTGATCTTCGGAATTTGAAGTGCTCTCTGCCATTCTTTCCTTAGGTCCTAAATTGTTGGGAGTGTATATTTCCTTTGAGACAGACAAAGTGACTTTCCAGTGAAAAGTACAGACCCTGCATCCTGAATGGGGTTATTTAACAAGCACCATCTCACTTTTTTTGCTAACAAGATCTTTAGATCTGGTAAGTGGCTTTGTTTGTTTTATCCTGTACATTGGTCAAAATACAGTCATTGGTGGAATCATAAGGGCTCCTTGGTTAACCTGTTAAGGATGGAGGCATGAGGCCTCCTATGGAGAAAGACAGAAGCTTTGTCCTTTCAGTGTATTGAGGTATTCAGACAGTGGACTCTTTTATGTCTTCTATGTATTTTGAATATTTTGGCTTAGTGGTTAGCATGTCCACCCTGCATTTCCCAACCGCAGTAGCTGCAGTTAACAATTACAGCCCTGGAAATCAGACAGGACAGTACGCAAGGAACAGCAGGTAATATTTTTTAGCAGAAACATGTAACTAATCTATAGTGTACTATATGGTGCTGTATCCTAGTGGTTCTCAACCCTGTCCTCAAGTACCCAACAGGCCATATTTGCAGGTTTTCCTTGCACAGGTGCTTTAAATCAGAGTCAATGGCTTGGTATTTTGGACTGCTATTTTATCTAAGAGAAATTCCCAAAACATGGCCTGTTGGGGATATTTGAGGACAGGGTTGAGAACCACTGCTGTATCCCAAAAAATGTATATATAAAATTCAACTTTAAGGCTGGGTTCACCCTATTGCAAATTGGATGTGGGTTCCTCACATCCAATTCACAATAGCAGGAGATTTTGACCGGCTCTCTATAGAGCCGGTTCACATAACTCCGCTGCGGCTCTGGGGCAAATTTGAACAGGAGCCCTGTGCGTCCATTTTAGGTTTGAATTCAGACAAAAATTCAGGCTAAAATCGGATCTGAAACGGTGAACGGGGACGCACCAGACCCCTGCTGTGAGCCACATGTGAAGATAGTGTGAACCCAACATAAATGTTTTCCTTGGGTCCACTTCCACCCATGTTTCACTTACTCTATCCCTCCAAAGGTCTCCACTCAAAATACAGTTCCCACCTAGTGCAGCCTAAGTAAATTCTATCTATCTATCTATCTATCTATCTATCTATCTATCTATCTATCTATCTATCTATCTATCTATCTATCTATCTATCTATCTATCTATCTATCTCTCATTATATAAATAAAATCCACATGTTAGATAAATGGCACATACATACTAAAAGGGCCAAAGCTCCTTGGAAACAGCACATGAACTTTTCCTTACACTTACATTGAGAAAAAACAATACATTAAAGTGATGTTTTTTTTTTTTTTTTAATATAACAAACATGTCATACTTACCTGCTCTGTGCAGTGGATTTGCACAGAGCAGCCCTGATCCTCCACTTCTCGGGTCCCCTCCCTCCTGCCAGGTGCCCTCTGAGTAAACAGCTTGCTATGGGGGCACCCGAGCAGGCTCGATTCTGAGCAGCTTCTCTGCTTGTCGCCTCACACATAAAGCTGTGGCTTGGCCCCACCCTCTCTCTATCTCTCTTTTTTCTCATTGGTTCAATGGCCGTTGATTGACAGTAGCCGGAGCCAACAGCTCCCACTGCTGTCTCAGCCAATGAGGAGGGAGATTTCCCAGAGAACTGCGGCTCTCGTGCACATGGTAAGTATTAGGGAGGGCTGGGGGGATGCTGCACAAGGAAGGTTTTATACCTTCATGCATAGAATGCATGAAGGCAAAAATCCTTGAGACTTTAAAACCACTTTAACAAAATGCTGTTTAAGAGTTGTTAAAGTGATTGTAAACAATCGCCTTGTAAAATAAACCATTCAGTTTAAAAATAGAAATGAAATGCAAAACTTTTTTGTGTAGATATACAAAAAACATTTGCATAGTATAGATATACAAAAAAAGAGCTGGGGGAGGAGAAGCAGTAGCACTATGAGCTTCCCAGTGGCAGGAACACCGGGGATATCACATAAAGGAAGCAATACAAAGAGAACAGGATAATTTCTCATACAAGTAAATGGTAAATGGTACAGCAGGCACATATCAGGAATATAAAGTGTTGGGGTAACAAACACTTTAATTTTGTCAAAAAGAATATTCTGCTGTGTTTTACAGAAACATTTTGACCATTCACATCAAGTTCTGTCTGTCTTTAGAGGAGCTTACATTCTAATGTAGTTACCGCAAGGACATACATACAGACAAATTTACTAAGAACAGTTTTAGTTGGAATTATTTGGCCTACCAGTAACTTTTTATGTTTCAGGAGAAAATGAGAACTAAACAAACATCACACAGTCAGATAAAAACAAGCACTTAATTGCATTCATAGGATCATCTTATGTGGCAGATGAGGTTTAATGTTGAGAAATATGCACTTGGGGGCTAAGAATATGCATGCATCATACATGCTAGGGGGAGTACAACTGGGGGAATCCATGGGGGAGAAGGATCTGGGGGTTTTGGTAGATCATAAGCTTAATAATAGCATGCAATGACAAGCTGCGGTTTCCAAAGCAAGCAAAGTCCTTTCTTGTATTAAGAGAGGTATGGACTCTAGAGAGAGAGATATAATTTTGCCCCTGTTCAAATCATTAGTAAGACCTCATCTGGAATATGCAGTTCAGTTTTGGGCTCCAGTTCTCAAAAAGGTTGTCAGTGAACTGGAGAAAGTGCAGAGAAGGGCAACCAAACTGATAAGAGGCATGGAGGAGCTCAGCTATGAGGAAAGATTAGAGGAACTGAATTTATTCACTCTTGAGAAGAGGAGAATAAGGGGGAATATGATCAACATGTTCAAATATATAAGGGGTATATATAGTGAACTTGATGTTGAGTTATTCTCTTTACGATCGACCCAGAGGACACGGGGGCACTCTTTACATCTAGAGGAAAAGAGATTTCATCTCCAAATACGCAAAGGTTTCTTCACAGTAATGCCCCGTACACACGGTCGGACTTTGTTCGGACATTCCGACAACAAAATCCTAGGATTTTTTTCAGACGGATGTTGGCTCAAACTTGTCTTGCATACACACGGTCACACAAAGTTGTTGGAAAATCCAATCATTCTGAATGCAGTGACGTAAAACACGTACATCGGGACTATAAACGAGGCAGTGGCCAATAGCTTTCATCTCTTTATTTATTCTGAGCATGCATGGCACTTTGTCCGTCGGATTTGTATACACACGATCGGAATTTCCGACAACGGATTTTGTTGTCGGAAAATTTTATAGCTTGCTCTCAAACTTTGTGTGTCGGAAAATCCGATGGAAAATGTGTGATGGAGCCTACACACAGTCGGAATTTCCGACAACAAGGTCCTATCACACATTTTCCGTCGGAAAATCCGGCCGTGTGTACGGGGCATAAGAGCTGTGAAAATGTGGAATAGACTCCCGCCAGAGGTGGTTCTGGCCAGCTCAGTAGATTGCTTTAAGAAAGGCCTGGATACTTTGCTAAATGTACATAATATAACTGGGTACTAACATTTATAGGTAAAGTTGATCCAGGGAAAATCTGATTGCCTCTTGGGGGATCAGAAAGGAATTTTTTCCCCTGCTGTAGCAAATTGGAGCATGCTCTGCTGGGGTTTTTTGCCTTCCTCTGGATCAACTGAGGGTATAAAATTGGGTATATTGGATTGTACGATATTTTTTATTTTATTTATTAATTGTTTTTAAGGTTGAATTGGATGGACTTGTGTCTTTTTTCAACCTGAATAACTATGTAACTATGTAAGTATAGTTTTACACTAATGAGGCATGTCAACTAGCTACAATTGTGACCTTCTGAGAATTGTCCAATACCTACCTAGTTATAGGTCGGTTAAGCATAAAAGATTATATTGGATATAAAATGAAATGGTAATACATTCCAAATATCAGGTCAACAGGAATGCGGAATTAGCATTTTGTGCTATCTGGTCATTGATGAGTACTTAATGATAGGATTTGCTTCTTCTTTTTTTTCTCTCTTCTCGACCTATTCTTTTACTTTACCTATGCACAATGAATGGAGAATTGAATAAGTGGCACAGGAATGTCCTTCTAAACAGTGGTGTCACTAGGGTTGATATCACCTTCCCCCCTCCCCCGGGGCTTTCTCCTGCCATAGTGCCCTGCAGGGCACTGGGCAGGCTAGTTTTGGGCTGGTATCACATGGTCACTGTGCCCCTGTAAATGATACAGTTGGATATCACTACATACTTGATCCAGGGCTATCTTTAATATTGCTTGGACACTGGGCAAACATTTTCTTGGCCCCCCCTGCAGACATACTACAGGAGATGGTCAGAGACTGCAGGCATGGTACTAGAGACAGTCAGAGACTGCAGGCATGGTACTGGAGACAGTCATAAATTGCAGCCATGGTACAGGAGACGGTCAGAGACTGCAGGCATGGTACAGGAGATGGTCAGAGACCGAAGGCATGGTACAGGAGACAGTCAGAGACTGCAGGCATGGTACAGGAGACCATCAGAGACTGCAGGCATGGCACAGGAGATGATCAGAGACTGCCGGCATGATACAGGAGATGGTCAGAGACTGCAGGCATGGTACTGGAGACAGTCAGGGACTGAAGGCATCTTACAAGTACTGTGGATGGTGTGGTGATATTGCAGTCGGTTTACAGAGCTTTGGGAAGCCTGTCCTCCCTCCTTCTAGAATACACCTGTGTGATCCCTACCCCCTCCCCCCTCCTTTGTGTGCAGCTATAGCTTGAGCTCTGCTCACTCACATTAGCAGTGTCTCCATATGGATTGCAGGCAGGACTCCTCAAACTCCCAGCCATTCAGCTCAACAGCAGTGTGTCGCGGTCCAGATAGCAAATCTCCTCAGACTCCTTGTCCTTCCATTGTCAGTGGGAAGTACAACACTGGAGGTGGTGGAGCAGCTCAGGAGGAGCAAGTTACATCTTCCTCCTCTGAATGCCAGGGCCTCCATGCACCTGATTGGTTGCTAGGATTCAAGGCGGGCCCAGCAACCAATCATTTTGAGAGGCAGAATTTGAACGTGCTGGGAATCTGCCACTGATGCAGGCTTTTACACTAAGTTAAAGATAGCCTTGAGTGTCACCCCCTCTGGCAGTCCACTGCTTCTAAACCTGGCTATACACTAGATTTTCAACAACAAAAAAAAATGTATTTGCTTTTGAAATCCTGCTACTTCAAATGTTCTCGTCCCTCGTCAAAAACAAATGCCAATTTGACCCCACAAAAATTCAGAAAGTCAAACAAACATTCTTAAAATGAAAAGTTACTAACAAAATTCTACTGATGTACAGCTAGCTTTGAGCCTTGTACACACTGGTCAAATGTTGGAAGACATTGGCCGGTTTAATAAAAATCGACCGACATTCAGCCCATGTGTGTGTCGATTGGGAATGCTGGAAAACCAGCAGCCGACCATCTCCCGATCAGTGCTCTAAGCCAATGGCAGAGAGCATTGATACCCATACACTTGGGTAGAATGTTGGGAGACATCGGCCAGTTCATTAAAAACCGTCCGACATTCTGACTGTGTGTGTCGGTCTGTCAGACAGAAGCCGACCGTTTAGCCGGCTTCTGTTTGACGAGCATGCTGGAAAACCAGCAGCTGACCAATTCCTGATCAGCGCTCTAAGCCAATGGCAGAGAGCGCTGATCAGAATGTTCTGGTGGAGGGGCCATCCCCCTGTTAGAACACAACAGCTCACTGTACTAACTTTGCATAGTTAATACAGTGGCTCTGACTGGAGCTGGCAGGTTTTTTTGTGTTCAACCTGCTGCATTGAACGCAAAAAAACGTGTAGAGTGTGCCAGGCTTTAGACTGGTATCTTCAGTGGTCTTCAGCTACACTGATATTAGAGAGTGCATATTATCTATAGGAAAAATGTTTTGATGGAGTGACAGAACAAAAAAAAAAATATCAAATATGTCTCACTAATGTGACAGCTCTAATGTGACATGCCCTGCTGCTGGACAATTTTACACCGCTGTGTCATCTGCAGTTCATTTTTAATGAGAGCTTGAACAAAAGTCCCAAAATACATTTTTGAATAACTTTCCTGTTTCAAATAAAAAGCTGCATGCAACTGGTTTAAGTGACTGACAGAACAATAATACAAACACACATTTGAAAATACATATAAAAGTACACATTTTTGCACTGTTGTGACATCTCTACTGCACTCAGGGCAGCTGTTAGAAATCCCCCCCCCCCCGAAAAAAAAGTCATTATTACCAAACACAAACTTTACATACCGTATTTATTGGCGTATAACACGCACCCTAAGTTTAGGATCGAATTTTAAGGAAAAAAAATTTTAAGAGGGAAGTTTAAGGAAAAAAACTTACATTTAAATGCCCATCAATGCAGCCTCATCAGTGTACATCTGAAGCCTTGTCCAGTGTCATTGCAGCCTTGTCAGTGTCATTTGCAGCCTTGTCAGTGCAGCCTTGTCATTGCGGCCTTGTCATTGCAGTCTTCCAGTTTAAAAATGGCGCCGCCGAGATACAGAGCCGGATGTCCTGTGCATCTCGGCGGCTCTCGGGTCCTCTCGGCGGCTCTTGCGTCCTCTCGCCGGCTCTCGGGTCATCTCGCAGTCCCGAGCGGAGCTGAGTGTACTCGGCTCGGCTCCGCTCACAGCCACACCCAGTCCCTGTGTTATGTCCATCATAGGGCGGGACTGGGCATGACTGTGAGCGGAGCTGAGCCGAGTACACTCAGCTATGTATCTCGGCAGCTCGGTCCTCCGCTCACAATCAGCGGGGGATCGGCGAGATCGGCGGGGATCGGCGTATAACACACACCCATGATTTTCCCCTGATATTGTAAATACGGTAACTTACAAAATTCCTGCTAAATCTAAAAGATAAACTGTATTGAGGTAATAAAAAAAGTTTTGTGTGTAAATGAGGTCTTGGAGCTCATTCACATAAGGTGCTGTGGCCTGTACAGTGTGAATCACTTTTTTCTATGTTGCTGGAGCTGTGTGCAGGCAGCTTATGTTACACTATGGGGTCACAGCAGCTGTATGAACACAGCCACAGCCCTAGTATGACAGGCTTGTAAATGCAGGTGTATGGCCTCCAAACACAGAGAGCATGTATTTGGGGCCACTCACCCACACCTGCACACTTAAAGTAGGACCTGCAGCTGCTACATCCTCATAGAGTAACAGATTACTCCAGTCGTACAAACAAACTGCTCATTCACACTGCATGGGCCTGAGAGTCTGCGTGAATCTGTCATTTTTAATTATTTTTTATGAAATTACCCAACTTTTTAAAATTATTTTTTACAATTTTTTTTTTTACATTTTTACAAATTTTTTTAAAAATGTTTTTCTCTTTTACAAAGCTGTTGGGAGAGAGAAGCCAGCTGTGCTGTAGGATGGGGGCACACAGCAGGGGGAATCAGATGTGGGCAGGACAGAAAGGGGGATCAGTGTGGCTGGGGGGTCAATTACAGGATCATGGCCCTTAGTGTCCCTCCTTGCAGCAGCTGAAAGCTGATGAGAGGGAGAGAGGGAGAAACTGGCTTTCAGCTGCTGCAGAGAGGGGCATTGTTCCTGTAATTGCCCCCTCCCCTGCCACACTGATATGTTGTTTCTTTACAGGAAATGTTAGTACTATGAGCCATGCAGTATGTCTTATATTTGAACACAAACAGAAATTTGTGATACAGAAGTGTGAAGATTTACTCTGCTATAGGCTGTAAATATAGGTCAACATATGAAACCATGAAACTACATGATCAATTAACATCTTAGGCAAGTGAAAACACAAGGTGCAGGTAGGAAGTTTTATAATGCCTTTAAAGTAACAAAGTAAGCTAAATATAAATCTTGTTTAAAATGTTTCCTCCCCCCTTCTGCTACATATGCTGCATACCATTTATAAAAGAGAGCAGTGTAAAAACCTTTTCTTTAATTTGTTTCAGTGCAGACACATGATCCAGAAGCAGCAACTCCCTGGTGTCAGGGAGCACTTGGCATCAGAACTTGATTCCCCAAGCTATGACGACACTAACCCTGGAAGCTTCTGGATCAAGTCACCTCATCATAGCAAATCAAGGAAAAAAGGTATTTACGCTGCTCACTGCTCGCTTATTAACAGTATACAGCATATTTGGGCGGGGACACATTTTTAACAAGACTTATATTCATCCTATACTTCCACTATATAGTATACTATATACTATAAAGTATCCTATACTTTAAAGGATGTGTGTATTTTCAATGTTGCCATTGAAACTGTTTGAAAAAGTCCCTTGTATGATATTTTTAAAATTGTTTTTCATTGGTACATTTCCCCCATTTACCCAACTTCCCTTGCCTTTTTCTGACAGTTGTTTGCCTATTAACTTTAAAAATGGCCAGAATATAACAAGAGATCACACTCACAGACACATACACACACACACAAACAGACACCCATAAATTTCAGTGGGATGTTCCTTCGGGTTTAGGTTGGTCAAGTTTTGAATAAGAGTCGCTGAACCCTTGGTGAATTGATCCTGGACACATTTACCCATCACTACTAAAGACCACCTACTATAGCAGCAAAATATTGTACTAGTGCATATTTTTATTATTTGTTTGTCTTTTCATTTCTGTGAAATAAAAAGTATTTTTTTTTCGATGACAGTGGATATCCTGTTTTTCACTATGTAGTATTGTTCACATAAATGTAACACTGTGTATAAATATTCCTAATTGTTTTAAATAGTTATTTTATACTTTTAAAAATATTACATTCTCTGCATGTTACTGCAGTGTAAATTAAAGAGCACATATCAGAGCAGGGTGTGTGAAACCTAAGACTGCATAACTTGAAAAAACAGAAAAGAATTGGTTCAATTACTGCGTATTCAATGCCATGCTTTTCTTTAGAAGTTGGGTATGGGTCACGACAAAGGTCATGCACCATGTAATTATCCTATTAACATTGTCCACTTCAGGTTAGGATACAAAGAACACATTGCTTAAAAATGAAGGTTTAAACCAATTTGTAAACCTTAATTCATAGGCATACTTCCCAGCCAGCTGAGATTTACTGCACTGTTAAAAGATCCAGCACACACAAACTCACAGTTAAAAGGCACAGTACAGTTAGGTTCCTAAAAAAGCTTTTGATTCTATTCGCTGCACTAAAACAAGAGTGACTGCAGCATCTGGATTATTTTCTCTGCTTTCTATGGCATGTTCCCCTAGAATGAGGCTGTTTGATAGCTTAGCCAGACACAAGTGATTATAGCAAATAATCGATGGCTAGTGGAATGATTATGCTATCGGTCTCATCCTACAGAGATTTTGCAGCTTTCAGGACAGCCTTAGCTACAGCAGACTGAGTAATTATTACTGGGGCAGGTTAACTGAGCAGTTAACCCTGCACACACTCACATACATACAAAAACACAAACACACACACACAGTACCCTCCAACCACGTATTTTAAAAGGAAACACACTATTCACAGCACCTACTGTTGCGATTCTGGCCCTTACAAATTGTCACTCACTGCCAGGTGCAGACAGGAATATCAAGCTCCATTCAGGCTAGTATAGCGCATAAGCTCATATGCAAAAATCACACTTTTTTTGCATGTACATGAAATGTGCAATAAATGCTTCTTGTGCTTGTGGTGCCATTTATTGTTAATGGCACCTCAAACACACCAAGCAAGAAGAGCATTCTTGCATGTGGAAAAACAGGCAAGCATGGTAATAAAATCTCGTAACAAGTGAATCTTGAAAAGGTACATGAGCTTTTTTGCTACCCATAGGGCAGCCCACTGAAATGAACAGGCTGTCCTACTCGCAATGCGTGGCAATGAGAAAATGGCCATTGTTGCACTACACTAGTCTGAATGGGGCTCCACAGAGTATACTTTAGTTCCTCAGAAATTCAGAGTTCTTTCAATTCTAGATAATAAAGCATTCAGAGATTCAGCTTCACAATTTTAAAATATTGTTTTGAAAAAGTGAAAAGAAAAACGGTGCAGTAAATATTAACAGCAAAGATAATAAAAAACAAATGTAAGCAATATATGTAGGCAGTCCTGGATGGAAGTGGAAGAGGATGGAAGAGGATTTAGGTAAATATGTAGTACAAAAAAATTAGGACTTTTAAGGTACTGATAATTACACAAATATTATTAAAATGTAACCATTTTTAATTGTATTCAAAAGTAACATCAGGTCCTGCTTATGTTGGTAGTATATCCACATAAGGTAGATTTAAATGCAGGTCTGTAATATTAAGATATATCTAGTTATTATAATTGTGGGTTATACATTGTATTTTATAGTTGTCATTATAGTTGTCATTATCTATATTAAATGGGTCGCCATTACTTGCCCAAGCTGTGAATCAAAGGCAAATTGACTATACAAATGGTCTAACATGACCATAATCAATTTACATATCCCTATAATGGCAATATGTCTCTTGTTTCTGATCTTAATATATTAACAATTCGATTAGATCAGGTTGAGTCAGATTAATATTCAATAGCGTATACCTTTTTGGGAGGGTAAATCATACAAAAACTGTTTCTGCATTAAATAAAGATCAACAAAATCTGTAGTGCAATAATAGTTAATTAATTTTGAAGAACTTACAGAGTTTTATGAGATGGTTGCCATTGTAGCTCCCTTGTGGCTCCAACAAAATAACATTTTGTTTGTTTGTATGCAGGCTGTAGCATTGGAAGACAGAGAAGTTCAGACTCCCCATCCACCAGAATGGTAAGGGGGAGGTGACAGAGTTGCTTTATGGAAAACATTGTACAGTTTCTGAAAATGACAACGTCTTATGCAAAATTATGAATTTTAATTTAAATATAATATAGCATTTGGAATGGTCTCCCAGTATGCCTATTAACCAGTTCATTTAATTGCACTGGTCACACAATTCCACATTTACAAAAACAGTGATGGTGGTTATACATTGCCCCATTCCTTTCCTGTATAGTGCTTTCTTAGGAAGTGATACCAAGCATTTCTCAAATCAGAAAAAAGTTTTAAAAAAATAAAAAAATACTAAATGCTGCACCAAGCTCCGCTCTAGAAAAAGTTCTAAAGCTTCTTTGGGGTGATTGCTGCGTGTAGGGCAGCCCATTCAGGTGGACGGGTTGCCCTATGTGTGATGAGTAAAAATGCTCCAAAACACCTCCCCCCTCGTTAAAAAAAACCAAAACAACAAAAAACGCATGTGGGAATGCGAGTTCCCGCTATGCAAAGATGTGAACGGGGCTTGACAGCTGAGTGTTTCTGTCCACTCCCTTCATACACTATGCAATCTGATTGTGTATTTAGTGAGAAGGGTGATCACTTATTGATTGCATTTCATTTAAAAAACGTGCAGCTGGTAGTGGGAGGGTGGATGATGCAGGGTGTGTGCTAATGAGGTCAGCTGGTCAACTCCTTCCTGTGTCATGACCTACCGTCTGTAAGGACGTAAGACAAAAGCAATATATACGTCTGTAAACATGGATGGAGGACAGTAAGGTACGTGTCTGTAAATTTTATGGAAAGCTTTGATATTTTTGCAAAAAAAGTACATGAATGCTATATTGCATATACATAGAGGAGCTGTTATATACTCCACGGTTTAGGAGATATTTACAATAAATATGAGCGCAGATGAGTACGGCACATCATGCCATTTCTAATAGGGGTCATGCCGTGACTGGTGGCTCCCACACGCATGTGACTCCGGCCAGTCACAGAGCCAGACTTCGCGGCCCTGGAAGGAAGAGGGGTTGAAGATGGTTGAAGATGGCTGCTCACTGCTAGTGGGGACAGCAGTGACATTGCAGGCTTCGATTTCAGGTAAGTGACACATAATGGGCTACTATGCGATGCATAGTAGCCCATTATGCTTTACCTTTGCAGGGAAATAAAGAGGAAGTAAAACCCACCAGGGTTTACTTCCTCTTTAAAACTGAGCTCTGGTCAATTATGAAAACCCCTTTGGTATTCCCTTTCACACAGTAATGCTGACAATGCACACACAGAATTTCGTCCGTTTGCAGACTGAACGATTATTCTTCAGTCAAAAGCGAATTGGCCACTAACAGAATAAACTCGTTTCCATGATTGTTTCCATGATCATAGTGATCGTTGGACAACAATAAAAACATATATAGATTATACAAGACAGAATATTCTTTTTGTTTCGATTACAACATACACGTTATATATGGGATTGCAGGCTGCAATATTCCAATAAAAAACAAAAAACACCAAAAGAAATGGAGTAAACATGGCCACAGCACTTTATTGGTTTAAATAATTAACAAAATGAATTTATAAAATCTTTCAAGATATGCATTTGAAACAATGAATCTGCTTAGTCCACATGACTCAAGCATAAATTAATCAAAATTATTAAACAACAGTCCCCCTTAAAACAAGGTGACAATCCTCTTAAAGTGCCATGGAAGAAGGATGGGAGGGAGGGAAGCTTGCAGTGTTGCTGCCGACCACTCTGAGTGAAGACTTATGAGAGAAAAGAAAAAACCTTTTATAGGAGATTTCAAGATTCTGGAAGGTCCTGGAAGAAACTAGAACTTTCTTAAAAGGGAAATAAAATAATAACGTACAACTGAGGCAAAAATTGTTGCTGCCTTAAGCATTAGAAGGCATACTTAAAGTGCCTTCTAATGCTTAAGGCACTGATGCTGAGGCAAAATGCTGTTACCATTTTAAGCAATAGGAAAGCAGCCGCAATGCCATGAAAAGTGGGCCCAAATGAATTGAGCCTCCTTTTTCCCATTCTAGTTGAAACGGCAAAAGTTCTTGCTTCGAATCCATCAACATTAGCCTGGCCCATAGTCAAATTCGTTGGTAAAGTTGGGTCCACTAATGGCATGATTGTCGAACGATTTTTCCGAAAACGACCTGTTTCGGATGAAATTCTGTGTGTGTATGGCCAGCATTAGCATCCATACTTCCCCAGCTTTGCTCTTTCACACCTGCCCCATCCCCATAATGTACAATTGCAGGAACCCTGTCCAAACTTGTACCATACTTGTCCAACGCTGACAGCAGTAAAAACACACTATTTCTAATTCTTTACCTTATCTTTTAGAAATACAAATAAGGATTTGGACTCCTTTGTTAGCAATGCACCCAACTTGAATTTGGAAGCTTTGGTTGCTTCAGTTTGGCATCTATGGCCAGCTATTTTAGTCCTATTTTACTGCTAAATTGCTGGCTCTTTCTTTGCTCTCATGTTACTTATTGAAGATGAAATACTACAAATTCATGTATAATAGGCCATTGGTAGTGGCACCTATTTACAGCACCATGTTACCTCTTCTATTCATTAGCAATACATTAAACTACCTTTGATCTTATCGTGAAAAAGATATCATACTAAGATAATCATTATTTAAATTCATTAGCCCGTTTGACTGTTTGATTCTACACAGCAGTTAAATCGATTATGATTGTGCAATCCAAAGGTACAATGTCAACTGCATTCCGAAAACTGTCTTTACAACTCCAGATAACATCACAGAAAATCCTAAGAGAGTCAATATGCATTTTTGTAAGAAGCACTTGAACTTTCTTCAGTAAATGCTGATTCCTACCCAACCTCCAAGTGCAGACTGAAAAAAAGAGAAGATCAAAAGAAGAATGACAAGTGGGCTTAGCAAATACACTCACTACTAGAGTTCAGTATTTGCTGTTCTCTGGAAAAACAAGCAATTATGGCATTTAATTTACTGTAAGGGCTGGGAACAGCAGTGATACTATTATCTGGATGTAAGCATGAAAAATATTCTATGTTGATTTATTTACAACATGATTTTACCAGATGACTGTTCAGCACCTGTTACAGTATCGGATAGATGAACTATTACCATTTGTTCACAGAAAATATATGATTATTTATGTAATGAAATCTAATATGTTTGGCTGGATTGGTTTTGTATTGCAGTACATACAAAAGAAGATGTAGTATTTCAAAAGTGATTGCATTTTTGTTCTAACATGCAAGTATTATTCCTTTCATATGTAATCATGTAATTTATATTCATCTGAATATTTTCTTTTCACATTTAAAATTCTAATCCATAGGGTGAACAAGAGATAATTTTATGCTATCTCATTTCATCTATTTGGCTGTCTTTCTAACATCCAAAATATACATCTTTCTTACTTAGGGGAAATATGAGGGCTGCCATTACATGCTTGTCGGCCACCTGCTGCTGTCACTGAGCTCTGTACATTGTTTTTACATTTACCTATGCACAGCAGTCCAGCTAGCAGGCACGTGGCAGAGAATAATTATGGCTAAAAAGAGCAACATGGGGTTTTCATTAAAAGTATAATTTGTATGTACTAACATATTAAGTGGTTATATTACTAGAAGAAGTAATGCAACTAATAAAAGGAAAAATTGAATGCATTTTTGTATTGATTAATGTATCTATCACCATTGCATCCTGATTTGTGTTCTGTCACTTGCTGGGACCTATAGTCCACCTTCTATTCTTGCTGGATTGTTATTGGATTTTTTAGAACTTTTCATTGCTATAAAATTTACATGCACTGCACTTTGTTTTTACTATGTTTATTTGGATTATGTGATGATCTCTTGTGCATAGCTGCATTATTTTTAATAGTTAGGATTTTTTTTGCGCTGATTGATTTGATAATTTTGTATATCTTTAAATGTATTTTAAATTCAAGCATTGTAAGTACTTGAATTTGACTGAGTTTGAGCCTTTTGCAGTCACTGTACAGCAGGGGTCAGACTGGGAGAGAGAGAGAAGCAGAACAAAAAGTGAGTTGGTTATGCTGCAGTGCACAGAGCATGCTAATGGAAGGCAAGAGCAGAGTGACAGAGAGATCATCAGTCTGCTACTTTTGTTGTCACTGTTAAATACAGGGTTGGAGTGGAACAAGACCTGTTAGCATTATTGAATTGCAGTAGAGAACAGCCAGGTCTTTTCTCCTGTCAGACAGAGCTGTGTTCTAGTAGAGCCTTGTAAATCTCGGGATTGCATGGACAGGAATACAAATCCTTTGCCAGGAAAAACATTTTCCTTTTATATGTATTTATCTGTATATTTAGCTATTTTCCTAGAGTTTAGCTTTAAGTTAAAAAGTAAGCTATATATCCCCAAAAAATGTTACCAGAGATTTCATATTTTATACAATCAGTGAAATAAATTTAACTTAGAAACATTCTTAAAGCGGAGTTCCACCCAAAAGTGGAACTTCCGCTCATTTGTCTCCTCCCCTCTCCGGTGCCACATTTGGCACCTTTGGGGGGACAGGATACTTTGACTTCTGGAAGCCACAGCTGCGGCTATAGAAGTCACTGCTTGGCACCCTCCTTCTCCCCGTGTCGCTGGGCCAGTAGGAGAGAGGAGTGGAGCCTCGCACATGAGCAGTAGGGTTCCCGGCGTGAAGCTGTAAGGCTACACTGCCAGGTTCCCCTACCCGCAATGGAGGTGGCAGCACCCGACAGCTGATGGAAACATCAGCAGTGCCAATATCGCTGGACTCCAGGACAGGTAAGAGTCCTATTATTAAAAGCCAGCAGCTACAGTATGTGTAGCTGCTGGCTTTTATTTTTTTTTTAATTTTTTTTGCAGCAGTGGGCGGACCTCCGCTTTACGGTTAGTACACACTGGCCAAATATCATCCGGTTCAAAAGAAAATGGGAACAGCCACATCCATAGAAAATCCATGGGGAGCTCTCATGTGGCAGCACCCCTGGCAGAAAAAGTTATCTTTTTTTTTTCTTTCAAAATATTTTATTTTTAAAATTCATAGAATACAATATGATACATTTAATAATTATTTTAAAGGTTCATTAACAACAGTAAGCTATTAACCAATGGGGATAAAATAAAAATGGATATTCCAATCCTGTTAGGCCAGCTTAATAGGTAACCTGGTCTGGTGGAGAGCACTTAAGGAAATAGAGGGATTCCCAACCCCCGGCACCCCTAACGGGATCATACTGTGCCAAAGGAGTGAACCCTCCACCTCCTGGTCTAAAAATGTTTTGACATAAATATCCAGTCTAACATGAAGGAAGATAAGATAAACTTATCTATAAATGTTGATATAATAAATTAAAATTAGA
The DNA here is from genome assembly GCF_042186555.1 of Aquarana catesbeiana. Classification (NCBI taxonomy): domain Eukaryota; kingdom Metazoa; phylum Chordata; class Amphibia; order Anura; family Ranidae; genus Aquarana; species Aquarana catesbeiana. The sequence goes on from NC_133328.1 coordinate 282,257,570, forward strand.
GATAAGAATCCTCAAATGTCATTTCCAGGTGTCCTCAAAACATATAGATAAAAGGACAGAAAAAGAGAAGGAAAAGAAAAGGAGAGAAAGAAAGGTATATGGGTCTATCCTAATGCTTAGAAGGAGAGAGGGCCGGTGTGACACCATGCAAAATAGAAATCCCTATGTATTTAGCCCAAGGATCCCAGATTTTTTCAAACTGTGGGGTCCTAAGATGCTTGCCAATTTTTCTTGGGTCATTATCCAGGAAAATTTTCTTATGACCTCTGACAAGAAGGGCCTAGGTTTCTCCCAAGCTTTCGCTATTATAAGCTTGACTGATGTGAGTATGAAGTGAATTATTTTTTGTGTGTGCTTGGGAATGAGAGGTATGTGGGCATTTAGAAAAGCTACAAGAATGGACCTAGGAATCTGATGACCAGTCACCTTAAATATCATGTTAAAAACTTTTTTCCAAAATGGTCGGATCCTAGGACATCCCCACCAAGTATGAACTATTGTTCCCAATAATTGACAACCTCTGAAACAAGTTGGATCTGCAGTTGGATATATGGTTGCAAGCCTGGTGGGGGTTAAATACCACCTGGTTATAACCTTAATGTTAGCTTTCATCAGGGAAACATTAAGAATTCCCCTGAAAGATTTTGAGTAAGCCGTATACCAGGTTGCTATGTCCCAACCGAATAGAAGATCATTTTCCCAGGCCTCCATATAGGAGGATTTAGCTGTAGGGTGAGTGAGGCACGAGTAAATCACAGAAATTCCTCCTTTTTGTTCCATATCTTGTTCACACCAGATCTCAAATTTTGTGAATTGGAGCGGAAGGGGTTTATTCTTCCAAATTTGGTGTAAGAATTTAGAAATGAGATCGAAATAGAGTCTTTCAGAATCTGGAAGTTTCAGCGTATTGACGCAATAGATAAGGGTTATGGGCTTTCAAGATTTAAAGAAATGTCCTATACGATATAGTCCCTTGTCCATCCACCATTGGAATGTTTTTCTATCTAAGACTGGGGGGAAGTCCGGATTATTGAATAAGTGTGATAGGGAACGTCCTGTCGAAATGAGAGTCGGGTGATTTCTGAGGCTATCCCAAAGTGTGCAAGATTGGGACATAGTTGGGGCCATTATTGGAGGTCTTTTCTTAGGTGGACACCATAATAATTAATCCAAGGATAAGTGGGGTACTGCCTGTTGCTCTATATTGATCCAGTCTGGTTTTTCAGGCTGTGAGTAAACTATGGCTAATTGAGCCAGTCTAGCGGCTATATAATATTTGTGAAGATCAAGAAGACCTAGTCCTCCCTTACTTTTATGGTGAAATAAGGTGTGTTGGTGTATTCGATAGCCAGAGGGACCCCATGTGAATTTGAGAATCTTGCTCTGGAGTTTTTTTCAAATGAGATTTATTAACTGGAATGGGAAGAGATCTAAAAAAATATAAAATTCTTGGGAGTAAAGTCATTTTAATCGAATTGATCTTACCTAACCAGGAGAGTTCATGTTTGGACCAGGTTTTAAGGTCATTTTCTAATTTCTTATATAAAGAGGGATAGTTGTTTGTGTAGAGATTTTCGAAGCAGGCAGTAAGTGTGATACCCAGGTATTTGATGGAGCTGTCATTCCAATCAAATTTGAACGACTGTTTCAACTGAGATACAGTTGGTGGGGGAGCGAAACATTAAGGGTTTGGGATTTTGTATACTTGACCTTCAGGCCTGTTATTTTATAAAATTTATTATGGGTCTGACATATGTTTGGAAGGGAGGTCAATGGAGAAGTCATGAATAAGAGAAGATCATCTGCAAAGAGTCCACATTTGTGAGTTTGATCTCCACAGGATACCCCTTTAATGTTTGGATTGTGGCCAATGTCTATTGCCAAAGTTTCTATAGAAATGTTGAATAATATAGGGGAAAGCGGACATCCCTGTCTTGTTCCCCTGGCTATATTTATTGGTTTCGAATAATGTCCTTGTAGACGAATTAGCGCTTTAGGTTGCGAGTACAGGGATTAAAGCAGACCTGTGAAGCACCTACCAAAGCCCCAATGTTCTAAAAGGGTGAAAATGTATTGCCATGAAATTGTATCAAAGGCCTTTTGCAGGTCAAGTGATAAAAGAAGCCCCTCCTGTCTCACTCCTCTCCCCCAACCAGAAAGTTATGATTTTATCCTTTCCTCATGCTTGATTAGTATTGGATTGGTTCTATCCTTTTTAGAAGGATGGATAAAAGATGTACACTGTAAATATAGAGATAGATGGATAGATAGATCCCTGTTACAAATGATACCATCCAAGAATTTTTTCCCCACATATTCTTTTTCAGTCGCCACCACCATGAGCACACTTCTTTGCAACACATCGGTGTGTGCTCCCCCTAGCTGAGACAAAGAATCCTTCAGAGGTATACTCAATGATTAACTATCATTTCAGAACCATGAACACGTTTAACAATTGTCTTTCTGTGTCTCTCGTTGTTCGCTGGCTTATTTCATTAATCCCCTGAGTATTTAGCAGGTCAGGGGAAGGAACCAACAACGTGTTTGTTCTTTGTGGTGAGGACTGAAAAAGAATACCTGGCCACAATACCTGTATCATTTTATCTGAAAGTGCACCCTTCATTAAAAAAACTCTGCATTAAGTCTTCAAATGTGGACTCAATGAAAATACCATCGCTATACCTTTAAAGAAACACTGCCAAGTGTCTACAGCTTTAAAGGTTTTACTTACCTGCAGGAGAAGACGAAATATACTCACCATTCCAACAGGCAGTGTCAGGAAAAGCCCTCTTGCAAATATCCCAGCAAACTGAAGATTAAAGGAATGCCTGTGCATAGAAGCGCCATCCGGCGCTCGCGTGTGCAATAGCGCCAATAGCGCCAATAGCGCGCACGGGCGTACGCGCATGCGCAATAGCACCAATAGCAGCGCGCGCGCCCCCTGTGACAGCACTTGGCGCCAAAGAGACTATTTAAAGGGGACTGTTCCACTGCTGCCTTGCTGTCCGGTCTACAGCATTCCTGAAGACCCCTAGTGCCCTGTTACTTTGTATTTGCTACCCGATACCTGTTGGACTGTTCCTGACTACTCTGTTTGCTGCCTGCCCTGATCCTGGCTTCTGGACTTTGACTACTCTGCTTTCTGCCTGCCCTGATCTCAGTGTTTGGACTTTGACTACTCTCCTGGATTTACCTTCTGTACCTGATCTGCCCGCCTGTATTTGACCCGGCTTGCCTGTACCCTGCTGTCTACATCCTGCTGCTAGACTACAAGACACCTCCCTGCTGTCTACATCCTGCTGCTGGACTACAAGACACCTCCCTGCTGTCTACATCCTGCTGCTGGACTACAAGACACCTCCCTGCTGTCTACATCCTGCTGCTGGACTACAGGACACCTCCCAGCTGACTACCTGATTCAGCTCTCTGCTCCAGCCTTCCAGTCAGGCACTTGTGCTCCTTCGCACTCTCGAGCCCCTGTCATCACTACCAGGGGTTCCCGAGTCGGAGGTATACGAAAGGCCGTTCCCTGCATTCCGGGCTCTACCTACCAGGTACGTGACAGTACCGGACAGCCATGTCCGAGCCCACGCAGGGGACGTCGCCCATGGAGGACTTATGCCGTCATCTAGCTGGACTTACACAAGCTGTCAAAGACTTACAAGACGGTTATAAACAACTAGAGGAGCGTGTCCAAGTTCTCTCTAACCCAGCTCCGGGTCCACCTGCTGCTCCCTCTGTGGTCATGCTGCCGCCTGAACCCAAAGTCCTACACCAGAAAGGTTTTCCGGGGACCGCAGCAAGTTTAGAGCATTCCGTAATGCCTGTGAACTCTTCTTTGCATTACAACCCAGGACTTTTTTCTTTAGAAACCACTAAAGTAGGGTTTGTCATCTCCCTCCTACTAGGCGAACCTCAGGCATGGGCCCATCGACTTCTGGAGCAGAAGAACAATTGCCTCAACCACTTGGGAACCTTTTTCCAAGCCATGGCGCTCTTATATGAAGATCCACAACAGGCAGCCACCGCAGAAGCAGCACTGTTCTCACTTCAGCAGGGCCGCAGGGCGGTGGAGAACTATGCATCTGAATTCCGTCGTTGGAGTTCCGACACAAACTGGAACGACGACGCCCTACGCTACCAGTTTCGCATGGGACTTTCTGAACCAATAAAAGATGAATTAGCCCAGGTAGGCATTCCTGCCACACTTGAAGACCTTATCAACCTGTCAATTCAAATTGATAGACGTTTAAGAGAACGCAGGGCTGAACGCGCAACTGGTCCCTCTGGCCCAGTGTGGATGTTACCACGTGTACCTAACCCTCCTGCACACTCCTCTACCGATACCTCTGAACCGATGCAACTCGGCCTGATCCGTCCTTCTCTCACCCCTGAAGAAAGACAGTGCCGGCGGGCTAACAACCTCTGCCTGTATTGTGGGGAATCTGGGCATTACGTGAGGACTTGTCCGGCAAAGACCTGTAAGCATACTACTCTTTCTTCAACTTCCTTATCTGCTGTGTTTAACAATACCACTCACCTGGCTGTTCCCATCTCTCTGCAGCTTCCAGGAGGGAACATCCGGGCAACCGCTATAATTGATTCCGGAGCCTGGAGTGGATTTATGGATTTATCCTTTGCTCACAAGTTCCAGATCCCTCTACGACCCAGAGCACAGGGACTGTCTGTACACCTGACCGACAGATCGGCTATTAAATCTGGGCCCGTAACAAAGGAGACAGTTCCTCTAGACACCATCATTTCCGGCAACCACTGGGAATTACTCCGCCTTGACATCATTGAGTCACCCCTGTTTCCCACCATACTGGGCATACCCTGGCTCAAAGCTCACAACCCACAGATTGACTGGTCTACTGGAAACATCAGCTTTTCCTCTCCTTACTGCTGTCAACATTGTCTACAAGGATTTACTACCGTTCCATCTCCCCTGCTTTGTCTTGAAACCGATGCTGAAAACTGCCAAACCGTTCCAGAAGCGTACCATGACTTCCTGGATGTGTTCAGTCGGAAAGGGGCAGAAACACTTCCCCCACACAGACCCTATGACTGCCCAATCGAACTTCTTCCCGAGGCAGAGGTCCCCTTTGGGCGAATCTTTCCCTTAACCGAGATGGAGCTTGGTACGCTTAAAAAATACATTGATGAGAATCTGGAAAAGGGGTTCATACGGCCTTCCACTTTGCCAGCTGGAGCAGGAATCTTCTTTGTGGAGAAAAAGGACCATTCCCTATGCCCTTGTGTAGACTACCGGGATCTTAATAAGATTACAATCAAAAATCAGTACCCTTTACCCTTGGTACCGAACTATTCCAGAGGTTGGGAAGTGCAGCCGTATTCACCAAACTTGATCTTCGGGGAGCATACAACTTAGTCCGGATCCGAAGCGAGGACGCATGGAAGACTGCCTTCCGCACCCGCTTCTGACACTTTGAATACCTGGTGATGCCTTTTGGGTTATGCAATGCTCCCGCCACTTTCCAGCACTTCGTGAATGACATTTTCAGAGACTATCTTGATCTGTTCGTCATAGTATATCTGGATGATATCCTGATCTTTTCCTCTTCTCTGCCTATCCATCAAGAGCATGTTAAGAAAGTTCTAGCCCAGCTCCACCAACATGGCCTGTACGCCAAACCCGAAAAGTGCGAATTTGAACGCCAAAGCATTCAGTTTCTGGGTATGATAATTTCCATAGATGGTATCAAGATGGATCCGCAGAAGGTCTCTGCCATCTTGGAAGGTTGCCAAAAGGTTGAAACCACGCCAGGCCAGATGGGCACTTTTCTTCACCAGGTTCACTTTCCACATCTCTTACAGACCAGGATCAAAGAATACCAAACCTGATGCTCTGTCCCGGATGTTCAGCGAACCTGAAGTTCCTTCTTCCCCAGACAACATCCTTGCTCCTGGGAATTTTCTGATGCTCCAAGGAGACTTGCTGTCTCAAATTAGACAGGCATCTTCAGCAACTCCCCTTCCAGCAGATGTCACCCTACCGTCCAGAGATGAATTACTATGGTACAAGGATAAAATCTTTGTACCCCAACAAACACGGGTTGCCGTTCTTAAATCTTGCCATGATCACAAATTAGCTGGCCACTTTGGGATACAAAAGACCTCCGAACTGCTCCAACGCACATTTTGGTGGCCTCAGCTAGGAGAGGATTGTAAACTCTACGTGGAATCATGCACTACCTGCATCCAAAACAAAGGCAGCAAGACCAGGACGTGGGGGTTGCTAATACTTCTTCCTGTTCCAGAAAGACCATGGAGGATGATCTCCATGGATTTTATCGTCGAATTACCACCATCTGAGGGCTACACCACTATTTTCGTAGTGGTCGACAGACTTTCCAAAATGAGCCACTTCATACCCATGAAAGGTACCCCCTCTGCTTCAGAGACTGCGAGAGTCTTTATTAAAGAAATTGTAAGGCTCCATGGCATTCCAGCAAACATTGTGTCTGATCGAGGGGTACAATTTACCTCCAAGTTCTGGAGAGCTCTATGTGGATCCCTGGAAATTGACCTCTCTTTCTCTTCTGCTTACCATCCTCAGACTAATGGTCAGACTGAACGAACTAACCAGACCCTGGAGCAATACTTACGGTGCTATTCCTGTTTTTTCCAAGATGACTGGGTTCCTCTATTACCTCTGGCTGAATTCGCCTACAATAACTCTGTTCACTCTGCAATTAATCAGTCTCCATTTTTTGCGAATTATGGTTTTCATCCATTGTTTTTGTCCAACAATGTCCCGGAGTGTTCGGTGCCAGCTGTCCAGGAAACCTTGAGTTTTTTCAGTACTAACAACAGGCTACTCCAAGAAACCATGTCAAAGACCCAAGAACGGAACAAGGCAACGTTTGATAAGAAGAGGAGAGGGGAGCTTAATCTGAAGATAGGGGATCAGGTCTGGCTGTCTACCCTGAATCTCAAGTTGGCATGCCCTTCCAGGAAATTGGGCCCTAAGTTTGTGGGTCCCTTCCCAGTGATAAGGAAGATCAACGATGTGGCCTACGAACTAAAATTACCGGAGTCATTTCATATTCATCCAGTCTTTCATGTGGCCCTTCTGAAACCTTCAGTTCCGGACCCTTTCCTTCACCAAAACACTGGTCCTCCTGAACCTGTACTCATTGACGGTGAGCAGGAATTTGAAGTGGAATCAATCATAAATTGCCAGAAAAGACGCAACCAGATTCAATATCTGGTCAAATGGAAAGGGTACGGTCCTGAGGATAACTCCTGGGAACCAGAGACTAACATCCATGCCAAAAGATTAGTTCTAGCCTTTAAGAGAGCTCACCCTAATAAAATGGCCCAGTTGGGCATCCAGAGGCTGCCCATTGGAGGGGGGCAATGTCAGAAAAAGCCCTCGTGCAAATATCCCAGCAAACTGAAGTTTAAAGGAATGCCTGTGCATAGCAGTGCCATTCGGCGCTCGCGCGCGCGCAATAGCGCCAATAGCTGCAATAGCACGCACGGGCGTACACGCATGCACAATAGCGCCAATAGCGGCGCACGGGCGCGCGCGGGTGCACACGCGCACCCCCTGTGACAGCACTTCACGTCAAAGAGACTATTTAAAGAGGACTGTTCCACTGCTGCCTTGCTGTCCGGTCTACAGCGTTCCCGAAGACCCCTAGTGCCCTGTTACTTTGTATTTGCTACCCGATACCTGTTGGACTGTTCCTGACTACTCTGTTTGCTGCCTGCCCTGATCCCGGCTTCTGGACTTTGACTACTCTGCTTTCTGCCTGCCCTGATCTCAGTGTTTGGACTTTGACTACTCTCCTGGATTTACCTTCTGTACCTGATCTGCTTGCCTGTGTTTGACCCGGCTTGCCTGTACCCTGCTGTCTACATCCCGCTGCTGGACTACAAGACACCTCCCTGCTGTCTACATCCTGCTGCTGGACTACAAGACACCTCCCTGCTGTCTACATCCTGCTGCTGGACTACAAGACACCTCCCTGCTGTCTACATCCTGCTGCTAGACTACAAGACACCTCCCTGCTGTCTACATCCTGCTGCCGGACTACAGGACACCTCCCAGCTGACTACCTGATTCAGCTCTCTGCTTCAGCCTTCCAGTCAGGCACTTGTGCACCTTCGCACTCTCGAGCCCCTGTCATCACTACCAGGGGTTCCCGAGTCGGAGGTATACTAGAGGCCGTTCCCTGCATTCCGGGCTCTACCTACCAGGTACGTGACAGGCAGTTTCTCCCACTTCCCTACTGGTGCAATGCCGAAGCCTTGGAAATCCTCTTTGGCATTCGACCCTTCTGGGAAAGTTGGATGCCTGTGTCTCTTTTTTTGACCCCTATAGTGGGTCCTAGGAAGGAATCAGCGCAAGGTGAGGGATGCAGGCAAACAACACTCTGAGAAGCGTTGAATCCCAAAGTGGCTTTCTGAGGAGACATAGGAGAATAGAGAAGATGTAGGAGAAACAGGCCGTTGGAGTGGTGAGTATATGCTGCAGGAATGTAAAAATTGAAGAGACTTGACAGGGTCTCTTTAAAGACATAGTATATTGTATTTTTAGTGAGCATTCATCTGAGATATTATTGTAGATTTTTCCTTAAAGTGGATGTAAACTCGATTCATGAAATTTGAGCTGGGCACATATATCTGCAGTTTTGTTATCTTTCTTTAAAGCACTATGTCCCGTAGCTGTCTCATGCTCCATTCTCCTATTATCAGCCTGATAACTCCTGACAAGTTCTCTGTCACATATGATAAAAGCAGCCGGAGTTTTATGTTGGGGATGTTGCTATAAATAGATTAGCACTGAGCTGAACGATTCAACAAACAGAGCTGAAAGTCTCTACCTATGAGGAGAGGGAGTGTGTGCCTTTCCTCCAATCAGCTGTCTTGACTGTATGCCCAGGCTTCACTGCAGTGGTAACCAGGAAGAGAAAATCTCCTAACATGACGTGCTCTTTCTAAACAGTATATAATGATGAAGACAGCAGATATACATGTAAATTTTTTTGTAGGGAGAATTGTTTAATCTCTGTGTATCATCTGAGGCTGTTCTCGTCACTGGGTATACAGTATGTGAGGGTTTACATCCACTTTGAAAGGGCAAGTATACTTTCAGACAAAGTGCACTTGTACACCCTTTCTAAACCCCCTAAACTCCCCAACCCTCCCACCCCTCATCATCTACTTACTCAACTTAGTAAGCAGTTGTAGTCTGCCAAAGTTTTCATCCTGTGACCACAATCCTTCTAGCTGCTAGCATCTCTTGTACAGTCAATCTTTGTAGATTTCTATGGAGCCGTCTTCTGAAGATCTCCAGATGTCTATGAGGACCCACTGTTCAGGTCGAGCCAACAGTAAGGGCGGTTGTGGTTGTTGAATTAAAATTTCCCTGAAAGGTCATAGCTACTACATTGAGGTAATTAAGCAGCTAGGAGTAGATGGTTGAATGGTTTAAACTAGGGGATCTAAGCGGAGTGAAAATGTGGGTAGTCCTACTAAAGCAAATAAAATGCAAGGATTCTAGCCTCTTAAGGATCAATAAGGGGTTCTGAGGGTCCAAGTTACTATTTTAGCCTATATAGCTATGTTACATGGTCTAAACCAACATAAATTTCCCTGTACCTGCTTTTTTTAGCCCCAGTAAAACAATTTCCATAGCTGAAATTATTGCATTGCATCTGGTGTATTTTTTATTTGAAACACTCCAAATGTATATATTTTCTGAAGTCAGATGTCCTGTAAAATAAAAATAAAAAAATAGTAGTTACATTTCTTCATGTTGCTTGCACAACTATTACTTGCACAACTAGTTATCAAATCTATATATTCAGGAATAAATACACTAACATTAGTTTTGGTGCACACAAACACTATTTCCAAATTTTAAAAACAAAATAAAAGATGTGATTCTGTTGGGTAAATAACACCAAATGTGTCAGGCCTTATAATTGCGTCCATCTCCAAAACTGAGAAAATGACAGTACCCAAAAATTGTCAATAGGCAACACCTTTAATGCCTTTACAGATTAGAGTCAACTGTAAAAGAGGAATCTAGAAATATCTTTATCACTCTGGTGTGAGTGGTAATACCGAATATTTCTTTTGTAATTGTTGTTTACATACACGCGTATGCCCTATGTGTGGTTTTGTGATTGGATGTGTATATGCAGCATGATAAAGTGTTTTAAAGAGGAAGTAAACTTCCTCTGCTGACATTTTCCCATAGGTAAGCCTATAATAAGGGTAGGTGTAAATAGGTAGTGTAAATATCTCCTAAATGTGTACCGTTTAGGAGATATTTACATTACATGCAGCCAGTGACATCACTGGTGCATGCGCTCTGAAGGAACGGCCATCGATGCTGTTCCTTCCAAGCCCTGTGCCATGAACGGCGGCTCCTGTGCGCATGCGTGGGAGTGATGTCATCACAGCTCCAGCCAGTCACAGAGCCGGAGCCTGCAAACCCGGAAGCAAGACGGGTGAAAATGGAAGTGGCTGCAGCGCTGACATCGCAGAGCTGGAACAGCTTCGTTTTAAGGTAAGTTTCACATAATGTGCTAGTATGCGATGCATACTAGCACATTATGACTTTACCTTGCAGGAAGAAAAAAAATGCCCAGCAGTATACAACAGCTTTAAACATTTTTATTTATTTTATTATATTTTACAATTTTATCTCTTTTGATTTATTTATGTATTTATTACTACATTTAACTTTATTGCTATCACAAGTGGGCATCCCACAAGCACATAAAATGATCAGGTAGGTCTTCAGCCATTCAAGATCATTTTCGCATTTAAGCCAGGAGCCAGCTGGCAACAGCAAAAACCACAATGAGCTTGTTTAAAGAATAACTCCAGTCATTAGTATATTATACATAGTTACATTGGTCCAGCATCCAATGTAACCAGGTATATACCACATCTGGCCAATACCCCTTGAAGCTGGAAATTTCTGAAGTAGACACCGCTTCAATTGCCCCTGTGCCAAGAGGCTGCACCTCTGCTTACTGAATAGAGGAGGTTGGAATTTCAACACAGGCACCATTCAGAGAATGCTTTGCTTTTGGACAAGGTGAAGAGGTAGGACGGTGATGTCACACTTTCCACCTTGTCCAATCATACAGAAAAGAACAGTTTGTATTTATACAGAAATTGCGAAGTATTTCCTGAAGAGCAGCTGGCCTCCTGTGTTCACAATTCAGAGAACAGCTGCTCAGCATGGGACCCAGAAACAAGTGGAGCTTGCTAAAAAAGTGGTGTTTACTTCAGAGATTTCCAGCTTCCAGGTATGGTATTTAGTTACATTGGTCCAAGTTGGTCCATACTACTGTATGTACTGTATAACATACTAATGCTTGAAAACATGTATTCCTTAGTGGTTGTAAAGGCAGAAGGTTTTTTATCTTAATGCTTTTTATGCATTAAGATTAAAAGCCTTCTATGTGCAGCAACCCCCCTCAGCCCCCTAATACTTACCTGAAGTCCCTCTCTGTCCAGAGATGTCCACAAGTACCTCAGCCATCTGAGATTCTCCCTCCTGTTTGGCTGAGACAATGTCGCTGCTGTCAATCAAAGTAAGCTAGCCAATTAGGGGAGAAAGGGGCCAGGGCCGGGTTGGGGCTCCGTGTCTCAATGGACACAGGGAGCTGTGATTGGGTCCGGTTCCCAAGCTGCTTGCTGTGGGTGCACTGAACAGGACAGAGAGACCAGGATCACAGAAGAGGGACCCGAGAAGAGGAGGATCTGGGCTGCTCTGTGCAAATCCAGTGCAACAGAGCAGGTAAGCATGTTTGTTATTTTTATGGGGAAAAAATGAGACTTTAACTTTTTCAGACTCTGGACATACCGGACAGATCCAAAATGCTGTAGAGGTTAATAAATATCTGGGCTCTGGCATTTATGCCAATTATCATGGTCAGATTTGTTCAATCATTCATTTATTCATTCATTCATTTGTTTGTTCATTCATTTATTTTTAAATCCTAAACTGCTGATTTTGTGATGTCTTATTCAATTCATTTTAGTTTTTTTTCAGTCCAAAAGTGTGAGGTTATCAGTTCTATCACTTTATTCATGTGGTAAGGCCAAGCTCAGCAAGGTATTTAAATGCAATCTATCAGTTTGCTGCACAAAAAGTAAAAGGCAGTGATTAATCTTTCTATGTATCAGACTTGAAGACCTCTATTTCTTTTGCATTACTGAAGTAAGAGTTTCACAGCAGGCATGAATGGATGTAAAGTAGTAAAAAGAGCCATGCATGCAGGTATTAGCAACTCAACCCCATTCTCTGCATGCTGGGTCTTCAATACTTGCATATCTCTATTTCATCTCTTTTGCACAAGGAAAAGTCAAATCCCTCATATGTTACATTTTTTCAGTTTTCATTTTCAAATGTTAATCCCAAGAGTCCCACTGAAAAATAAGGGATTAGCTGCAGCATAATTTCTATGAAGCTTTAAAAATGGATGTATAGAAGTAAAGCAATATCTCTTGAAAACATGGAAATTCAGCCTTGTGTTGTAATTTAACTGTAAAGTAGTTTATCACCTTCACCGAAATCATTACTACAGCTAATGGCCTCAAAGGGAAAGCATTTTACTTGACTTTATTGCAATCACTTGACGTTTTTATGAGTCTTCTTAATGAAGGTATTCTTGCTTAAAGGGAGACTATAACTTGGACCTTGATGATAATTGCCTAGTGAAAACTAATTAAATACTCATCATAACCATATAAAACTGGTCACCTTTAGAACATAACATCATGGTACAGGTAACAAGTTTTCATTTTCTAATATGCTAAACTTCTGTTAAAGGCAATGTTACAGCTCTGAGTGTTAATTATGCATTTGAGAGTTTTGCATGCAATTAGTTAGTCTCACATGCATGACATTCAGGTGTATAGCTATTATATTGGCCATATGATATGAATATTTCTTTAAGATAAAAAATGATCAGCGCAACTAAATAGAATAAATGCATGTTTCCTGTGAACAAATGAAAAAATCTCGTCTGTTAAATATAATCCTGTGCAAAATAGAACTCCTGTGCAAATTTATGCAATGAAGTGTACTGTGCAAGATGACAATAAATATTGCAAGATACAAAATAAACTCCTGTGCAAATAACGTAACGTGCAAATAGCTAATAAATAGTTAAACAAACTGTGCAAATAAGCATGAAGTCCCAGAAAGCTCAAATATATAGAACTATATAGTATAATAATAGTCCACTGTGTTTAAAATAAACAAATAAATAAATAAAGTGCTGAACGTGTCATCAAAGGGTATCTTCAATCGGGGATCTTCATAAACACCACTTAATGCTCTCTGGACTCTTACCTCAATATGATGTATATACCTGTGTTGGCAATCAGCTTAGCTGGGGGACATCTATGGATCTCCCGACCTTTAGAGACAGTGATAGCCAGAGGTGTTTCACCAAATAGTGTATTCCAAATGATGGGTTCCGGATTCACAGCCATTCACGGAAAATGGGCATATAAGGGGATACAAAAAGGATCTCCCATAGTGCAAACCATTTAAATAATGAATTTATTAAATAACCAAATTGGCACTTACAAAGAAAAAGGTAAAAAACAGCAGAAATGTGCAATACACAGCGTTGCAGACACCTCTTACATCACTTCCGGTTCATTCGATATCCGGCCACCCCCTATGCATTACGTCACGTCATGTGACTTCATCAGGGTACGTGACGTAATGCATAGGGAGGCTGGAGAACAGGGTGCCATTTGCCCACTGGGTGATTACTAATAGGATATTTCTGGCTGGTGTCCCTGAGTTGAGGCATTTTCTCAATGAGAGTGGGACTCACAGTCCATGACTCATGTTGACCAATATGAAGATATCTGCTCTGTGTTCAAACCTGTGATCAAAGCATCTGCAGGGAGTGAAGTCTTCCAGCACTGACTTCCATTGAGGCTATGAAAAATCAACGAGACAGATGCAGGAAGATTTGAAAAAGTGTGTCAAACAAAACCATGTCCTTAAAGACACTCACTTTTCAAAATACCCATCAAGCACTGCGAGATCATGGCACACTTTTCCTTAAATATACTTTATCCCACAGAAATCTGTCCCTACCATGAAAGGGCTATTTGGTTATATTTGGCCCCCATCTTAAGGACCCCAGTTCTCCCTTATAGGAAGTAATTTAATAGGATCAAATACTCCCTATAACTACAGGTAAATAGATATGTGTTGTTGTACAGGGAACAACAGATAAACTTACTGATAAAACTTACTGTAGATAAAACAGAAAATGTTCGTCCTTTGGGACCTAATCTTTTTTCAGTGTTCTGGCCCAATATTCCATGGAATTTTGATAAGTAAAAATGGTCATTTACATCTTTTAGTGAAGTGGCTATTTTCGAGAGTGTGACATTTATTCATTTTACCTTTAAACAGTGCTTTGTGGAATTCCTCATTAGCGTTAATCTCTGAAAAATCTACTTTAGCTATGATCTGAGTGACTCATAATTATCTGCCATGAATTATCTCCCAGTATAGGTTGTACATGCTTAAAAAAGTTTCTTTAAAAAAAAAAATGCTTCTGTTAAGTAAGTACCATAATGCACCTTTTTTACCAGAACATGCTTGTAGAAATGTAATCTGGAGAGTATATCAAATAGAAGAAGATCCATTTGCAGGCACATCTAGACACAATGGGCATGTCTAAATGACCAGCTTTAGGTATTTACCTTTAACATTCAAGTTATAAATGTCTCCAGTGGTAAACATAGAGAGCAGTGGCAGAACTACCAGGGTCGCAGCAGTTGCACTTCCGACTAGGCCATGGCATTCCGCCACTGTTGGGGCCCCAGCGGGTTTGTTAGTCCCATGGCTCTGAGTGGAGAGCGTATCTCTCATGCAACTCACAACCATAAGTTCTCCCTGCTCCCTCCATCCTCTCTGGCATGGGATGATAGAGGAGACAGCCGATCTGCTTCTTCTCCCCCCGCTGCTCTCCTGTGTGTGCCCTGCGGGAAGTCAAGTGTGATGCTAACAAGCTCACACTCCCCGCGGTACACACAGGAGGAGAGCGGTGGGGGGAGAAGGAGCAGATCGGCTGTCTCCTCTCTCATCCCGTGCGAGAGAGGAAAGAGGGAGCAGGGAGAACTGCTGGCTATGAGCTGTATGAGAGATACGCTCTCTGCTCAGAGCCGTGCTGAGGAGACAGGCTATATTGATGAGCACTGATTGTCTGCACTGATAGGTGGGATTGATGAGCAATGATCTGTGGCACTGATAGGTGGCACTGATGGACATTGATGGGCACTGATAGGCAGCATTGATGAGCACTGATAGGTGGCACTGAGAGGCAACACTGATGAGCACTGATAGGCGGCATTGTTTGAGCAATGATAGGCGGCACTGATGGACAGCATTAATGAGCACCGATAGGTGGCACTGATGGGCACTGATAGGTGGCGTTGATGAGCTCTGATGGGCATTGATAGGCAGCATTGATGAGCACTGATAGGTGGCACTGATGGGCATTGAGCACTGATAGGTGGCACTGATAGACGCTGATAGGCAGCATTGATAAGCACTGATAGGCATCATTGATGAACACTGATCGGTGGCACTGATAGGAGGAATTGATGGGCACTGGTAGGCGGCACTGATAGACATTGAACACTGATAGGGAGCACTGATAGGTGGCAATGATGGAAACTGATATGCGGCACTGATGGACACTGATATGCGGCATTGATGGACACTGATAGGCAGCACTGATGGACACTGGTAGGGGGCACTGAAGGGCTCTATCAGGCAGCACTGAAGGGCTCTGATAGGCAGCATTGATGGGCACTGATAGGTGGCACTGTTAGGTAGTATTGATGATGAGCACTGATGGGTGGCACTGAAATGCAGCACTGATAGGTGGCATTGATGAGCACTAATAGGCAGCATTAATGGGCACTGTTAGGTGTCACTTTTAGGCAGCATTGATGAGCAGTGATAGGCGGCACTGAAATGCAGCACTAATAGGCAGCATTGATGGACACTAATAGGCGGCATTGATGAGCACTGACAAGTGTTACTGATAGGCAGTACTGATTATCAGTGTAAACAGTTTACAGACATTCTTGACAGTTAACAGCTCTCCTTTTCTTACACAGACACAACGTGGGAGGAAAGGGTTGCAGATAACCAGCAAGTCTGTTTACATGTGATCAGCTGATTGCATGGTTAAGGTCCTCCGTGATTGCACTGGATGCACATCCCAGGGGACACATGGGAGGCAGGGTTTTGAGAGGATGTCCATGAACACCCTCTGAAAATTGAAAGCCCAGGGCTCGGATTGGAAGGGGGAGTCGGGGGGCCCCTCATGGTTTCTTACACTGGGACCCTAAAGGTTCTAGTTACGCCCCTGATAGAGAGAGAATGCCAACAAATGTAAACAAGGATTTTAGGGTTTTATTCTTCACTTGTAGGCACTATAGCAGGGATATGCAATTAGCTGACCTCCAGCTGTTTCAGAACTACAAGTCCAATGAGGCATAGCAAGACTCTGGCAGCCACAAACATGACACCCAGAGGCAAAGGCTTGATGGAACTTGCAGTTTTGCAACAGCTTGAGGTCCACCAATTGCATATCCCTGCACTATAGTATAATGTATGCACTGGTGAACATACAGGAGTGTGTTGAAATGTTTTAGTATGTATCAAATAATACTGTAATGTTTTGGGCTTTTTTTTAACAATCATTTTTATTGGATTAAATGAAGTAGTTACAGAGACCAGAGATAAATGAAGCTTCACAAACACAAAGATAAAATTCAACATAATATGTCATTCATCAAAACAATAAAATGATTATGCAGATGCTTAACTTGCCGGTATCCATAATAAGGCAAAAAAAACACAATACTAGGACTTAGCAAACAAAGTAACATTAGGTAGAGTAGAATAACAATGGCAACATTAGTATAATTAGCATACACTTAGGATAAATATCATGACCATTCGCTCCAGAACTTCCATGTCTTCTCAAACTTATTGAAATTATTTGTTCTAAGGTTTTGGCTTTTGATTGTACTTCTCAATAATTGAACTTTGTACTGCAAAAAAGGCTTTGGAAGGTGGGCATCGTTATGCCCTGTACACACGGTCGGATTTTACGACAGAAAATGTGCGTTCGGAGCGTGTTGTCGGAAATTCCAACCGTGTGTGGGCTCCATCGGACCTTTTCCATCGGATTTTCCGACACACAAAGTTTGAGAGCAGGCTATAAAATTTTCTGACAACAAAATCCGATCGCATTAATTCCGATCGTGTGTGGCCAATTCCGACGCACACAGTGCCACGCATGCTCAGAAGAAATTCCGAGACGGAACAGCTCGGTCTGGTAAAATTAGCGTTCGGAATGGATATAGCACTTTCGTCAGGCTGCAATGTTTAAAATTGTTTAATGCAGCGGACTCTCTTGTTCTTTATAATGCTAGAAGAATGAAGTTGTTTTGCTGCTCATATTCACACAGACTTCTCACAAACTTCTTTTCTTTATTATTTATCGTGATTTCATCAATATATTTTGATTTGTCACATCTGACAAAAAAAATATATGTATATATAATTTTTTTTTTTGGTTTGTATTTTTTTCAGGGCTGATCGTTTTATTTTTTATTTTACTCCAGAATATTTTTGGGTGTGTTTTGTGTGTCAAGTTACCACAACACCATGATTATCTTGTATTATTTAATCTCAAGGAGATTGTTTGGTGTTGGTGTCTCTTGTTAATTTCACATTGTATTTTTGAAATGTACCTGCCTCCTCATAAACAAACTGTCCTTTTTGAATGAAAACACACATAGGCAAGTATAATTGAAACAAAAAATTCTTTATTAAGGGCTCAGAACCAAACAAAGAGGAAGGCAACACTGGCTAAACAGCAGAAATTGGCGAAGCCTTTGACCCCCAGGGCACACATCAATTATTTTACTGCAAAATTGGTGGCCTTAGGAGTCCATATCTAAGGGAGTGCAGTCTGGTCCAGAAGTCCAAGAGAATCACGAACAGCAGCAGATGACATGTATTGTCCACAGGCTGTGTTCTTACAAGAGCCTGCATCTTTGGCCAGACCAGACTGAACCCAGGTCATCACCAGGTCTTCCTTAGATGCTTCCTTCCACGCTGTGGCTCTGGTGTTGGAGGTGTGGCAGGAGGAGGAGTAGGACCTGGAGGAGGAGGAGGAGGAGGACCTGGAGGAGGAGGAGGAGGAGGAGGACCTGGAGGAGGAGGAGGAGGACCATGGGTGAGCTGACAAATGTGGGTTTCACATGTGAGTTGGCCCCTCAACCCCTTATTTAGAGCTTCCAAAATTACAAACTCACATAAGAGTCATTGGCCCTCCTCCAGCTGCATCATTTTGCAGGCAGTTAGCTCTGCAAAATCCTCTTCCACACTGTGGGAGGTTCTGAGGGCCTCAGTAGCCTTCCAAAATAGGCCTATTGCAGCCTCCTCCAGGTTATTCCTCTTCCTGCCACTTTGTCTTTGAAGGCGGAGGGGATGGACCTGTGTATTGGGCAGCCTGCTTGGCCTGGCCACCTCCTGGCTGAGACTTCCCTGTGTATGAAAAAGGGACATGGTTTTAGTTTTTGCTTCAGCAATCACAATCATAAATTAGTACTCCAAACTAACATCTATTTAACATCATTAATTGGACAACCAGCAATATTTAGAAGAATGCTATACCTGGCTCAAGCTGGGCTCCTCCACATGTTGCTGCCTGGAAGGCCCAGGTTGGGCGTCAGGAGCCTCAGCTGGGGGGGAAGGAAGCGTGGAAGGAAGACTAGAGAGTGATGGCCTGGGTTCAGTCTGGCCTGCCAGAAAATGCAGCCTGTCATAGTACTACAGCCTGGGGACATAAATGTCATCTGCTGCTGCTGATCTCTGGGAATCCTGGACCTTCTTGTGCTCCCTTAGATATGTGCTCCTCATGCCACCAATTAGGATCTTCAAATAGATGATGTCTGCCGTGGGGATCACCGGCTTCACAAATTGCAGCAAATTATCCAGCGCTGCCTTCCTCTTTGTTTGGTCCTTATAATCAGGGTGGCTTACCTGCCAAAGACAGGGCAGCTCCCTGAACATATCTATGAAGATTGGCATAAAGTCCTGATCATTGACTAGATCCATTTTCACTGCAAGACACAACACCAGACAAACCCTAATGTCAGCCTAAAGTCTTCTATACTTGTCTAAATACAGGCCTCAATCTAGAAGCAGTATAGGCCCAAATTTAAATCTTAGCTTTGTTATCACGATCGGCGCCTCCGATACTCCTTCCTCCGCTCACAGATCGTAAGTACTACGCACGCGTGTTACGCTTTATATACACTGCGCATGCGTGAAACTCCGTCCGCCCCTGGCGTTCTTTCTAGTCTATTCCCCGCCCCTTCTCGTTCGGCGCAGTGGGGGAAGAGCACATGGCGGAGACACAGCAGGTGCATGCTAATTACAGCAACAAGGAGGAGGGAGAGGAAAACCCGGAGCCAGAAAGATCCTGATCCCGGAAGAGACGATTTAAGGCCTCAAATATGTCCTTTGGGGAGATGTTGGAGATGGTCGACATAATGAAGAGGGCTGACTATGAGGGGAAGTATGGACCTTACCCAAACCCCAATGTCAGAAAGGCCAAGATCATGGAGAAAGTGGTCAAAAGTCTGCAGAAGAATTTTGGGGTACGACGATCCAAGGATCAGCTGAGGAAGCGGTGGTTGGACCTCAAATTAAGGGAGCATGAGCAGTACAGAAGGATCAGGAGAGTGCTGCAAAAAAATAAGTAGTTGACCTGTGTTCCTATTCTTTATTTTTCGTACGTTCGTGCTGCTCCATGTGCTTTTCTTTACTGTTGTACAGTTTAAAATGGCAACTTTCATGTTCATGGGCACATTGTTTGTTCGTATGAAACATTGTTCGTTCGGCATAGAAAACACCATTGTTTTGGCCATATGCATTTGAATACATTTTTGCTAGCCTACTTCTCTTAAAATAATTTTGGAGTCTAGATGGGTTTGTAACTAGAATGTAATGCAAACTAGAATCTGTGTAAGGAGAGGACACTCAGCAGCTGTTTACACATCTGGAAACTTGAGCACTAGTGTGGGACACCAGAACACCCTTTTTATTAGGGGGCCCCACACAGGTGCTCCAGTGTATAATATAGGGGTTTCTCCATCTGTGAAGCTTGTACAAAACAGGTAAGTATTCAAGCTTGACAAAGGACAAAAAAATGTCTTCATCTTGGAACTCTACCAAAACAGACAATTGTACCCCACTTCCAAGCAATGTTTCATATTCCTATTTCTGCCATGAAATATCTGTGTGCTAAGTATACCTATTTTTTTTACATAGGGGAGAAAAGACTCGGAGGACACCACTCATCCGAGGAGACCACAGACCCCCCACCTCATGAGGAAGGTGAAATCCCCCAAAGCCAACAGGAGGAGGAGGGAGACGTGGTGGAAATTGTCACAACAACAGGTGAGTGTCTGCAACCACAGGCTCGGGTAAGAGATGGATGCCGGCATGGTGTGTTTTCGTTTCTATGTTTTTAGGTGATCGTGATGTTGTGGATCCAGGTCATTTCACCAGTGAAAGTGCACAGATCCTGATCGGGGAGATCGTGGGGTGTAATAGGGACTTGGAAAACATCCAGAAAAACATCAATGATGTTAAAAACAAAATGAAGAACATCATTGATGTTTTAGGGAGAGTTTAAAACACCTCCAAATCCCTTCCCTTTTTTGTGGTGTTTGGAATGCAAAACTTTTTAAAATTTTTTGCCATTTTATAGAAAAGACAAATTTTGAAGATGCACACAGTGTGTCAACATGTGCTATCTGCCATCACGGGAGATCAATATAGGCGTTTTGGGGGTGCAACCCTTTCCTCAATAATAAAGTAGCTGAGAGGAAGGGGTTGCACCCCCAAAACACGTTCCTTGATCCCCCGTGATGGCAACTAGCACATGTTGACATTCGGAAATTTGTGTGCATCTTCAAAATTTGGCTTTTCCAGGGGTGACTTCACCCCATCTGAACGCAATATCAAACACAGTTTATAAATACTCATGTCTGATATTGCCTCCAATTTCTACAAAAGTTGAACTTTGTAAGTTCCAGATTTGTGTATTTCTTGTTTGTTTGAAACATGCCTGTTTTACCTTAAATGGACATTTCATTTTTTATTAATGTGACCGAAAAAATTGTTATACAACAAACATGTTGGTTTGTTTTAAAAAACCTTTTAGAAATGCACATGTGATTGTGCTGGTATTAAAAAGACTGATACTCAAGAATGTGTGGATTATTGTTTCAATGCTCCTAAAATTTTGTTGTGGTAAAATTTGTGTTTTCAGTGACAATGGGGGTTATTTCCTAAGGGCAAATCCACTTTGCACTACAAGTGCAGTTTCAGTGCAGTCTCAAGTGCACTTGTAGTGCAAAGTGTATTTTCCTTAAGTAAATAACACCCAACAGTGCTTTTTAATGTTACACAATCACGCCATTTTCAGGACTCCCCACATTTCTGTCAGGGTCAGCTAAAAGAAACACAAGCAGTAAATGTCACCAAAGATTTTAGTAGTTATAATGATTTTTTTATTGTAAAAATGTTTCAGACATTGTCTGGCATATTGATGGCCCCCCTACCCGCAAAGTAATCAAGGTATCTAAGACGGACCTCGCGGGCACTCAGGGGGTGCAAGCCAGGATGGCCACTTTCAAGCGCCATCAGGGTTGGTTCATTTACATGAATTCCAGCCTCAGGCCCAACTGAGGCAGCATAGTTGGCAGAATTTTGCCTTAAAAAGTTGTGGAGAACACAGCACGCCAGGAAGATATGATTCAGTTTATACTCCGCCATGTGTATGGGTGTAGCCGGTAATTAAAAACCCTCTGGTCCGGGGTGAGGGTCCTCATAGGGAATGGCCGCATAAGATGGTCCCCCAGCGCAAACACTTAATCCGCAACGAAGATGAATGGGATTCCTTCCACATTGTCTTCTGGAGGTGGCAAGTCCAATCTGCCATTCTGGAGATGCCTGTAGAACTCCATCTGGATGATGACTCCACCATCTGACATCCGGCCATTCTTTCCCACGTCCACATACAGGAACTCATAAGTAGCCGACACCATCGCCAACATCACAATACTATTGAACCCCTTGTAGTTGTAATAGTATGACCCCGAGTTGGGTAGTGGGACGATGTGGATGTGTTTCCCATCAATTTCCCCTCCGCAGTTAGGAAAGTCCCACCGCTGGGCAAAGTGGGAGGCCACAGTCTGCCATTCCTGTGGGTTGGAAGGAACTGTGGAGTCAAACAAGAAAAAGGAATTAATCATTTTGCACATAAACATGGAAAGCAGATTAGACACAAACATTCTTGGCCAACATCAGTATAACATTTATTTGAGGGAGTATTTAAAGACCAGGGTATAAGGTCCACCTATCAGATTCCTCCTCCCCCCTCTCATGGGCCATTTGTTAAATTTTATGGGGGGGGGTATGTTTTGGACAGGTAACCCTCTTCACTTCATTGAGAGCTGAATGCCTAAATAATGTGTCTTACTTTGGCCAGCCCCTCCTTACTTTACACTATTGGCAGCCCACTGGACAGGTAAGAAGTGTCATAATACAAAGCGATAAATACACACTGTACACATTTTAGCACATTTTTACATTCTGCTATTACCTACCAAGATAATAATAGGATACAAAAACTTCAAACAGTACCATTTGAAAGTATTCAGGCAGGCCCTTGCACTACATGCTTTGGGGAATTCATCCATAAATCTGACCACAAAAGAGGTGGGTATAGTGTGTATGGGTTTGGCAAAGTCAGCAGATAGAGGATTGTTATCAGCTGAGTTAGCAGTTGGGGAGAGGGAGGGTTCCAAATGATTTTGGGACACCAAAAAAAAGCCTCTGCCACTCTGCCTGAATTTAAAGCACAAATCACATTTTTACACATTTTAGGGGGTATTTAGGGTAAAGAACTACTATGGAGCTGACAAAATACATTGTTAAGTGACTACATGAGGTGAATATAGGCCCAGGAGGGCATGCTGGGGAGGTAAGTGAAGGCAAATATGTATAAAGGACAAAACAAAAATACATAAAAAACCAGCATGCATGAGGATAAAGGTGACATTCACAGCATATTACAATCATGGTAATTAGGGAATGAGGAAAGAAATACAATACATTATCAAACATTAAATACAATAAAATGTGATGTTAAAGGATACAAATTTTACCTTAATATAGTCCTTCTGCAGGACCTGGATGATGGCAGAACAGGTTCTGGGATAATGATCCCCAGAGCCTGGGGGGAGATGCCTGTCGAGAACTTGAGGTCCTGCAGGCTTCTCCCCATCGCCAAGTACTGCAGGGTGGCGACGAGCCTCTGCTCCGCAGTGGTGGCTTGCCTCATGCAGGTATCCTGCCTGCTGATATAGGGGGTCAGCAAAGCCAGCAAACGGTGAAATACGGGGTCCGTCATCCGGAGAAAGTTCCTGAAATCGTCAGGATTATTCTCACGGATCTCACGGAGAAAAGGCATGTGACAGAACTGGTCACGCTGGAGCAACCAATTCTTGGTCCATGAACTCCTCCCCACCCTGTTCATGGACTGGACTTGTGTCAAGGTAAGGACCCCAACACCAAGCCCCTGCACAGCATGAACTCTACGAGGAGTACTTATACGCAACATGGCTAGAAAACGGTCGGCTGCTCAGAACGAGGTAACAGAACACACTGAAGAACAGTAAGGCCTTTGAAGAGAGACCTGAAAAACAGCAACGAGTGGACAAGAACGCACTGAATAATCAAATACGAATTCACTGCATGCACTGAAGACCAGATACAAACCCACAAGCACAAACTAAACAGCAGGAAACGATCTGAAAACCACGAGTCTGAAAATGCGCAAATCGTCTCTCACCAAACTTTTACTAACACGAGATTAGCAAAAGGAGCCCAAAGGGTGCCGCGCTTGGTTCTGAACTGCCCTTTTATAGTCTCTTCGTACGTGGTGTACGTGACCACATTCTTGGCAATCGGAAATTCCGACAACTTTGTGCGAACGTGTGTATGCAAAACAAGTTTGAGCCAACATCCTTCGGAAAAAATCCATGGATTTTGTTGTCGGAATGTCCGATCAATGTCCGATCGCGTGTACAGTACATTATAGAAAATATGTACCAATGCAAAAAAAAATAAAGTAGAGAGAGGGTCTTTTCTTGGATTACATACAGCAGCATCCTCATCTGATCTTAAAAAAATAATAATAATATTTGTTTCAGGCAGCTTGAGAGTCGGTTCACACTGAGGCAGCACGACTTCCAGCGCGACTGCCTCAGACGACTTGAACATGACTGCAGCGGCGACTTGCAAAATGACTTCTATATGGAAGTCTATGCAAGTCGCCTCAAGTCGCCCCCAAAGTCGGAGCGACTTGCGATTAGAACGGTTCTATTGTACAGAACGGGACGCTACTTGTCAGGCGGCTAAGTTGCCTGACAAGTCGTCCTAGTGTGAACCGGCTCTAAGCAACAACACCAACTTTTGATCAAATGATTATAAACTTGCTTTCACAAGCAGATAGAAATTCTTACTGGTGCAAAACTGCCCTGCCACTGACCAATTTCTATCAAGCTCTCATTTAGGCTCCATGCACACTAGTGTTTTTTTAAGCTCCCAGAAGCTGTTATTAGCATTTTTTTTTTGCTCTTAGAAGCAAAATAGTGTTATCCTAAGTGCTCATGCACAATACATTAGGCTATTAGCATTTTTTGAGCTTCAGCATCTAGAAGTAGCATTTTTGGAGCACGCTACTAGCAACGCTACTAAAACGCTCCTAACAGCTTTATTTTAGTTTTTTTCTTTTCTTTATGTACTGTAAAAATGGTAATAAAATGCTAATGCTCCTAAATGCCTCAAACAGCTTCTAACAGTTAAAATACTGCAGATGATACAGCAGTGTAAAATCAGCCAGCAGCATGACATTTTTAATGAGAGAGAATTGGTACTGCACTGCTACTTTATTTTTCTCCACAACACACCCACAGCACTCATCAGTATACCCAACATCCATACCAACTCCCATACCAGCTATCTCCTCCTTCAGATATTATTCCTCCACAAACATCATTTGGCACCCCTAAAAGCCACCCACATGTACTCACCAAATGAAACAGAAAAAAAAGGTAGTACGGGTAGATGATTAACCACAAGTATTAATAAAACACATTATAATTGTATATTGTTATAATGTAATTTTAAATCTGCACCTTTTATTTAAATAAATACTTTACAAAGAAGGTCCTTGTTACAAGGAGATAACACTCTGTCTTTGTCTCCCAACTATTCTACTGTGTTGTCATCCTGTCACACAATGGATACTACAAGTAGATGCCAACATACATTGCACAGGTATGGTCCACTGCTGTTATCATCAGGAAACATGCCATGGGAAATGGTGTGTAGCAGTTGTTGGAGTGCATGTTTGTAGACAGAAAGTGAGTCCCGGACATCAACAGTGCTGATATGCCATAAAGAATGAAAAAAAGGGAGAGATTTTTTTTTTTTTTTTAAGGCAGCTATTTATATTATACAGTAATTTAGAAAATGATATGTCATGTCATGTATTATTATTAATGTAGATAGTGTTATAGTTTGTATAGTTTTATATATGTAACATATTTGTTGAGAGTAGAGATGGGCCAAACCCCCCCTGTTCTGTTCCCACCAGAACTCCCGAACAGAGAAAAAGTTATGACCCGAACGATGAACCCAATTAAAATCTATGCGCCCCCAACTTGAAAAATCATAAGTCCCCATTTTGAAGGCTTATATGCAAGTTTTTGGCCATAAAAAGGGTATGGGGGCCCGGGTACTGCCCTAGGGGCTTTTGAAAGATCATTTTTGCAGGAGCAGTGCCTTTAATAATGCTTAAAGTGAAACAGTAAAAAATAAAAAATCCCTTTAAATATAGAGCCTGGGGGGCGGGGGGTCCCCTTAGTCTGCCTGTAAAGTGGCACATCTGTGCCGTATATAGAATCTATTGCAGCAAAACTGACATTTCTAAAGAAAAAAAATGAATGAAATGACATCTAAATTGTTGCCAATACAATACCATTGCGGGCAATAGGAAAATGTAAAAAAAAAAAAATGGCCAGACCCTTACCCTAGCATGCAGCCCGGCAGGTCAGGAAAGGGGAGAGCAGTGAGCGCCCCTCCCCTCCTGAACAATACCCAGCTACATGCCCTCAACATGGGGGGGGGCATGTAGTCTGGCATGGTTCAGGGAGCGTGCTCGCTTGCCCCCCCTTTCCTGGCCTGCTGGGATGCATGCTCAGATAAGGGTCTGGTATGGATTTTAGGGGGGACCCCACGCCATTTTTTAAAAAATTTTGGCATGGGTTCCCCTTAAAATCCATACCAGACCCAAAGGGCCTGGCATGGATTGGGGGGACCCCACGCTGTTTTTTTGTTTCACTTTTTTATTGCTGGCAATGTTTTGTTTTTTTTTTATTCAGCTGTCAGCAGGAAAACCCATTGACAGCTGATTACTCATCGGTTGTTAAGGACGCCGCTGCCAACTTCCTGGCTCACTCCTTAACAGCCAGCTATTCACTGCACCCTGATTGGCTGGGGCGAACACCTGCTGCTGAATGCCCTGCAAATTCGGGTGTTTGCCGAACAGGCGATGTTCGGGCCGAACTTTTGCTTGGCCCGAACCATTCACCCAACTCTAGTTCAGAGTATAAGGTGAAGAACCTGCAACTTGTTCTCCCGATAAAAGTACTTTATTGATAAAGGGTACAGTGTGCAAGTTACAGCATCTTACTTGTTTCGGTAAGAAAAACCTTATTTATAGCAAATGGCTACGTGTAAGGTGTTGTAACTTGCACACTGTACCCTTTATCAATAAAGTACTTTGGGAGGATGAGTTGCCGGCTCTTCACCTTATACTCTCAAGCTGTTTTAAGTGCCAGGAAGACACCGTGAGCTTTGGAGCACCATTGGGCTACCTCCAAGGGGAAATTAATCTACTCATATATCTTCATTTGTATAAAATATTTGTTGGTTTAAACATTTTTGGAGAGGTAGAGGTGGCTGGGCATGTAATCTGCCTCCAGGTGTATGGTTTTCCTCTGTTAGTCTCACTGTGTGGGCAACCAGTCCAATATCACACAGCTTCTATGGAAGACCCAGACGCTTCAGGGAGCACTGCACCAATTGTTTCAAGAGTCTTGTGCCTCAAGTATGCTGGTCCTGTGCCTACAGCAGTTTTCCTGTGTTTCAAGCTGAGAGCCCTCCAGCCATTTGCCTATGGAACTGGTCCTGGAATTCCTGTAGCTACTTTCCTGGACCAAACACAGTCTACCTAACTGTGAGAGAGACACTGTTTCACCCGTGTTGGCCATCTGTTATTGGGTGAAATAGCATTAAAAGTTTTGTCAGTACCTTGCTTTGTGCCTAGATAAAACATCTTGAATCCTCATTTTTATATTCCAAGCATCTTTTAATTTGTTTCTTATATGATCAAATGTGTAATTCCTATTTATTTTTTTGTATCATTAAATTATATTTGTTTGGAAAGTGCTATAACTAAAAGTTAACTATAATTATAATTATAGCCAATGCTTCTCCATTCTTCTTTCTGAGGAAGTCCATGGTGGTGAAACATGTAAAGAATGATCATAGCACATCGCTTCTATCAATTTGTTTGCAAGGTATCCTGGAAGCTTCCATTCGGCACACAAGATATGGTCGTTTTGCAGTGGATGTGTTTTTTTTTTTTTTACATGCTGTTTATTATGGTGCCCTGTTTTACTTTTTTAATGTGAGTATATTTAGATTGTTTTGGTTTTATTCTGCTGGTGATGTTATAAAATAATTTTCTATTAGATCTTTCCTTGTCTGTCTGTTTACTTATTTACTTACTATGTTCTGACTGCTAACAATATTCATGGTACTTCACAGAAGATATCCCACTATGATGTTTCAAATGCTAAGGGCTTGGGAGAGTGAACCACAGTGGATCACTTTTCAGAAGGTGTTTGACAGATGGTAAAGAGGTGCTATATTGCCACCTCCTCACTGTTTGTTTTAACTCCTAAAAGCCCACACTGCAACAGCATTTGAGGGACATTTGCAGTATGGCCCTATTTACTTTCCTATTGAACACGACAGCGGTAATAATTGCGGCTGCATATGTGTTAGCCTTAATACTGTCTGACTTACTCCCTGAAGTCTTTTAATATGGTAAAGCCCTGTACACATGGGCCGAATGCCAGGAGACATCGGCCGGTTAAAAAAAAACGGCCGACATTCGGCCCGTGTCTGTGCTACCCTATCTGACAGAAGCCAGCAGTTTGGCCAGCTTCTGTCGGACGAGCATGCTGGCCTGAATCTTGGGTTATGAACAGAAATGAATGTCAACTGTCATAGTGAAAGCCATATATTGTATCTAATGTTTGATCTAAAGTGTCCCTATCCTGATAGGTAGGTTACATTTGTTACTGTCAGGTCTAACTTTCTGTTTTTTAACTTGGCTTGTACATGCTGCAAGTATCTTTTGGCTCATCCTTGAAATGTGTTACTTCTAGTGGCCTAAGCTTTCTGCATGCCCCCCTTCTGACCTTCTGCTTGTTCTTTGACTACACTAGTTTGTTACCAGCCCTGGCCTCCCACCTGCCCTGAAGTGGTCTCTATTTCAATATTTTATACCTCATTCTAGTCACTTCAACTTAACTCTCAGATGTTGTCCTCAGCAGTCCTAGGGGTTTTACTTGTGTACCTGTCTGCAGCTTGCCAGCCAATCCACCAGATGCTCTGCCAACGAAAAGGCAGTGCAGGAGAACCCTCTACCTGTTGGTGACACAATTGACCCTCTTTATTTCAGTGTAACAAAGAGTTAGAAGATATGTGTAATAAATTGGCAGAAAGCACTGACAGCATAAAATGTACCAGTTGTGTTGTTGGTGGTAATGCTCATAGCAAAAAGAATGGTCCAAAAGGTAAGGATTAGCATAGAGCACCTGATGCTAAGTTTTCTACATAAAACTGAAGTTTAACCTGCTTATGTTTTGTGTTTCATGACTCCTCCTTTGCCCCAACATCAGCATGCTAGTGAAATTAAAATAAAATAACAAAGGTTTTTGTTTTATTGCATACATTATATTGGACCCAGTGATGTCATCATCACAGCACCCTGCTTTAGTACTCTTCTTAAGAGCTCCCAGCCCTGATGCAAGCAGTGAGCTGTGTCTTGGAAGGAGTTATACAAATATCAAAATGCCTTAATGGGTGGATGTCAGTCTGAAGCAGTAGGCTTCCTCTTGTAATGCACCCTCAAAATAAGCTCTGAGCCACTTAAGCCGGGTATACACTTTCTCCTCGCTGAGCTGTTGTGTTCTGACAGGGGGACGGGGATGGTGACACATTTGACAGAAGCCAACCGAC
Organism: Aquarana catesbeiana; assembly: GCF_042186555.1. Lineage (NCBI taxonomy): Eukaryota > Metazoa > Chordata > Amphibia > Anura > Ranidae > Aquarana > Aquarana catesbeiana. The sequence continues at coordinate 282,287,088 of NC_133328.1, forward strand.
ATACACATGACCAGAATGTCAGCCAAATTTTTGCCCATGTGTACAGGGCTTAAATGTACTTTTCAAGAAGATAAGATTGCTGGTGAAAACAGAACAAAATAGAAAATTTACACAAAGCAAAAACTGTATTTAAAAAACTAACTAATTTTATGAACCCTACAAAATGAATTAAATATCACTAACCGCTCATCATCCAAAAATATATTTTATCATGAAGAGTGGGGTCAAAAACATATTCATTGAGGTCAGAACCTAGTAATAAAGTACTAAGTAATTTTATGAATTAAAAAAGTGGTAGTGAAAATCCAAAACAGGATGGCATACCACAGAAATCAGAGATTAAAAAAAAAAAGAAACAAAAAAGATCACACTGCTAATGCGATGCTTTGTAGATGGTCATAAGTCATTATTTTATTTTTTTCATTCCCCAAACCTGTGCTATGGTTCAAATTCCTGCTGTTGATGCAGTAATACTGAACTTTCATCTGCTGATGGCCCAGCCATTTCCTGTGCAAAGCTGACCACATATGTTAAGATTAGGGATGAGCCGAACACCCCCCGGTTCGGTTCGCACCAGAACCTGCGAACGGACCGAAAGTTCGCACGAACGTTAGAACCCCATTGACGTCTATGGGACTCGAACGTTCGAAATCAAAAGTGCTCATTTTAAAGGCTAATTTGCATGGTATTGTCCTAAAAAGGTTTTGGGGACCCGGGTCCTACCCCAGGGGACATGTGTCAATGCAAAAAAAACTTTTAAAAACGGCCGTTTTTTCGGGAGCAGTGATTTTAATGATGCTTAAAGTAAAAAAAAAAAAAGTGAAATATTCCTTTAAATATCGTACCTGGGGTGTGTCTATAGTAGGCCTGTAAAGTGGCTCGTGTTTCCCGTGTTTAGAACAGTCCCTGCACCAAATGTCATTTTTAAAGGAAAAAATCTCATTTAAAACTGCTTGCGGGTTTAATGTCATGTCGGGTCATGGCAATATGGATGAAAATCAGTGAGACAAACGGCATGGGTACCCCCCAGTCCATTACCAGGCCCTTTGGGTCTTGTATGGATATTAAGGGGAACCCCGCACCCAAATTAAAATAAGGAAAGGCCCTATATACTCTGAACAGCAGTATACAGGCGGTGCAAACAAGACAGGGACTGTAGGTTTGTTGTTAAGTAGAATCTCTTTGTAATTTTGAACGGGTAAATTTTTAAAGCGTTTAGCTCCAGCCAAAAAATCTTTTTTAAGCTTTTTGGAAAACATAGGGAAGGGTTATCACCCCTGTGACATTTGTTTTGCTGTCTTTCCTCCTCTTCAGAAGATTTCACCTCACTTTTTGTCCCAATGAAAAATGTTTTTTGAAAATTTGGGTTTTTTGTGGAACAAGCATTGGAAAGCATCAGTGGAAAGGAGAAATTGTTTTCCCATATTAACTCTTACAGGAGAGAATTTCCCTTCCTAGGGGTAGATTTCATCTCACTTCCTGTTGTCTCCTTCCGTTTGCAAGTAGGAGTCGTTTGTAAGTTAGATGTTTGAAAGTAGGGTCCTGCCCTATATACTCAGCAGAAATTTGGGCCTTAGGTGTTGCTGTGGCCACAACACTGTAAGCCCTCACAGGGCCCTGCTGTGAAATATTAGATCAAGAATTGTAATTACATGCCCCTGTTGAACAGGAGCTGAAAAATTAGGCCTTAGGCACTGGTGCTGGTGCCACAACACTGCAACCCCTTACAGACACTCTAGTTGGAACGCAGGAACGAGCCCTGCTGCAAAGTATTGCATCAAAAATTGTAATTACACGCCCCTGTTAGACAGGGGCAGAAAAATTGGGCCTTAGGCACTGGTGCTGGTGCCACAACACTGCAACCCCTCACAGACACTCTAGTTGGAACGCAGGAACGAGCCCTGCTGCAAAGTATTGCATCAAAAATTGTAATTACACGCCCCTGTTAGACAGGGGCAGAAAAATTGGGCCTTAGGCACTGGTGCTGGTGCCACAACACTGCAACCCCTCACAGACACTCTAGTTGGAACGCAGGAACGAGCCCTGCTGCAAAGTATTGCATCAAAAATTGTAATTACACGCCCCTGTTTAGACAGGGGCAGAAAAATTGGGCCTTAGGCACTGGTGCTGGTGCCACAACACTGCAACCCCTCACAGACACTCTAGTTGGAATGCAGGAACGAGCCCTGCTGCAAAGTATTACATCAAAAATTGTAATTAACACGCCCCTGTTAAACAGGGGCTGAAAAATTGTGCCTTAGGCACTGGTGGTGGCGCCCAGAACCAAAAATGTTCTTACAAGCTATCAGCGTGATGATTGAGGAGGAAGAGGATAATTACTCAGGGATAGTCACTCAGCATCAGCATAGGCAGTCTTTGAAGGGATCTGAGATTTCAAAAAAAATTATTCAGTTACATCAGCATCAGGTGCTTGGTAGCTGGTGGTGATCCAAGACTCATTCATTTTTATGAAGGTCAGCCGATCGACCGAGTCGGTGGACAGACGCACCCTGTGATCGGTTACCACGCCTCCAGCAGCACTGAATGTGCGTTCCGAAAGAACGCTGGATGCAGGACAGGCCAGTAGCTCAATTGCATACTGTGCAAGCTCTGGCCAGTGATCCATCCTCAAGACCCAGTAACCCAGAGGATTTTCGGTGGGAAAGGTGTCCAAGTCTGATCTTGCCCCTAGGTATTCCTGCACCATGTAAAACAGACGCTGGCGATGGTTGCTGGAACCGATCATACCTTGGGGCTGCGGACCAAAAAATTGTCTGAACGCATCGGTCAGACGGCCACCTTCTCCACCGCTCCTTCTTTAACTGACCGAAGCCTCAGCAACACGTTGTCCAGAAACAGGAGTTTGTAACCTCCCAGTCTCTGGGAACGCATTGCACAGACCTTTCTGCAAGGCCTCCCGAAGATGTTTCATCCTCTGCTCCCTCTGCGATGGCAAGATAAGGTCCGCAACCTTACCCTTGTAACGTGGATCAAGGAGGGTTGCCAGCCAGTATTGGTCCTTCTCCTTGATACCACGAATACGAGGATCCTTACGCAGGCTTTGCAGGATCAGGGAGGCCATGCAGCGTAGGTTTGCTGAGGCATTCGGTCCGGAGTCCTCTGGGTCACTAAGGACGACAACGTCCGCAGCCACCTCCTCCCAGCCACGTACAAGTCCATGTGTTTCTTGGGACTGATCCCTTAAAGACTGCTGCTGATGCTGAGTGCCAGGCTCCACCTCCATACTGACACAATCTTCCTCCTCCTCCTCCTCCTCCTCCTCCTCTTCCTGTGTGATCGGCGGGCATGCAGGAACACTGTCTGGATAAAGGGGGCCTTGAGAGCTAAGGAAGTCCTCCTCTTCCTGCCTCTGTTCTGCCTCAAGTGCCCTGTCCATTATTCCACGCAGCGTGTGCTCCAACAGGTGGACAAGGGGGACAGTGTCACTGATGCATGCACTGTCACTGCTCACCATCCTCGTGGCCTCCTCGAATGGTGACAGGACAGTGCATGCATCCCTGATCATGGCCCACTGGCGTGGGGAAAAAAAACCAAGCTCCCCTGACCCTGTCCTGGTGCCATAGTCGCACAGGTACTCATTGATGGCCCTCTGCTGCATGTGCAGCCGCTGCAGCATGGCCAACGTTGAGTTCCACCTGGTGGGCATGTCACAGATTAGGCGGTTCTTGGGCAGGTTAAACTCCTTTTGGAGGTCCGTCAGCCGAGCACTGGCATTATATGACCGGCGGAAATGCACACAGACTTTCCTGGCCTGCCTCAGGACATCCTGTAAGCCCGGGTACCTGCCCAAGAACCGCTGCACCACCAAGTTAAGGACGTGAGCCAAACAGGGCACATGGGTCATTTGTCCCTGTCGGAGGGCAGAGAGGAGGTTGGTGCCATTGTCGCAAACCACCATTCCTGCCTTAAGTTGGCGTGGCGTCAACCACCTCTGAACCTGCCCCTGCAGAGCTGACAGAACCTCTGCCCCAGTGTGGCTCCTGTCCCCCAAGCACACCAGCTCAAGCACCGCATGGCATCTTTTGGCCTGCGTACTTGCGTAGCCCCTTGAACGACTACGGAGCACCGCTGTTTCCGAGGAAGAGGCCATGGAGGAAGAAGAAGAGGAGGGGGTGGAGGAGAGAGGTGTGTCACAATCAGCATTTTGGAGGCGTGGTGGCGGAACAACCTCCAACACTACTGCACCTTGTCCTGCATCCTTCCCAGCTGCCAGCAGAGTCACCCAATGTGCCGTGAAACTTAGGTAACGTCCCTGTCCATGCCTGCTGGACCATGAGTCAGCGGTAATATGCACCTTACCGCTGACCGCCCTGTCCAGCGAGGCAAGGACATTGCCTTCCACATGCTGGTAGAGAGCCGGAATCGCCTTCCGTGAGAAAAAGTGGCGTTTGGGTACCTGCCACTGAGGAACCGCACATTCCACAAACTCACGGAAGGGGGCAGAGTCTACCAACTGAAAAGGCAGCAGTTGAAGTGCTAGCAATTTTGCCAAGCTAGCATTCAACCGCTGGGCATGTGGATGGCTGGGAGCAAACTTCTTTCGGCGGTGCAGCAGCTGGGGCAGGGAAATTTGCCTGGTACAATCTGACGTCGGTGTACCAAAAGCAGATTGCCCACAAGTACTTGGCTGTGACACACCTAATTCTACACCTTCATTCCTCTCACTGCAGGTCTCAGAGAGGACTGGAGGTCTAGTGGGGTTGGAAATCTCAGCTGATGAGGAGCAAGGAGAGATCCTCTTTGTTCTTTGGTGTGGGTCTTTTAGATACGCTTGCCAACGAACTGCATGGCAGGTCAACATATGTCTGGTCAAGCATGTGGTACCCAAGCGGGAGATGTTTTGGCCACGTGAGATACGCTTGAGACATATGTTGCAAATAGCAGCGGTGCGATCTGATGCACTCGTCTCAAAAAAGGCCCACACCAAAGAACTTTTTGAATAACGCGCAGAGACTGCAGCGCCCTGCACATGTGGAGCTTTGGAGTGTGATGCAGTCAATGTGCTGCCCTTAGGCTGGCCCCTGGAGGGCATCCTGCCTCGTTGGTGATGTGCCGCCTCCTCCTCCTCCTCCTCCTCCTCTCTCCTATCAGGCACCCACGTTGAGTCAGTGACCTCATCATCCCCTCCCTCCTCATGACTGGAGCAAACCTGGCAGTATGCTGCAGCAGGGGGAGCATGACTGCCAGATTGCTGTCCTTCTTGGGCACCCCCTCTGTCCGTGCTCATGTTACTGCCTTCATCGAGCTCAGTATCATCATCAGAGCCTTCCAAACGCTGGGCATCCTCCTGGAGCATGTACCCAACACTGTGGTCAAACAGTTCGAGGGAATCCTCATGAGGACATGGTGGAGCTAGGGAAGGAGTCACTGATGACATTGAGCTGAGGGAAGAGGCCGCTGCTTTGCCAGACAAAGCACCCTGGGCATGGGTGAGAGAGGATGAGGAGGATGAGGACGGCTTGGTCATCCACTCGACCAAGTCTTCCGCATGTTGCGGCTCAACACGGCCAGCTGCCGAAAAAAAGGCCCAGCGTGTCCCATGGCCACGTGCTGATGAGGATGCACCGTCTCCACGACCAGCACTAGACACAGAGCCTGCTTGCCCTCTCTTATTGGCTTGTGACTGTCTGCCTCTCCTTCTTGGCCTTCCAGACATACTAATGGCCTGCAGCTGCACTAAGCTGGGATAGAACACCAGTAATTTTCTTCAGGTAGCTTTATATACTGTAACCAGACAAGCCTGCCTGTCAGTAGGAAGATAACAGGAACGGATCTAGCTGAACACTGTGAGCAGGACGCACTGTACTAAATGTAAATAGTCTAGCTGCCTGACCGTGGTACTAATAGGATCAAATAGAACACCAGTAATTTTCTTCAGGTAGCTTTATATACTGTAACCAGACAAGCCTGCCTGTCAGTAGGAAGATAACAGGAACGGATCTAGCTGAACACTGTGAGCAGGACGCACTGTACTAAATGTAAATAGTCTAGCTGCCTGACCGTGGTACTAATAGGATCAAATAGAACACCAGTAATTTTCTTCAGGTAGCTTTATATACTGTAACCAGACAAGCCTGCCTGTCAGTAGGAAGATAACAGGAACGGATCTAGCTGAACACTGTGAGCAGGACGCACTGTACTAAATGTAAATAGTCTAGCTGCCTGACCGTGGTACTAATAGGATCAAATAGAACACCAGTAATTTTCTTCAGGTAGCTTTATATACTGTAACCAGACAAGCCTGCCTGTCAGTAGGAAGATAACAGGAACGGATCTAGCTGAACACTGTGAGCAGGACGCACTGTACTAAATGTAAATAGTCTAGCTGCCTGACCGTGGTACTAATAGGATCAAATAGAACACCAGTAATTTTCTTCAGGTAGCTTTATATACTGTAACCAGACAAGCCTGCCTGTCAGTAGGAAGATAACAGGAACGGATCTAGCTGAACACTGTGAGCAGGACGCACTGTACTAAATGTAAATAGTCTAGCTGCCTGACCGTGGTACTAATAGGATCAAATAGAACACCAGTAATTTTCTTCAGGTAGCTTTATATACTGTAACCAGACAAGCCTGCCTGTCAGTAGGAAGATAACAGGAACGGATCTAGCTGAACACTGTGAGCAGGACGCACTGTACTAAATGTAAATAGTCTAGAAGATAACAGGAACGGATCTAGCTAAACTGAATACAGTGTATATATATATATGCAACACCTGGGATGCATATATATACACAATACACTGTAAGTGCAGCTAACTGACTGACTGTTCTGCCTAATCTATCTAACTCAAATCAAATGACACTGTCTGTCTCTCTCTCTCTCTCAATGAACGCCGGAACACACACTACACAGGGCCGCCGTGCAGGCGGCCTTATATAGTGTGGGGCGTGTACTAAATCCCCTGAGCCATAATTGGCCAAAGCCTCCTTGGCTTTGGCCAATTATGGCTCTCTGTTCAGGCGGCGCTGTGATTGGCCAAGCATGCGGGTCATAGTGCATGCTTGGCCAATCATCAGCAAGCAATGCACTGCCATGCCGCAGTGAATTATGGGCCGTGACGCGCCACACGAATTTGGCGCGAACGGCCCATATCGTTCGCAATTCGGCGAACGGGCGAACAGCCGATGTTCGAGTCGAACATGGGTTCGACTCGAACACGAAGCTCATCCCTAGTTAAGATTTCTTTCATTAAGCTCCTTTAGAGGTAAAGTGCTTCTTATTGTGATCTGAAAGTCGGCACCTGTTGATCAGATGCAGATGCTGTTTGGCTGAGAATTTTCCACCCAGGTTCCTCAACAAAAGTCAATTGAAAAATCCAATTTGTCAAGGCAGGTGGTGCCAACAGGGCTACCCATGGAACAAATTTCACTCAATTCCTGATGGATCAGCCAAAATTTGATCCATCTTTGGCCAGCTTAAGGCTCTCTTTTATAAGCTTTAAGTTTATGTGTAGAAAATCTTAAAAGAAAATATTCACATGTACTTTTCTCAATGTTTTATCTCTTAAAAAAAAAATACTTGGCGTTCCTGGATGAAATTAAGTTAGCCCATAACTTCCTTATCAGCTCATATTTAATTTTTACCTATTTGTCCAAATAAAATTGGTGTAGCTATGGGCCATTCCAAGACATTCAGATCATTGTAGCTTTGGTGCGTTTGCTGTAGTACTGCTGCTAGAAGGTGAAACAGGTCTTTTGCAGATTAAAACAAATGTATTTCTAGATTTTACCACTATTTGGCTCCACCCTGCTTATAAAAAAATTGTCTCTATCATATGATGCTACCATCAACATGTCTTGCTTTGTGTTTTCAGGGTGAAGAAGAGAAGTGTTGGCTTTCCACCACACATATGCTTTGCACTTAAGCCAAAAGGTTTAGTTTTGGTCTCATTACATCAGAGAACTCTTTTCACCTGTTTGTTGCATCTCTCATATGCATTTTTGCAAATTCAAAATGGAATTTTATGTTTTATCAGCAATGGCTTCAATGTTATCATTATTCATTTCTTTCCTAAAGCTCAGCATTATGATTTGCCATAGATAGTTTCTCCCATCTCATCTGTGGATTTCTGCAGCTCTTTTTGGAGTGACTGTTTATTTTCTTATTAATGGATGTAAGACATTCCAAAGAAAAAGAGTGGCCTTATTGGTTAGTGGGTTATTAATAATAACCGCTTCAAAACCTGGAAACATTTGGGATTTCTCACATACATGTAAAAACCTGCATTTTTTTAAATCCCCCAAACATTATATATTTTCTGAAAGTAAATGCTGTGGGAAAATAAAACAGTCAGTGTTGCAATTTTTTTTTTCTCATTTAAAGATTTATTAAGAGAAAATGAAGGTAATAACATGCATATTTTGCGAATCGCAGATGCAACTGCGTATGTTTTTTCGATACAGCGTAATGAAGAAAAAATCATAATCTAGACCATATATAGGCTCTAAACATTAACAATTGTGTATCTTATGTTATGGTTACATTACGTGGATTAGGTCATTAAAATTCAAGTTCAGATTTATAAAGAATTCAACTGACCCTTTTTCATGCAAATAACATTTTTCAACACTATTAACTACAGAACATCCGTAGTATTATCTTATGCTATATACTCTTAACATCTGCAGGAATACTTATGTTGAATGTATAGGTGCAGAATAAGAAAAGGAAAAGGAAAGAAGGATAAAAAAGGGATGGAAAGGTGCAGTGCAAGTCTTAAATTGCTTCTAAGTGCTGTTACAGATATCGAAAGGCGAGCTCCGACCTCAGATATTCTTTCTGATCTTATGTGGATTTGTTGTTTACAATTTCCCCATAAGTTTGTGAATATTTAAAACTAAACCATGGTTGCCATGTTTTATGGAATCTTTCCACAGCGCCCCGTTCCTGGGCCAGGGTGTCCTCCATCTCACAGACATCAGGTACTCTGAGCAGCCATTCCGAGATAGAGGGGACCCTTGGTGAATTCCAGTGCAGGGGAATTAATGATTTAGCTGCATTAAGCATGTGTTTAGACAGGGAATGCTTATATCTCTTAAAAGAGAAATTAGTCACGTGTAGCAGGCAACAAGCTGCATTTAAATTCAATTTAGTATCTGTAATAAATTTGATTAAATTTCAGACTTCCGTCCAATAGTCTTTAATCAGGTTGCATTGCCACCAAATGTATGTCAATGTGCCTATTTCTTGCTGACACCTCCAGCACATCTCTGATCTCTGGTTATTCCATTTATGAAGTCTGTCAGGTGTGTCGTACCAGTGCGTTAACAATTTGTAACTCGTCTCTTGCTGTTTTGTGTTCATAGAGCATTTATGTGCCATTATGCAAGCATACCTCCATTGTTTCTCTGATATCTCCACGTTTAAGTCCTCCGACCACCTCCTCCTATGTTCATCCCCAGCCAGCACTCTTGGATTTTGTAGCCACGTGTAAGCAATCGAAGTAGCCCTGTCCAATGGAGATTTGCCGTGGCAAACCGACTCTAACTCAGTCAGGGGCCTGAACAAATCTTGAGAACGTCCAAATTTGTTTAAGTAGCTCCAAATCTGGAAATATGTCCATTGACGTAGGAAAGGTAAATTACTCTCTGATTTAATAGATAGCCAGTCTTTGAGTTTATCACCTTGAAAGCAGTCCCCTATAATCAAGGGCGATCTGTCACTTATGTTTTGTAAAGAAAGTTTTGTTCACCTGGTGGAAAGTCAGGGTTGTCCTTCAGTGGTGTTAATGGGCTGGGAAGTGTTGTAACGTCTTTTTGTTTAGCTAGGATATTTGTTATCTCTAGGGTGGTTCCTGTCAAGGGGTGCCTTTTTAAGATATTTGGGTATTTGTTCCGTGGGATCCAGGGTGTGTAAATAAGAGGGATGGGGCTTAAGTCTACTTCTAATGAAACCCAATCTTTCGCATTTTCATGGCAGTGCCAGTCAATGACCCTAGCTAAGTGTGACGCGTAATAATAGTGTTTGAAGTTCGGGAATCCAATCCCTCCCAATTCTTTAGGTTGTGTTAGTTTGGTTAATTTTATCCTGGATTTCTTATGTTGCCAGAGGAACCGTAGGATGATGAAATTCAGAGTTGCAAAGAATTTCTGTGGTATTTTCACTGGTAGGGTATGCATAAGATATAAGAATCTAGGCAGTACCACCATCTTGATTATTGCTGCTCTTCCAAACCATGAAAAGTAGCCTAAATTCCAATCTCCAAGGTCCCTCTCACATTTTCTAAGGAGCAGGATGTAGTTCCTCTCGAAAATGGAATGCAATTGAGGCGTTAGCCAAGTTCCCAGATATTTCAATGCCGAGGATTCCCATCTAAATGTCGAGTTGGCTATAGTTTGTTTGAGGATCTTGTCTGGTAAAGATATGTATAGGGCCTCAGATTTTGTGTAGTTGATTTTTAGGCTCGATAGGTATCCGTAGTGTGAGAATTCTTTCAGTAAATTAGGTAGGGATATTAGTGGATCTGTCAAGAAAAACAAAACATCATCGGCATATGCTGCCACTTTGAACTCCCTGTCCTCTACTCTGAATCCGTGTACCGCCCTGTTTGATTTAATCTTTCTAATAAAGGGTTCCAGCGAGAGGATGAACAATATGGGGGACAGTGGGCACCCTTGTCTAGTCCCGTTTGTAATGTGCACCTCCCTTGATAGCGTGCCATTGATTTTCAAACATGTCGACGGATTGTGATACAACGCAGATATCCACGACATCATGCGTGTCCCAAGTTCCACGTGTCTGCATACTGTTAGCATATAGTCCCAAGCTACTCTATCGAAGGCCTTCTCCGCATCCGTAGAGAGGAGAAGACCCTCAATATTTTGCGTTTTCGCTGCATGGATCAGAAACAAAGCTTTGGTGACGTTGTCTTTAGCTTATCTACCCAGGACAAATCCAACCTGTTCCAATCCTATCAGCCCAGGTAGGAGGGGACTTAACCTTAATGCCAGAATTTTTGCGAATAGTTTAATGTCAAGGTTCAATAAGGAAATGGGTCTGTAACTAGTACACTCTCCAGGGTCTTTGCCCTCCTTCGGTATTATTGCAATGTGTGCCGAGAGAAAGTCGTGAGTTATTCCCCTCTGTGAGGACAGGGAGTTCAAGGCAATTCTAAGAGGGTCTGTTATGATGTTAGTGAAGGTTTTGTAATATATTGCGGAGAAGCCATCTGGCCCTGGGCTCTTACCCGACTTCAGTTGAGCGATAGCTTGTTTCAATTCTAAGGATGAAATGGGTTCTTCTAATATATTAGAGTCAGAGTTGCTAAGGGTCGGTAGACCACTTTGGGTCAGGTATTCCTGAATAATTTGTGCTCTATTCCCTGTCATATGGGGTTGTTTGTGTTGTTTTGGTAGGTTGTATAGTCCAGTATAAAAATCATGAAAGTGTTCTGCGATCGTCTCCGATGTCACATCGAGTTTTCCATTCTTATTTTTAATATCTGCGATGTGATTGTTCAGAGCATGTTTCCTCAACGCTCTTGCTAGGAATTTACCTGACTTGTTTCCCGATTCATAGTAAATTTTTCTTTTGAAAAAAAGCATACATTTAGCTTTTGTGTCTAAGATCTGTTGTAATTCTTTCCTAGTGTCTAAGAGTTTTGAGGCTGAATTGGTAGAGAGGGACTGCTTGTGTAGTCTTTCCAAAGTGTTAATCTGTGTTATCAGTGTATTTACTTGAGCTTCTCTCTCCCTCTTGCGCTTGGAGCCTAATTTGATCAGTAACCCCCTCATAGTGCACTTGTGCGCTTCCCACACTATCAGCGGGTCTACGTCAGGGGTATTATTTTCTTCAAAAAACTGTGTCAGGTTGGTGGTCAGTTCTTTGAGTAATAAGGGGTCTATTAAAAGCAACGCATTCAGCCTCCATGTCGGTTGTCGGTGTGTGGTGCCCTGTAGATTCATGGCAAGAGAGATTGGTGTATGGTCTGAAATGGTTTGCACACCAATGTTTGTCTTAGTCACTTGGGTAAGGTCTCTTTGCGACACAAAAAGGTAGTCTAAGCGCGCGTACCTTGAGTGTGGAACAGAAAAGTATGTATAATCTCTCCCGTCAGGATTCATAAAGCGCCATGTGTCTATCAGCTGTAGGGACTGCAAAAGGGACTTGATCCTTTTAAGAACTTTGTAGGAGATACACGTCTTTCCATTGGAGGTATCGGTAAGCGGATTTAGCGGTATGTTGAAATCTCCCCCAAGGATCAAGCACCCCGTTGCAAACCCCGCAAGCATCCTGACAATGTTTTGGCAAAATGGTACATGCCTTCTTTTAGGGAAATAAACGTTTGCTAGTGTTAACGGTGTACCTCTATAGGTACCCTTTAAGAAGACAAATCTGCCTTCTGAATCGCATATTTGTTCCATTAACTCAAAGGGTGCCTCCTTGCTGATCAAAATGGAGACTCCCTTTGACTTAGAGTCAAGGTTAGTAGCATGAAACGCCCTTGTAAAGTATGAATTTGTGAGTTTTGGTGTCTGTTGAGTTTTGAAGTGGGTTTCTTGGAGAAAAACAAAGCATGGCTTACCTTTCTTAAGCTCTCTCAGAACGGTGGAGTGATGTTCTGGTATGTTAAGGCCCCTTACATTATGCAAAATTATCAATGGACAGTTTCCCAAGGAGGAATAGGCCATGGCTGGGGGTTAGGAGGAGGTGCTCGGGTCAAAGAAAACACAACTCCGGAACAAGAATTAATATTTATAATGGAAATCTGAGACAGCAATAATCCTGTTATAATGCTACTACGCACCTAGTAGGGGATGTATAGTAAGAGTTAAAGAAAAGAGAAGAGCAGAGGAAGGAAAGAAATAGAGAGAAATATTCAGAATACGAATGAAGTGTTGGAAGTCTATCTCTTGGAAAAGCTAAATGCCTTGTCCGAGGACTGAGCCTACCAACTCTGTGTGTTGTGTCTCACGCCTTTTTAGGTGCAACGAGACACGCTGTGGGGTTAGTGGGAGACGCAAACAATCAAGTGTCAGCGCACCTATTGAAATGCTAAAATGTGTAATTAAAGAAAGGACTAAAAAAAAGAGAAAAAACTTTGTCCTAATCGCCGCACACGCGACCGAACTGTATTAACAAGAAACATCAAGGCTAAAAGAATCACACCCGACCTTGGTGTGTATATTCAACTCAGGTTAATTCTATAGTATTATTATCAGTCAGACAAGTTCTGCGTCCATTTCGTATGAACCAGGAACACCATCTTAAGTACTAGTAAACTTTCTCTGAAGTGTATAGTAGAAATATGTTAAATGTTCCCACAAGCTTAGAAACTATTTAAACTCAAACAAAATAATATAAAATGAAATATATAATGAAATATGTAGTCCCCAGGTTAGGAGATTGTGCTGGTTAGAGCACCCTTGTCAACCAGAACACTCTTAGGATACAATCACATACCCGACAGCCCAGACATTAAATATTCTAGATTAGGGATAGTGACTCTGCCCTGAATAGGCCGCCCATGTATCGTAACCATAAGTCTTACAAAACGATTAGTAGAAGTATTGGCCGGCTAGTAAGCATATATGGCTTGGCCGAAGGTGCTGACAAATATCCTGTGTCACAGTGAGATATTTGGCAACCACTGTTATGGGCAAGAGTATCTAAAAGTCAGGGTTAACTGTGTTTTTTACGTGTATTTAAGTTAGGTTCAGGAGAAACTACGCCATCCAACAGAAAATCTGTACCACGGGGCATGCAATCGCATAGTGTGTCCCGAATTCTACCGTGCTTATGTAAGGCAAGAACTCCTGTGTAGTTGCTGGGGATCTTTGGTAAGCTGGAAGAAAGTCCATACATCATTGGTAATCCTTGGTAAAGCATAACGTTGCAGAACAATGTCTGTGGTGGATTAAGTATTAATAGTGTGTGAGTTAGTCAGGGAAGCCTCGATATGATGAAGTCATTCATCCTTCTGTTCCCTGGGTGCCTCATTCAATCTCTGTGGAATAACCACCTTGGAACTGCCTCCGCGGTTGCTTTTGTATTTTTTGGACTGTCTTTTGTCTGGTGAGGTAAAGGGCGAGGACAGAGGAGACCTTTCCAGTGGGGGCTGTAGAAAATCGGCGTACCACTCCGGGAGGTTGATCTGACCCAGGTCCAATGCTTCACAAAAGTCCGGGAGGTCTGCAGGAGTACGCAATATGCACTGACGTCCATTTTGTGTGACCGTAAGGGCGAATGGGAAGCGCCAGGTATATCTCAAGTCTCTTTCCCTCAATTTATCCAGCAATGGACGTAATGCGCGTCTGTTTCTCAACGTAATCTGAGAGAGGTCTTGGAAAAGCATTATTGTCTCTCCATTAAAAATAATTTGATCATTCCTCCTGGCCTTGCGCATTATTTCTTCTTTCAGCCCAAAGTTTTGTAGGCAACAGATTACATCCCTTGGCGGTGCTGTATCAGGTCCCTTCGGCCGAAGAGCTCTGTGTGCCCTCACAAAATTCGATTTCTATGTCCTCCTGCCATTCAAGGAGGCTGTTGAACACTCTCCTTAGTGCTGGAACAATCTGGTCAGTTTCCACTAATTTCGGAATCCCCCTTACTCTTATATTACACCTCCTGCTTCTGTTGTTGAGGTCTTCAATATGTCTGTTCATCTCTATGAAATGCTGTGACTGAGTAATTGTGGTTCTCTCAAGCTTGTGAATGGCCCGGTCTCTGCACTTTCCTTCTGCCTCCGTCACCGCCATTTTCTCATTGAGAACAAGCATGCTCGTTTTCAAGTCTGTTATAGCAGCCGAAAATGTGGCTTTAATGTCAGCCGCGAACACTGACATGTCTGAGAATGTTAGGGGGTGATCCGGTCTGGACTTACCCCTGTCTAAGCTCTCTGGGGCTGACTGCGAGTCCTCACTGCCATCATCCTCATGGTAAGTCGGCGCCATTTTGGGTTTCGTCCCGCTGTTACGAGCCGCCGGCTGGTTTTAAGGATATCCGCGATGTTCTGTGTCGCCAGGGACACCGAGTAGCGGCACGGACGAGACTGCGGAGTCGAGTGAGGCTTTCTGCTCGGCATCTGAGCGCTGTAGGTCGAGTGTTTGGCTGTGAACGGCCGTGTGTGCTGCAGAGCTCCTTCACTGTGCTGCCATCTTCATTGCGCGTCAGGCCACGCCCCGTGTTGCAATTTTTTTATGTCACACATATCGAATGCAATTTTTTAAGAAAATACTTTTTAAAGAATTTTAATGCACACAATATAATACCTAATTTTGGGGGGAATTATAGAAGATGGTGTTACTCTGAGTAAATAAATATCTAACATATTGCACTTTAAAATTGCACTTGCCCATTGAATGATGACAAAATGATGACAAAAATGGTACATTATGTCACCCATAGGCGATGCTTTAAAAGCCATTATGGGTTACCAGTTTAGAGTTAAACAGGAGGTTTGGTGCTAGAAATATTTCTGTCACTTTAATGTTCACAACAATACCTTAAATGTGGTCCAAACACAGTTTACATATGCATGCAGAGTGCATGCTTTACACTGTGTTTTTTTATCAACTTTATTGCTATCACAAGGGATGAACAACATCCCTAGTGATAGCATGGGCAGTGACAGGTATTCTTTAGTGAGAGATCTGGGATCTATTAGACCCCAGATCTCTCCCCTGTCCTCAACAGCATCCGATCAAACCAGATCATTTTGAACAGATGCTTTACAAGCCAGTAACAGCTTGTAAACAATAATCCAAAACCAGAAGTGAAAAAATCCTTGTTGCTTTCAGTTTTGTGCACCATAGAGAGGATCAGGGAATGGATATTCCTCTTTCTTCTCTATGGTTAGCCAGTGCAACTGCCCACAGTGACCCTGGGCACCCCAGTGGGATGGGAGGGCCTGGAAACTGCAGCAATCCTGGCTAAAGGAGTGGCTCCCTTCTGCCCACTGAAAGAGTGATTGTGCAGCTGTATAGCCATCCAAATTACTTTTATTTTAAAGAGAATTGCTGGCACTAAAGAATGATACTAGGATCATGGCTGCAGCTGCAGCCATATATACATACATCAGTTTAGTAAAATAGAATATAAGTATTGTTTCCCATAGCCAGGGAAGTGAGTGAATCCCTAGCTGTCACTTAAGTCACCATAACAAGTGTCCCCATCAGAAGATTTCATTTTTCTTCCTCTTCTGGAGACTTGCTTTCACTTTCACTCTGACAGGGGTTCTAATCCCTCTCCACTCTATCCAAAAAAAAAAAATGTGCCTATAGTTATACTTTAATATAGCATTCTTTACTTAATATTTAGCATTATCAACACAGCATAAAAAGCAAGCCCTGGTATGGACAAACATTTATGATAGGACAAGCAGACACAGAGAAAGGAGAGAAGGCATGCAAACACTAGAGAGTCAAAAACAACAAATTGAAGCCTAATTTGAAAACAATTTGGGTGTGAAGCAACAAAATTTTCAAAATACGGTGTGTTGTGATTAGCACTCCTGCTTTGTCTGATTCGATTCAATTACAGTATCACTGTTCATAAAGTAAAAAAACACTGGAAATGTGAGCTGCCTATCAAAAATCTCTTGTGATTTAGGGCCGGTTCACACTGCTGCGTGGTGCGAGATCACATGTGATTTGCACCGCACTGCAGTGCAAATCACCTGCGATGTCCGTGCGATGCAAATTCAGCCATACAGATAGTATGGCTGAATTTGTATCGCATTCAGACCGAACTCACACAGGACCCTTTTTTTGGTCCACAGCAGAATTGGATCGCATGGGTGTTCACTTCTATGCGATCTGATTCCTGTCCGAATTTGCAGATCGCACTGCAATATGCGAACTGATTTGGGGGTGTCATTAACTTTTAATTGACACTCCCAGCAGTTTGCATAGGGCAGCGTGAACTGCCGCTGGGAGACGTGCTATGCGGGAACCCTCAGTGGATTTGCAGGGTTCACGCATCACAACCGTATGAACCAGCCCTGACTGTTATCTCATTTGTTCTATGTTTGCAGCCATTTAGGGGCTCTGCTCTTACTAAACATGTTTAGTGCACTGACTTCCCTACTTCTGAATTCTGTCTGTTTCTGTGGTTTCAATCTGCCTTGTCTTGTACTGTATATCCTGAGCTGACCTGTATTGGCTTCAGCTTCTGTTTGGTTGCATTGACTTTGACTGTTGTTCTTGTTTGTTTGTCTGCATATATTGTGGCTCCTGGTTATGACTCTGTCTGCTCCTGCCTGACTGCTGTGTACTTGCATTTCTTTTTTTCACTTCTGTCTGTAGTTTATCTGTCTAGGCTAGCCTGTGAGTCACATACAAGGAGAGGTCATGCTGCACAATTTATACCTTTCATGGCTCTAGGAAGGCTTGGCACCCCCAGTCCCTACAACCACATGAGAGGCATTTACTACCAGCTAGAAATATGGTATTCTCCTGTTTGTCTCCCCTGACATTAAACCTAATCTACAGTGTATCTGTACTGTGCTCAGATTTCTGTTCCTGTTTTGGCTTGGATTTCTACCATGCACTTGTCATGAGTTTCCTTTTCTCCAGGATTTCCCCAAACCCCAAGATATGGCCAGTAGTTGTCCTCAACTTCTGACGCTGACACACCACCAAATAGAAATTTTATTTGATTAAAATGTAACTTAGAAAATAAAGTCCTGTGTAATAGTTTAGTTTATGTGCTTTTTTTTTTTTGGGGGGGGGGGGTGTCTGCTTACAGAGAAAAAAAAACAGGAAAGCACAGCAACCTAATTTTTTTTTTTTTGTCAGATATTTGGTGAGCAGCTATTTCAACACAAATACATTTTTCTTCTACCGTGTCTAAAGAAGGAAGTTATCAAACAGTATATTTCTGACCATTGCACAAGAAGTAATATGTGCTAGAATAGGTCAATTGTATTTGTTATGTAAATTAGCATTACCTATAATTCTGAGTTATTGTGAATGTATTTTTTTCCTTTGGCTCCATGCAAAACCTGTTGCCTCAGAGTTTCCTTTTGTTTGCCTTGTTATAGGTTCAGTTCTAAATTTCAGTGAATGTTCATGGTCATGGTTAACTAGTCATGCATGGTTACCTACTGATCTGAATTACATGCTTCATAACTCTTTTAATGATGCACAGCCACATCCATAAAGCATTAGGAAAGACATTTTGTCCTGGAAGTTCAATCTCTAATAAAGACAAAGATGTTTAAACAACTTAATAATTGTGTCATTTCTGATAGGCTTAAAAGTGTTGGTCCCTGTAAAAAAGTGCCTTTTCATGAAATATAGGTATCAGATTTTGACCCTAACAGTAGTTTAAGAATAGATCTCAATTTGTTGCCTATTCTCAAAAAAAAAACAAAAAAAACCTTAAACTTGATTTTATCCAATTTTTTTAACTTTCGGTTAGAGACTGGAATGTGACCCTAAAAACCCTAATTGAAAAGCAATCACAGTGCCCAGTAGTATACATTGTTTATCAGTTAATGATCTATAGGTTATGCTTTAATGCCCTGTACACACATTCGGACTTTGTTCGGACATTCCAACAACAAAATCCTAGGATTTTTTCCGACGGATGTTGGCTCAAACTTGTCTTGCATATACACGGTCACACAAAGTTGTCGGAAAATCCGATCGTTCTAAACGCGGTGACGTAAAACACGTACGTCGGGACTATAAATGGGGCAGTGGCCAATAGCTGAGTGATTAGGATGCAAAGTGGTATGTAAAAAAAAGAAAGGATAATGGCAATGTTGTTAGACTTGTTCAATAGATAGCCTTCTCTTCCTCTATATTGAAGGAAAGATGGAAGATGTGTCAAAGCTTACAGAGGCTAATACATGTAGCAGCTCCTGTTTTCAGTTAGCTTTACAATAACCCCAGAGTGAGGACTTGCAGACAGATGAGTATTTTTAGACAACGTCTTTCCCAGTATATGGCATGTCTTGGAATACAACACTGTAACAATGTGAATGGGCCTGACACAGCCCTCATACATAACAGAGTCTGGGACCTGAACTTTTCTATACTGCAGCTAAGAAAAACAGTTTGGTAACTTCCTATCCTTCCTACCTCTTCTTCTCCGGTTTGCGTGATTATGTACAGGGAATTACAAAAGGATAAAATCAATCAAATGATAACACATAACATTGGTGGTTTTTTTCTGCCTGGAGTTCACCTTTAATTTAGGCTGAGAAATCTATTACCATGCATTAAGATAACTTTAGTTTAGAATAATTCAAACCCTTGTAGCATTTGTGATTTGTAAATGGTTACACATTCATTTTATTTAAAATGCTTGATAGTAACGTCACCATTGCAATTTTCATTAAGTAGAATAGTCTTGTTTATAACCCTGTCTGTTAATAGTTCCCTTTAACGTTACAATACATACATGCTTTGTTATATGGCAATGCAATATGAATACCAAACAAAGTAAACTGACATCAAAGGACATACAGAAAAATAAAAAGAAAATACATATTGCAAGCAATAAAATCACTTGGATTTTGTTTTTCCTGGCAAATACTAAATGCTTACATTGATTGACAGATGCAGACGCACAGTTCACTAAAACATTTATTTGAGCATCATATTAAATTGTGTTAGAAAAATCAGTCTTCGCAGAAGTATGTAGGTGTCTGCTGTACGCAAAAGGCAAATTGTTGTTTTGAACTATAAACACTGTTTAAAGGTTTAGTGTACACCTTGGATTCCTGCTGCCGACAGAAGTACAGAGACCTAAATCCACTGCATACTGGGACTAACTGATCAAAGCAGTAGTTAAATCTATCCATGGAAAATCTAAGTAGTCTTTGGAGGCAGCTCTTTGAATGCAGATTAGTGATTTCATTGAAGTAGTCAATCAACTGCCTTTTTCCCTGGCTGCTGAAATGTCATTCAGTGAGCATACAAGATAAAAAAAGATGAATAAAAAATAATATTTTAACTCGAACAAACTTAGTACTTGTAGACTTGATCGCATGAATCCGCTTCAGTCAAGATCATTTTAGAGGTAGCTACAGGAATGAATCTCACAAAGGGACTAGGTTTAATCATCCAGTCCCAGACTATATTGATTTTGAGACTACTTTCAATGACTATATAAATAAGCCATTTCTTTGCAACTGTATCTGGAGCCGGTCATGAACCCAAAAACCTTCACAACCTGGTCCAAAGTGAATTATGCCCTGAAGAAATAAATTAATAAAACGAACGCAGCTAGGCTTCCACACCAACTTTTTCCACGTTTCAAAAGCTTAAAAATATAAAATCAATAATCATTTAGTCATAAGAGTAAATGAAGCGACATAACATCAAAGTATACCCTTTAGCCATTCGAGTCATTCTAGGTAATTTATCTCATCAAAAGCCACTGGTAATAATCCTTTTCATTCTGAGACAAGCAATCACACAGCTGCTGCATTATCCCACAGTAAACAGGTTTGAAGAAAATATTAAAAATCAATATCTGTTTCCTTCTATCAGACCAGTTGGCATCCATCATAAATGTGCTTTTGTGAAGAGTTTGTTAAGTTTCATAAGCTTTGGTATGAATGACAACTGAACATAAAACTCAACCGGACTTAACATTAAATGACAACTGGGTTTGTTTAGAGTTACTCACATTGTAAAAGGGGAGAATGTGATGAAATGTCATAAATGGCCATCAGTTGCATAATTTAATCAAAACAACCATCAAACTCATTACCCTTTTAACTAGCAAGTCCCCTAATAATTATTTCTAGTTTGTGAGACCACAGATGTCCTGTAGTTTAGTTGATGTCTGTGTGTATATTAAAACATTTCTTGATACAACACTGCATCATGGGTTAAAACTTACTCTATAAGTATCAGTTATTTCATTTGGAGCCTTCCTAAATTAATGACTTGTGAAGATAATAGCCTCCACTGCAAGCAGGCATCCTTCAGCCCTTAAGTTTCAAACCATTTTTAGGACAAACACACTACTGTAAGTAAAGCTGAACTGATGCACATTGTCCTGGAAATAGTATGCAGCCAGGGGTCTAATGAAAATTTAGTCCACTAGAATTTATTAGCTTTGGCTCAGTCAGTATTGTAAAGACAAGAAAACATCCCTTTAATGTCCTGTGACTCCAGTCTGAATTTGCCATGACTGAACCAATTCATAGCACCATACAATACAACAGAAAGGCTTCTATTGCTCTCAGCATTCATTGGGAGACAAGGTAGGCCACTGGGTATATGCCTGACTGTTAGGGGCATATACCCAGAAAGTTGGGCCTTTTCTATTAGTCTGCACAGGCAACCAGCCTCAGTTTAGTCTAGTGTCCTGAGTAAGACATATTTTTCAGCTCTTCTGGTTCAAGGTTGAAGATGTTGTTGGCAGTGTCACACCGAACCACCATATCCTGAAGATTCACTATAACAGCTACTTTCATGATTGTTGCCATACCTTGGCCCTTCAAACCTTGGAGATGTACTACAGTCTCTACTCCTAGGTCACTGTAGAGGAGGACTTCCTCAGCTTAGTGTCACACCATGATCTGAATATCTTGGATATTGATGTCTACACTTGCATCCTCCTTTCTAAAGGTGAGTAAGGCTATTCCTGGGGACAACACTGTGTACCCATGGAGTGTTTGGGCCTTTCCCCAGTTTTCTATTGTTACTTGAATGGCCATATGTGTTGTATTTTACTAAGCAGGGCAATCAATACATAGAGCAGCCACTGCATACTTAGTTCTGCTAAACTTCTCCTCAAGTAGGCTGAGGTGATATATCACACACTCTCTTGTAAAGGACACTTTGCTGAGTGCACTCCTGAACAAGAAGTGGATAGAGCCTTGTCCATGAGAGCAGCAGCTCTCTCTGCTCTCTCTTCTCACTGGAGATCAAGGCAACAGAGGGAGTCAGTGGCTCCTGCTGCTGTAAATCACAGCCAGTGAGGAGAGATATGGGGCAGGACTCAGCCGTGCTGTGTGAGTCTATGGACATACACAGCAAAGCTCTGGAGCGAGCCCACATGAGTGCTCCCATAGCATATGGCTTGCTATGGGGGCAAGCAGAAGGGGAGAGGAGCCAGGAGCGCTGGACCCCAGAAGAGGAGGATTGGGACTGCTCTGTGCAAAACCATTATATGTTTAAGAAAAAAATCCTATAGAATCTCTTTAACTTTGGTCAGCTCAGGAACTTCTACATAAAATTGTTCAGACCTGGAGCAGAGAAAATGTCTGGCCTCTGAGCACATGATAGACACTTTAGTTAATTTCCCCATCTTCCCCCTGCAAGGCGTTTACTGCAACAAACACCTCCCCCACAATAAACACCTATCCCGCAATAAAAATCCCCCACTAATACACATGCCTCGCCAGCAATAAACATACCTCAGCATGAATAAGCAACCCTCCCCATTAATAAACATCCCAAAAGCAATAAATACCCCACCTTCTCACCAAAAGACAGGTTAGCTTTAAGTTGGCTGTGGGCTAAATGAGAGAAACCACTTACTTCCCCCATTTATGCCAATCAGTGTTTATGGCGGAATCTCTTCTACTGCTGATTGTATTCTGACAACCAACAGTAATGGCTGTGAGAATACCCAAATAGCATCTGTATCTCTTTGGATGCAGCCACTGCACGGCTGTCAATATTCTGCCGTGTTCCATCAATTTTCATATCAAAGGATATTGGGTGGGAGGATGCAGGCAGGGCCACCTATGAATCAAATTTTACCCAGCTCACCAGAAACTGGCCCAATTTTTCATTCATGGCCAGCTTTAGATGAGCATAGCATAGAGCTCTGAAAAGTCCTTCCTCCCAGGCTTTCTGTCAGCTGTGTCAAATGACATGTCAAAACCAAAGCGGAACCTAGCAGTTACCTCAACTCTGATGCACTGCTGTATCTGAGGTCTGACAGGGCTCTCTGCCACTATACAGAGTCCCTGCATAGTTGTAAACGACAGGAGATTTGCAGGACTTTAAGATCCAGGGACATAACACTTACACTTTAATGTTTGGGTTAAGGATTATGTCAAGCCACCTGTTTTGGATAGAGTGGGGAAGGATTAGAACTGTCATGTTTTTACTGTTATGCAGGGCTTCATTAGAGAAAATTACCAGGAAGCAAGGAAAGATCTGAAACAGGAACACCGACAGAAAGAACAGGGGTTCTAGTCTTTCCTTACTCCACTAAGGAAAAACATTTTGTAACTTCTGTGTTGGTGTTGGACATAGCTTCCAACCTTATAGAATGTTGTTCACAGAATAGGAAGTGAGGGTAAAACCCTGGGTGGATATTTTACTTTAAAGCAGCCCCATCTACCTATCCCTTTTCCCACTATGTGCCTCATTTTTGTATTACTATTATTATTGAAAAGCATTGTAGAAGGTACATTTCCTGTTTATAGACACCCAGCCTCCTACAAAACTATTTTAGACACAGCCACCTGGGCTACAGGCAGTGTCAATCATCTGGTAAACACAATTTCTAATGAGTCAGATTTTACTATTTTGCATCTAACCATTGGACTCTACTAGACAGCAAATTAGGAAAAATCTGCAGCAGAGACACAGTTTTTAAGTAACGCCAGAGTCTCTACCCCTAACCTTAAAGTGATTGTAGGATCACCTTGTAAAACAACCCATTTAGCTTGAAACAGAAATGAAAGGCAAAACATTTAAGTATATGTAGCTGTATCCCGTAGGGGCTGCTGGTAGTTGTGGTCCATCTCTCACCCTGCACAGCCAGACACACAATCTTCGGATACTCAGTAGTCAAAAAGCAGTCCTTGTACTTTATTTTTATATTTTATTAAGAGGAATTAAACTTGGATGGGTTAAGGGTAAGCATGGGATGCCCACTTGATTATATACACCTCCTCACTTCCAGCTTCAGCACATCACTTAGGTACACTTCCTCACTTCCAGGACCAGCTAACACTATAGTTTAGGCCTGACACTGGCTCCGCCAGGCTTTAGCAAATGACCTTTGCAGGCAGGGACTGTGGGCCCCTTTGGTGTAGAAAAAAATAATGGCGGTAGTCCTAATGCTAGCTGTCCACATGGCTACTGATCCCAGCACCACATCTTCAGGCCCTGCCAGCCCTCCTGGCTGCAGCTTCCTCTTTCCACTACCCATGCCACCACAGTCCACTCTACTGGCTCTGCACACATCACAGACTGCACTTTCCTAGGCCCCCCCAGTCCTCCTGACTATGTGAACACTCACCAGCTCTCTTGACTGCCTCTGTGGAACTCCTGGAGACCTGCCTGGCAGTGTTCTCCTGCTGTCCTCTCTTGCTCCTCCTGTGCCTCCTGGTCAGGATACCTCTATGGGTTGTAAGAGGGTCCCATCCGCACCCGAGCCCAGGCCCAAGGTCACCCCCCCAGACTTGGAAGCTCCCTCAAAGGCCCCAACAGTCTAACACTCCATCTCCATCTTCCACTCGATCACAACACTCCCCCCAGCTGGCCTGCCCAATGCCAATCCTAGTTGGGGATTGGACAGGGCCCTCAGAATACTCCAGGCAGCTCCACCTCTCCTCTCCTTCTTCCTTTCCAGAAGATTCTAGCATTTTCTGGAAGGAGAGGGGAGGTCGCAGTGATGCTGTCTATGAGTCCCCCAGCCCTTCCTCGCTTCCTGCCAACCCAGAATCAAACACAAAGGCTTGGCTGCCTGCCAAGCCTGCTTAAATTTTCCTACACTACAAAAAAATCTAACTGTACACATCCTTGAAAAACTATTCATACCCCTTGAAATTTTTCACATTTTGTCATGTCAAAACCAAAAACGTAAATGTATTTTATTGGGATTTTGTGTGATAGACCAACACAAAGTGGCACATAATTGTGAAGTGGAAGGAAAATTATAAATGGTTTTCAGAATTTTTTACAAATAAATATCTGAAAAGTGTGGCATGCATTTTTATTCAGCTCCCTTTACTCTGATACCCCGAACTAAAACCTAGTGGAACCAATTGCCTTTAGAAGTCACCTATTTGGTAAATAGAGTCCACCTGTGTGTAATTTTATCTTAGTATAAATACAGCTGTTCTATGAAGCCCTCAGAGTTTTGTTAGAGAACCTTAGTGAACAAACAGCATCATGAAGACCAAGGAACACACTAGACAGATCAGGGATAAAGTTGTGGAAAATTTTAAAGCAAGGTTAAGTTATAACAAAGTATCCCAAGCTTTGAACATCTCACAGAGCACTGTTCAATCCATCATCCGAAAAAGGAAAGAGTATGGCACAACTGCAAACCTAACAAGACATGGCCATCCACCGAAACTGACAGTCTGGGCAAGGAGAGAATTAATCAGAGAAGCAACCAAGAGACCCATGATAACTCTGGAGGAGCTGCAGAGATCCACATATCAGGTGGGAGATTCTGTCCACAGGACAACTATTAGTCGTGCACTCCACAAATCTGGCCTTAATGGAAGAGTGGCAAGAAGAACGTCATTGTTGAAAGAAAGCCATAAGAAGTTCCATTTGCAGTTTGAGAGAAGCTATGTGGGGGACACAGCAAACATGTGGAAGAAGGTGCTCTGGTGGGATGAGACCAAAATTGAACTTTTTTGCCTAAAAGCAAAATGCAATGTGTGGTGGAAAAATAACACTGCACATCACCCTAAACAACACACGGTGGTGGCAGCATTATGTTGTGGGGATACTTTTCTTCAGCAGGGGCAGGGAAGCTGGTCAGAGTTGATGGGAAGATGGATGGAGCCAAATACAGGGCAATCTTAGAAGAAAACCTGTTAGAGTCTGCAAAAGACTACAGACTGGGGTGGAGCTTCACCTTCCAGCAGGACAATGACCCTACATACAGCCAGAGCTACAATGGAATGGTTTTTATATTCGTAGGGTAAATTCAGAGACTTTAGAAACAGTAAAGGGACAATACCATTCTTTATTCCTAAGTATATCCAAACACATATGTTTGCACTGAGCTTGTGTCATTATGAAAATATTTCCCCCCTTATCTGAGCTTTTTATCGCTATATCAGGTTTGCCCTTAAGGCTTTTAACCGCTTGTTGTTGTTGGACAGTGAGATTGTCTACAACAGGTGTAACATTCATGTTTTTAATTTCACTGGCCATGGAGGTGAGAAATGCCCAGATGTTGGAACATAAATCTGGAAATTTTTGAGATTTGTTTTTGAAAGCTTGCGACACTGGGATGTCTGTAGTGGTGTTGGATTGGGGAGTCTGTGTTTGACTGTGGTTGGATGTTTAATTTTCTTCCAAAAGGAAGATTAGGTCCCGAAGGGCCAGGAAATTCTTCCATTGTGAAATGTTTCATTTTTTTCTGTTAATTCTTCATCTTGTATGGATCATACTTGATCAGTATCAAACTGGTATTAGTAAGTTAAATTGCATGCAAATAGATTTACATCTTTGATGGTCTCATATCTATGAATATTGGCAGTGGGGCAAAAAAAAGTAATCCTAGTTTTAGTACATAGATTTCTTCAATGGTAAGGTGATAGAGGTGATGTTGATTACACTTACCCAGTGTGGGATGTGGATTGGGATTTTGGAAGGTCCAGTGGATAGGGTCCCCAGACGGATTAGCTGTGGATCCAGTGTACTTTGTCTGATTCCCTCTAGGGGTAGGATTGCTGGTAAAAAAAACAAACTGAGTTTGTAAAAGTGGTGTAGGGGTACTGCAGATTAGGGATGAGCTTCGTGTTCGAGTCGAACCCATGTTCGACTCGAACATCGGCTGTTCGATCGTTCGCCGAATTGCAAACGATATGGGCCGTTCGCGCCAAATTCGTGTGGCGCGTCACGGCCCATAATTCACTGCGGCATCGCAGTGCATTGCTTGCTGATGATTGGCCAAGCATGCACTGTGACCCGCATGCTTGGCCAATCACAGCGCCGCCTTAACAGAGAGCCATAATTGGCCAAAGCCAAGGAGGCTTTGGCCAATTATGGCTCAGGGGATTTAGTACACGCCCCACACTATATAAGGCCGCCTGCACGGCGGCCCTGTGCAGTGTGTTCCGGTGTGCTTAGAGAGAGAGAGAGACAGTGTCATTTCATTTGAGTTAGCTAGATTAGGCAGGACAGTCAGTCAGTTAGCTGCACTTAAAGTGTATTGTGTATATATATATGCATCCCAGGTGTTGCATATATATATATATATATATATATATACACTGTATTCAGTTTAGCTAGATCCGTTCCTGTTATCTTCTAGACTATTTACATTTAGTGCAGTGCGTCCTGCTCACAGTGTTCAGCTAGATCCGTTCCTGTTATATTCCTACTGACAGGCAGGCTTGTCTTGTTACAGTATTTTGAAGAAAATTACTGGTGTTCTTTTGATCCTATTAGTACCACAGTCAGGCAGCTAGACTATTTACATTTAGTGCAGTGCGTCCTGCTCACAGTGTTCAGCTAGATCCGTTCCTGTTATCTTCTTACTGACAGGCAGGCTTGTCTTGTTACAGTATTTTAAAGAAAATTACTGGTGTTCTTTTGATCCTATTAGTACCACAGTCAGGCAGCTAGACTATTTACAGTTAGTGCAGTGCGTCCTGCCCACAGTGTTCTGCTAAACCTACAAGTAAGTGGGGTGCGTCCTGCTCACAGTGTTCAGCTAAACCTACAAGTTAGTGGGGTGCGTCCACCTCACAGTGTTCAGCTAAACCTACAAGCTAGTGGGGTGCGTCCTGCTCACAGTGTTCAGCTAGATCCGTTTCTGTTATCTTCTTACTGACAGGCAGGCTTGTCTTGTTACAGTAAATAGAGCTACCTGAAGAAAATTGCTGGTGTTCTTTTGATCTTATTAGTACCACAGTCAGGCAGCTAGACTATTTACAGTTAGTGCAGTGCATCCTGCTCACAGTGTTCTGCTAAACCTACAAGTTAGTGGGGTGCGTCCTGCTCACAGTGTTCAGCTAAACCTACAAGTTAGTGGGGTGCGTCCACCTCACAGTGTTCAGCTAAACCTACAAGCTAGTGGGGTGCGTCCTGCTCACAGTGTTCAGCTAGATCCATTCCTGTTATCTTCTTACTGACAGGCAGGCTTGTCTTGTTACAGTATTTTAAAGAAAATTGCTGGTGTTCTTTTAAACCTATTGGTACCACAGTCAGGCAGCTAGACTATTTACAGTTAGTGCAGTGCGTCCTGCTCACAGTGTTCTGCTAAACCTACAAGTTAGTGGGGTGCGTCCTGCTCACAGTGTTCAGCTAAACCTACAAGTTAGTGGGGTGCGTCCACCTCACAGTGTTCAGCTAAACCTACAAGCTAGTGGGGTGCGTCCTGCTCACAGTGTTCAGCTAGATCCATTCCTGTTATCTTCTTACTGACAGGCAGGCTTGTCTTGTTACAGTATTTTAAAGAAAATTACTGATGTTCTTTTGATCCTATTAGTACCACAGTCAGACAGCTAGACTATTTACAGTTAGTGCAGTGCGTCCTGCTCACAGTGTTCTGCTAAACCTACAAGTTAGTGGGGTGCGTCCTGCTCACAGTGTTCAGCTAAACCTACAAGTTAGTGGGGTGCGTCCACCTCACAGTGTTCAGCTAAACCTACAAGCTAGTGGGGTGCGTCCTGCTCACAGTGTTCAGCTAGATCCGTTTCTGTTATCTTCTTACTGACAGGCAGGCTTGTCTTGTTACAGTAAATACAGCTACCTGAAGAAAATTGCTGGTGTTCTTTTGATCCTATTAGTACCACAGTCAGGCAGCTAGACTATTTACAGTTAGTGCAGTGCGTCCTGCTCACAGTGTTCTGCTAAACCTACAAGTTAGTGGGGTGCGTCCACCTCACAGTGTTCAGCTAAAGCTACCTGTAGAAGGTTGGTGGTGTTCTCATACTACAGGCAGGCAGCTGATTTTGCTAGCTGCAGTATCAGTACATATATATATATATATATATCCCAGCTTAGTGCAGCTACAGGCCATTAGTATGTCTGGAAGGCCAAGAAGGAGAGGCAGACAGTCACAAGCCAATAAGAGAGGGCAAGCAGGCTCTGTGTCTAGTGCTGGTCGTGGAGACGGTGCATCCTCATCAGCACGTGGCCATGGGACACGCTTGGCCTTTTTTTCGGCAGCTGGCCATGTTGAGCCGCAACATGCGGAAGACTTGGTTGAGTGGATGACCAAGCCGTCCTCATCCTCCTCATCCTCTCTCACCCATGCCCAGGGTACTTTGTCTGGCAAAGCAGCGGCCTCTTCCCTCGGCTCAATGTCATCAGTGACTCCTTCCCTAGCCCCACCATGTCCTCCTGAGGAGTCCCTCGAACTGTTTGACCACAGTGTTGGGTACATGCTCCAGGAGGATGCCCAGCGTTTGGAAGGCTCTGATGATGATACTGAGCTCGATGAAGGCAGTAACACGAGCACGGACAGAGGGGGTGCCCAAGAAGGACAGAAATCTGGCAGTCATGCTCCCCCTGCTGCAGCATACTGCCAGGTTTGCTCCAGTGATGAGGAGGGAGGGGATGATGAGGTCACTGACTCAACGTGGGTGCCTGATAGGAGAGAGGAGGAGGAGGAGGAGGAGGAGGCGGCACATCACCAACGAGGCAGGATGCCCTCCAGGGGCCAGCCTAAGGGCAGCACATTGACTGCATCACACCCCAAAGCTCCACATGTGCAGGGCGCTGCAGTCTCTGCGCGTTATTCAAAAAGTTCTTTGGTGTGGGCCTTTTTTGAGACGAGTGCATCAGATCGCACCGCTGCTATTTGCAACATATGTCTCAAGCGTATCTCGCGTGGCCAAAACATCTCCCGCTTGGGTACCACATGCTTGACCAGACATATGTTGACCTGCCATGCAGTTCGCTGGCAAGCGTATCTAAAAGACCCACACCAAAGAACAAAGAGGACCTCTGCTTGCTCCTCATCAGCTGAGATTTCCAACCCCACTAGACCTTCAGTCCTCTCTGAGACCTGCACTGAGAGGAATGAAGGTGTAGAATTAGGTGTGTCACAGCCACGTACTTGTGGGCAATCTGATTTTGGTACACCGACGTCAGATTGTACCAGGCAAATTTCCCTGCCCCAGCTGCTGCACCGCTGAAAGAAGTTTGCTCCCAGCCATCCACATGCCCAACGGTTGAATGCTAGCTTGGCAAAATTGCTAGCACTTCAACTGCTGCCTTTTCAGTTGGTAGACTCTGCCCCCTTCCGTGAGTTTGTGGAATGTGCGGTTCCTCAGTGGCAGGTACCCAAACGCCACTTTTTCTCACGGAAGGCGATTCCGGCTCTCTACCAGCATGTGGAAGGCAATGTCCTTGCCTCGCTGGACAGGGCGGTCAGCGGTAAGGTGCATATTACCGCTGACTCATGGTCCAGCAGGCATGGACAGGGATGTTACCTAAGTTTCACGGCACATTGGGTGACTCTGCTGGCAGCTGGGAAGGATGCAGGACAAGGTGCAGTAGTGTTGGAGGTTGTTCCACCACCACGCCTCCAAAATGCTAATGATTGTGACACACCTCTCTCCTCCACCCCCTCCTCTTCTTCTTCCTCCATGGCCTCTTCCTCGGAAACAGCGGTGCTCCGTAGTCGTTCAAGGGGCTACGCAAGTACGCAGGCCAAAAGATGCCATGCGGTGCTTGAGCTGGTGTGCTTGGGGGACAGGAGCCACACTGGGGCAGAGGTTCTGTCAGCTCTGCAGGGGCAGGTTCAGAGGTGGTTGACGCCACGCCAACTTAAGGCAGGAATGGTGGTTTGTGACAATGGCACCAACCTCCTCTCTGCCCTCCGACAGGGACAAATGACCCATGTGCCCTGTTTGGCTCACGTCCTTAACTTGGTGTTGCAGCGGTTCTTGGGCAGGTACCCGGGCTTACAGGATGTCCTGAGGCAGGCCAGGAAAGTCTGTGTGCATTTCCGCCGGTCATATAATGCCAGTGCTCGGCTGACGGACCTCCAAAAGGAGTTTAACCTGCCCAAGAACCGCCTAATCTGTGACATGCCCACCAGGTGGAACTCAACGTTGGCCATGCTGCAGTGGCTGCACACGCAGCAGAGGGCCATCAATGAGTACCTGTGCGACTATGGCACCAGGACAGGGTCAGGGGAGCTTGTTTTTTTTTCCCCACGCCAGTGGGCCATGATCAGGGATGCATGCACTGTCCTGTCACCATTTGAGGAGGCCACGAGGATGGTGAGCAGTGACAGTGCATGCATCAGTGACACTGTCCCCCTTGTCCACCTGTTGGAGCACACGCTGCGTGGAATAATGGACAGGGCACTTGAGGCAGAACAGAGGCAGGAAGAGGAGGACTTCCTTAGCTCTCAAGGCCCCCTTTATCCAGACAGTGTTCCTGCGTGCCCGCCGATCACACAGGAAGAGGACGAGGAGGAAGAGGAGGAGGAGGAGGAAGATTGTGTCAGTATGGAGGTGGAGCCTGGCACTCAGCATCAGCAGCAGTCTTTAAGGGATCAGTCCCAAGAAACACATGGACTTGTACGTGGCTGGGAGGAGGTGGCTGTGGACCATGTCGTCCTTAGTGACCCAGAGGACTCCGGACCGAATGCCTCAGCAAACCTACGCTGCATGGCCTCCCTGATCCTGCAAAGCCTGCGTAAGGATCCTCGTATTCGTGGTATCAAGGAGAAGGACCAATACTGGCTGGCAACCCTCCTTGATCCACGTTACAAGGGTAAGGTTGCGGACCTTATCTTGCCATCGCAGAGGGAGCAGAGGATGAAACATCTTCGGGAGGTCTGTGCAACGCGTTCCCAGAGACTGGGAGGTTACAAACTCCTGTTTCTGGACAACGTGTTGCTGAGGCTTCGGTCAGTCAAAGAAGGAGCGGTGGAGAAGGTGGCCGTCTGACCGATGCGTTCAGACAATTTTTTGGTCCGCAGCCCCAAGGTATGATCGGTTCCAGCAACCATCGCCAGCGTCTGTTTTACATGGTGCAGGAATACCTAGGGGCAAGATCAGACTTGGACACCTTTCCCACCGAAAATCCTCTGGGTTACTGGGTCTTGAGGATGGATCACTGGCCAGAGCTTGCACAGTATGCAATTGAGCTACTGGCCTGTCCTGCATCCAGCGTTCTTTCGGAACGCACATTCAGTGCTGCTGGAGGCGTGGTAACCGATCACAGGGTGCGTCTGTCCACTGACTCAGTCGATCGACTGACCTTCATAAAAATGAATGAGTCTTGGATCACCACCAGCTACCAAGCACCTGATGCTGATGTAACCAAATAATTTTTTTTGAAATCTCAGATCCCTTCAAAGACTGCCTATGCTGATGCTGAGTGACTATCCCTGAGTAATTATCCTCTTCCTCCTCAATCATCACGCTGATAGCTTGTAAGAACATTTTTGGTTCTGGGTGCCACCACCAGTGCCTAAGGCACAATTTTTCAGCCCCTGTTTAACAGGGGCATGTAATTACGATTTTTGATGTAATACTTTGCAGCAGGGCTCGTTCCTGCATTCCAACTAGAGTGTCTGTGAGGGGTTGCAGTGTTGTGGCACCAGCACCAGTGCCTAAGGCCCAATTTTTCAGCCCTTGTTTAACAGGGGCGTGTAATTACAATTTTTGATGCAATACTTTGCAGCAGGGCTCGTTCCTGCATTCCAACTAGAGTGTCTGTGAGGGGTTGCAGTGTTGTGGCACCAGCACCAGTGCCTAAGGCCTAATTTTTCAGCTCCTGTTCAACAGGGGAATGTAATTACAATTCTTGATCTAATATTTCACAGCAGAGCCCTGTGAGGGCTTACAGTGTTGTGGCCACAGCAACACCTAAGGCCCAAATTTCTGCTGAGTATATAGGGCAGGACCCTACTTTCAAACAACTAACTTACAAACGACTCCTACTTGCAAACGGAAGGAGACAACAGGAAGTGAGAATAAATCTACCCCTAGGAAGGGAAATTCTCTCCTGTAAGAGTTAATATGGGAAAAACATTTCTCCTTTCCACTGATGCTTTCCAATCCATTGGGACAAAAAGTGAGGTGAAATCTTCTGAAGAGGAGGAAAGACAGCAAAACAAATGTCACAGGGGTGATAACCCTTCCCTATGTTTTCCAAAAAGCTTAAAAAAGATTTTTTGGCTGGAGCTAAACACGTTAAAAATGTACCCGTTCAAAATTACAAAGAGATTCTACTTAACAACAAACCTACAGCCTGTACACTGCTGTTCAGAGTGTATAGGGCCTGGTGGCCCCACACCTTTCCTTATTTTAATTTGGGTGCGGGGTTCCCCTTAATATCCATACAAGACCCAAAGGGCCTGGTAATGGACTGGGGGGTACCCATGCTGTTTGTCTCACTGATTTTCATCCATATTGCCAGGACCCGACATTACATTAAACCCGCAAGCAGTTTTAAATGAGATTTTTTCCTTTAAAAATGACATTTGGTGCAGGGACTGTTCTAAACACGGGAAACACGCGTCACTTTACAGGCATACTATAGACACCCCTCAGGTACGATATTTAAAGGAATATTTCACTTTTTTTTTTTTTACTTTAAGCATCATTAAAATCACTGCTCCCGAAAAAACGGCCGTTTTTAAAAGTTTTTTTTGCATTGATACATGTCCCCTGGGGTAGGACCCGGGTCCCCAAACCCTTTTTAGGACAATACCATGCAAATTAGCCTTTAAAATGAGCACTTTTGATTTCGAACGTTCGAGTCCCATAGACGTCAATGGGGTTCTAACTTTCGTGCGAACTTTCGGTCCGTTCGCAGGTTCTGGTGCGAACCGAACCGGGGGGTGTTCGGCTCATCCCTACTGCAGATGTGGTGTTAGGGCATGGACCCATAGTAGAGGGGCCAGGGTTTCCTAAAGGTATAGGTTGGTTGGATTTGATTGAATTTTGCAAAGTCATTAATTGAAGTGCTTGTGCTACTGTAGGTACTAAGTGAGTATTTAGTTGGTGACTGTCACCTGGCCTGATGTGACCCGCTTCATAGTAAAAAGTGGAAAAGTGATCAGGTCGTTGCTTAAACGAGTGTGGAGTTGTGTGCCCACTATCATGGAGATTCCTCTTACGTGACCCCAAAGTGATGTGAGAGTGAGGTTGCAGTGCAATTCATGTGGAACTCTGTGGAACTAAAGAAGATAAAGAGGGGTCAGATTCTGCGCCAGTATCATACATAGTATCTGCATTTAGATTATTGGCAGTTCTAGGGCCCCGCTTTGAGTCTCTGCCTCGCTGGGGGGTATGTCAGTGATAGATTATTTTTTACTTATAATGTATTTGTTGAACTTAGCTTGGTAGTTTTTGAGTTCCTGCCATTTGTTTTCAAACTGTATATGATTTTTTATTGTGTCATGTGATGTCCTTAAGTCAATGAGTTCCTGATCTAGTTGTTCTGTTTCTGTCCTATATTGTGTAATAAGTAATTCCATTTGTTTGCATTTGGCCAGTGCACCTTCCCAGGCCATTTTAAATTCTTGAGATACATGTTTAAAAGTAGGATAGACCTGTACTCTTAGAACTAGGGGACTGACCTTTTCCAAAATGTATTGTTGGAAGAACTCAATGTGCCAATAGAGATTGGACTTCTTCTTGAGAAGACGTTTCATCTTAATGAAATATTGATTATAATTTACCTCGTCTTTGTTGGTAGAGTTACAACTCGTTCGGAATTCTGACATATAGCCAGACCAGGCTGCTACCACACAGGCCATTCTTTCTAAATGGTTTTAATAAAACTGAGTACAATATTAATGACTGAGAAGGTAGATATGCGATTTTAAAGGTGCCACACACAAAATATAGTATAAAAATACATTTTAATATAATCTTTAAAATATTTCATCAGATAAAAACATTGAAAAGGAAATTATTCATACAGTACTGCTGCAATGTATTCATCTTTATATGTTTCACCGGACTATGGCTTCTTCAGGAGATTTTACTAGAGTATTACATAATAGTTCACTACAAAAGAGCAATGTATTAGTGTACATCAATATAGAGAAATACAAAAAATCTACATTTGAACATTTAATCATGGTATACATTATTATTACAAATGTGGGTAATTTAAACCCCTGAAAGAGAAGATCATATCTCAATATGACACAAATGAAAAATCCAAAGAATACTTGAGTAGAATTCCAAAATCTAAGTTTGAAATCACTATCAGACTTTGTTGATCCAAGAAAGAAATTGTAGGTATGAAAAAAAGCAGAGATCTCCCAGTGGTGCTTGAACTAAAGCATTAGTATAACATTAGGTGCTATTTCCCTTTAAAATACATTGTGTTGCCATCAAAGAGATTAGCAAAACTCAGTCTTATCATTATATTCACAGTATACTCAGATGTGTCACCCTCAAGGCAAGGCTACAGCATGGAGCTGCCATGTCCAGGTACCCCTTATAGTCCAATGGAGCTGCGAGAGATGCGGATGCCAAACAATTGCTACTGTTTGCTACTGTTCATGCGCGGTCCCGCTGGAATTGATGTTTTGTGCATGCGCGGTAGCAATTGTTTGGAGTCCGCATCTCTTGCAGTTGCATTGGAGGCCAGGCATGGGTGGGTGGGTGTAGGGGAATATAAGGAGTACCTGGACATGGCAGCTCCATGCTGCAGCTCTGCCTTGAGGGTGACACATTCGAGTACACTGTAAGTATGATCTTCCCTTTTTCCCTTGGTGTTTTTGTAGGATACGTTTCAGTATATCTTATTGCAATTAATTGAAGAGTGTGTCTCTCCCCCCCCTCAGGCAGTGGGTTTGTTAATTGGGCTCCTGTTTTCCCCTCTGCAGTCACTGATGTCCTGGTGCAGCATATGATGTTGGATTTTCAACAGACATTTATTTATTAAACAATAAGTTGAGGGGATTCCCCCAGTTCACCCATAAGCATATGTGCTCTTTTGTATCAATGATTTAAATTATCCACATGTGTGTGAATATACCGTAATTGAATGTTCAAATATAGATTTTTTTGTATTTCTCTATATTGATGTATTTGTACACTAATATATTGCTCTTTTGTAGTGAACTGTTGATGAATACATTGCAGCAGTAGTGTTTCAACAATTTCCTTTTCAATGTTTTTAGCTGATGAAATATTTTAATGATTATAATAAAAATGTGTTATTATACTATGTTTTGTGTGTGGCACCTTTGAAATCCCATATCTACCTTCGCAGTCATTTGTTCTACTTGGGGATGGGGTGCAATTTTGGACACCAGTCTCTTTTTTTCTTTTTTCATTTTGAGTACAATATTAATTGAAGCCACCTATGTTTAAAGGTTTTTTACCTACATTAGTAACAATAATGGACAAGATAATGATGTCCTCACAGGGCGGTACTGTGGACACCAAAAAGATCCACTATGCCACGTCCTAAAAATTATCAAGGAAAAACGGAAATAACTAAGGAATTAACTTTCCAGCTGGGCTACCTTGAGCCATCGTGTATTTAAATGTGAAGTCTATCTATATTTACTGCATATGTTTTTTTCTCATGGCAACAGGTGGATGTGTATATATATATATATATATATATATATATATGTACAGAATCTCACAAGAGTACACCCCTTACATGTTTTTTATTATATCTTTTCATATGACAACATTGAAGAAATGACACTTTCTAAAGTAGTGAGTGTACATCTTGTATAACAGTGTAAATTTCTGTCCCTCAAAATAACTCAACACACAGCCATTAATATCTAAACCGCCGGTAACAAAAGTGAGTACGCTTTTGTCCAAACTGGGCCCATCTAGCCATTTTCCCTCCCTGGTGTCATGTGACTCGTTAGTGTTACAAGGTCTCAGGTGTGAATGGAGAGCAGGTGTGTTAAATTTGGTGTTATCACTCTCACTCTCTCATACTGGTCACTGGAATTTCGTACCTGGGGCGGTGTCTATAGTATGCCTGTAAAGGGGCGCATGTTTTCAGTGTTTAGAACAGTCTGCCAACAAAATTACATTTCTAAAGGGAAAAAAAAGTAATTTAAAAGTGCTAGAGCTATTGCTGACTATAATTAATTGTCGGTCCGGCAATACACATAAAAGTTCATTGATAAAAACGCCATGGAATTTCCCCACAGGGGAACCCCGAACCAAAATTAGAAAAAAAAATGTGTGGGGGCCCCCCTAAATTCCATACCAGGCCCTTCGGGTCTGGTATGGATATTAAGGGGAATGCAGTGCCAAATTTTTTTTTAAAATGGTGGGGGGTCCCCCAAAAATCCATACCAGACCCTTATCCGAGCATGCAACCTGGCAGGCCGCAGGACAAGAGGGGGGGACGAGAGAGTGCCCCCCCCTCCTGAACCATACCAGGCCACATGCCCTCAACATTGGGAGGGTGCTTTGGGGTAGCGGCCCCCCCAAAGCACCTTGTCCCCATGTTGATGGGGAGAAGTGCCTCATCCCCACAAACCTTGCCCGGTGGTTGTGGGGGTCTGCGGGCGGGGGGCTTATCGGAATATGGAAGCCCCCTTTAACAAGGGGACCTCCAGATCCCGCCCCCCCCTGTGTGAAACGGTAAAGGGGCACAATTGTACGCCTACCATTTCACAAAAAATGTGTGTAAATGGTAAAAAAAAGACACTACACGCCTTGGGACAAGTCCTTTATTAAAAAAATAAAACTGTCCCACAGAGTCTTCTTCTTCTTCTCGCGCTCTGACGGACAGAAAAAGAAAAAAAAAAAGAAAAGCCGAAACCGAGTAACCCCCTCTGACGCTACGGGAAAGCCATAGGGATATCCCCTTACGTCAGATGGGGCGGAGTCACCCGAGGATGACATTGTGTGGCTCCGTCCTCCCTTATAAAAGAACTGTCACCTGAGAGGCCCGTCATTAGGCGTAGGCGGCTTGTGGCTTTTTTTTTTTCTTTTTCGGTCTGTCGGAGCGCGAGAAGAAGAAGACTCTGTGGGACAGTTTTATTTTTTAATTTTTTTTAATAAAGGACTTGTCCCAAGGTGTGTAGTGTCTTTTTTTACCATTTTCACACATTTTTTGTGAAATGGTAGGGATACATTTGTACCCCGTTACCATTTCACATGGGGGAGCCGGGATCTGGGGGTTCCCTTGTTAAAAGGGGCTTCCATATTCCGATAAGCCCCCTACCCGCAGACCCCCACAACCACCGGGCAAGGGTTTTAGGGATGAGGCCCTTCTCCCCATCAACATAGGGACAAGGTGCTTAGGGGGGGCCGCTACCCCAAAGCACCCTCCCAATGTTGAGGGTATGTGGCCTGGTACGGTTCAGGATGGGGGGTGCTCTCTCATCCCCCCTCTTTTCCTGTAGCCTGAAAGGTTGTGTGCTCGGATAAGGGTCTGGTATGGATTTTTGGGGGGACCCTATTTTTTTTTTATTTTGGTGTGGGGTTCCCCTTAAGATCCATACCAGACCTTAAGGGTCTGATATGGATTTTGAGGGGGACCCCCATACGATTTTTTTTTACATTTTGGCACGGGGTTACCCTTAATAACCATATCAGACCTGAAGGGCCTGGTATGGAATTTAGGGGGACCCTCACACATTTTTTTTTTAATTTTGGTACGGGGTTCCCCTGTGGGGAAATTCCATGCCGTTTTTATCAATGAACTTTTATGTGTATTGCCGGACCGACAATTCATTATAGCCAGTACTAGCTCTAACACATTTAATTTTTTTTCCCTTTAGAAATGTCATTTTGCTGGCAGACTGTTCTAAACACGGGAAACATGCGCCCCTTTACAGGCATACTATAGACACCCCCCAGGTATGAAATTTAAAGGAATATTACACTTTTATTGTTTCACTTTAAGCATTAATAAAATCACTGCTCACGAAAAAACGTCCGTTTTTAAAACTTTTTTTTGCATTGATCCATGTCCCCTGGGGCAGGACCCAGGTCCCCAAACACTTTTTAAGACAATACCATGCATATAAGCCTTTAAAATTAGCACTTTTGATTTTTCATGTTCGTGTCTCATGGACTTTAACGGTGTTTGCGTGTTTGAAAAATTTTTTGCTTGTTCACATGTTCTGGTGCGAACCAAATGGGGGCACATCCCTAGCTGCCAGCACTGGGGAGCTACAGTTTATCGAGGGAAACGTGAATGCCAATATGTACTGTGACACACTGAAGCAGAGCATGAACTCCTAACCTCAAACACACCTGCAAGATGACCACTGCCCTGCTAAAGAAGCTGAGGGTAAAGGTGATGGACTGGCCAAGCATGTCTCTACCTAAACCTTATTGAGTATCTGTGGAGCATCCTCAAATGGAAAGTGGAGGAGCGTAAGGTCTCTATCATCCACCAGCTCTGTGATGTCGTCATGGAGGAGTGGAAGAGAACTCCAGTGGCAACCTGTGACGCTCTGGTGATTTCATGCCCAATAAAGCAGTGCTGGCAAATAATGGTGGCCACACAAAATATTGACACTTTGGGCCCAATTTGGACATTTTCACTTAGGGGTGTACTCACTTTTGTTGCCAGCGGTTTAGACATTAATGGCTGTGTGTTGAGTTATTTTGACGGGACAGCAAATTTACACTGTTATATAAGCAATACACTCACTACTTTATAGTGAGACCATGAATACTTAATGAATACAACTAATAAATACAGTGTGCGTATTATAAAGTGTCCATATGAATAAAACTTTTCAATGTATTCCAAATGAATAAATGTTTATCTCTTCCACTGTGCTGATTATTTCACACCCAAGGTGAATGAATCACTTACCAAATGACGTTGGCCTCTTCACTGAAAAAAAGGTCAATGATCGCTTTAAACTTTTATATCTCCATTCTCTCTTTTCTCCATACTGGCTCCTTAGGTGTAGAGAAACGATCCTTCCTAAAAAAAAAAACTGCTTCTATTTGGGCACAGATGCCAGATCTGTTCTCTGTCTCCACCACTTCACCATGCAAATCAAAAAATAGTGATCATATATAGTGTAGTATTTTTTATTTAAAAAAAACTAATAACAGCAAAGTTACATTAAATGCTTACATTGAAAAGTGCCCATGTATCGGCCCTGATATCACCCGCCTGTATGAAGTTGTAAGAATGCCACCGCTCCGCTCGTGCCCTGGATCTGGATCTCTACTAACCGTAAATGCGGGACCAGAAGTTGCGCACCGGATGTTCCGCCTCTATGTACGTTTTGTCAATCTGATGTGATCAGGGTGTAGGATATGGAGGGATATTCACATCTGTTATTGACACCAACGTCACCCCTTCCACTCTGCGCTCAATGAGCACTTCAAGCCTCCCTTTCACATCACTCTACTGCAGGGTAGTCTTCCGGGTCGCGATTGCAGACTGACAGTGGTGAGAGTCGGCGGTGCAGAGGATGGTCTATGTGGACAGCTTTACCCCAGATGCCTGCATACTTAGATGTGCCTGTTTTATTGATCAACCATGTGAGTTGCTAAATGTTGTACGTTCATTAAATATAACCATATTGCTACACTTAGAGGCGCCTCTCTTCTCTTTTAGTCAAAATGTATAAAAAAAATGTGCTTGTTTTGCAAAACACTCTCAGACCAAGTTACTCTCAATCCAAGGTTTTACTGTATTTGTTGTCACACATTTCATAAGAGATAAACATGCTCATTAAAAATATTACTGTATTAAGCATACTAATGCCCTGTACACACGATAGGATTTTCCGATGGAAAATGTGTGATAGGACCTTGTTGTCGGAAATTCCGACCATGTGTAGGCTCCATCACACATTTTCCATAGGAATTTCCGACACACAAAGTTTGAGAGCTTGCTATAAAATTTTCTGACAACAAAATCTTTTGTCGGAAATTCCGATCGTGTGTACACAAATCCGACGCACAAAGTGCCACGCATGCTCAGAATAAATTAAGAAATGAAAGCTATTGGCTACTGCCCCGTTTATAGTCCTGACGTAGATGTATTACGTCACCGCGTTCAGAACGATCGGATTTTCCGACAACTTTGTGTGACCGTGTGTATGCAAGACAAGTTTGAGCCAACATCCGTCGGAAAAAATCCATGGATTTTGTTGTCGGAATGTCCGATCAATGTCCGACTGTGTGTACGGGGCATTAGAGTTATATACCTAAACCCAGTCTGCTATTCCTCCTGAGTATGAGGATACAAAATTTGTGAGACTGTTTTGTTGCCTAACCAGATAGAGAGATCCAATATTCATGGAGCAAGCTTCCAAGGGTCATAAAGTACACATATAACTTACTGGCTACCTGTAACATTTTCAGCGGCCCTGAAGTACCAGAACAGTAAAAAAACACTCTCAAAAGGACCACATTTTGAAAAGCAGACACTCCAAGATTAAAAGGTAAGCACTGGCTGTAATCAGCAACGCTGGAAATGCTGGCATTGGCTGTGAGTTACAAACTCGAAAAACTGGCATTGGCTGTGAGTAGTGGTGAGCTAAACTGCCATGGGTTCAGTTCGGCAAGGGTTTGGCGAACTTCAAAGAAGTTTGGATGCCAAACCTGAATACCACTGAAATCAACAGGAGCTGAATCTGTCAAATTAAAAATACAAAAAATAGCATGACAATGCCCTGGGCAACATGTGCCAGTGCAAAAAAATAAATAAAAAATCCATGCAGCCAGGAGCACTGACATTTACAAAGGAAAAAGTTTTAAAATTGCAGGCAAACAATTTTGACAGCTCATTGTTTTAAAAGAAAAATACCCCCCCCCCCCAAGGGCCTACTTTTTTGGGGGACATTTGGAGGAATACGTTTTTACTTTTTTCTTTGCAAATCTAATTTTTGCTGTAGCGCATTCTACAGCAATAATGAAAAATACAATTGAGTCTAATATGAATTTTAAAGGGGCACATAACACACACACAAAAAAAAATCCCCAAGGAAATCCTTACCAAACCCTTCTGGTCTGGTACGGATTTTTAGGGGGACTCCATGCAAAAAAAATAAAATAAAAGTGTGAGGTTCCCCAAAATATCCTTTCCAGATCCTTAATCTAAGCATGAAGCCTGGCTAGCCAGGAAAGGGAGGGACAAGTGTGTCCTCCAAACCATACCAAGCCATATGCCCTCAACATGGGGAGGGTGCCAAACCACCTTGTCTCCATGTTGATGAGGAAAAGGACTTCCTCCCCACAACCCTTAGCCCGGGGTTTTGGGAGTCTGAGGGCAGGAGGCTGATCAGAATTTTGAAGCCCCCTTTAACAATAAGGGGGCACCAGATGCTTGCCCCCCCACATGAAGGAAAATGGGGTACCTATAAATAAATACACCCAATTGTTTGACAAGTCCTTTATAATAAAAAATCCCCAAAAATGTCCTTTGTTGTATATCCACCATTAATCACGTTGTCCAGTGATGCAGATCCATGTCAATCATGACATTCAATAGCCACTTTCATTGGCTTTGTACATTTTGTTGATGTTAACTTGTTCATCAAACTGGAAATGCTGGTGCTAGGTGTGGTCAGCAAATGGAAACACTGACACTGGCTGTGATCAGGCCCTGGCTGTAATTTGGCTTTGGCTGCAGTCTGGCACTGACAGTAATCTCACACTGGTTATAATCTAGCTCTGGCTGTAATCTGGCACTGGTTGTAATCAGATAGGGGCATTGTGATCATGTAGGGCCCTGTGATCAT
Source organism: Aquarana catesbeiana (assembly GCF_042186555.1). Classification (NCBI taxonomy): domain Eukaryota; kingdom Metazoa; phylum Chordata; class Amphibia; order Anura; family Ranidae; genus Aquarana; species Aquarana catesbeiana. The sequence continues at coordinate 282,329,589 of NC_133328.1, forward strand.
TCAGGCTCATTGTAGCCAGTGTTTACACTTGTGATTGCTGTGATTGGTCCAGAACCTTAGTCATCTGTGGTGAGAAGCCTCTGGTCACCATCTTGTTTAACTAATTGAGTGCTCCAGCGCAGGGGCCCCATTGCTAGCAGACTGTTCCTTTGGCCAGTGCTTCTGCAGGGCATCTTTGTAGTAGGTAGGCTGTATTGCAATTGAAAAAGTCATCTGCATTGCTGAACCATGTTAGGATTTTCATTGCATGTTAGTCTTGTTCCCTCACACCCACTTAGTGCATGGTTGTTTGCACTGGCCACTTCCCAAGTAGTCGTGGGGAAAGATCAGTGTCACCTTGTAATATGTGTTGGGTATCATAGTACCTGCATTGTTGTATAATTGGACATTTTTGTTCAGCTAACCCATTCCTTGTTAGTGCTTTGCCTTTAACCACATAAGGACCAGCTGCCGCAAGTCGGCTTCCGCAGGTGCAGTTGCAGGCGGGCGCTTACTCGCACCCGATGCACGCTGCGGGAGCGTGCCCGCAAGTTGGGCGCACTTGATGTCCACCAGCGACCTGCGATCACCTAGTACAGAGTCAGAATGGGGATCTGCCTTTGTAAACAAGGCGGATCCCCATTCTGACAGATGACATGACAGAGATTTACTGTTTCCAGTCATTATTTGGTATTTCCCCAGTCAGGGAACAGTGATCTCTGTAATGTCCAAGGCAGCCCATCTCCCCTACAGTTAGAACACCCCTAGGGAACACAGTTAACCCCTTGATCGCTCCCTAGTATTACCCCTTCTCTGCCAGTGTCATTTTTACATTGATCAGTGCATTTTTATAGCACTGATCAATGTAATAATGTCACTGGTCCCCAAAAAGTGTAATTTGGGGTCAGATTTGTTCGCCGCAATGTCGCAGTCCCTCTAAAAAATCGCAGATCACCGCCATTACCAGCAAAAACAATAAAAAAAAAGTCCCTTAATCTATCCCATAGTTTGTAGACCCGATAACTTTAGCGCAAACCAATCAATATACGCTTATTTCAATTTTTTTTTTACCAAAACTATGTAGAAGAATATATATCGGCCTAAACTGATGAATACATTTTATATATATATATATATATATATATATATATATATATATATATATATATATATATATATATATATAATTTTTTTTTTTTTTTGGATATGTATTATAGCAAAAAGTAAGAAAAATATATTTTTTTTCTTTCAAAATTGTCACTTTGTTTATAGCTCAAAAATAAAATACCACCATTTATCTATTTGTGGGGAAAAAAAGGACGTCAATTTCGCACGACCGCACAATTGTCAGTTAAAGCTGGGGGGGGATTCTTCCTTTCCTTAAGTGGTTAAGTAAAGCCCTTTTAAATCATGTAGGGTGTGCCAGTGCTCCTGAGTTCAGATAAGGGCAGGTCATCACTGGTGCTGGACAGAAGGACCCAATGCATTAAGCGGCTCCTTCAGGGCTAAGCACTACATATCAAACCACCACCTTGCTGTTTGAGAGTTTTTTTCTGAAATTTCTCTGGTTCAATATAATTTTCTGTTTAGTGTAACAAAACACCTGCCCTTTGTCCCTTCTTCAATCTGTTCACAAAATTACCCTGCTGATGACAATTTTTTCCTAAGTGTCTCTGAGATGATACACTTGAATTACTAGTTTAGCAAAACACCTGCCTGGTTTGTGTTTCCATATTTTAGCTTATTCTACCTGCTCACATTCTTATATTGTCCTGGTGCTGGCTAATTATTACTAAACTGTGTCTAAGGGCTATAGCATTTGCATATTGCATATTGCAGTGCACCTGGGCTAAAGATGTGGGATGTTATGGGTGCACATTGTTTTATACATTTCTTTTTAAAGTGATTGTAAAGGCTCATTTTTTTCTCCTATAAAAATAACTAGGGATGAGCCGAACACCCCCCGGTTCGGTTCGCACCAGAACCTGGGAACGGACCGAAAATTCACACGAACGTTAGAACCCCATTACCGTCTATGGGACTTGAACGTTCAAAATCAAAAGTGCTCATTTTAAAGGCTAATTTGCATGGTATTGTCCTAAAAAGGGTTTGGGGACCCGGGTCCTGCCCCAGGGGATATGTATCAATGCAAAAAAAACTTTTAAAAACGGCTGTTTTTTCGGGAGCAGTGATTTTAATGATGCTTAAAGTTAAAAAAAAAAGTGAAATATTCCTTTAAATATCGTACCTGGGGGGTGTCTATAGTAAAGTGGCACGTGTTTCCCGTGCTTAGAACAGTCCCTGCACAAAATGTAATTTTTAAAGGAAAAAAAGTCATTTAAAACTGCTTGCGGCTTTAATGTAATGTCGGGTCCTGGCAATATGGATGAAAATCAGTGAGACAAACAGCATGGGTACCCCCCAGTCCATTACCAAGCCCTTTGGGTCTTGTATGGATATTAAGGGGAACCCCGCACCTAAATTAAAAAAAGGTGCAAACAAGACAGGGACTGTAGGTTTGTTGTTAAGTAGAATCTGTTTGTAATTTTGAACTGGTACATTTTTAACATGTTTAGCTCCAGCCATAAAATCTATTTTAAGCTTTTTGGAAAACATAGGGAAGGGTTATCACCCCTGTGACATTTGTTTTGCTGTCTGTGCTCCTCTTCAGAAGATTTCACCTCACTTTTTGTCCCAATGACAAATGTTTTTTGAAAATTTGGGTTTTTTTGTGAAATAAGGATTGGTGATAAAGCATCAGTGGAAAGGAGAAATGTTTTTCCCATATTAACTCTTACAGGAGAGAATTTCCCTTCCTAGGGGTAGATTTCATCTCACTTCCTGTTGTCTCCTTCTGTTTGCAAGTAGGAGTCGTTTGTAAGTTGGATGTTTGAAAGTAGGGGCCTGCCCTATATACTCAGCAGAAATTTGGGCCTTAGGTGTTGTTGTGGCCACAACACTGTAAGTCCTCACTCGCTCTTGGTGGGCGCAGAAACGGGCCCTGCTGTGAAATATTAGATCAAGAATTGTAATTACATGCCCCTGTTGAACAGGGGCTGAAAAATTGGGCCTTAGGCACTGGTGCTGGTGCCACAACACTGCAACCCCTCACAGGTACTCTAGTTGGAACGCAGGAATGAGCCCTGCTGCAAAGTATTGCATCAAAAATTGTAATTACACGCCCCTGTTAAACAGGGGCTGAAAAATTAGGTCTTAGGCACTAGTGCTGGTGCCACAACACTGCAACCCCTCACAGATACTCTAGTTGGAACGCAGGAATGAGCCCTGCTGCAAAGTATTGCATCAAAAATTGTAATTACACGCCCCTGTTAAACAGGGGCTGAAAAATTGGGCCTTAGGCACTGGTGGTGGCACCCAGAACCAAAAATGTTCTTACAAGCTATCAGCGTGATCATTGAGGAGGAAGAGGATAATTACTCAGGATAGTCACTAAGCATCAGCATAGGCAGTCGTTGAAGGGATCTGAGATTTCAAAAAAAAAATCATTAGGTTACATCAGCATCAGGTGCTTGGTAGCTGGTGGTGATCCAAGACTGATTCATTTTTATGAAGGTCAGTCAATCAACCGAGTCGGTGGACAGAAGCACCCTGGGATCAGTTACAAAGCCGCCAGCAGCACTGAATGTGTGTTCCGAAAGAACGCTGGATGCAGGACAGGCCAGTAGCTCAATTGCATACTGTGCAAGCTCTGGCCAGTGATTCATCCTCAAGACCCAGTAACCCAGAGGATTTTCGGTGGGAAAGGTGTCCAAGTCAGATCTTGCCCCTAGGTATTCCTGCACCATGTAAAACAGACGCTGGCGATGGTTGCTAGAATCGATCATACCTTGGGGCTGTGGACCAAAAAATTGTCTGAAGGCATCGGTCAGATGGCCACCTTCTCCACCACTCCTTCTTTGACTGACCTGAGTATGAACTAGTATGAACCTGAGGTTCATACTAGATGGGACTTAGCATATTTGGAGGAATATGTTAGATTAAATATGGTCCCCAGGAGCCTCAGATGGGATATCAACCCCCAAAAAGAAGATAGCGAGTTAGCCGAATGGTTCAAATATTTTAATGAGGCGGGAGTAAACTTCTTGCAATTTTTAATAGCAAAAAAGAAACGCAAATTGACTACACTAGATCTAGAAATAAATAGTATCAAGAGTAAGTTAATGCCCTTCAAGGGTGAGTCAGAATATATGCAAAGATCAGAAGCTTTAAAAATCATTTTGATCAAAGAGGAATCTGAACAAAAAATAAAGAAAAAAAGGAAATATAACAGAGATGTTAAAGACTATAGTGATAACATAGTTTTTAGGTGGCAGGTCATAACTCCCCCTGAACCATCACCAATTGTCACTCTAACAGACCCACCATCTACCCCTGTAGTGAATGGTGGAGTTAATACACATTCGGTTTCTCCTAAACCCCCAAGAGGGAGAATGGGTATGCAACAACATCAAGGCCATTCTAGAGTTAGAGGGGGAGGAAGAGGATCTCTTCCTTACCCTAATCATCAGTCACCACCACCCTGGAGACATTGGGAGGGACAACACACTTACTATAATCATACGATGACACATGACCCTAGGGGAAATAATGATCCACAGAATCAGTATGGTGTGGCCACTAGGAATAGATTCACCCCATTATCTAACAACAATAGAGGGCTTTATTCAAGAGCAAGTGGGAGCTTTGATGTTCCCCATCCCTCCCTAAGTCAACATGATTTTCAGAGGGGCAACAGGGGAGGCCAAAAAAGAAATGGGGATGGAAGAGAGGGAGCAGAGGGGGGAGGAAACTTCACTCCAAAGAGAAGGAGAACTTAGATGCCAGTGGTATCATTAATCTCAGCAATAAGGAATTATCTAAGGAAGAACTTTTAACCCTAAATAAGGGATTAAAATTTGCCCCTACACGGAACCTTAATAAGTTCCAAACATTCATAGATGTACATAAATATGCATGGAAATTGAATATCAAAAGGTACATCATGAGCAATCCAGCTAGACAATTAGTGAGGGAAACCTCTACTATTGTCCATTCAAACTTGTCCAATGCCTCGCTTTTCAACCCCCTGGGAAATTTGGCTCCAAATGTCAATATTTTCCGGGATTTGGTCATTAAAGACTTGGCTAGTTTGAATACAAGGGTCACTCGATCCAAGCAGGATATCACCGTGGGAATGGAATCACTTTGTAACAGGAAAGATGTAGTGATTCGCCCCGCCGATAAGGGAGGGGCTATTGTCATTTTGGACAAGGAAGCTTACTTTAATGAGATGTTAAGGATCCTTTCGGATTCCGAGACATACTCTCCCTTATCGGCGGATCCCACATGCAAATTCAAACAAAATTTGAAAACACTTGTCCAGAAAGGTTCTGATATGGGCATTCTGAACCAGAAGGAGAAGGAATACTTGGTACCCTTGGCACCACAGTTACCAGTCATGTATATATTGCCTAAGGTAACTAAAACTTTGATTAATCCCCCTGGGAGATCCATCATCAGTGGAATTGACTCCGTTACATCACGAGTTGGGAAGTACATTGATAAGTACTTACAACCACTGGTGATGGGGACCCCCTCTTTCTTAAAAGATACCAAGCATGTTATCAATCTACTTGGTGAGATAGAGTGGAAATCAACATATTTACTGGTAACTGCAGATGTAGCATCGCTCTATACGGCCATTTCTCATCGTTTAGGTCACGAAGTGGTGCAACATTTTCTTTATCGAGACTCCGGTATCTCAATCACGCAAAGTAAATTCGTGTTGGAGCTACTGGACTTTTCGATGAAGCATAATTATTTCTGGTACAATGGTCTTTATTACCTACAGAAGAAGGGAGTGGCCATGAGAGCAAAATTTGCTCCCAGTATGGCCAATTTGTTCATGGCCAAGTGGGAGGAAGATGTGGTATTACATGACAGGCGTGATGAGCTTATTTTATGGAAAAGGTTCATTGATGATGTCCTTTTTATATGGGACTGGGACACTGAATCTGTTATGACCTTTTTGTCCTTTTTGAACAATAATGATAGAGGCATTGTTCTCACTCATGAGGTTAATCTCACCCAAATTCATTTTCTGGATTTAAAAATAACTATAGAAAATGGGAGGATCATCACATCCACATATTTTAAAACGACAGACAGGAACGGATATATTCCACTGGCCTCTTGTCATCACCGTTCCTGGCTGTCAGCAGTTCCGAAAGGACAATTTTTGCGGCTCAGGAGCAATTGTACTAATTTAGAGGATTATAATAAAGAAGCTTTGGTTCTCAAATCCAGATTCTTGAACAAGGGCTATGATGGCCAGGCCCTTGATTCATTAATAATGGAAGTAGGCATTAGGGATCGTCAGACTCTCTTAGCTGATAAATCACCACAAGTAGAGAACAGGGAGGATTTTGGCTTAGCTTTTTTGACCACTTACTCTAGCCAACATTGGGCCATTAAATGCATAATTAAAAGACATTGGCCTATTATTAAGAATGACAGGGTTTTGGGGCCTTTGTTGGCGGATAAACCTTGTGTGCTATTTAGAGGTGCCTCTAATCTTAGGCACTTCATAGCACCTAATGTCCCTGACCCGCCTACAAGGCCTACTTTCTTTGGAGACCTGAAGGGTTTTTATCCCTGTAAAAAATGTCAAATTTGCAGTATTAATGCATTTAAGGGGAGAAGATTAACTGAATTCACATCAACAGGGACAGGTACCACACATTTGATCAAATCTTTCATCACCTGTACTACAAAATGTGTAGTGTATCTTTTAAGGTGTCCTTGCGGGTTACAATATGTAGGGCGCACCACTAGGAAGTTACAGGTGAGATTAGGTGAGCATGTTGCCAATATTCGAAGGGGCTTTGATAAACATAATGTTTTGAAACATTATGATCTTAAACATAATAGGGATCCCACGGGCACCATGTTTTTTGCCCTCGAAAAATATATACCACACTGGCGAGGTAGCAATGGCAAACGTAGTATATCTAGGAGTGAGACCAACTGGATATATAAATTAGGCTGCCATGTGCCCATGGGTTTGAATGTGGAGTGGGACATCAATTGTTTCATCAATAATGGTTGATGTTTCTTTCTCCTTCTTGATGTCCCACTCCACACTCTTGTTAACCTCTTCTTTTTAACCTCTCCTTGAACGTAAATTATCCTGCTTTATGTTACATTATCTAGATTTTTGGGTGATTTTCCCTTGATTTGAGTATTGATTAACTGTATATGTCTTTACCTCTGAAGGGTGATGTGAATGATCTTCAGCAATTTGTTTCTCTTTATCCAGTTAATAATCTTAATGGAACATAACTATAAATTATAAATATATTCTTGAAGCAATATCCAAATTGTCCACAAGATGCGTTATGAAAGCTTCATGTTGCTCTATATGTTTTAACTGTGTTAGCCAGCGTCAGGAGTGCTTGACACTCCTCTTGTAATGCTTCAGCTGGTCTTGGCTCCAGGTATCATAATTATGTAACCAATGGCTGAATTTCTTCATTCCGCCGCTCAGGTACATAATGTGCATGCGCGGATGTGTGGGCGTGCCCCTGATGTTGTCATTTCTGACGAAACTGCTGTAGGGTAAACACGCACGTACGTACTGCGCATGCGCGGACTTTCGATATCTGGTGGAGCCGATTTTTAAACTCCTTGCAAGGAACATGTTTTATGGATGCCTGTTGGCTAATTTTAAATAAATGAGAGTCAAACTTTTCTACACTATTGGAGTGTTTTCTCTCTTTTTGATACTCACCAACACCATCGCTCCCGGACGAGACCCATTCACTGAGAGGATAACATCTAAAGTTAAGGTCTTCATGCCTTTTATTAAGGGCTATCTGGTAAGCCTTTAATCTTCCTATGGTGACTGGTGTCTATTGCGGTGGAAGTCACGGATTTATTTACACAGCGAATTCACTCATTTTTTATTTATGAACATGATATGATTTTTGAATATAAAGCGCGTTATTATCTAATGTGATAGGTGTTTGCGGTGGTGATAGCCGCGCATTTATTTTCACAGGAATTTTTCTCAACACTCAGCTTGTCATTATATGAGATTATGTATGGACATTATGTATGATTTTTATTTAATTTATCATTTGTGGATCACTATGCACTACGGTTTCTTTTGTTAATTTTTCTTGTATATCCAGCGCTGCACTTCTTTTTATATATACTCACTGCTGCAAAGTATTGCATCAAAAATTGTAATTACATGCCCCTGTTAAACAGGGGCTGAAAAATTGGGCCTTAGGCACTGGTGCTGGTGCCACAACACTACAACCCCTCACAGATACTCTAGTTGGAACGCAGAAACGAGCCCTGCTGCAAAGTATTGCATTAAAAATTGTAATTACACGCCCCTGTTAAACAGGGGCTGAAAAATTGGGCCTCAGGCACTGGTGGTGGCACCCAGAACCAAAAATGTTCTTACAAGCTATCAGCGTAATCATTGAGGAGGAAGAGGATAATTACTCAGGATAATCACTCAGCATCAGCATAGGCAGTCTTTGAAGGGATCTGAGATTTCAAAAAAAATTATTCGGTTACATCAGCATCAGGTGCTTGGTAGCTGGTGGTGATGCAAGACTCATTCATTTTTATGAAGGTCAGTCGATCGACCAAGTCGGTGGACAGACGCACCCTGTGATCGGTTACAAAGCCTCCAGCAGCACTGAATGTGCGTTCTGAAAGAACGCTGAATGCAGGACAGGCCAGTAGCTCAATTGCATACTGTGCAAGCTCTGGCCAGTGATCCATCCTCAAGACCCAGTAACCCAGAAGATTTTTGGTGGGAAAGGTGTCCAAGTCAGATTTTGCCCCTAGGTATTCCTGCACCATGTAAAAAAGACGCTGGCGATGGTTGCTGGGACCGATCATACCTTGGGGCTGCGAACCAAAAAATTGTCTGAACGCATCGGTCAGACGGCCACCTTCTCCACCGCTCCTTCTTTGACTGACCGAAGCCTCAGCAACACATTGTCCAGAAAAAGGAGTTTGTAACCTCCCAGTCTCTGGGAACGTATTGCACAGACCTTTCTGCAAGGCCTCCCAAAGATGTTTCATTCTCTGCTCCCTCTGCGATGGCAAGATAAGGTCCGCAACCTTACCCTTGTAACGTGGATCAAGGAGGGTTGCCAGCCAGTATTGGTCCTTCTCCTTGATACCACGAATACGAGGATCCTTACGCAGGCTTTGCAGGATCAGGGAGGCCATGCAGCGTAGGTTTGCTGAGGCATTCGGTCCGGAGTCCTCTGGGTCACTAAGGACGACATGGTCCGCAGCCACCTCCTCCCAGCCACGTACAAGTCCATGTGTTTCTTGGGACTGATCCCTTAAAGACTGCTGCTGATGCTGAGTGCCAGGCTCCACCTCCATATTGACACAATCCTCCTCCTCCTCATCCTCGTCCTCTTCCTGTGTGATCGGTGGGCACACAGGAACACTGTCTGGATAAAGGGGGCCTTGAGAGCTAAGGAAGTCCTCCTCTTCCTGTCTCTGTTCTGCCTCAAGTGCCCTGTCCATTATTCCATGCAGTGTGTGCTCCAACAGGTGGACAAGGGGGACAGTGTCACTGATGCATGCACTGTCACTGCTCACCATCCTCGTGGCCTCCTCAAATGGTGACAGGACAGTGCATGCATCCCTGATCATGGCCCACTGGCGTGGGGGAAAAAAACAAGCTCCCCTGACACTGTCCTGGTGCCATAGTCACACAGGTACTCATTAATGGCCCTCTGCTGCGTGTGCAGCCGCTGCAGCATGGCCAACGTTGAGTTCCACCTGGTGGGCATGTCACAGATTAGGCGGTTCTTGGGCAGGTTAAACTCCTTTTGGAGGTCTGCCAGCCGAACACTGGCATTATATGATCGGCGGAAATGCACACAGACTTTCCTGGCCTGCCTCAGGACATCCTGTAAGCCCGGGTACCTGCCCAAGAACCGCTGCACCACCAAGTTAAGGACGTGAGCCAAACAGGGCACATGGGTCATTTGTCCCTGTCGGAGGGCAGAGAGGAGGTTGGTGCCATTGTCGCAAACCACCATTCCTGCCTTAAGTTGGCGTGGCGTCAACCACCTCTGAACCTGCCCCTGCAGAGCTGACAGAACCTCTGCCCCAGTGTGGCTCCTGTCCCCCAAGCACACCAGCTCAAGCACCGCATGGCATCTTTTGGCCTGCATACTTGCGTAGCCCCTTGAATGGCTACGGAGCACCGCTGGTTCCGAGGACAAAGCACAGGAAGAGGCCATGGAGGAAGAAGAAGAGGAGGGGGTGGAGGAGAGAGGTGTGTCACAATCATTAGTAGTGGCATTTTGGAGGTGTGGTGGTGGAACAACCTCCAACACTATTGCACCTTGTCCTGCATCCTTCCCAGCTGCCAGCAGAGTCACCCAGTGCGCGGTGAAACTTAGGTAACGTCCCTGTCCATGCCTGCTGGACCATGAGTCAGGGGTAATATGCACCTTACCGCTGACCACCCTGTCCAGCGAGGCCAAGACATTGCCTTCCACATGCCGGTAGAGAGCCGGAATCGCCTTCCGTGAGAAAAAGTGGCGTTTGGGTACCTGCCACTGAGGAACCGCACATTCCACAAATGCACGGAAGGGGGCAGAGTCTACCAACTGAAAAGGCAGCAGTTGAAGTGCTTGCAATTTTGCCAAGCTAGCATTCAACCGCTGGGCATGTGGATGACTGGGAGCGAACTTTCAGTGGTGCAGCAGCTGGAGCAGGGAAATTTGCCTGGTACAATCTGACGTCGGTGTACCGAAAGCAGATTGCCCACAAGTACTTGGCTGTGACACACCTAATTCTACACCTTCATTCCTCTCAGTGCAGGTCTCAGAGAGGACTGAAGGTATAGTGGGGTTGGAGATCTCAGCTGATGAGGAGCAAGGAGAGGTCCTCTTTGTTCTTTGGTGTGGGTCCTTTAGATACGCTTGCCAACGAACTGCATGGCAGGTCAACATATGTCTGGTCAAGCATGTGGTGCCCAAGCAGGAGATGTTTTGGCCACGCGAGATACGCTTGAGACATATGTTGCAAATAGCAGCGGTGCGATCTGATGCACTCGTCTCAAAAAAGGCCCACACCAAAGAACTTTTGGATTAACACACAGAGACAGCAGTGCCCTGCACATGCGGAGCTTTGGGGTGTGATGCAGTCAGTGTGCTGCCCTTAGGCTGGCCCCTGGAGGGCATCCTGCCTCATCGGTGATGTGCCTCCTCCTCCTCCTTGTCTCTCCTATCAGGCACCCATGTTGAGTCAGTGACCTCATCATCCCCTCCCTCCTCATGACTGGAGCAAACCTGGCAGTATGCTGCTGCAGGGGGAGCATGACTGCCAGATTGCTGTCCTTCTTGGGCACCCCCTCTGTCCGTGCTCACGTTACTGCCTTCATCTAGCTCAGTATCATCATCAGAGCCTTCTAAACGCTGGCCATCCTCCTGGAGCATGTACCCAACACTGTGGTCAAACAGTTCGAGGGACTCCTCAGGAGAACATGGTGGGGCTAGGGAAGGAGTCACTGATGCCATTGAGCCGAGGGAAGAGGCCGCGTTGGGAGCTGCTTTGCCAGACAAAGTACCCTGAGCATGGGTGAGAGAGGATGAGGAAGATGAGGACAGCTTGGTCATCCACTCGACCAAGTCTTCTGCATGTTGTGGCTCAACACGGCCAGCTGCCGAAAAAAAGGTCAAGCGTGTCCCACGGCCACATGCTGATGAGGATGCACCGTCTCCACGACCAGCACTGTTGCCTCTAGACACAGAGCCTGCTTGCCCTCTTTTATTGGCTTGTGACTGTCTGCCTCTCCTTGTTGGCCTTCCAGACATACTAATGGCCTGTAGCTGCACTAAGCTGGGATATATATATATATATATATATATATATATATATATATATATATATACTGATACTGCAGCTAGCAAAATCAACTGCCTGCCTGTAGTATGAGAACACCACCAACCTTCTACAGGTAGCTTTAGCTGAACACTGTGCAGAGCTTTGCAAAAAACTAACTTGTAGCTTATTTAGCTGCCTGCGGTAGTGATAGGATCAGGAAAACACCACCAACCTTCGACAGGTAGCTTTAGGTGAACACTGTAAAGAGCTCGCAAAAAACTAACTTGTAGCTTATTTAGCTGCCTGCGGTAGTGATAGGATCAGGAAAACACCACCAACCTTCGACAGGTAGCTTTAGGTGAACACTGTGCAGAGCTCGCAAAAAACTAACTTGTAGCTTATTTAGCTGCCTGCGGTAGTGATAGGATCAGGAAAACACCACCAACCTTCGACAGGTAGCTTTAGGTGAACACTGTGCAGAGCTCGCAACTTGTAGCTTATTTAGCTGCCTGCGGTAGTGATAGGATCAGGAAAACACCACCAACCTTCGACAGGTAGCTTTAGCTGAACACTGTGCAGAGCTTGCTAAAAACTAACTTGTAGCTTATTTAGCTGCCTGCGGTAGTGATAGTATCAGGAAAACACCACCAACCTTCGACAGGTAGCTTTAGGTGAACACTGTGCAGAGCTCGCAAAAAAACAAACTTGTAGCTTATTTAGCTGCCTGCGGTAGTGATAGGATCAGTAGGAAGATAACAGGAACGGATCTAGCTAAACTGAATACAGTGTATATATATATATATATATATATATATATATATACAACACCTAGGATGCATATATATATATACACAACACACTGTAAGTGCAGCTAACTCACTGACTGTCGTGCCTAATCTAACTAACTCAAATGAAAGGACACTGTCTCTCTGTCTATCTAAGCACGCTGGAACACACTACACAGGGCCGCCGTGCAGGCGGCCTTATATAGTGTGGGGTGTGTTCTAAACCCCCTGAGCCATAATTGGCCAAAGCCACCCTGGCTTTGGCCAATTACAGCTCTCTCTACTGACGGCGCTGGGATTGGCCAAGCATGCGGGTCATAGTGCATGCTTGGCCAATCATCAGCCAGCAATGCACTGCGATGCCGCAGTGAATTATGGGCCGTGACGCGCCACACAAATTTGGTGCGAATGGCCCATAATGTTCGCAATTCGGCGAACGATCGAACAGCCGATGTTCGAGTCGAACATGGGTTCAACTCGAACGCGAAGCTCATCCCTAAAAATAACAAACATGTTATACTTACCTGCTCTGTTGCAGTGGACTTGCACAGAGCAGCCCAGATCCTCCTCTTCTCGGGTGCCTCTTTGCTGCCTCTGACCCCTCCCTCTGTTCAGTGCCCCCACAGCAAGCAGCTTGCTATGGGGGCAACCAAGTTGAGTCACAGCTCCCTGTGTCCATTCAGACACAGAGCCCTGACTCAGCCCCACCCCTTCTTTCCCCCCAAATTGGCTAGCTGACTTTGATTGACAGCAGCGGGAGCCAATGGCGCCGCTGCTGTATCTCAGCCAATCAGGAAAGAGAATCTCGGTCAGCTGAGACAGTCGTGGACATCACTGGACAGAGAGGGACCTCAGGTAAGTGTTAGGGGGGCTGAGGGGGGTTGCTGCACACAGAAGGCTTTTTATCTTAATGCATAGAATGCATTATAATAAAAAACCTTCTGCTTTTACAACCCTTTTAAAGGATGCAGTGAGGTGTGGCCAAAAAGGTTCTTGAATGGACTGTCAGCAACAACTGTCTGATGAGTTCTAATCACCCCAAGCTTATGATCTAAAAGAAAAGGAAAAAGAACCTGATTATTAAGGACACAGCCACCGTACTACATTGTCAGAACTGGTTGCTAGGGCTACCCCGCCTAGCATCTAGCAACCCGTGATGTCACAGCTTCTGAGTGAGGCCGGGAGCAAGGCCTAGTGCTGCACTGCTGTCTCGAGCCTCCATCCACCTCCTACTTCTTTGGCGCCCAGCGGCATACAACAGGGACTGGTGTGATCTTTTTCACTTTTCGGACAGTGTCTCCACTCTGGGGACCCTGGTGTAAGTAGAGGCTATTTGGGACCCCTGATGTAAGGAGGGCTCTCTGGGGACCCTGATCTAAGGGGGGCTCTCTGGGGACTCTGATGTAAGGGGGCTCTCTTGAGCCATAAATTAAGGGGGCTCTCTGGGGACCCTGATGTAAGGGGGGCTCTCTGGGGCCATAAAGTAAGAGGGCTCTCTGGCGACACTGATGTAAGTAGGGGCTCTCTGGGACCCTGATGTAAGGAGGGGCTCTCTGGGGACCCTGGTGTAAGGAGGGGCTCTCTGGGGACCCTGGCGTAAGGAGGGGCTCTCTGAGGACCCTGATGTAAGGGGGAGGCTCTCTGGGGACCCTGATGTAAGGGGGGCTCTCTAGGGACCCCAATGTAAGTAGGGAGACTCTCTGGGTACTCAGATCTCATTAGTAGAAATTTGAAAGTCAAAAAGCCACTTTATTGGACCTTCCAAGCCAGCTGACCTAAGTTCAAAGGCAATGCATTATGATTACAAAGAATTTAGTCTGGTGAGTTCCCATGTTAATTTGCTGGGACAGCAATTTTCAAACATGCTGGATTTGCCATAAATTCATGGAAGCTGTAAACCCACATCTCATTCCTAGAAGACAGTCAAAAGCTATAGATGCTATAAAATCAGCATGAGCCAGGCAACCAACATTTTTAAAAGGAGATTAGCAATGGCAGCCAATGTATTTCTCCTATGACTAGTTTTTTTTGAAATGTAAATGTATGTTTTTGTCTTTTTTCTTATTTTAAAGTACATTAATACTTGTGAATTTGCCAGAAAAAAACACACCATATTTATGTACTCAGGAGACCGTATTCTGTCAGGAGAGTATTCTTTAAATAATAAGAACTAGTAAGAAAATATAAAAGGCAAGTAATCAAAGCTAGCTGAGAAACAAAGGATCATAGAATCCAGTAAATTTTTAGAAGACTTCATTAGGCCGAAGAAACATATAAAGGATTCTGCAAGTTAACAAATGATGTCAAGCTTTCATATCAATCTTTAAACTAAAAGGAACTGATCATGATAAAAACACAGACCCTAAAGTGAAATAATGTTTTTTTTATGCTTTTGGTGAGTAGCAAAATCCACCACATTTATTAACTTTATTTTCTAAGTCTCAATCTGGAAGGGGTTTTATTTCCTATTTGAGTTTTTTCTATGTAATCATTTATTTGTACTTATATTCATAAAAGCAATGCTAGACTTCCCTCCTTTTGGTAACATAACTGGAAACATTATCAGATGTAACTAGAGGGAACCCTGAAAGTTTGGGGTAACCTTCTGTACATGAGACCTGGTACTAACTACAGGTGCCCCCAGTATGCTTCATACTCTGCTCTACAAAGATATAAAAAAAGATCAGCTTGTACTGTACATGTTAGTTTTAGGGAAAGTTACCATTTTAATGGTGGGAATAATGGTAGAAGGCACTGTCATATCAAATAGTTTGGTGCCTCATGAATTTCACATGTAGGCCAATTTCATAATAATTGCTGCATGAAGGAAAAACTGGGATAACATGAACATTTTCAAGAAATAGATAATTCAAACAGCAGCATAAGTTAAATCCCTGAAACACCAGCTTTGGTCTGAATACTTTTTACCATAGCTATCAAAGTATTTTCTTTTATGATTTTGTAATGTAAAACTGAATGAGATAAAGTATTTTAGTGTCAGTCTATATACTCTTTCTGCTATGATACTAAAGTAAAAAAAAATTATTTCTACTGATGATTAAAAACTAGAGCAAACTTTGGTAATTTATCCTTTAAAATGTGTGGCATCAAAGCTCCGATCTTTTCAAACAAATTTTATGCATGTTTTTTTACAGACCTACATCTTACCAACTAATCTGCTTCCTGAAATAGGTGCACAGCCTCTTTTTATGGCCATTTTAAAAGTTAAAATATATCTAAACCCAAAAGCAAAAATGTCATATATTGCCATGTAAAAGTCCTTAGCTGTAGCTGTTGCATTTGTTTTCTTTAGTAAGTTTTTTTCCCCTTCCTGTCCCTTTGTATCTACACTCATTTCTCCATTGTATCTATGGGAGCAGCAATCATCGTCATACATGTCTGGTTTGTCCATCTCCATTCCAAGTTGGATTATTGGGACTAATAGTTTACTAATAGTTTACACAATAAAGAGAATGATGTTTGTGCTTTCTTTTCAGTTCACAAGAAGTGACAAGAACATTTCTCTAATTTCTTGCATTTCTTGAATAATTGACAGGTATTTTCTGTACTTGCATGAAAAGTTATAACAAATACAGCTACCAAACTAAAAGTCTGGTAATCTTGATATACAGTATAATACATTTTTGGTTTTGATACACTTGAACTGTCAAAACCCAGATCCTTCCTCCAGCTGTGTTGCTGACTTTCCAAGCTGCCTAAGAAGAGTTGTTTAACAGGAGATAGCCAAGCTTAAAGTGGTATTAAATCCAAAACCAAAAATGAACTATATTGCGGCTTACAAATCATTAGACGTGGTGGCTGCATCTGTTTCCTTTTCTTTGGCTTTATTACTTCTGTCTTCCCTTGGTGATCTGGCCAGTAATACACCTCTTGTATTAGTCAGGCGTAATTCTGGAGGGATGAGCAATGAGCATAGGAGGCACAGCAGACAGCAGACAGCATTGTCAGTTGGGGGTGTTAAATGCATTAGCAGGTTTAGAACCACTAACAAGTTGAGGCCAAACTCCAGGTCACATTTTATAATCAGTTACAGAAAACAGTTTTTTTTCCTTTTGGGATAGAACTTAAGCACCCCTACAATTGTTAAATGGTTTGTAAAGTGATACATTCTGCTGGGGAGCTGGATAGCTCGATGACAATAGCAAGAAGAAAGCCTAAAAAATGAAATCAATACAGCCATCACATCTAAGAATTGGTAAGCTGCAATGTAGTAAAAGTTTGCTTATGGGTTTAACCACTTGCCGACCGCCAATTGTACATTTACTGCTGGCAGAAAGCTCTTCCAGGCATTGCGACATATGGGTTCTTATTGGCACTGAGCACGCCCCCTGGGGTGCACAGTGGGCACAGTGGGATTACGGTGCTTGGTATCGGGCCACTGTGAGCAGCCCAGATACCACGTGATCGCTGTGTGATCACATGTCACACAGTAAACAGAAGACATGAATGGAATCTATTCATGACATCATTGTTTACTATTGTGTGTGATCTGTGATTGGTCACCAGTGATCACAACGTACCTGGCCAAACACTGCACCTTGTACCATGGGATAGCATCACAATAGTAAACAATGAGTTATGAATTAAAGCCATTCATGACAGTTCAAACAATTTTTGTTACAGTAATCATCACTGTAAGAAGCAATCACAGTGTAAAATCCCTTATCACCCGCTTCCACAGAGTAGTACTGTTTTGCTCTGGTGATACTGAACTGCTATGATGAAAGCATGTAAAAAAATTTTAAAAATAATTTTAAAAAAGTTTTTTTTTTTTACCTACTCTCACCAGTCAGTATCCCTGATCACCACCACACTAGTCATGTGATAATGCTGGACTGTACTGCTGACAGTATGCAAAAAAAATGGTGAAAAAAAAAATATTTAATTTCTTAATTTTCCCAAAAATTGTGACATAAAATTACAACTTCAAAAAAACTTGCCATGCCTCTTACTACATAGTTACATGGTTATTCTGGTTGAAAAAAGAAAAAAAAGTCCATCTAGTTCAAGCAATAAATACTTTGGACTGTCTACTTTCCAAAAAGGGGTCATTTGGGGGGTATTTGTACTGTCCTGCCATTTTAGGGACTCAATAAATGATGCTGTCAGTACATGAGGATTAATCAATTTTCACATATACTGTATTTTTGTAGTTTGTGGACTCTATAATTTGCATATAGACTAAATAATATACACTGATTTGTGTTATTTTTACTACATTTTGGCCTAAATTTATGTTGAAAGATTATTTGTTTGCAAATTTTTAAAGCAGAAACTAAATCAGTATTTTGTTGTTTGTATAGCAAAAAAATAATAAACCCTGTGGTGATTAAATACTACAAAAAGAAAGCTCTATTTGTGTGAAAAAAAAAAATATAAATATTATTTGGGTACAGTGTTGCATGGCCAAGCAATTACCAGTAAGAGTAGCACAGTGCTGTATAGCAAAATATGTCCTGGTCATGCAGGGGGTAAAACCTTTTGGAGGTCAAGTGGTTAATACCATTTTAAATTTGTAATGTTACAAGATCAGTTATTAAAGTACCAAGCCATTCACAAACACACTAGAGTGGGAACACAATTTTGAAAACAAATTCTAGTCTCTTTGCAGGCCTGACTCTCAAGTATCCTTTAGGGCAGCCTTTTTCAACCAGGGTGCTGTGGAGCTGGCTTTTTGCTACACACAGCCTCAGGTTTTTATTGTACAGCATTAAAACCTTTGGCACTGTGCAGGCCAGCCACTGGCATCCTAACAACCACTGATGTCATTGATTAAGGAGGACATCCGGCACCAGCGCAGCATCCTTGTTTGCCTCTTCCCTTCCCCTCTCTGTCAGTACTGGGGTCACGTTAGCAGAGAGGGAGTGAAACTTAGGGAGAAGAAAAAAGCTAGAATACCAGTCAGTACCAGTTTGTGAAAGTAGTGGAATAAATCACCTCTAATGTTGGATGGCCCACACATGTGGATGTTGCTTCAATTAGTAAAAAAAAATAGTTTAGTTGTTTACATTTTAGAGTGGGGTGCATTGTGTATACATTTAAAGGGTAAATATGGTTGGAAAAAGGTTGAGAAACGCTGCTCTAGGATATATCAATCGAGTACCAGGGTGCAAACTGCAAAATTGTGGCATGGTTCCAAAGTATGTGCAGGGAGAAGAACATACCTACTAAAATGGATATTAGGTAATATACTGTACACTTGAGACAAAAGCCTCAACAAAAAGTCATAGCCTATAGACAAGACTTTTGAAACTCGTTCCTTTCCCCGCGTCTTCTCTCCCCCTGTTTTATCTACCTCATCCTATATCCATCCATGGGAAAAAAATCCCCCCTGCAATAAGATTAAGAGTCATATATACCTATAGGTATATATAAGTAGTGTACAAGGGTGCAAACTGCAAAATTATGGCATTGTTCCAAAGTATGTGCAGGGAGAAGAACATACTAAACTGGATATTAGGTGATATACTGTACACTTGAGACAAAAGCCTAAACAAAAAGTCATAGCCTATAGACAAGACTTTTTCTTTGTCAAAAGAAGTTTATTGAGTATACAATGTTATAAAGATACATAAAGGAAGTTTACAAGGATCTATAAAGTAAGCTCATTGTTTTACAGTAGGGTTTATATAGGTAAATATCATGAAATTTCAAATATTAAACATTGGGTTCACGTAAACCTAAATTAAAGATATATATCATTTCCTTAGTTACTTTTGTAGGTATTTAAATGATTTATACCTACTATACATATTGTTTACAAGTAGAGTGTATATAGGTCAAATAAATTCTGATAATGAGCTTTAATCGTAAGGTGGAGAAAAGGAAAGAGAAAGAAGAAAAAGGGTTGAAAGGTAGAGGTATGGTCCACAAGGTTGTCCCGCTCGTCAGTTTATTATTCTTTTTAGTTCTCTTTGAAGCCTTAGAATGGGTGTCTCTGTAAGTCATTTAATCTGTTACCATGGCAACAGGACAGAGTCATTGAAATTTGACAGGAACTGTTGTTTTATCCAAGGATGCCAAAGTTTTTCAAATTTTGGAATTTGATTTTGATCGATGGCTACCATCTTAGCATGGGACATTGTATTATTCATTCTGTGAATTGTTTCTGCTAGTACCAATGTAGGAGATTTCCATGCCTTGGCCACTGTTTGTTTTGCAGCCGTTATTAGTTGGATCATAAGTTTGAATTGAGAGAGTGTTAACCATTCCGGTTTTAGATTAAGTAAAGTTAAATATGGATCTGGTTGTATTATTTTTTTAAATATTTTAGATGCAATCACGAAGACTTCCTTCCAGAAGGTTTGGATTACTGGGCACGTCCACCATATGTGTAAATATGTGCCTATTTCTGGGCATCCTCGAAAACAAAGAGTTGAGGTATTAGGTGAATATTTTGCCACTCTAGCGGGTACAAGGTACCAGCGAGTTAGGACTTTATAATTTGTCTCCAGTGCTAAGATGTTGGGTGAAGATGACTTAGATGTGAGCCATATATTAGACCAGTCCGTGTCTTCTAAAGTTTGTCCCAGGTCCTCCTCCCACCTCTGAACGTAAGAGGGTCTATTAAGATTTGCTACTCCATATAATTGATTATAAAGTGATGAAATTGTACCTTTAGCAAATGGATCTTTTGTACAGATTGATTCAAAAATGGATAATTGGGATAATGGTGTATCCCCCTTTAGGAATGGTGTATAGAAATTTTTGATTTGGAGATATCTAAATATCTCAGAGTTTGGTAGATCATATTTTTCTCTAAGCGATGGGAATGAAAGGAATGATTTAGATACTATGAAGTCATTTAGTGTCTGAATGCCTGATGTTGTCCAAGCTTTAAAAGAATTTGGGTAGATCCATGCCGGATAAAAGGCCGGATTTCTGATAAAAGAAAGGAGAGGATTGTGTGGAGATTGTAACTGATATTTGGTTTTTAGTTTATCCCAGAGAGATAAGAAGTGTTTAGTTATGGGATTATGAATTTTAAAGCGGTCTTTAGGATCAAGCCATAATAAATTTGATATTAATAGAGGGTCATTTTCTGAAGCCTCTATAAATACCCATAATGGGATTTCCTGTTTTGCATGGTATTTGGTCAGACTGGCCAAATGTGCTGCTCTGTAGTAGTTAGTAAAATTAGGGTATCCCAGGCCTCCTTTATTTTTGGGAAGATGTAGTGTGTGTATAGGTATACGTGGTTTAGTAGACAAGACTTTTTAAACTCCCCTCTGTATCATCCTTCTGGCAATAAAGCAAGTGGGTCAGTACTTTTGGTATATGAAAATTAACAACGTATAATCAGTATTCTTTAGGAGAGCTGTATGAGATGTACATATGCAGGGCAATATTTGTTTCCTACCATCTTAGACACACTTATGTGATGATGTTAGTGACACCAGGTCAAACGAGCATGGATGACTGGAACCAAGATGAAGCAGGAACAGTCCGGAGGGTCCAGGAGGATCGCTCAATGGGACCAGAATGCAAAACCTTCAAAGGTCCGGACCTCTCTCGGTGGGGTTGCAATGATGGAATCAGCCAGCAAGCATTGAAACACCAGATGGAAAGGTCAAACAAGCTCATACAGCTGAGAGTATGTAAAAAAGGGAGAGAGCTTCCAATGGTGTAGATCAAAAAGGTTTGGTTGTTTATTCTTCATAAAAACCAGGCATACAAATAAAATGTGATCACAATGTGTATAAAAGCAATATGTGGAGTGGAGAAACCAAGCTCGGGCTTGGGCTTGGTTTCTCCGCTCTCCATATTGCTTTTATACACATTGTGATCACATTTTATACAATTTAATTGGGGTCCTATCCACCCTATGAATTATGTACAATTGTGTTAAAGATTGCTGGGGTGAAACTGATACTGATTGTACTTGTTCCAAAATATTTTGCCATTGTTTAGCTGTTAGATCTCCTAGGTCCTTTTCCCATCCCCGTAGCTTGACAGGTAGCCTTTCCCTGGAGTTGGCCAATTAAATAGCCATATATTTTAGTGATGATGCCCTTTTTTTAATTGTATCTTTGCGATTAATTTTATTAATGGCATAGTTTGAACTTTTAAATTCTTTCCTTTAACCACTTCCCGCCTGACCCATAGCAGATGACGGCCAGGCAGTGGTTCAGTTATCCTGACTGGGCGTCATATGACGTCCAGCAGGATAACATGCCGCCGCGCGCCCGCGGGGGCGTGCATTGCGGCGATCGGTGGAGCGGTGTGTCAGCCTGACACACTGCTCCACCGATCTTGGTAAAGAGCCTCCGGCGGAGGCTCTTTACCACGTGATCAGCCGTGACCAATCACGGCTGATCACGCTGTCAATAGGAAGAGCTGTTGATCGGCTTTTCCTCACTCGCGTCTGACAGACGCGAGTAGAGGAGAGCCGATTGGCGGCTCTTCTGACAGGGGGGGTCTGTGCTGATTGATTATCAGTGCAGCCCCCCCTCAGATCACCACACTGGACCACCAGGGATCGCCACTAGGACCACCAGGGCAGGGGCAACATGTGGATGGCCAGGTATGTACCCCGTGGCCATCCACATGTGCCCAATGTGCCCAATCTGTGCCAATCAGTACCCACAAATGGGCACTGATTGGCACCATTATGTTTCAGATCTGCCCAGCAATGCCACCAATAAGGTTTATCAGTGCCACCAATCAGTGTGTTCAGTGCCACCTGTCATTGCCCATCGGCGCCACCTGTCAGTGCCCATCTGTGCCCATCAGTGCCCATCAGTGCCCATCAGTGCCCACTTATCAGTGCCCATCAGTGCCACCCATCAGTGCCACCCATAAGTACTCATCAGTGCCACCCATATGTGCCAATCAATGCCACCTACGAGTGCCCATCAGTGCCGCCTATGAGTGCCCATCGGTGCCACCTATGAGTGCCCATCAGTGCCACATACCGGTGCCACCTATCAGTGCCCATCAGTGCCACCTATCAGTGCCCATCAGTGCCGCCTATCAGTGCCCATCATCAGTGCCCGTCAGTGCCACCTCATCGGTGCCACCTCATTGGTGCCACCTCATCGGTGCCCATCAGTGCCGCCGTATCAGTGCCTGTCAGTGCAGCCATATCAGTGCCCGTCATTGAAGAAGAAAACTTACTTATTTCCAAATAATTTTAACAGAAACAAAGAAAAACTTTTTTTTTTTCGAAATTTTCAGCCTTTTTTTATTTGTTGCGCAAAAAATAAAAACGCAGAGCTGATCAAATACCACCAAAAGAAAGCTCTATTTGTGGGAACAAAATGATAAAAAATTTGTTTGGGTACAGTGTAGCATGACCGCGCAATTGTCATTCAAATTGCGACAGCGCTGAAAGCTGAAAATTGGCCTGGGCGGGAAGGTGTCTAAGTGCCTGGTATTGAAGTGGTTAAATTGGATCTGTAAAGCATGTCTTAATTGTAAATATTGAAAAAAGGTTTTGGGGGGAAGTAAATATTCTTTTTGTAATCTTTAGCACTCCATCAGAGTATAATTGGTCAATATATTGAATCCTTGATCCTTTCCATACCCTGAATCCTTCTAATTTATTTATCTCCTTATACTTTATATTCTGCCATAGAGGGGTATAAACTGAAATGTCTATAAATTTCATTTTTAATTTCATTTCCTGCCATACTCTGTTTATCAACACGAAGGTGGGTCTTTGATTAGCGTTTCCAATGGATCCGGATACCAATTGAGCTATTAAATGATTACAAGAGGGTCGAGTCAAAAGTATCGACTGAATTGGGTCCATCCTGTCTACATTGCCCCATCCCACCATTAGTTGCAGTTGAGAAGCAATAAAGTACATCTTTGCATTTGGCACAGCAAGTTCCCCCTTATCTTTGGGAAGTTGTAATGTAGAAAGCTTAATTCTAGGAATTTTATCCTTCCATAGTAGGATACGGAACAGGGAATCTATTTTTTTAAAACATTTAAGGGGAATCGACAAAAGAGAATTATGTAGAATATAAAGTAACTGAGGGCCCCAGAATATTTTAATTTTTGCTCGACCCACCAGAGATAAAGGTAATTTAGTCCATAGTCTACTCTTCGCCTTAAACTTATCTAAAAGTGGCGTCAAATTTTTATCCAAATATTCCTCGATTTTAAAGGAGACCCAAATACCTAGATACTTAACCCTTTCATGACTAAGCCTATTTTTGAAATTTGGTGTTTACAAGTTAAAATCCATATTTTTTGCTAGAAAATTACTTAGAACCCCCAAACATTATATATATTTTTTTAGCAAAGAATCTAGAGAATAAAATGGCGATTGTTGCAATATTTTTTATCACACGGTATTTGTGCAGCGGTGTTTTAAACGCAAATTTTTGGAAAAGTGACACTTTCATGAATTTTAAAAAATCCAAACAGTAAAGTTACCCCAATTTTTTTGTATAATGTGAAAGATGATGTTACGCCGAGTAAATAGATACCAAACATGTCACCCTTTATAATTGCACGCACTCGTGGAATGGCGACGAACTACGGTACCTTTGAATTTCCATAGGCGACGCTTTAAAAAAATTTTACGGTTACCAGGTTTGAGCTACAGAGGAGGTCTAGGGCTAGAATTATTGCTCTCGCTCTGACGATCGCGGCGATACCTCACATGTGTGGTTTGAACACCGTTTACATATGCGGGCGCGACTTCGGTATGCGTTTTCTTCGCTGCGCGAGCTCGCGGGGACAGGGGCACTTTAAAAATTTTTTTTTTTTTTTTTTTATTTAATTTATTTATTTTTGTACTTTATAAATTGTGTTTAAATTTTTTTTTTTTTTTTTTTTACTTTTATTGCTGTCACAAGCAATGTAAACATCCCTTGTGACAGTAATATGTGGTGACAGGTACTCTTTATGGAGGGATGGGGGGTCTGAATACTGTGTACTTTTTTAAATTCGGCGCCATTGGCAGCCGAGTAAACGGGAAGTGACGTCATGAC
This sequence comes from Aquarana catesbeiana, assembly GCF_042186555.1. Lineage (NCBI taxonomy): Eukaryota > Metazoa > Chordata > Amphibia > Anura > Ranidae > Aquarana > Aquarana catesbeiana. The sequence goes on from NC_133328.1 coordinate 282,354,199, forward strand.
GTCGCTTCCGCATTTACAAGAAGAGGGCTGGAACGAAGCCGCTCGCAGCTTCGTTCCAGTCCGCCCCCAGCCGCCGAAGGCAGCGGACCGGACACCGGGCCTCCCGATCGCACGGGAGGCCCGGTAACAGCGGCGGGAGGCGGCGGGAGGGGGGGATGTCCCCTCCCGCTCCTCCTGTATAACAACCGAGCGGCTTTTAGCCGCATCGGTTGTTATATTCAGGTAGCCGATCGCCCGCTGAAAACAACGGTACCGGGATGATGCCTGCAGCTGCGGGCATCATCCCGGTATAACCCCGGAAAGCCGAGGACGCATATATGCGTTCGGTCGGCGGGAAGGGGTTAAAAGTCTATTAAAAGCTATTCTAATCTGATTTACCTTCTGTGGTAGGATTGGAGACATCTCATCTAGTGGGATCAATATGGATTTATCCCAGTTTATGCTGAAACCCGAGAAGGAGCCAAAGGTCTCTATCAGGGTTACAGCAGAAACTTGTGATTCATCCGTATCTTCCAGAAACAGCAGAGCATTGTCTGCATAGAAAGTTTATCTTCCCTTTCTCCTCTCCTAAACCCTTTAATTAGGGTTTAGGAGAGGAGAAAGGGAAGAGCTAGAGGCTCTATTGCTAATGCAAACAACAATGGGGATACCACTAGATAAAGAAAAAAAAGTTTGATATAGTACCATTAATCTGTACACATGCTCGGTGGGCATGATATAATCATTTTATCAAGCTCACAAAACCTTCACCCAGACCAAATCTTCTAAAACCTCCCACATATATGTCCACTCGACGCAGTCAAACGCTTTTGCTGCGTCGAGAGAAAAAAACGATCTTTTTCCCATATTATCAGGAGTCATTTGCAGGTTAAGAAATAGTTTCCTCAAATTTATTGCTGTGGACTTTCCTAGGATGAAACCTGTCTGTTCCTGGTGTTTCCCTATAACGGTATTTAGTCTATTGGCCAAGACCTTTGCCAATGCCTTAACATTTGAGTTCAGCAACGAGATTGGCTGATAAGACTCTGGTAGTGTCTGATCTTTATCTGGTTTAGGTATTAAGATAATAGTTGCTTCATTCATTGATTCCATAAGCCTACATGTGTCGAATGCCTGGTGAAGCATTTTTAATAAATTTTCTTATAAATCTCCAGCGGCAAGCCATCAGTTCCTGACACTTTACCGCTAGCCAATTCTGAAACGGCTCTTGTTATTTCCTCCAATGTGAGTGGGGAATTAAATACAAAATCAGAATTAAATTAGTACCAATTAAACCCAAAATGGTCTGATCTTGGGACATTCCCACCAGATGGGGATATGGGATCCTTGTAGCCCGCAATCCCGTCAGCATCTATCCAAGACTTAGGGGTAAGCAAAAGCCAACATCTTCCAGACCCTGTACCACCTGGACAGAAATTTATAAAAAGTCACCTGTATTTTAGTACTTATCGAGGATGTATGCATGGTGCCTAGAAGGAAGGAAGTGTGTGAGTGTGTGTGCTGCAGACCGTATCAACCCCCCCTGCTACCGTGAGAAGCAGTGGCGGGTGCGGACCAGATAAAACCCCCCCTGTGACCAGGAGAAGCGGCGGAGGGTGACCCGAGGGGACTGTGAGAGGCAGTGGGCGGGGGTGACGGAGGACAGAGGAGGTGGCTTGTGCACGTGGACTGTGAGTACACAAGGGCTGTGAGAACCTGTGTATTGTATTGTTGAGTATTGTACCTGTGTATTGTTGAGTACAGTATTAGTGTCAGGAAGCTAGTTGTTAGTTAATTTGGACAGAGTATAATCCCAAATCCTCATTAAATTAGTAGGTATGATGCCCGACGCAAAATGTAGTGCAAAATGTAAGCACATTGTTTCTCTGGAAGCACAGGTTCTAAATTTAGGGAAGCAACTGTCAGCACTCAGAAGACCCTCCATACTAAAGGAGAGCTGGGAACGCACCCAGCAAGTGCCAGCAGGGGCCAGCACAGAGGCGGGTAGAGACATAGAGGTGTAGGCATTAGAAAAGAGTAGATGGGTGACAATCAGGAAGGGTGGAAGGGAAAGTGCCAGGGATGATGATCCTGGGCTGGAACGTCCCAATAAGTATTCCCCGTTGAGTGACATTGGTGAAACAAGTCAGGGACCAGCACTCCTGGAGCTGAGGGACTCCCCTAGCTGCCAGGGGAAGAACTCCTCCATTGAGAGTGGGGGGGAAGCGAAGGGAAAGGAAAGACAGATTCTGGTGTTAGGGGACTTATTTCTTAGAAGGACAGAGAGGGCAATCTGTGACAAAGACCTGAAGCACCGAACTGTATGCTGTTTACCGGGCGCTCGAGTTCGGCACATCACGGATCTGATGGACAGATTACTGGGAGGGGCTGGTGAAGACCCGGCTGTCATGGTGCACGTTGGCACCAATGACAAAGTCAGAGGAAGATGGAGTGTCCTAAAAAATGATTTTAGGGACATAGGAGCTAAATTGAGGAAAAGGACCTCCAAGGTAGTATTCTCAGAGCCACACAGAAAGGTAGAAGGAGATTAGGGAAGTAAACAAGTGGCTGAGGAGCTGGTGTAGAAAGGAGGGGTTTGGGTTCCTGAGAACTGGGCCGACTTCTCAGTCGGTCACCAGTACTTTAGAAGGGTTGGACTGCACCTAAATGAGGAGGGTGCAGATCTGCTGGGAGTGAAGATGGCCGAAAAGTTATAGGGGCTTTTAACTAGGCGACGGGCGGGGGTCCAGAGGTAGATCTAGTCAGCGTTGAACATATTCCAGAGGGTAGTATTGGGGGCATTAGTGGTAGGTTGACTAAAGCACATAAACCTGAGGTAAGTATAGTAATAAGTCGTATTTGCAACCTCGGAAGACCCAATAAGAAGACAGTATGCGACCGGTCTAAACTACTTGGCATGTTCACCAATGCCAGGAGCCTGGCAGACAAGATGAGAGAACTAGAGATACTGGGAGGATTTAGATTTTGTGGAACTTGGTTCAACAGCTCTCATGATTGGCTGGCAATCATTCAAGGGTATTCCCTTTATCACAAGGATAGAGAGGGTAAAAAAGGGGGAGGGTTATGCCTGTATATCAAGAATAATGTACAAGTGAATGTGAGAGATGACATCACTAAGGGAGCTAGGGAGGAGGTGAGATCCTTATGGGTAGAGCTCCAAAGGGATGAAACTAAGGAGAAAGTAATACTGGGAGTATGCTATAGGCCCCCTAACCTGAGGGAGGAGGGGGAGATGGACCTCCTATCACAATTTGGATTAGCAGCAGGAATGGGAAGTGTCATCATAATGGGGGATTTTAATTATCCAGACATAGACTGGGTGGAAGGAACATTCGTCTAAGTCTCACTAGTTCCTAAATGTCTTGCAGGACAATTTCATGGGTCAGATGGTAGACAAGCCAACTAGAAACAAAGCGTTACTAGACCTACTGATTACCAACAATACAGACCTGATCACGGATGTGGAAATACGGGGCAATTTAGGAAACAGCGATCACAAGTCAATTAGCTTCAGTCTATAGGAAACATAAGGGGAACACAAAGACACTGAATTTCAAAAGAGCAAACTTCCCTAAACTATGAACCTTGCTAGAAGATATTAATTGGGATAAAATCTTAGAAACAAGGAACACGGAGAAGAGATGGGTTTGCTTTAAGAGGATATTAAACAAGGGCATTAGCCAGTGCATCCCATTGGGAAATAAATTTAAAAGAGCAAACAAAAGTCCTGATTGGCTTAACTTCAATGTAAAAATGCATATAAAAGCAAAGGAGAAGGCCTTCAAAAAATGCAAGGCTGAGGGATCATCATCAGCATTCAAACTTTACAAAGAATGCAACAAGAAATGTAAGGGTGCAATTAGAGCGGCTAGGATAGAACACAAAAGACACATAGCGGAGGAGAGTGAAAAAAAATCCCCCAAAAAATGTTAAGTATATAAACAGTCAATTCACAGTACAGCTCTGCATGTTCCTTCGTTCCTCTGTCTATGTGGAGTCGAAGTGTCTGCCTTTCCTCCAATCAGCTCTCACACAGTGTATGCCCAGACTCTACACCCACTGCTGAATGAGGAAACAAGATTTGTAACAGGATCTGCACTTTCAAAAGAGTGTAGAAAGTGAAAGGCAGAAGATATACATAGTAAAACTTATGTAGGAAGATTTGTTTCATCCCTGTGTATCATCTGAGGCTATTCACTTCACTGGGTATAGGAGAGGGTTTACAACCACTTCTGTACAAATGACAGATTTTTGAAAGATTTTTCATGTATGGGCACCATTACTCAGCTCTGTCAGCAAAATTATGCTTATTAGGGCACGAAATTAGTAGTAACACATGTGCATCTGCACAAGTGATTTCCTTTCAAAGTTGTCGAAGGGAGGCCATACATTACACAATTTTTTTCATTCAACCAGCAGGTTTAATAAAAAAAAATGTGCTGATTCCCCTATCCAAACATTCAATATGGATGGCGTAATCCTCCCACTGTGCTAATGTATTCTGCCAGCCTTCCCCGCTAGCAGAATACAATGATCAGGTTTGCTGACTATAGCCGATGGCACTGAGTAGGCAAAAAAAAATGGATGGGCTGGTTGTACAGAAGTCGATCAAGAGATGGATTTCTGTACAACCAGTCTGCCCATAGAGAAACAAAATCATCCAGTCCCTGCTGAACTGGCTGAATTTCTATCCATCTATGGCTGGCTTAAGTTGATGATCAATTAAGGAAAAATAAAGTGAGGGTAGTTCCTTTGGCAGATTGTTTAGCACAAGGTTTTTATTCAAGAATAAAGGGTAAAACTGGAGCATGTTAAAATCATAAAGAAAACAATAAAAAAGAATGGTAAACAATAAAGTTTGTAAATAACTGTAAACTTTTGCTTTTCACATTTTTGAAATTAAGGCCTTGTGCACAAAGGCATAAAGAGACACTTTTTTTTGTCTCTGAAGACAGCTTGCATGTTAGCTACTGTGCCCAAGCACATGCAGGTAATCGATATATGCACCCTGAGTTCAGGGGTGTAAAAAAATGGCCCAGCCTCACATTCTCAGGGATGTATATTTGCAAAAATTGCATAAATACATCCTTTTGGCTAACATAAATGAATAATTTAGCCAAAAGAGTCAGTTTACATGCATATGCTTTTAAACACCATAAGCCTGTAAACGTGCATAAAAGCGCATAATTATTTACTAAACAAGTTTTTTTTTAAGCTGGATTTTTCTGCCAGCTCTTGTCAGAAAGATCCAGCATACGAAGGAGTTTTTTTTAATATGCCCATGTGCATGAGGTCTAAGTCTCTTTTCAGATATATATTTTTGTTGTAAAACTGCAATGCATGGCAATGCATGAAGTTAAGTGCAGTGCATTGCTTAGCTATTTTGAATGACACCCCAATGCACCTAGCCATCACACAAACTTGAACCACAAAGCAGAAATGTGAATTATCTCAGCTTGGTGATAGACTAAGGTGGGAAAATGGTTTGACAGGTCCTAAGATATATGCAGATATGGATGTATTCTGTAAACATGGCACTTGTCTTGCTCCTGTTACATTCGGATCCTTCCTATTGGTAAATGAGGCTCTTCTTCATTCTAAAGGATCAATAAGGAGGCTCAGAAAACAGAGGGAGTTGAGGCCCCAGGAAAATTCAAGAATTACAAAGAACCTTAGTTAGATCTATATATGTACATGATTGAAGCAAACATAGCGTGTCACCCTATTTACTAATTTTATTGAGAAGGCATTTTGGTAAGTGGACAGTCACAGTTCCTGGAGTGGCCCAGCCAGTCTTTAGACCTTAATCTTATAGAAAATTTATCGAGGGAGATGAAAATTCGAGTTGCCAAGAGACAGCCAAGAATCCTTAAGGATTTAGAGAAGATCTGTAAAGAAGAGTGGATCAAAATTCCTCCTGAGATGTGTGCAAACCTGGTCACCAACTACAAGAAACGTCTTACCTCTGTGCTTGCCAACAAGGGTTTCTCCACCGAGAGTCATGTTTTGCTTGGGGATCAAATACTTATTTTACTGAGCTCAATTTATAGCATTTGTTTTATGTGTTTTTTCTGGATTTTTGGTTGATATTCTGTCTCTATCATTTAAAATACACCAATAATAAAAATGATAGACCTTCAATTTCTCTGTAAGTAGGCAAACATACAAAATCTGCATGGGATCAAAAAATTATTTTCCCCACTGTATGTGCCATGGGATAGCACAAAGGATTTAGAAGCAAATAGCAAATAACACACAGCACACAGGAATTAATTAACTTGAAACACTTTATTGGAATTTATTTTGACCACGGTGCTATTTATGGGGTAACCTTCATTAAAATCAAAAAGCAGATTTATTTAACCAATATATAGCCATCTTTGGCTAAACCAACCACCATAAACAAAATTAGTCACGATGTCTGTCCAGATAAACTAGATGACTAATCCCCACTAGCAAAGACCAGCAAGGAAATGGCTGGCCGAGGCCCCCCCAACACCGTGGCTAAACCAATCAAGTTTTGCAGACCCATGTTGAATATGTCAAGGCCAATGTCTGACAGATGCACCAGGTTGTGCCTAAATAGACCAGACAAAAGCCCCTCAAGTTGAGCATGACCATATGACAGTCCACCAGAGGAAACTAAATAGTTATGGACTGTCCTATTCAGGCGTCTCAAAATCTTTTCAATGTAGTGAAAATTACTTTGTGGAGACCATATAAGCCTAGGAATCATCTTCAAATAGGCCAAGACAGCATGAGGGAATAATAGTTTAAAAGAACATACATTTTTTTTCATCTCGCAGAGAAGCTCCCATGGCCTCATTTTTCCAACATCATTAGCCCCGGCGTGAATAATTAACCACTTGCCGACCGCCGCACGCCGATGTACGTCCAAAGTTTGGAAGCGGATATCATTGTTATGGCAGCAGCTAGCTGCCATAACCCCGGTATCCCTGTCGGCTTTCAAATAAAAGTGGTCTCTTTGGCGGATTCGCCGCAAGATCACTTTTATCGGTGGCGGGAGAGGGCCCCCCCTCCCGCGGTGATCCGGTGCCCTCTGCCACTTACCGGAGCCGTCGGTAGCGGCGGAGGAGATCGCGTCTGTCTTCCTGCTGTGCCTGGAAATGAGTGAGGCTAAGATGGCGCCCACTCGTCTCCATGACACTGCTGGGCGGAAGCGACGTCAAAACATCACTTCCGTCCGTATATTTTATGCCCCATACACACGATCAGACATTGATCGGACATTCCGACAACAAAATAAACAATAAATAGGGATAATTGTAGACACGCACCCACACTCACTCAGGTTGAACTGGATGGACTGATGTCTTTATTCAACCTTACTAACTATGTAACTATGTAAATATGTAACAGATGTTGGCTCAAACTTGTTTGGTCTACACATGGTCGCACAAAGTTGTCGGAATTTCCGATCACCAAGCTCACGGTCACGTACACCACGTAGGACGAGACTATAAAGGGCAGTTCAGAACCAAGTGCGGCACCCTTTGGGCTCCTTTTGCTAATCTCGTGTTAGTAAAAGTTTGGTGAGAGACGATTCGCGCTTTTTCAGACTCGTGGTTTTCAGATCGTTTTCTGCTGTTCAGTTTGTGCTTGTGGGTTTGTATCTGGTCTTCAGTGCGTGCAGCGAGTTACCCTTGACTTTGTCATTGTGTTCTTGTTAGTTTGTTACTGAGTTTCAGGCCGCTCTTCACAGGCCTTGCTGTTCTTCAGTGCGTTCTGTTACTACGTTCTGAGCAGCCGACCGTTTTCTAGCCATGTTGCGTGTACGTACTCCTCGTAGAGTTCGTGCTGTGCGGGGGCTTGGTGTTGGGGTCCTTACTTTGACACAAGCCCAGTCCATGAACAGGGTGGGGAGGAGTTCATGGACCAAGAATTGGTTGCTCCAGCGTGACCAGTTCTGTCACATACCTTTGCTCCGTGAGATCCGTGAGAATAATCCTGATGATTTCAGGAACTTTCTCCGGATGACAGACCCTGTATTTCACCATTTGTTGGCTTTGTTGACCCCCTATATCAGCAGGCAGGATACCTGCATGAGGCAAGCCATCACTGCGGGGCAGAGGCTAGTCACCACCCTGTGGTACTTGGCGACGGGGAGAAGCCTGCAGGACCTCATGTTCTTGACAGGCATCTCCCCCCAGGCTCTGGGGATCATTATCCCAGAGACCTGTTCTGCCATTATCCAGGTCCTGCAGAAGGACTATATTAAGGTAAGATTTTTATCCTTTAACATCACATTTTATTGTATTTAATGTTTGATAATATATTGTATTTCTTTCCTCATTCCCTAATTACCATGATTGTAATATGCTGTGAATGCTGTGAATTTTTTTATATTTTTTTTTTGTCCTTCATACATATTTGCCTTCACTTACCTCCCCAGCATGCTCTCCTGGGCCTATATTCAGCTCGCGTAGTCACTTAACAATGTATTTTGTCAGCTCCATGGTAGCGCTTTACCCTAAAGACCCCCTAAAATGTTTAAAATTGTGATTTGTGCTTTAAATTCAGGCAGAGTGCCAAAGTTTTTTTTTTAGGTCCCAAAATCATTTGGAACCCTCCCTCCCCCCAACTGCTAAATCAGCTGATACAAATCCTCTATCTGCTGACTTTGCCAAACCCATACACACTATACCCACCTCTTTTGTGGTCAGATTTATGGATGAATTCCCCAAAGCATGTAGTGCAAGGGCCTGACTGAATACTTTCAAATGGTACTTTTTTAAGTTTCTGCATCCTATTATTATCTTGATAGGTAATAGCAGAATGTAAAAATATGCTAAAATGTGTACAGTGTGAATTTATCTCTTTGTATTATGACACTTCTTACCTGTCCAGTGGGCTGCCAATAGTGTAAGTAAGGAGGGGCTGCACAAAGTAATACACATTATTTAGGCATTCATCTCTCAATGAAGTGGAGAGGGTTACCTTTCCAAAACATTTCCCTCTCCCCCCATAAAATTTATAAAATGGCCCATGAGAGGGCGGGAGGAATCTGATAGGTGGACCTTTACTCCCTAAAATAAATGTTATACTGATGTTTGCGCTGGGGGACCATCTTATGCAGCCATTCCCTTTGAGGACCCTCACCGCAGACCAGAGGGTTTTTAATTACCGGCTGGCCAGAGCCAAAAGAGTGGTAGAGAACACATTTGGAATAATGGCCAGCCGGTTCCGCCTATTTTTTTACACCCATACACATGGCGGAGTATAAACTCAATCACATCATCCTGGCTTGCTGTGTTCTCCACAACTTGTTAAGGAGAAATTCTGTGAACTATGCTGGCTCAGTTGGGCCTGAATACTTTGAGGGTAGGGGGGCCATCGATATGCCAGACAATGTCTGAGCCTTTTTTTAAATAAAAAATAAATTTTAACTACTAAAATATTTGCTGACATTTACTGCTTGTGTTTCTTTTAACTGACCCTGACTGAAATTTGGGGAGTCCTGAAAATGGCGTGATTGTGTAACATTATAAAGCACTGTTGGGTGTTATTTACTAAAGGCAAAGACACTTTGCACTACAAGTACACTTGAGACTACACTGAAACTGCACTTGTAGTGCAAAGTAGATTTACCCTCAGTAAATAACCCCCATTGTCACAGAAAACACCAATTTTACCACACAAAAAGTTTAGGAGCATTGAAAGAAGAAGCCACACATTGTTGATTATCAATCTTTTTAATACAAGCACAATCACATGTGCATTTAGAAAAGGTTTTTAAAACAAGCCAACATGTTTGTTGTATAACAATGTTTTTGGTCACATTAATAAAAGTAGAAATGTCCATTTAAGGTAAAACCAGCATGTTTAAAACCAACAAGAAATACACAAATCTGAAACTTACAAAGTTCAACTTTGTTAGAAATTGAAGACAATATCAGACATAAGTATTTCGAAACTGTGTTTGATATTGCATTCAGATGGGGTGAAGTCACCCCTGGAAAAGCCAAATTTTGAAGATGCACACAAATTGCCAAATGTCAACATGTGCTAGCTGCCATCATGGGGGATCAAGGGACGTGTTTTGGGGGTGCAACCCCTACCTCTCAGCTACTTTATTATTGAGGAAGGGGTTGCACCCCCAAAACGCATACATTGATCTCCCATGATGGCAGATAGCACATGTTGACACACTGTGTGCATCTTCAAAATTTGGCTTTTCGAGAATATGTCAAAAAATGAGAAAAATATTTTCCGTAAAAAAAGCATAACTAAGTAAGGGATTTTGAGGGGTTTTAAACTCTCCCTAAAACATCAATGATGTTCTTCATTTTGCTTTGAACATCATTGATGTTTTGCTTGATGTTTTCCAAGTCCCTATTACACCCCATGATCTCCCCGATCAGGATCTGGACACTTTCACTGGTAAAATGACCTTGATCCACAACATCACGATCACCTAAAAATATTTAAAAAAAAACACCATGTATTATAAATATTCCGGCATCCATCTCTTACCTGAGCCTGTGGTCGCAGACATTCACCTGTTGTGGTGACTATTTCGATTACGTCTCCCTCCTCCTCCTCTGCTTGGCTTTGGGGGATTTCCCCTTCTTCATGAGGTGAGGGGTCTGTGGTCTCCTCTGATGAGTGGTGTCCTCCGAGTCTTTTCTCCCCTATGTAAAAAAAAATAGGTATACTTAGTACACAGATATTTGATGGCAGAAATAGGAATATGAAACATTGCTTGGAAGTGGGGTACAATTGTCTGTTTTGGCAGAGTTCCAAGATGAAGAAATATTTATGTACTTTGTAAAACTTGAATACTTACCTTTTTTGTACAAGCTTCACAGATGGAGTCACCCCTATAGTGTACACTGGAGCACCTGTGTGGGCCCCCTAAAAAAAAGGGTGTTCTTGTGTCCCACACTAGTGCTCCTGTGTCCAGATGTGTAACCAGCTGCTGAGTGTCCTCTCCTTACACAGAATGTAGTTTGCATTTCCGTCTAGTTCCAAACCCATCTTGACACCAAAATTTATTTAACAGAAGTATGCGTGAAAAAATTTATTGAACTGCATTTGGACAAAACATGGTGTTTTATTGGCCGAACGAACAATGTTTCCTACGAACGATTAATGTGTCCATGAGCATGAAAGTTGCCATTTTAAACTACAACAGTAAAGAAAAGCACATGGAGCAGCACGAACGTAATAACAATAAAGAATAGGAACACAGGACAACTACTTACTTTTTTCAGCACTCTCCTGATCATTCTATACTGATCGTGCTCCCTTAATTTGAGGTCCGACCACTGTTTCCGGAGTTGATCCTTGGATCGTCGTACCCCAAAATTCTTCTGCAGACTCTTCACAACTTTCGCCATGATCTTGGCCTTTCTGACATAGGGGTTGGGGTAAGGTCCATACTTCCCGTCATTGTCGGCCCTTTTCAAGATGTCCACCATCTCCAACATCTCCCCAAAGGACATATTCGATGCCTTAAATCTGGGATTGGGACGTTTCTGGCTCTGGGCTTTCCTCCTCCTCGTTGCTGTAATTAGCACGCACCTGTTGTGTCTCCGCCATGTGCTCTTCCCCCACTGCGCCAAATGAGAAGGGGCGGGGAATAGACTAGAAAGAACGTCAGGGGTGGGCGGAGTTTCATGCATGTGCAGTGTATATAAAGCGTAGCACACGTGCGTAGTACGTACGATCTGTGAGTGGAGGAAGGAGTATTGGAAGCGCCGATCGTGATAACGAAGGTAGCATTTAAACTTGGGCCTATACTGATTCTCGATTGAGGCCTATATTGGGACAAGATAAGGAGACTTTAGCCTGACATTAGGGTTTGTCTTGTGTTGTGTATTGCAGATAAAATGGATGGCTTCAATGACCACAATTTCCTCCCCCTGTTCATAGACAAATACAGGGAGCTGCCCTGTCTGTGGCAGTTGAAACACCCGCAATATAATCATAAACAAAAGAGGCAGGCAGCGCTGGAGAAACTGCTGGAGTTGGTGAAGCCGGTGGTCCCCACAGCAACCATCCCCTATTTAAAAGCCAACATTGGTGGCCTGAGGGGCACATATCTTAGGGAGCGCAAGAAGGTCATGGATTCCAAGAGATCCGGAGCTGCAGCAGATGATGTTTATGTCCCCAGGCTGTGATACTATGAGAGACTTTGTTTTCTGTCAGACCAGACTGGTTAGGGAATCCCTCTCCACTCTTCCTTCCACTCTTCCTTCCACCCTATCTTCCACCCCAGCTGAGGCTTCCGATGTCCAACTTGGGACTTCCAGCCAGGAAGAAGTGGAGGAGCCCAGCTGGAGCCAGGTATAGCATTCTTCTACAGATTTCTGGTCAATAAATAAATGATGTTTATTAGATGTTATTATTGATCACTAATTGCTGATTTAATAAAGTGTTTTACATATCAAAAGACAGTAGTGGACAAAAATAATTGGGACAAGAATGAAAAATGCTGGGCTCAGAATGATAGTATAATGATAGTTATATTTGTTAACATTCAATTGGCAACAGTCAAGTGGTGAAAATTGTGTGTGATTGATGAAGAAAAAACTCAAACTATGTCCCTTTTTCATACACAGGAAGACCTCAGCCAGGAGGAGGCTGTGGAATGTGGCAGCCAGCAGGAGGTGGGGGTTAGTGGCAGCCAGGAGGAGGCGGGGCTAAGTGGCAGCCAGGAGAAGGCCGGGCCCAGTAGGAGCCTGACAGAATCGCAGGTCCCTCCCCTCTGCCTTCCAAACAAAAGACCCAGGAAGGGGAGTAACGTGCAGGATTCAGCACTCAGGCTGATTTAGGAGGTTCTGCGTCCCTCAGAGCCTTCCCCACTCGTGAAGAGGCCATTGCTTGCATGGCTGCCACAAAGCTGAAGGACATGCAGGAGGGTCCAACGCCTCATGTGTGAGGACATTCTTTATAAAACTCTAAGGGGGTGAAGGGCGAAATCACACCCAATACCCACCTGTGTGAGTTGGACCATTCTCCTCCTCCTCCTGCCACAACTCCACCACCACAGACACAGCGTGGAAAGAAGCGTGGAAGGAAGACCAGAGAGTGATGGCCTGGGTTCAGTCTGGTCTGACAAAAGATGCAGACTCTTGTATGACCACAGCCTGGGGACACAGATGTCATCTGCTGCTGTTCATGATCTCTTGGACTTCTGGACCAGACTGAACTCCCTTAGATAAGGACTCCTCAGGCCACCAATTTTGCATGAAAATAATTTATGTGTGCCCTGGGGGCCAAAGGCTTCGCCAATTTCTGCTGTTTCCCCAGCGTTGCCTCCCTCTTTGTTTGGTTATGAGCCCTTAATAAAGGAATTTTTTTTCAATTATACTTGCCTATGTGTGTTTTCCTTCAAAAAGGACAGTTTGTTTGTGAGGAGGCAGGTACATTTCAAAAATACAATGTGAAATTAACAAGAGACACCAACACCAAACAATCTCCTTGAGATTAAATAATACAAGATAATAATGGTGTTGTGGTAACTTGACACACAAAACACACACCAAACTATTCTGGAGTAAAAAAAAAAAAAAGTAATAAAACACAAGATCAGGCTTTAAAAAAATCCTACAAACCAAAAATTAATCTAAAAAGCTCACAAAAAAATATTTTTTTCGGTTGATGTGACAAATAAAAATATTATATTGATGAAATTACGAAAAATAATAAAGAAAGAAGTTTGTGAGAAGTCTGTGTGAATATGAGCAGCAAAACAACTTCATTCTTCTAGCATTATAAAGAAGAAGAGAGTGCGCTGCATTAAACAATTTAAAACATTGCATTGCGTGACGAAAGTGCTATATCCATTCCAAACGCTAATTTTACCAGACCGAGCAGAAAAACAGACAACCTCAAGAACTGAGACGAGATTACCCAATAAATCAATTGATATTGGACGTCTGGTGTTCAAATTCGGGCAGGATTTCTTGAAACCTTTCAGAACCTGCGAAACTTGATAAAAGGATGTTAGGCTAGGAAGGCCAGAAAATTTCCGGCTAAAAGGATATTCCTGCTAGTATTTTATGTATTGAAGGCAGACTGAAATTAGAATGCATTAAAAACACAAACGATAATGCCACATACACATCTAATTTTAACCCTTTCACTGCCAAGGCCATATGCCGTACGGACCAACAGAAGTGCCCTCAGTGTTAGTGCGGCGTACGGAACTCCTTTCTCCACTTAAAGCCTCAGGCTCTAATCATGTGGTTTGAAAAAAAAAAAATCATACAAACGTATGAGTTCGGCGCCCTGTAGGGGGTGGTGCCCCAGCACCGCTAACGGACCGGCCGCTCCTGGTAAGACCCCTTTCACATGGAGTGGACTCAGCGGGGGATCTGTCTGCTGATCCCCGCTGAGCAGGCAGATGACAGGTCTGTGTCTGCTCCACTGATGCAGAGCGAGCACGGACACAGCCCGCCATTCTCTATGGGGCGGTCGGATAGAAACAGACCACCTGTCCATTTCCATCGGATGCCATCCGATCTACTAGATGCATGTCCATTTACATCAGTCTCTCCATAGAGAACAATGGATGTTCCGATAGGGCCTGTCTTAAAAACGGACAGGCAGACCCAATCGGTGTGCTTTTGTGAAAGGTACCTAAGGCCTTATTCACACAGGGCATACAAAGCGTGTTCAGAAGAGAGGTGTTCTGTGCATCTCTGTGCAGGCAATCCCATTGATGTCATTTGGGATGTAGCACCTGCACGAACAGAGCTGCTGCTCCCAAATTTTCATCCATGTAGGTCTGCATGCATGTCCCTGAGCTCACACTGTCTGTGTTCGGGGTCATGTACCCAAACCCACACAGATGTCAGATTGGGAACAGCAGCTGTGCCTGTGCAGCCGTTGCATCCCAATTGATATAAATGGGACTGCCTTACGGGGATGCACGGAACACCTGTGCATCCCTGTGAGGGTAAACATGGCCCTCCATGGGCGTACACTTTAGTATACCACATGTGAACAATGCTTTAGTACTAATTTAGCAGGAATTTTGTAAGTTAAGTTGTGTTTATGTGCAATATTAATGATTTTAGTGTATTTTTAGTGAAAATAGTGATATGATGAACATTTGCGCAATTATTGCAGGGCCCAAAAAATCAGTAGCACTTTTTTTTATTCTACAGGTCATGTGCTTTTAGAAAATGTCTAGTTTGAGGGGTCTTTTCAAATTCTGAAAGCTGTAAGTGAAAAATTAAAACCTTCAGATTTTTAGAGAAGTTTTTGGGTATGTTTTGGGTATTTTTGCAAAAATTTACAAATATTTGTTTTTTAATTAGCTCCATTCATGTTAAGCTTTTATATTTAGTAGGGATTTAGCAGGAATTTTGTAAAATTAGCTATATTTTTATCTGCTAATAATGGTTTTAGTGTATTTTTTGTGAATATTCAATTTTCACCATTTCGCAAAAAGGCTCAGTTTAAAAGTTACAAATATTTGTTATTTCTTAACTCAATACAGGTTAAGCTTTTAAATTTAGTAGGATTTTTTTTTAAATTTGCTGTGTTTTTATCTGCAAATAATGGTTTTAGTGTATATTTTACAAATATATTGGTTTGATAAACATTTTTGCAAATACCATAGGGTCTAAAAAATCAGTAGCACCTTCTTTTTATTCTACTGATCATGTGCTTTCAGAAAATGATTTGGGTTTGGGGGGTCTTTCCCTAATTCTGAAAGCTGTAAATGAAAATAAAAAAGCAAAGGAAAAATTGCAAAAATGGTCTGGCCACCTGAGTGTACAAAATGGAGCACAGGGCCTGGCAGCGAAAGGGTTAAAGGATTAATAGACATATTGGAACAAAAAGAAGACCATTTGTACCAGGAATTCATGTAATCCTCCCAGGTCTTGACTGAAGCAGAATTCTTGAGGGTGGCATCGGTCAATCCCAGATCAAGCCACAGAGGCAAAATGTGGGCAAAGAAAACCGATTGGATCCGCCTCTGGAGCCAGTTGTCGGAACCTGCAAAACTATGCATCCGCTATGTTATTCTCGACTCCAGGAATACATTTTGCCTTTAAGAATATATTAAACCTCATACAGTGTAACAAAAGAAAACGGAGTAATTTAACAACTAACCCTGATCTAGAGGATAACTGATTGCATATAATACCCCTTTATTATCTTTTTGCAAGAGAATGCACTTATTCTTGAACATATCACACCAGATAACCACCAAAACTACCACTGGAAATAGTTCCAGTAAAACTAAATTATGTAGAATTTCTGAACCCCTCCAAGAATGTGCCATTCAGCAGCACACCAGTGGCCTTGCAGAAATGCACCAAAACCTACGGAGCCTGAGGAATCAGTGAAAATGTTTAGGCTAAAGTCATCAGTCAATTCTTCTTGCCATATAGTAGAACCATTAAAACTGCTCAAGAAAATATCCCAAATCTGACGGTAGAGAGGGTGAGGGAGGGACCGAATATGGAAGCTGTGTCGGAGTGGCTGCTGAGCCCGTGAAGCCCGTGAACCTTCCCCCCTGAGATGCCCGACTAGGGAAGGGACGGTGTGCATCACCTGTCTTTGGCCGGGACCCCTCCTGTCTATGGCAGGCACTTCCACCCCCCCTGCCTCCAGCCTGTATCGCCCCGCTGCTTGTACCTTAGCGGGGACCGCCGCCGAGATGAGAAGCAGATCTCCGTCCTCCAGAAGCACTGGATGTGCGCCTGCCCCCTCACGCTTCCAGCAGGCTAAGAGATCCATTTGAAAGTATAAACACAGCTGACGGGACGCAGCACTCAAGGCTGAGAGCCCTTGGAAGCGGAGGAGAGAGGGAGAAGCCTGTTTGTGATGGGAAACTTACACCTCATAAACTGAAAGTAACATTGGTATTGACTACATGCTGAGGGACGAAAGAGTAATGTCAAAGCAGTAAGGTGATGTAAAATTGGGACTGACAGATATAAGTGTGTGGTAAATGGTGAGCCCGGGATTCCAAAAGTGTTTTGACAGGTGATCTGACGGTCAAAGATTCCCTTACTCTCTTACACTGTTACGCTGACATATTGACCGCAATGTAATCTTGGTAATAGTATGACGGCTTTAACTTGATACATCTGCTAAGAAGAGCGTGAGTTCTTAAATGTGCTGGGAAAATCAAGATTAAACAAAAAAGAAGTGTAAGGGGTAAAGGGGCTTGCGGCAATAATACAGAGAACTGATTGCATCAGAATACCCAGAGCCTAGCTCACACCTGAAAATAAGAGGGACTTCCATTTAATGGTGGGCTTCTCTTTCTGGGTAGTGGTGTATGGAGGGATTGGATAGTGATGATTGCATGGATCTGCCAGTGATAATGAAGGTTTAAAGGTCTGCGTTTTTTATGCTGAGCTATGAATAAAGTTCTCTGAAGGTATAGATCCCTTACCAGGAAGGGGAGTTTGAATTGGGAGTCATCCAACTGAAACATCTCAATTAACACGTATGTATTAATGAGAAATGAGAGGGGCTGCAGTGAACCCTACCCACCAGCCCAGGACAAGCACAAGCCCAGGAACTATTAAAAAATTTATGGTACAAGAAGGGAGCAAAGAAAGCCCAGGTAAACAAGTGGCTGCCAAAAGTAGAACAACAGAAGGCAGCCATAAGACCGTTGTAAGAAAACAGTTGGAAGTAATAGATACCAGTCTGGTGGGTAGTGAGGCGCTATTGGCAGCAGAGGGAGAAGCCAGAATGGACCCCAAACAAAAAAAACAGCCACCAACCAAGAGTGAAATGGCAGAAATGTTTGCGAGATTGGAAACATTTATAAAAGAAGAGATAGCAACCCTCCTTGAAGATATGCACCACATTGTAAAAAGAGTGGAAGACACTGAAGTTAGGCTGGACACGCAGGGAGAGGAGATAAAAAAAACTCAAGGCACAACTAAATGAGATCCAGCAAGATCAGAGACATATACTATACAAAATTGAAGACCAAGAGAACTGGAACAGAAGGAATAATCTTAGGATTAGAGGCCTACCGGAGATACATAGAGAAAAGGAGGAACTGCAGGAAAAAATCGACATAATCTTTGGGCATATGGTAAAGACATTGAGCACAACCAGCAAAATCAAGTTTGAAAGAATCCATCGGCTTAGAAAACCACCTGAGATTGCTGGAGATGCAACAAGAGATGCCATTGCAAGATTCCATAATTTTCAAGATAAAGAACAGATTAGAGTATGCCTGAAAAATAACCAACCGGTGAAATATGGAGAGACAACCTTGCAGGTCTTCCCAGATCTGGCAGCTGAAACCTTAGCCAGAAGAAGAACCCTGCAACCCCTGCTGGCCCAACTTAAAGCATATAATGTCCAATACTCTTGGGGCTTTCCCGCCTGTTTAACTGGATGCAAAGAAGGATGCTCCGCAGTGTTAAGATTCCCAGAGGACACACCAAAATTCTGCAACCGCTTAAATGTACCATTAATAGAAATCCCAGGCTGGTGGGAAAGAGCCAAAAACACAGAAGGCCATGAAGTATTGCAAACATGGCAACCTGTCCTTAAACCGAAAAGGTCAGCAGGGAGGAAGAAGTAAAAAGCTATGGACTATGAAGATTAGTCTAGTGGTATAACAGCGCGATTGGAGGGGCTGACGAGGGGCTGTTGGTGGGTGGGGAGAGGGGCCAGGGGGAGGGGAACGGGTAGGGGAACCCCCCAAAATAATTGGGGGGGGTCACGGCTCTGATGATGGCTGTGCCGAGTTCAACCTCTAGGGGGCTAACCGTGGGACCGGGAGGAGAAGGTGGGATCTCGGTTTGCTGGGTCATGGGGAGACCTATTTACCCCAAGTGGGTGGGCAGGGATGAGGGAAGGTGGGGGAGGGAGGGGGAGGTGGATGGGATGGGGTTAGGTGGGGGGGAGACGGGTTAGGGTGAGTTTTCAATATATCAGCTCCTACTCCTTGGAATGGTTTAGAAATGTAATTCCATCTCTATAGTAAGGAAAGATGTCTAGCTTAAATATAATATCTTACAATGTAAGGGGCTTGAACTCCCCCATAAAACGGGCCAATATATTGAGAGAATTGAAATTTTTGAAAGCTGAGGTGGCACTGCTACAGGAGACACACCTTTTTCTGGGTAAATGTCAAAAACATATTTCCAAAGATTTTCCAGTTTGGTTTTACGGAGATTCCCCGACTAGGGTTGCAAAAGGAGTCACTATAGGGTTTGCCAAGGAGGTAAGGTTTGAGCTAGAAGAGAGACTGACTGACCCTGAGGGGCAATATCTCTTCTTGAGAGGTAAATTAAACGGCTCGGAAAGCTCACTGGCAAACATCTATAGCCCGAATAAGAACTCAAATAGATATATAATGGGAGTTTTGGCAAAGTTTGAGGAATTCAAGAAGGGGGGGCCATAAAAGCAGGGGACTTTAATCTATGTCTGGACCCAGGGAGAGATAGTACGTCCCATGCACAGGGGACAGGCGGGGTTTGAATGAACAAACTGAAAAAGAAGTTGCACCAGTATCAACTTGTCGACGTTTGGAGGATGCAACACAACAATATAAGGGATTACACACATTACTCCCCCGTGCATGCGACATACTCGAGATTAGATTTCTTTCTGGTGGAGCATCGGTTACTTGAGGTGGTCATTGGTACAAGCATTGGAACTATGACCTTCTCAGATCATGCGCCTGTGAGCCTACAAATGAAAATAGGGGAGTGCCAAATCCAGGGCAATAGTTGGAGACTAAATGAAGATCTTCTTCACGATAAGGAAATTAATAAGAGAATTAAAGAAGAACTAGACCTGTATTTTTTTTTTTTTTAATAATCTTTATTTTAGTTATCAAAGGACAAAAAAAAAACAGAGAACAAGACATGTCCAACAGGTTACAATAGGGTAAAATCAATGACCCATCAGGGTCTGGCATGTTCAGTTTGATCATTGAACAAAGATAATAAGAAAGCAAAAATAATGAGAAAAAACAAAAACAGGAAGAGACATCATGGAAAATAGAACACGTCTAGCGATTGTTAGGTGGGATGGACTGAGACAAATTCCCTTCAGCTAGTTGATTACCAACAGCAATCAGGTAGCAAATGTATGGGTGTATTTATTGGATGGGTGGGGGATACGGCACGTTTAATCCCCCCGGGGAGCAACTCCCTTTTCAGGGATGACCCAGGGAGGATCACCTATAGTGATACATTAAAGGTTAGGTCCCCTTCCTGTGGCCGGGTCGGAGAGAGGGGGGCCATAGAGCCTCCTACTAACCTCACTCCTCCCCCCACACATTCTGGGGTACCTGGGAGCCACCCCACCCATCCAAGCGAACCTATAAGTAGCTCCTTGAAAATAGGAGGCTTATCCCATGGTTGCTGTATCGTTAAGTGTTTACAACCATCAATCTCACACCAGCTTACCACTTAAACTATAAATCGTTGAGGTATAGCATATAAGTTGCTTACATTTGCCTTACAATAAACGTTGAAACAATGGGGGACAGTGAAGAGAGAAGAGAGAGGAGGGAAGGTAGGGGGGGGGGGACAGGGGAGGGGAGTAATCCAGACGTACCTGTTTTCCAGAAAGTGGATGCAGCCCATTCGCCTCCAAGCACACCGCCTCTGGCAAGAGAAGGGAAGCTATATGTTTAGAAGGGTGAACCCCCTTCGTCTAGGGTCTAGACTGCCTTCGAGCGCATAGGGTTGGGTCTGCTAATTCTAATAGAGCAATATCTAGACTGGAGGGTATGTCTCTAGAGTCTGTGGTGTATTCAGACCAGGGTGCCCAAATGCCGAGAAACCGTGCTCGGGACCCTCTACATGTCGCTAGCCATTCCTCAGTCTCTCGGACTGCACTCACCTCTTTGATCTAGTCTTCTCTTTGGACTTTGGATTGCCTCCAATAAATTGGGAGCAGCCGCCTTGCCACATTCAAAAGGTGAGGCAGTATATTTTTTTTATATTGTTTGAGTGAGATCGGGGGAATATGTAAGAGGAAGTGCATCGGAGAGAGAGGAACCTCTATACCTGTTATTACTTTTATCTGGTCTTTTATATCAGTCCAGAAGGGTACTATTTTAGGACAGTTCCACCATATGTGGGTGAGCGTTCCTTTATGTCCGCAGCCCCGCCAGCAGAGATCCGACCTGGTTGGGTAAATGTGGGCTAGGTCTTCTGGTACCCGGTACCAGCGGGACATTATCTTAAAGTTTGTTTCTTGTACTTTGGAGTCTATGGAGGACGAATGTGTAAGGTAGTATAAATGAGACAGTTGTACGTCAGTGAATTCGGTCCCCAAGTCTCGTTCCCATTTTCTAATGTAAATAGGTTTGGGCAGCTGGGCGGCCGAACCTAGTAGCTTGTATAGTTCTGACACCATATGGGTAATGGGTTCTTCCTGCACAAAAAGTTGCTCAAACGGGGTCAGGGATAGAGAATCTCTAATTGTGTGACCGTGTCTCTCGAAAAAATGATGTAATTGTCTGTACCTCCAAAAATTCATTGGTGAGCCTCGATTTTTATCCTGTAAGGCTTCGAAGCTCAAGAGTTTACCCTCTTTCATAAATTTGCCACAACTGGCGTCTCCATCCGCCACCAAGGGTTCAAAGAAGGCCATTTGTTCACCTGGGGGGAACCATAGGAATCCACCTAAAGGTGCAAGTGGGGACACAGGGGGTGCAATTTTAAGGAGTGAATTCATCCGATCCCAGACTGAGAGCACCTGTGCCGTCAGCGGGGAAGTCGTTTCAGACAGCCCTCTGTGCTCCTTCGGCAACCATGGGGCAAAGGATAAATTCCTGCCTGCCAGGCATTTTTCAAGGGAAACCCATAGTTTTGAGTGGGTGTAGAAACGCCAATTGAGTATCCTCTGGAGGACAATTGCTCTGTAGTACTGTCTTATGTCGGGAAGCCCTAAGCCGCCTTCAGATTTTGGGCGTCTAAGTATCCTTAGGGCCAATCTAGGTTTCCGTGCATGCCATATGAACTCAGATAGCATGCTGGTCATCTTGTCGAAAAAAAGTCTAGGTAGGGGTATCGGTAGCATCTGCAGAAAAAAGAGTATACGGGGTAGTACGTTCATTTTTATTATATTCACCCGTCCCAACCATGTAAAGGCAGTTCGTGTCCAGTGTGATAGGTCTTTCTTAATCGCCATGATCAGCGGGGGGAAGTTAGTCGCATACAGGGTATCGAATCTATTTGCTAGTTGTATCCCTAAGTAACGCAGGGATGAGTCTGTCCAGGTAAAGGGGAGTGCAGCTCGCAGGGATGTGGATAGGTGAGAAGGCAAATGAATGGGCGGGATTTCTGATTTTGAGTAGTTTATCTTAAAGTTGGAAAGAGATCCGAAATGCTTAAGTTCCTTCATCAGGTTAGGCAGTGAAATCAGGGGGTCTGAGAGATGGAATAAAACATCATCGGCATAAGCCGAGAGCTTATGTTCAGTGTTACCTACTTGCAAGCCTTTAATGTCTCTACTATTTCGCACAGTGCGAAGCAACGGCTCCAGCACTAGGGCGAACAGCAGGGGCGAGAGGGGGCACCCCTGTCTCGTGCCATTCCCGATTGGGAAGCTGGGTGAGAGCGTTCCGTTTACCTTCACCTGTGCACAAGGTGTAGAATATAAAGCCATGATCGAGGATATCATCCTCGGCCCAAGCCCTAGGGACCTGATTACCGCCTCTAGATATGACCAGTCGACACGGTCAAACGCCTTTTCCGCGTCTGTCGAAAGTATGATATAGGGTTGGGGGTCAGAGCGGGTACGGGCCCAGTGTATTAGTTGAATTGCCCTGAGGGAGTTGTCCCGTGCCTCTCTACCTACGATGAAACCTGTTTGGTCGGGGTGGATGATTCCAGGCAGGAGGTGTTTAACCACTTGAGCCCCGGACCATTATGCTGCCTAAGGACCAGAGGTCTTTTTCCAATTTGGCACTGCGTCGCTTTAACTGCTAATTGCGCGGTTATGCAATGCTGTACCCAAACGAAATTTGCGTCCTTTTCTTCCCACAAATAGAGCTTTCTTTTGATGGTATTTGATCACTTCTGCAGTTTTTATTTTTTGCGCTATAAACGGAAAAAGACCGAAAATTTTGAAAAAAAATGATATTTTCTACTTTTTGTTATAAAAAAAATCCAATAAACTCAATTTTAGTCATACATTTAGGCCAAAATGTATTCGGCCACATGTCTTTGGTAAAAAAAATGTCAATAAGCGTATATTTATTGGTTTGCGCAAAAGTTATAGCGTCTACAAACTAGGGTACATTTTCTGGAATTTACACAGCTTTTAGTTTATGACTGCCTATGTCATTTCTTGAGGTGCTAAAATGGCAGGGCAGTACAAAACCCCCCCAAATGACCCCATTTTGGAAAGTAGACACCCCAAGGAAATTGCTGATAGGCATGTTGAACCCATTGAATATTTATTTTTTTTGTCCCAAGTGATTGAATAATGACAAAAAAAAAAAAAAAAAAAAATATTTACAAAAAGTTGTCACTAAATGATATATTGCTCACACAGGCCATGGGCCTATGTGGAATTGCACCCCAAAATATATTCAGCTACTTCTCCTGAGTACGGGGATACCACATGTGTGGGACTTTTTGGGAGCCTAGCCGCGTATGGGACCCCGAAAACCAATCACCGCCTTCAGGATTTCTAAGGGTGTAACTTTTTGATTTCACTCTTCACTGCCTATCACAGTTTCGGAGGCCATGGAATGCCCAGGTGGCACAACCCCCCCCCAAATGACCCCATTTTGGAAAGTAGACACCCCAAGCTATTTGCTGAGAGGCATATTGAGTCCATGGAATATTTTATATTTTGACACAAGTTGCGGGAAAGTGACACTTTTTTTTTTTTTTTTTTTTTTTTTGCACAAAGTTGTCACTAAATGATATATTGCTCACACAGGCCATGGGTCTATGTGGAATTGCACCCCAAAATACATTTAGCTGCTTCTCCTGAGTATAGGGATACCACATGTGTGGGACTTTTTGGGAGCCTAGCCGCGTACGGGGCCCCGAAAACCAATCACCGCCTTCAGCGTTTTTAAGGGCGTGAATTTTTGATTTTACTCTTCACTGCCTAACACCGTTTCGGAGGCCATGGAATGCCCAGGTGGCACAAAACCCCCCCAAATGACCCCATTTTGGAAAGTAGACACCCCAAGCTATTTGCTGAGAGGCATGGTGAGTATTTTGCAGCTCTCATTTGTTTTTGAAAATGAAGAAAGACAAGAAAAAACTTTTTTTTTTTTTCTTTTTTCAAATTTCAAAACTTTGTGACAAAAAGTGAGGTCTGCAAAATACTCACTATACCTCTCAGCAAATAGCTTGGGGTGTCTACTTTCCAAAATGGGGTCATTTGGGGGGGTTTTGTGCCACCTGGGCATTCCATGGCCTCCGAAACTGTGATAGGCAGTGAAGAGTGAAATCAAAAATTCACGCCCCTTAGAAAGCCTGAAGGCGGTGCTTGGTTTTCGGGGTCCCGTACACGGCTAGGCTCCCAAAAAGTCTCACACATATGGTATCCCCGTACTCAGGAGAAGCAGCAGAATGTATTTTGGGGTGTAATTTCACATATTCCCATGGCATGTTTGAGCAATATATCATTTAGTGACAACTTTGTGCAAAAAAAAAAAAAAAAAAAAAAAAATTTGTCTCTTTCCCGCAACTTGTGTCGCAATATAAAATATTCCATGGACTCGACATGCCTCTCAGCAAATAGCTTGGGATGTCTACTTTCCAAAATGGGGTCATTTGGGGGGGTTTTGAACTGTCCTGGCATTTTATGCACAACATTTAGAAGCTTATGTCACACATCACCCACTCTTCTAACCACTTGAAGACAAAGCCCTTTCTGACACTTTTTGTTTACATGAAAAAAAATTTTTTTTTTTGCAAGAAAATTACTTTGAATTCCAAAACATTATATATTTTTTTTAAAGCAAATGCCCTACAGATTAAAATGGTGGGTGTTTCATTTTTTTTTTTCACACAGTACTTGCGCAGCGATTTTTCAAACGCATTTTTTGGGGAAAAAACACACTTTTTTAAATTTTAATGCACTAAAACACACTATATTGCCCAAATGTTTGATGAAATAAAAAAGATGATCTTAGACCGAGTACATGGATACCAAACATGACATGCTTTACAATTGCGCACAAACGTGCAGTGGCAACAAAATAAATACATTTTTAAAAGCCTTTAAAAGCCTTTACAGGTTACCACTTTAGATCTACAGAGGAGGTCTACTGCAAAAATTACTGCCCTCGATCTGACCTTCGCGGCGATACCTCACATGCATGGTGCAATTGCTGTTTACGTTTGACGACAGACCGCCGCTTGCGTTCGCCTTAGCGCAAGAGCAGGGGGCGACAGGGGTGCTTTTTTTTTTTTTTTTTTTTTTTTCTTTATTATTTTTTTGCTTTTTTATCTTATTTTTAAACTGTTCCTTTCATTTTTTTTTTTTTTAAATCATTTTTATTGTTATCTCGGGGAATGTAAATATCCCCTATGATAGCAATAGGTAGTGACAGGTACTCTTTTTTGAAAAAATTGGGGTCTATTAGACCCTAGATCTCTCCTCTGCCCTCAAAGCATCTGACCACACCAAGATCGGTGTGATAAAATGCTTCCCCAATTTCCCAATGGCGCTATTTACATCCGGCGAAATCTAAGTCATAAAATGCTCGTAGCTTCCGGTTTCTTAGGCCATAGAGATGTTTGGAGCCACTCTTGTCTCTGATCAGCTCTATGGTCAGCTGGCTGAATCACCGGCTGCATTCTCAGGTTCCCTGTTGAGACAGGAGAGCCAGAGAAAAACACGGAAGACGGTGGGGGGGGGGGCATTCCCTCCCACGGCTTGTAAAGGCAGTCTAGAGGCTAATTAGCCGCTAGGATTGCTTTTACATGAAAGCCGACCGCTGGCTGAAAAGAATGATACCAAGATGATACCTAAACCTGCAGGCATCATTCTGGTATAACCACTCAAAGTTGTGAATGGCGTACCTGAAGACAAAAAAATGGTTAACAATAAAGCACAGTAAACAATAAAGTATAAATAATTACATACCTGAAAAACAAACATGATAAAACATAATAACAATAACAATAACAATAACAATAAAACACTGCAGAATAGAATACAGTAAAAAAAGAGCAGAACAATAGAGAGAGAGAATAGAGAGAGAGAACAATAAAACAACAACTATTTTTTTTTATTTTATATATATTTTTTTTTTTTTTACACTTTTTTTGTAACTAACTTTTATAACTGTAACCGGTTCCAGGTTCGGGTCTCTCAAAATGCGATGGCATCTTGGGAGACCCTGTGAAAGTGTGCCTAGTCTGTGCAATGCTGTACCCTACGCTAATACTCAACTAGTGTATGGTAGCGTTCAAAACATTCACCAATGCAAAGACCAGGATTGTCAGGACAGGAGGGACAATAATAGCGGGTGTCACGCCTATATCCGCGTTTGCTGCAGACACAACATCTTTTTGGGGGGGGTTCGTTGGGTAGGGGTACTCGGGAGCACATAAAAATGCCTCTCATGCAGCCGACTGCATTTCGTTGGGGGATGTGAATGGGGGAAGTACGGGCGCTGCAGAAGTGGTGGGTTCCCAATTAGGATTGGCGAATGCAGCAGGAAGGGCACTATGGGCACGACGGGCCTGTGTTTGTCTTTTTGGTGGCAGCGGGACACTACTTGTGCTTGCCACCTCACCAGCTTGAACTGCACTTATGGGACTCACCACGCCACCAAGTGTTACTGCAGTGCTGGTTTGACTACGACCGGGGTGTACTAGGCCGCTGGTGCTTGCCAGTTCAATAAAAAGCTTCCAAAAAAACTGTTAGCGATCGCAGGGATCAGGCCTGACTCTGCGAACGCTGCAGTTATGCGTTTAGTGTTTTGTAAGTGACAGTGATCGATCGATACTGCACTTGGGTGGGCTGGACTGGGCCGGGCGGAGGGGCAAAACGCAGGTGCTAGCAGGTATCTGGGTTGATCCCGCTAACACTGCGTTTTTGGGAACCCTAAACTGCTGGGGACGCTAGTATAGATCTGATCTGATCGGATCAGATATTGATCCGTTCAGATACTATACCACTAAAGGAGGCGTATGCTGCGTGCGTGGGTGTTAGTGGTACTGGCGCTAACCTGACGCTGCCTGGGGCCGGTGCTTGCTAGTTCACCAAAATGCTACCAAAAAAACTGTTAGCGATCGCAGGGATCAGGCCTGACTCTGCGAACGCTGCAGTTATGCGTTTAGTGCCTTGTAAGTGTCAGTGATCGATCGATACTGCACTTGGGTGGGCTGGGCTGGGCCGGGCGGAGGGGCACAACGCAGGTGCTAGCAGGTATCTGGGCTGATCCCGCTAACACTGCGTTTTTGGGAACCCTAAACTGCTGGGGACGCTAGTATAGATCTGATCGGATCAGATATTGATCCGATCAGATACTATACCACTAAGGGAGGTGTACGGTGCGTGCGTGGGTGTTAGCGGTACTGGCGCTAACCTGACGCTGCCTGGTGCTTGCTTGCCAGTTCACCAAAATGCTACCAAAAAAACTGTTAGCGATCGCAGGGATCAGGCCTGACTCTGCGAACGCTGCAGTTATGCGTTTAGTGTTTTGTAAGTGACAGTGATCGATCGATACTGCACTTGGGTGGGCTGGGCGGAGGGGCAAAACGCAGGTGCTAGCGGGTATCTGGGCTGATCCCGCTAACACTGTGTTTTTGGGAACCCTAAACTGCTGGGGACGCTAGTATAGATCTGATCAGATCAGATATTGATCCGATCAGATACTATACCACTAAGGGAGGCGCATGCTGCGTGCGTGGGTGTTAGCGGTACTGGCGCTAATCTGACGCTGCCTGGGGCGACGCATATCACCGCCGGGCGATCAGGGGGCTAAACCTTTATTAGGTAATAAACGGCGGGTGCCCTGACACTATAAAAAATAAACGAACTAACCTGCGTCACCCGTAACGGTTATACGGTGATCAGTGGTGAAAGGGTTAACTAGGGGGCAATCAAGGGGTTAAAACATTTATTAGGTAGTATATGGGGGTCCCTGTCACTATAAAACGCTGACGGCGAACCTAAATATTTACCTCACTAACTAGCATCACCAGCGACACTAATACAGCGATCAGAAAAATGATCGCTTAGCAACACTGGTGACAGGGGGTGATCAAGGGGTTAAAACTTTATTAGGGGGGGTTAGGGGGGTACCCTAGACCTAAAGGGGGGTAATATTCACTGTCCCAACACTGTAACTGTCACAAACTGACACTATGCAGTAATCAGAAAAAAAAAAAAAAAAACCTGCTGGTGTCAGTTTGTGACAGGGGGGGGGGGTGATTGGGGGGGGATCGGGGGGCGATCGGGGGGGGATCGGGGTGTTTTGTATGCCTGGCATGTTCTACTGTGTGTGTAGTGTGTTGTGCACTCACATTGATGTCTTCTCCCCTCGGCGCTGGAACGGAAACTACCGAGCCGAGGGGAGATGACATCATTTCCTTTGCTGCTGTTTAGCATACAGCAGCAAAGGAGTGTTCCCATTGGCCGGCGGCGATCGCGAGGGGGGGGCCACGAACGGATGGCCTCCCCCTCATCTCGGATCGCCGGGGAACAGAACGGGACCGCTTCGGGCACCGGGGGGGGGTCCGATCGGACCCCCCACCCGCGAGAGGCAAATCACGTACATGTACGTGATTTTGCCTGCCCGTGCCGCCTTGCCGACGTAAATCGGCGTTAGGCGGTCCTTAAGTGGTTAAGTCTGTTGGCTAGGATCTTTGCCAGAATTTTAATGTCCAAATTGAGAAGGGAAATGGGGCGGTAACTTTGGGGGACAGTGGGGTCCTTGCCCTCCTTCGGGATCACAGTAATGTGAGCCAACAGGGCTTCCGATGGGATGGCCCTGCCTCCTGCTATGGAGTTGAAGTACTTGCACATGGGAGCCACTAGCTGTGGGAAGAAGGTTTTGTAATAAGCCTTAGTAAAACCATCTGGGCCCGGGCTTTTCCCATTGGGCAAGGACTCCACTGTTGCTCCCAGTTCAATCGGAGTGATCGGCGATTCTAAATCGGAGCATTGTTCCTCCGTAAGGGACGGGACGCCTGCCGATGCTAGATATTCCTGTATTGCTTTCTTTTTAGTGTCGCGGGAGTCAATTGGAAGCTCAGGGTTTATATTATATAAATTAGCGTAGTAATCTCTGAAGCCCGCAGCAATCTTAGAAGACTGCACTAGCAAGTCCCCTGTGGGTGAGTGTAACTTCGGTATGTATGTCTGCGCTTGTTTTTTTCGGAGTGCTCTAGCGAGCATGCGACCACACTTGTTCCCTTGTTCATAAAATTTGTGGGACATGTATCTAAATTGTTTACGGGATTGGCGATCTAAGAGACGTAGGAACAACTCCCTCAGCTCAGTAAGTTTCCTCAATGCCTCAGCACCCCCTGAAGCTTTATGCTGGAGTTCAGCCTTTTGGAGAGCTGAATGTACTCCCTGGAAGTCTGCTCGAAGCATTTTCTTAAGTTTAGCCCCTTTAGAAATCAGTTCCCCTCTGACCACTGCCTTATGGGCTTCCCAAACCACTCCCTCTCCAGTGTCGTCTGCGAGATTTTCTCTAAAATAGTGGGTTAATGTGCTAGAAATCTATTCTACTACTACCTCGTCCTCCAGTAAATTTTTGTTTAGTCTCCATGTCCAGGCCCTCTGAGAACCAAAGGGTAGTGTAATGCCAATTGTGATTGGTGCGTGGTCAGAGATGGTGATATTGCCGATGGACGCCTTTTGCAAAAGTTCTAGGGCGTTTGGGTCTACGTAAATATGATCTATTCGTGTGTGCACATCGTGTACCTTGGAGTAGTAGCTAAAGTCTCTATCTGTTGGGTGCAACGTTCTCCAGCTATCCGTCAGTCGGTGAGATTGGAGTGTCTTATGGAAGTGCTTGAGAAAAGTATATGAGTGTGGGGGTCTCGCGTGGGATGTATCTATCAAGGGGTCTGGAGTGATGTTAAAGTCTCCCCCTACGATCAAGAGGCCATCTTTAAATTCGGCCAATTGATCCAGAGTCATGTCAATAAAAGTGAGCTGGTTGGCGTTGGGGGCGTAGATCGTCGCAAACGTGTAGGTGAGATCTGCAATTTTGCCTTTCAAAAATACGTATCTACCCAAAGGGTCGGTTTTATAGTCAGTGGGCTGAAAGGGGCATGATTTGTGTATGGCAATGGCTGTACCTCTAGACTTGGACACTGGGGAGTTGCTCAGGAACCACTGATTAAATAGGTGAGTAGGTAATTTGGGGAGCGACTGGGGTGTGAAGTGGGTCTCTTGTAGAAAGACCACCTGAGTCTTCAATCGTTTTAACTCCCCCCATAGTTTGTTGCGTTTGAACGGGGAGCAAAGACCCCGGACATTATATGAGCTTACCTGTAGAGTAGCCATATGTAGGTCTGAGAGTGGACGTACCAGTCTGGTAGGCGGTGTGCTTGGTGCGAAAAACGATGCGACGGATCACTCCTGGGAAGGGGAGAGAGGGGAGAGAGGGAGGAAAGGTGGGGAGAAGTAGAGAAGAAAGACAAAGATATGAGAAACCAGAGATAAACACATAACGAACAACATATCCAAAGCCACTCGGACTTGTATAACATCTGAGGGTCATGTTCTTAATCCCGTCCCCTATAGGGGGGGGGGTCAGATCACGAACCCTGGGTCCCAAAAGGGGAATAAAACCTAGGGAGAAAAAAAGAAAAACCACGAAGGTTGGCCTATGTGGGGGAACGTGAGCCAACAAGGGGGAAGGCGAGAGGGCACCACCACGTCCGTATACCGCACCTAATAGTGTGCAGTATAGGGAGGAAATTCAGATGAATTAAATTGGGTAATGTCTCCAGTTAAGTGAGCTTAAGCAATGTCCAGGGCAAATAGTGAACGTGCTCCTAGCATGTATCGGTTATGTCTAGCTAGGTAGTTGTATCTAACCGGAGTTAGAGGCTTAAAAGTGATAGGGCGGGACTGGGTCAAAAGCATCTCAGGTACTCGAGTAGTATCGAGTTTGGGAGGCCAGAAGGTATTTCAAGGGAGAGTGAAAAAACAGGGCCAACATGGTGGGACAGGCCAAGGCAGGCCATCAGTCTCTCAGAGTTGTTGGGCCTGGTGAGGAGTCAGACGTTTGACGTCGCCGGTCTCTTCTGCGGTTCCTGCGAGGGGTTGGAATCCATGGTTGGGAAAGTGGAAGCTTGAGTGCCGGAAAGTCCGAGGCGCCGCGCCAATCTGGAAAGTCCTCAGGATCCAATCCCAGTGAGGATAGAAAGTACGGCAAGTCGTCTTTGTTGCGTAAGGTAACAGTTTTGCCTTCCTTGGTCACCTGAAGGAAGAACGGGAAGCCCCAACGGTATGACAGGCCTGCATCTTGTATGGCTTCTAGCAGTGGACGAAGTGCCCTTCGCTGCATAAGAGTACGTCTGGAAATGTCCTGGTAGAATGCAAGCTGGGCACCATCAAAGTCGAAATAGGGCTTGCCTCGCATTTTCTGCATTATGCGATCTTTTAATGTGTATTTGTGTAGCTTACATATGACATCTCTGGGATTATTCATGTCTTGGGAAGGGGGCCTAAGGGCCCTATGCGCCCGGTCTATCTCGATAGCAACTGTGTTTGGGAGCCCCAGTATTTCTCTGAAGATACCCTCCAGGGTTGGTATAATATCTTTGGCTCCGGTCGCCTCAGGCAGGCCTCTGATCCTGATGTTAGCCCTGCGGCTGCGATTTTCCATATCATCTAATTGCCAGAGCAAGGCCTCAATCTGATGATCTTGTGTGGTGCACTTGTCTTGCAGCATGGTAATAACAGGGAGAGTGTCATCAAATCTTTGTTCCAAAGTTTCTAGTCTGCCCCCCAGGTGAGAGGTGTCTGCCTTCAGTTGTGCTATGTCCTCCTTGAGGGCCTTCTCTACCCTGTCAGCAAACCTTTCTAGGTCATCCTTAGTGGGGAGAGACCAAATATGGCGTCTGATATCCATGTCCTCCAGGGGGTCTGGGGCTTCAGGGCCTCTGTCCATGGAAGCGGCAGAGCTTGGGGAATGAGGGGGGGAGCGAATCACTTACCGAACCCGGAGAAGGTATAGGGGATCCGGTGGTCTGTGGTGGCTGAGCAGCAGCAGTCTGCGCCTTGCTCGATTTCGGGGCCTTCCCGGTCGGCGCCATCTTTGCAGCCTCGCGGCTCTGTACCTGGGTCCCGGACAGGAACGAATCCAGTTGACCCTGCCTGGATCGGTCACTCCGCTGTGGGTATGAGGATGTCCGGTGCCTCTGGGACATGTCAGGAGTCGGCTGGCTGAGATATTTCCTGGAATGGCTGTGATCAGGTGCGGCGGCAGGACGGAGCTGCAGCGATGCACGTCCTCACTCCTCCATTGCCAGGACACGCCCCTAGACCTGTATTTTAAAATAAATGTGCCCGGGGAGTTCTCAGAGGCCACAGTCTGGGAGGCCCATAAAGCTTACATAAGGGGCATTTTAATGATGATGGGATCTGAGAAAAAAAAAGAATGGTGAAAGATAAGGTAGCCCTGACAAAAGAAATCTATGAGTTAGAACAGAAACATAAGATAACTGGAGATGGGGAGGTGTTGGCAAGGCTACATAGGAAAAGAGAGGCCATGCGGGACCTAGTTGAGCAAGAAACTCGTAAGGCATACAACCTAATGAAAAAAGAAAGATACATAGGTGGTAACAAACCGGGTAAATTCCTGGCAAGGGCTTTGAGAAAAAAGAAAAATATCAACTATATTGAAAAAATAAAGACAAAGTCAGGGGAAACCAGACATAAAATCAGAGACATCGCGAAAATATTTCAAGAATACTATGGAGGGTTATGGATGGGTTATACGCAATCAATAAGAATGATTCTCAAGAGGTTAACGAAAAAAAAACATGAGAAAATAAAAGATCATCTAAAAGATGATCGACCATTTAAAATTGCGGAAATTGAAAAGAACATTTTAGAGGCCCCCACAATAGAGGAGGAGCTAATTAAAGCTCTCCAGGAAACACCAGTTGGCAAAAGTCCAGGGCCAGATGTGTTGACAGTTCTATATTACCAAAAATATCAGGACCTATTAATCCCCAAAATGTGCTCATACATGAACGGGATAGGGGATAAATGGGAGATGAGGACGGAAGCGCTGGAAGCAAATATTGTCATAATCTTGAAAGAAGGTAAAGATAGTACGCTTTGTTCCAGCTATAGGCCCATATCACTCCTAAATGTAGATACGAAATTATTTGACAAAATACTAGCCGAAAGGATGAAACTGATAATTAATGAGATTA
The DNA here is from genome assembly GCF_042186555.1 of Aquarana catesbeiana. NCBI lineage: Eukaryota > Metazoa > Chordata > Amphibia > Anura > Ranidae > Aquarana > Aquarana catesbeiana. The sequence continues at coordinate 282,387,513 of NC_133328.1, forward strand.
TACACCCAGACCAGGTGGGTTTTGTACCAGGTAGAGAGGGGAGGGATAATGGTATCAAAACATTATTGGCTGTCCAGAAAATTATAGATAGCGGAGCCCCAGGACTACTCCTGTCAATCGATGCTGAAAAAGCTTTTGACAGGGTAGACTGGGGCTTCATGATGTGCACACTAGAGGAGATTGGACTGGGGGAAAGAATGCTCAGCTGGATAAAGGCTTTATACCCCCGACCCACAGCAAGAGTGAAGGTAAATGGCATTCTCTCTGAACCATTTGAAATGTTCAATGGCACAAGACAGGGGTGCCCACTTTCCCATTATTGTTTGTGTTGGCTCTAGAACCCCTCCTAACTAAGATAAGGCAAAACCCGGATATTAGCGGGGTAAAAATGGGCAAAGAGGAGTACAAACTAGCTGCCTTTGCGGACGACATATTATTTTATGTCACCCGCCCGAGGACTACCCTTCCGAATCTGATATCTACCTTAAAAGAATATGGGAGGTTTGCTAACTTTATTGTCAACCCGGCCAAGTCGGAAACGTTAGATATTAAAAGCAAATTAGGGGACTCTACATACCAAAAGTATTTCCCATTTAGATGGGGGATAAAATAACTCAATTATTTTTGAGTCAAAATAATTTCATCAAAAGAGTCACTATTCCAGGCTAACCTTATGCCACTCCTTAAGGAGATCAAGAAAGAATTGAATAGAATCTCATGAGGCCAGCTAACATGGGGAGGAAGAATTAATTTATATAAGATGATAATCTTGCCCAAAATCACATATAAGATGCAAATGCTTCCAATCTCACTCCCACAGGTTTACCTCAAAAGCTTGCACACTATGTTTCTGAGGTTTATTTGGAGAGGGAAAAAACCTTGTATAAATTTCACACAGTTAGCCAAAGATAAGAGGAAAGGGGGGTGGGGGGCACCTGATATTAGAAAATATTATGAGACAATTGCCTTACCACAAATATTAGATAGGGTTAAAAATAATAAAGAAAAACAATGGATGAAAATGGAAAATATAATGAGTGAAGTCACGTTGGGTAGGATAGTATGGATTCCACCACAGTGTAGAAAACTGAGCACTGAAACACAGGATATTACAAAACATGCACTTAAAATTTGGGATAACCTGCACAAAAGGGAGCACTGGGAGTTTAATTCACCCTTAATCACACTTAAGGATACAGAATATTTTGTACCGGGGAAAGAGGACTTGTTTGGGAAGTGGATACTGAAGGAAGACACTCAATTAAAAGATGTCATGAGACAGGGCAAAATTTGCACATACCAAGAACTAAAAGATAAAGGCGAATGGTTAGTCATAGACCCTTGACTCAAATCATAGTGGAGAAAATAGCATATGCATATGTATTGTACCTATCAGTCCATGTTGGATCATTAAGGATTTAGACCTTACATATGTTTCAAAGTGTGTACAGTCATGTGCTCATAGCCTAAGTACATGAACTCCATATGGTCAAACCAGGACTCTTGCTTATAATCCATGTAGTAACACTTGGCTCAGATTAACATAAGGAAGATGACTTATGCATATATGTTTTATACTTATCAGTCCATGCTGGATCACCAGTGAGGAGGTGGACTGTTAAGGACAATGCATGACTGTTTTTGCCAGATATCGACCGGCTGATTTAGAGGCAAACCATTTTCTTCTGAAGCAGCCAGTTCCTTACTTATATCTGAGCCAAGTGTTACTACATGGATTATAAGCAAGAGTCCTGGTTTGACCATATGGACTGTATGTACTTAGGCTATGGGTACATGACTATACACACTTTGAAACATATGTAAGGTCTTAATCCTTTATGATTCAACATGGACTAAGTACAATACATATGCATATGCTATTTTCTCCATTCTGATTTGAGTCAAGTGCCACTGTTGATGTCTGATATAACAAAACACGTTGCGTGGAGCTTAGATGTGTGACATCACTGCGCACTAGGGCCGTGACAATCTTGTTGGTTGGAAACTTTAACAGGATTTCAATGATGTGCTCAAATTGATCAAAAACTTTATACTTTGAGTATTTTAGAATCTTTTCATAAATATTGAAGTGTCTTTTCATACTACACCATGTTTTGTTTTCCTTTTCGCACACATATAGGGTGATCTGACCTTGGGAGGGGCGATTCCAGGAGGTAGACCAAGATTGAGCCATAACCTCTGTGAAGTCTATTGGGAGTCTGACCGTGTCTGATTGACGATTGAGAGTTGTTAGACTGCTTAGAATTTGGTGGTCTACATCTGAGGGTAAAAAGCCCAGTGTGCTGTGGTGTTGGTGGAGGATTTTGTCACTGTTTATAGGAGAAAAACCTACATACACAGGACTCTTTATGCCTTGGATTTATATGAACACTTTTTGAAAGACTCTTTTGCAATTAGAAAACACTGCATTTTTATTTCAATATCCATGTTAACTGTCAACAACAGTTTGTGCTAGCTGCTTTTTTAAGTTGAATTGTGTTACCTTAAGTGCAGGTGGATTTTATATACAGTGGGGACGGAAAGTATTCAGACCCCCTTAAATTTTTCACTCTTTGTTATATTGCAGCCATTTGCTAAAGTCATTTAAGTTCATTTTTTTCCTCATTAATGTACACACAGCACCCCATATTGAAAGAATAACACAGAATTGTTGACATTTTTGCAGATTTATTAAAAAAGAAAAACTGAAATATCACATGGTCCTAAGTATTCAGACCCTTTGCTGTGACACTCATATATTTAACTCAGGTGCTGTCCATTTCTTCTGATCATCCTTGATCAGATTATATGTGTTTGATTATACTGATTGGACTTGATTTGGAAAGCCACACACCTGTCTATATAAGACCTTACAGCTCACAGTGCATGTCAGAACAAATGAGAATCATGAGGTCAAAGGAACTGCCTGAAGAGCTCAGAGACAAAATTGTGGCAAGGCACAGATCTGGCCAAGGTTGGAAAAAAATTTCTGCTGCACTCAAGGTTCCAAAGAGCACAGTGGCCTCCATAATCCTTAAATGGAAGATGTTTGGGGCAACCAGAACCCTTCCTAGAGCTGACCATCCGGCCAAACTGAGCTATCGGGTCAGAAGAGCCTTGGTGAGAGAGGTAAAGAAGAACCCAAAGATCACTGTGGCTGAGCTCCAGAGATGCAGTCGGGAGATGGGAGAAAGTTGTAGAAAGTCAACCATCACTGCAGCCCTCCACCAGTCAGGGCTTTATGGCAGAGTGGCCTGACGGAAGCCTCTCCTCAGTGCAAGACACATGAAAGCCCTCATGGAGTTTGCTAAAAAACACCTGAAGGACTCCAAGATGGTGAGAAATAAGATTCTTTGGTCTGATGAGACCAAGATATAACTTTTTGGCCTTAATTCTAAGCGGTATGTGTGGAGAAAACCAGGCACTGCTCATCACCTGTCCAATACAGTCCCAACAGTGAAGCATGGTGGTGGCAGCATCTTGCTGTGGGGTGTTTTTCAGCTGCAGGGACAGGACGACTGGTTGCAATCGAGGGAAAGATGAATGCGGCCAAGTACAGGGATATCCTGGATGAAAACCTTCTCCAGAGTGCTCAGGACCTCAGACTGGGCCGAAGGTTTACCTTTCAACAAGACAATCACCCTAAGCACACAGCTAAAATAACGAAGGAGTGGCTTCATAACAACTCCTTGACTGTTCTTGAATGGCCCAGCCAGAGCCCTGACTTAAACCCAATTGAACATCTCTGGAGAGACCTAAAAATGGCTGTCCACCAACGTTTACCATCCAACCTGACAGAACTGGAGAGGATCTGCAAGGAGGAATGGCAGAGGATCCCCAAATCCAGGTGTGAAAAACTCATTGTATCTTTCCCAAAAAGACTCATGGCTGTATTAGATCAAAAGGGTGATTCTACTAAATACTGAGAAAGGGTATGAATACTTAGGACCATGTGATATTTCAGTTTTTCTTTTTTAATAAATCTGCAAAAATGTCAACAATTCTGTGTTTTTCTGTCAATATTGGGTGCTGTATGTACATTTTAGCAAATGGTTGCAATATAACAAAGAGTGAAAAATGTAAGGGGGTCTGAATACTTTCCGTCCCCACTGTATGTATATATATATATATATATATATATATATATATATATATATATATATATATATATATATATATATATACTTTGGAATCATCAACTTACGGGTTTTTGGAATCAAGTGCATTACTGTATTTCATTTGGAGGATAGCCTAAAACTCATTCATTTGAGTTGCTTAGAATGATCTGCTTAATTTCTTTAAAACCTTCATGCCAAAAGGTAAAAAAAACCTGTTTCTGTAATTGCTAATTTTTTTTAGCTGAAGTTCAGCTTTAATTTGTTAGTCAAGTCCATCTAAATCTGCTAGGGCATCTAACACTACCCTCTCCCCAGGTTGACAATGGTTCTGTACTAAGATGTCTTCATTGCTCCTCTATCTAGAGTGGAAACACCCTAAGACAAGAAATGTTACTGGCTAAACCACCAGGTGAAAATAAGGGGAAGAAAACCTAAAAAAAAAAACAAATTCAGCCACCAGGGTGATATTCTGCAATATGTTAACCAGTTGTCGACTGCCTAACGCAGATATACTGCGGCAGAATGGCACGGGCAGGCAAAATCACTTACCTGGTACGTGATCTGCATTACTGTATTTCATTTGGAGAATAGCCTAAAACTCATTCATTTGAGTTGCTTAGAATGATCTGCTTAATTTCTGTAAAACCTTCATGCCAAAAGGTAAAAAAAACCTGTTTCTGTAATTGCTAATTTTTTTTAACTGAAGTTCAGCTTTAATTTGTTAGTCAAGTCCATCTAAATCTGCTAGGTCATCTAACACTACCCTCTCCCCAGGTTGACAATGGTTCTGTACTAAGATGTCTTCATTGCTCCTCTATCTAGAGTAGAAACACCCTAAGACAAGAAATGTTACTGGCTAAACCACCAGGTGAAAATAAGGGGAAGAAAACCTAAAAAAAAAACTAATTCAGCCACCAGGGTGATATTCTGCAATATGTTAACCAGTTGCAGACCGCCTAACGCAGATATACTGCGGCAGAATGGCACGGGCAGGCAAAATCACTTACCTGGTACGTGATCCGCCTCCCGCGGGCAGGGGGCGCTTCGCGCCCCCCCCCCGGTGCCCAAGGCGGCCGGCTTCGTTGGGGAAGCGATGCATGCTGAGGGGGAGGCCACTCATTCGTGGCCACCCCCTCGCGATCGCTCCCCACGAATGAAAATCTTCCTCTGCTGCTGTAATGTAAACAGCGGCAGAGGAAGTGATGTCATTTCTCCTCGAGCCGGTCTTTTCGTTCCGGCGCCGAGGAGAGAAGACATCAATGTGAGTTGCACCAACACTACACTTTCAGTAGAACACACTAGGCACACTTTTCACCCCCCATCACCCTCCGATCACCCCCCAATCAGCCCCCTGTACCCCCTGTCACAGTGACACCAATAGCAGTTTTTTTTTTGCATTGGTGTCAGTTTGTGACAGTTATAAGTGGTAAGGCAGTTAGGGTTAGCCTCCTTTAGGTATAGGGTACCCCCCTTTAGGTCTAGGGTACCCCCCTAACCCCCCAACAAAGTTTTAACCCCTTGATCACCCCCCGTCGCCAGTGTCGCTAAGCGATCGTTTTTCTGATCGCTGTATTAGTGACACAAGTGACGCTAGTTAGAGAGGTAAGTATATAGGTTCGCCGTCAGCGTTTTATAGCGACAGGGACCCCCATATACTACCTAATAAAGGTTTTAACCCACTGATTGCCCCATAGTTAACCCTTTCACCAGCGATCACCGTATAACTGTTACGGGTGACGCTGGTTAGTTAGTTTGTTTTTTATAGTTATTATAGTTTCAGGGCACCCACCATTTATTACCTTATAAAGGTTTAACCCCCTAATCGCCCGGCGGTGATATAAGTTTTAGGGTCAGATAAGGTCTGCGTCACCCCAGGCAGCGTTAGGTTAGTGCCAGTACCGCTAACACCCACGCACACAGCATACACCTCCCTTAGTGGTATAGTATCTGAACGGATCATTATCTGATCCAATCAGATCTATACTAGCGTTCCCAGCAGTTTAGGGTTCCTAAAAAGGCAGTGTTAGCAGGATCAGCCCAGATACCTGCTAGCACCTGCATTTTGCCCCTCGGCCCAGCCCACCCAAGTGCAGTATTGATCGATCACTGACACTTACAAAACACTAAGCACACATAACTGCAGCGTTCGCAGAGTCAGGCCTGATCCCTGCGATCGCTAACAGTTTTTTGGTAGAGTTTTGATACAGTCTCTGACAGTCAGGAGCTTTTTTGCCTGTGAATCTCACTAGTGTACCACTAAATTTAGAGCCCAAAATGCAAATCGAAGGTACACTAGTGAAGAGGCCTACACGTTTCTGAGCATGACAGATAGTGAAAAGGAAGTCACTCATCTGTCACATTCAGGCTCAGAATACGATCCTGTAGATGACAGCAGCTCCATGACAGATAGCTCTGACGACGGAGTTGTGGTCCCTGCCAAGGTCAGGCATACCAGACCCCAATCTTCTTCTTCTGTCCTTGAAGTGCAAGAACTGCAGGTCCCTCATGTAACGAGCCCCTTGCTCGCTCGGTTCCACTCTCCCGACACTCCTCTGCAGCTATAGAATCAGATTGTAACGTCTGATGGTTCGGTCATCCAATGCTCCGGGATTAGAACTACAGCTCTGTGCCATTCTAACCCAGTTGTGATAGCTCAGAACAAACACCAGGCAGGCTGTATGTAAGTTCAAACAGGAATCTATCTTTATTGACAAAATACAGGCTTTTATACACTCAAAGTGGAGGTGCAGAACTCCTGCTCATATTACTCTAACAATACAGCTGTAACCTAATTAACCTAATTAACATGAGCTAATTAACTAATCCCTTTAGACAGCCTAGATGACTCAGGCATGACCGTTAGGCCAGACTGACCGTCTTGTAGTTCAGAAAATCCAATCAACATTATCACAATCAACATAGACTCTTCTTCACACAATAGCAAAGTTAATTAACACAAATAACAATGGGGATCTAATGACTCTTAGATCCCATAGTAGACTTATTTACAATACACATTTTAGCAGACAATAGACAGACAGGTGTTGGAATTTACATCAGCATCTCCTAACAGTATCTGTTACAGCATTATGAATCAGCCACTATTCCAATATGGCAAATCCAGGGTCCCCAGAGTCTGTGTGTCCTGGGGGACCAGGACCCGAATCCACAGTAATACTACCTCAAGAGTCCCCAGGCATACAGCTCACAAAGAGCACCGTTACCCCAAATGCAAGGGCCCCCGATCTATCGGCAAGAGGCTAGCATACAGTCCCTCCAAAAGTCTCTCTCCCGGCTAGGTCTGTCACACCTCATATGGAGCAGAGAAGTACTAGCGCCGCTATTCCTTCTGGTGAACTGGCAAGCACCAGCAGACTAGTACACCCTGGTCGTATATCCAGCACTGCAGTAACACTTGGTGACGTGACGAGTCCCATAAGTGCAGTTCAAGCTGGCGAGGTGGCAAGCACAAGTAGTGTCCCGCTGGCACCAAGAAGACGAACACAGGCCCATCGTGCCCATAGTGCCCTTCCTGCTGCATTCGCCAATCCGAATTGGGAACCCACCACTTCTGCAGCACCCGTACTTCCCCCATTCACTGGCCAACCCGGAATTCAGGTGGAAACAGTTGATTTTACGCCACTTGATTTTTATTCACTGTTTTTCACCGAAGATCTCTATAGATCTATTGTGGACCAAAGCAATTTATACGTTGGTCAACACATCGCCACTTTTCCCCAGTCCTCCCTTGCCAGAGATTGGAGACCAATTACGGCCTCTGAATTTAAGCTCTTTCTGTGCCTTTCCCTCAACATGAGCATAACTAAAAAGGGTGAGTTGCGGTCATATTGGTCCACTGACCCAATTCACCATATGCCCTTGTTCTCTACCTCCATGACCAGGGCACGATACGAGCAGATTTTGCGGTTCATGCACTTCAACAACAATGAACTCTGTCGTCCTCGTGGAGACCCTGAATACGATCGGCTCTACAAAATTCGGCCCCTTGTAAACCACTTCAACCAACGTTTTGCAGACTTGTTTACTCCCCATCAAGTTGTCTGCATTGATGAGTCCCTGATTAGGTTTTCTGGCCACTTGTCATTCAAACAGTACCTTCCCAGCAAGTGTGCCAGATACGGGGTCAAGATGTATAAGCTCTATGACAGGGCCACAGGCTATACATGTAGTTTTATGGTTTACGAGGGCAAAGATAGTCACGTAGAGCCGACAAACTGCCCTGACTACATAGGAAGCGCTGGCAAGATTGTGTGGGACTTGGTGTCACCCTTATTCGGAAAGGGGTACCACTTGTACGTGGACAATTATTACACGAGTGTACCACTTTTTAGTCACCTTTTTGATCATCAGATTGGAGCATGTGGCACCGTGCGACCTAATCGCCGGGGCTTTCCCCAGCAGCTTGTAGATTCCCGTCTTAGAGTGGGGGAGAGAGCCTGCTTGCAGTGTAATAATTTGCTCGCTATGAAGTGGAGGGATAGTAAGAATATTTTCCTTCTTACCTCCCTTCATGCAGACACGACGGTCCAAATTACTACGGCGACTGGTGTTGTGGAGAAACCCCTCTGTGTCCACGAATATAACCTTAATATGGGAGGGGTGGACCAGTTGTTGGCACCGTATACCTAGTTGCCCGTAAGGCCAGATGCTGGTACAAAAAAGTGTCTGTTTATTTATTTCAATTGGCTTTGCTGAACACTTATGTGCTATACAGAGCTTCAGGATGGACTGGACCCTTCCTTAAATTCCAGGAAGAGATCGTCAGAGCCCTTCTGTTTCCAGACGGTGCTCCACCTCATCTTTCCCAACCAAATGCAGTAAGCCGGCTGCAGGAGAGGCATTTTCTTTATGTCCTCCCGTGTACCCCTACCCAACGAGCCCCCCAAAAAGGATGTTGTGTCTGCAGCAAGCGCAGATTTAGGCGTGACACCCAGTATTATTGTCCCTCCTGTCCTGACAATCCTGGTCTTTGCATTGGTGAATGTTTTGAACGCTACCATACACTAGTTGAGTATTTTCGTAGGGTACAGCACTGCACAGACTAGGACACACTTTCACAGGGTCTCCCAAGATGCCATCGCATTTTGAGAGACCCAAACCTGGTACCAGTTACAAAAGTTAAAGTTACAAAAAAAGTGTAAAAAAAAAAAAAAAGTAAAAAAAAAAAAAAAAACACAAAAAAATATAAAATAATAAAAACCAAAAATAGTTGTCGTTTTATTGTTCTCTCTCTCTATTCTCTCTCTATTGTTCTGCTCTTTTTTATTGTATTCTATACTGCAATGTTTTATTGTTATGTTTTTATCATGTTTGGTAACCAATTTTTTTGTTTTCAGGTACGCCATTCAGCCTCAGAGCGGATTTATTTATCTTGACAGCAACAGCGTTTGCTCCCACAATACATAAAGCCGTGACTCCAGCGCTGTCGGAGGTGATTTCACCACCACAGTTACATACTTCAGCATATATGCCGAAGCGTGGGGGCAGCAGTGGGTAGAGGAGCGATTTGCTCCTGCCTTTTGCGGGAAGATGCCCCCATGCTTCGGCATATATATATTTTAGGCACAGGTTGCGTTTAAATGTTTTATTTTTTACTACGTTTTTTTTGTATTTGCTTTGCAGGTATGGTAAGTCTTACTGTTATACCATAATGTTACTTTGTTTTATTGTTAACCATCATTTGCTTAGCAGGTACGCCATTCAGTTGCAGCGCGGATTTATTTATCTTGACAGCAACAGCATTTGCTCCCACGATACATAAAGCCGTGACCAGCAGCGCTGGCGGAGGTGATTTCACCACCACAGTTACATACTTCAACATATATGCCAAAGCGTGGGGGCAGCAGTGGGCGGAGGAGAGATTTGCTCCTACTTTTTGCGGAAGGATGCCCCTATGCTTCGGCATATATAAACGGTGCATGTATGCCCATCATTAGAAGTGGGTGGATGAAGGGAGGTATTCTAATGGTGGGCATACCCACCGATCTATATCTTTTTTTCGTTCAGCTCACAGGCTGCATGAAAAAAAAGTTTACAATATATGCCCAACAAGGACCAGCAACGTACTGGTATGTTGCTGGACTTTGAGTGGTTATACCAGAATGATGTCTGCAGGTTTAGGTATCATCTTGGTATCATTCTTTTCAGCCAGTGGTCGGCTTTCATTCAAAAGCAATCCTAGCGGCTAATTAGCCTCTAGACTGCTTTTACAAGCAGTGGGAGGGAATGCCCCCCCACCATCTTCCATGTTTTTCTCTGGCTCTCCTGTCCCAACAGGGAACCCGAGAATGCAGCCGGTGATTCGGCCAGCTGACCATAGAGCTGATCAGAGACCAGAATGGCTCCAATCATCTCTATGGCCTAAGAAACCGGAAGCTACGAGCATTTCATGACTTAAATTTCGCCGGATGTAAACAGCGCCATTGGGAAATTGGGAAAGCATTTTATCACACCGATCTTGGTGTGGTCAGATGCTTTGAGGCCAGAGGAGAGATCTAGGTTCTAATAGACCCCAATTTATTTAAAAAAGAGTACCTGTCACTACCTATTGCTATCATAGGGGATATTTACATTCCCTGAGATAACAATAAAAATGATTACAAAAATTAAAAAATGAAAGGAACAGTTTAAAAGTAAGATAAAAAAGCAAAAAAAAAATAAAGAAAAAAAAAACACCCCTGTCCCCCCCTGCTCTCACGCAAAGGAGAACGCAAGCGTCGGTCTGGCGTCAAATGTAAACAGCAATTGTACCATGCATGTGAGGTATCACCGCGAAGGTCAGATCGAGAGCAGTAATTTTAGCAGTAGACCTCCTCTGTAAATCTAAAGTGGTAACCTGTAAAGGCCACTGCACGTTTGCGCGCTTTTTTAAAGCATGTCATGTTTGGTATCCATGTACTCGGCCTAAGATCATCTTTTTTATTTCATCAAACATTTGGGCAATATAGTGTGTTTTAGTGCATTAAAATTTTAAAAAGTGTGTTTTTACCCAAAAAAAATCTGTTTGAAAAATCGCTGCGCAAATACTGTGTGAAAAAAAAAATGAAACACCCACCATTTTAATCTGTAGGGCATTTGCTTTAAAAGAATACATAATGTTTGGGGGTTCAAAGTAATTTTCTTGCAAAAAAAATAATTTTTTCATGTAAACAAAAAGTGTCAGAAAGGGCTTTGTATTTAAGTGGTTAGAAGAGTGAGTGATGTGTGACATAAGCTTCTAAATGTTGTGCATAAAATGCCAGGACAGTTCAAATCCCCCCCCCCAATGACCCCATTTTGGAAAGTAGACACCCCAAGCTATTTGCTGAGAGGAATGTCGAGTCCATGGAATATTTTATATTGTGACACAAGTTGCGGGAAAAAGACACTTTTTTTTTTTTTTGCACAAAGTTGTCACAAAATGATATATTGCTCAAACATGCCATGAGAATATGTGAAATTACACCCCAAAATACATTCTGTTGCTTCTCCTGAGTAGGGGGATACCACATGTGTGAGAATTTTTGGGAGCCTAGCCGCGTACGGGACCCCGAAAACCAAGCACCGCCTTCAGGCTTTCTAAGGGCGTAAATTTTTTATTTCACTCTTTACTGCCTATCACAGTTTCGGAGGCCATGGAATGCCCAGGTGGCACAAAACCCCCCCAAATGACCCTATTTTGGAAAGTAAACACCCCAAGCTATTTGCTGAGAGGTACAGTTAGTATTTTGCAGACCTCACTTTTTTTTCACAAAGTTTTGAAAATTGAAAAAAGAGAAAAAAAAAATTTCTTGTCTTTCTTTATTTTCAAAAACAAATGAGAGCTGCATAATACTCATCATGCCTCTCAGCAAATAGCTTGGGGTGTCCACTTTTCAAAATGGGGTCATTTGGGGGGTTTGTGCTATCTTGGCATTTTATGGCCTTCGAAACTGTGATAGGTAGTGAGGAGTGAATCAAAAATTTATGCCCTTAGAAATCCTGAAGGCGGTGATTGGTTTTCGGGGCCCCGTAGGAAGCTAGGCTCCCAAAAAGTCCCACACATGTGGTATCCCCGTACTCAGGAGAAGCAGCAGAATGTATTTTGGGGTGTAATTCCACATATGCCCATGGCATGTTTGAGCAATATATCATTTAGTGACAACTTTGTGCAAAAAAAAACAAAAAAATTGGTCACTTTCCCGCAACTTGTGTCAAAATATAAAATATTCCATGGACCCAACATGCCTCTCAGCAAATAGCTTGGGGTGTCTACTTTCCAAAATGGGATCATTTGGGGGGTTTGTGCCATCTGGGCATTTTATGGCCTTCAAAACTGTGATAGGTAGTGAGGAGTGAAATCAAAACATTACACCCTTAGAAATCCTGAAGGCGGTGCTTGGTTTTCGGGGCCCCGTACGCGGCTAGACTCCCAAAAAGTCCCACACATGTGGTATCCCCATACTCGGGAGAATCAGTAGAATGTATTTTGGGGTGCAATTCCACATGTGCCCATGGCCCGTGTGAGCAATATATCATTTAGTGACAACTTTGTGCAAAAAAAAAAAGGTTTGTCATTTTCCTGCAACTTGTGGCAAAATATAAAATATTCCATGGACTCAACATGCCTCTCAGCAAATAGCTCGGGGCATCTATTTTCTAAAATGGGGTCATTTGGGGGGGTTTTGTGCCATTTGGGCATTTTATGGCCTTCAAAACTGTGATAGGCAGTAAAGAGTGAAATCAAAAATTTATGCCCTTAGAAAGCCTGAAGGCGGTGCTTGGTTTTTGGGGTCCCGTACGCGGCTAGGCTCCCAAAAAGTCTCACACATGTGGTATCCCCGTACTCAGTAGAAGCAACAGAATGTATTTTGGGGTGTAATTTCACATATTCCCATGGCATGTTTGAGCAATATATCATTTAGTGACAACTTTGTGCAAAAAAAAGAAAAAAAAAGTTGGTAATTTTTCCGCAACTTGTGTCAAAATATAAAATATTCCATGGACTCAACTTGCCTCTCAGCAAATAGCTTAGGGTGTCTACTTTCCAAAATGGGGTCATTTGGGGGGGGTTTGTGCCATCTTGGCATTTTATGGCCTTCAAAACTGTGATAGGTAGTGAGGAGTGAAATAAAAAATTTACGCCCTTAGGAATCCTGAAGGCGGTGCTTGGTTTTCGGGGCCCCGTACGCGGCTAGGCTCCCAAAAAGTCCCACACATGTGGTATCCCCATACTCAGGAGAAGCAGCTAAATGTATTTTGGGGTGCAATTCCACATATGCCCATGGCCTGTGTGAGCAATATATCATTTAGTGACAACTTTTTGTAATTTTTTTTTTTTGTCATTATTCAATCACTTGGAACAAAAAAAATGAATATTCAATGGGCTCAACATGCCTCTCAGCAATTTCCTTGGGGTGTCTACTTTCCAAAATGGGGTCATTTGGGGGGGGTTGTACTGCCCTGCCATTTTAGCACCTCAAGAAATGACATAGGCAGTCATAAACTAAAAGCTGTGTAAATTCCAGAAAATCTACCCTAGTTTGTAGACGCTATAACTTTTGCGCAAACCAATAAATATACGCCTATTGACATTTTTTTTTACCAAAGACATGTGGCCGAATACATTTTGGCCTAAATGTATGACTAAAATTGAGTTCATTTGATTTTTTTATAACAAAAAGTAGAAAATATAATTTTTTTCAAAATTTTCGGTCTTTTTCCGTTTATGGCGCAAAAAATAAAAATGGCAGAGGTGATCAAATACCATCAAAAGAAAGCTCTATTTGTGGGAAGAAAAGGATGCAAATTTTTTTTTGGGGGGGGGGGGAGTGTCCTGTATTGAAGAGGATAATAGCCCTGTCTGCTCAGACAGGAGGCTAACATTTCTTCCCTACTGTGTACAAACTAAGCACCTTCAGTGTAATGCCAGACATGCCTTATTCCTACATTCACTCTTGGGTATTCTGACTGATTCGGATCAACCACCCATCCAGACATTGTGTTCTTTCAATATAGCTGATTTGCATAAGATGTTAAAGATGAATCTTTGCTGAATAAAGTGCACTCTAGGCATTCCTAATAATGACAAAAGTTGACTTTATCTTCTAAAGCCTAGTACACACTAGTAGTTTTTTTTTGGTTCAACCCAGCAGGGCTGAATGAAAAAACTGACAGCACAGGAGGAGCCGCTGTGCTAACTATCCGATGTTAGTACAGCGCTCTTCCCTGCTGTTCTATTGTGTTCTGACAGGGAGACTTCCCCCAGCCAGAAAACTCCGGTCAGCACTCTCAGCCATTGGCTGAGAGCACTGATCGGGAGCCGATCCTCAGACCTTTTTCGGTCATGTACCGTCGACAGAAGAGGGCCAAACGGCCAGCTTCTGTCGGACCGGCGGCAATACACACGTGTCAAATGTCAGCCAGTTTCTACTGAACCAGCCGTGGCAGACATTTGTCCCATGAGTACTAGGTTTTACTGTCTGTAAAGGTAAACACACTAATTTACACAATGTAATAGTGAAGGGTATCATAGGCATGCACACAGGGTGTGCCTGGGCACACCCTAATCGCCCATAATTGCCAGCTATCATGGATGACATGGACATTACTGGGATGAATCTCCTTCCCCTACCTCCTACCCCAGCAGTTTCAAGTGCTCCCAGCTCTTAGAAGCACTGGAGGAACATCCCCAAGGTGGTGCCTGCTTCACCCTTGCTTCCTTCTAGTACTGCAATTAAGTTTGAATGGGCAGGATGCAGATGCTCCAGCCTCGGAGATCATGCTGGGCTCACCTTTTTCTAGTGGTGTGTTACGTGTGCGCTGAGCAGGACACGTGTGTGTGTTTGAGCTTTAGGGTGCACACCCTAATGCAATAGGCTGCTCACACCTATGAAAGGTATACATTTAAGAAAGAAATGTAAAAGTAGATTTTCTATTTAAAAAAAAAAAAGAAAAAAATTGTATTATATATACACCATTTTGGAATGCACTTTGCCCCTCTACCAGTGTCACACAGCCCCCTGATAACCCTTGTGCCTGATTTCTAAACTAATGGAAAACATGCTCATGTATTTCTGCTTCTACTACCTGTTTTCAAAATAGTAATCCTACCAATCTGTGGAAATGAACACTATAAGGCAGATTTACAAAAAAAAAAGTTGATAATCTTCACATATCTATATAAAAAAAAAGTGAGGGTTCACTCACAAAGCATCACATTCTAAGGCCTGATTCACACCTATGCATTTTTAGTGCCTTTTGCATTTTGCTGATTTGCACTACAGAACGTATTCCATAGGAAACTATGCTGAATGGACTGTGGTGCAAATCTGCAAAATGCAAAAAGCTCTAAAAATGCATAGGTGTAAATCAGGCCTAAAGAGCTCAGTTTTAGCATACAGGGGGAGTAGGTTGTAGTGCAATGCACTTTAATTGGGTGCTGTGTACTGACATGCAGTGCCTTCCATGTCTGTATTTTAGGGTTTGTTCACTTTTGAGTGGAGATCAGCATTTTTTTTTTGCATTAGAACTAAAACAGTAGTTCTCTGTGGGGGGATTTACTAAAATTGCATCAGGCAAAATCAGCTCTGCATAGAAACCAATCAGCCTCTGAGTTTTAATGTCAAAGCTCAATTGAACAAGATGAAGTTAGAAGCTAATTGGCTACCATCCACATTAGTGTCCTCCACTCTGGATAAAGAAGAACAGGGGGCACCTTTGGACAGCAGCTTTGTCAGTCTGGGGGGGGGGAGTGTTAAATATATGGCAGCAAATGTAGATACAC
The DNA here is from genome assembly GCF_042186555.1 of Aquarana catesbeiana. Classification (NCBI taxonomy): domain Eukaryota; kingdom Metazoa; phylum Chordata; class Amphibia; order Anura; family Ranidae; genus Aquarana; species Aquarana catesbeiana. The sequence goes on from NC_133328.1 coordinate 282,403,395, forward strand.
TAACAAATTAAAGCCAGACTCCAGCTCACAATTTATAATTAGTTACTAGACATGTGCAGGATGACAAAATTTGTTTAGTTTCATTTCGTTTCGATTAGTTATTTAACTAAATTAATTTAGTTAAATTTGTTGCATTCATTACATTCATTTTTGGGATTCGTTTAGTTTCGCATTCGAATTCGAAAAAATTTGCCCCCATTCGAAAAAATTTGACTGCATTCGAAAATATATTTTATATATATAAATATATATATATATTAAACCAACTTCTGAAATTTGAATTTCGTATAAAATGAATTTGAATTTGAATAGAAAAGATTAGAATAGAGTAGAAAAAAATAGACTAGAAAAAACAATAGAACAGAATAGAATAAAATATAATATATATATATATAATATTTTATTCTATTCTGTTCTATTGTTTTTCTAATCTATTCTTCTCTATTCTTTTCTATTCTAATCTTTTTCTATTCGAATTCAAATTCATTCTATACGAAATTCGAATTTCAGAAGCCATCTTCTGAAATTCGAATTTCGTATAGAATGAATTCAAATTCGAATAGAAAAGTTTAGAATAGAATCGAAAAGAATAGCATAGAAAAACAATAGAACAGAATAGAAAAAAATATAATATATATATATATTATTCTATTGTTTTTCTAGTCTATTCTTTTCTATTATTTTCTATTCTATTCTATTTCGATTTCATTCTATATGAAATTAGAATTTCAGAAAATGGTTTTATATATATATATATATATATAACCATTTTCCAAAATTCAAATTTTGTATAGAATGATTTTGAATTTGAATAGAAAAGTTTGGAATAGAATAGAAAATAATAGAAAAATACAATATATGTTTTTCTATTTTAATCTTTTCTATTCAAATTCAAATTCATTCTATACGAAATTCAAATTCCGGAAGATGGTTATATATATATAATATATAACATATTTTTCTATTCTGTTCTATTGTTTTCTATGTTATTCTTCTATTATTTTCAAATTTGATTTCATTCTATATGATACTCGAATTTCGGAAGATGTTTTATTTATTTATATATATATATATATATATATATATATATATATATGTATATATACAATAATATATATACATATATATATATATATATATATATATATATATATATATATATATATATATATATATATATATATATTTCTCTATTCTATTCTTCTCTATTCTTTTCTATTCAAATCTTTTTCTATTCGAATTCAAATTCATTCTATACGAAATTTGAACTTCAGAAGCCATGTTCTGAAATTCGAATTTCCTATAGAATGAATTTGAATTTGAATAGAAAAGACTATTATAGAATAGAAAATAATAGAAAAGAAAAGAAGAAAAGCATAGAAAAGCAATAGAACAGAATAAAAAAAAATATTATATATATATATATATATATATATATATATATATATATATATATATATATATATATATATATATATATATATATATATATATATATATTATTGCTTTATTTTTTTATATTCGATTTTATTGTATTTTTTAGAAAATCAATTTCTATTTTTTCAAATTTGATTCAAATTTGTTTTAGAATTAATTCGCTTTTTTTGGATTCATTTAAATTCATTACTTTTGTAATTCGGAAATTTGGATCCATACGAATTTCCAAATAATGAAAAATTCTTCTGAATTTCGATTCAGAACGAAACGAAATGCACATGTCTATCAGTTACAGCAAACAGACTTTCTGGCCGGATCACCAGATGAAAATAGAAGAAAGAAAGCCTAAAGAGGAAAACGAATGCAAAACTAAGAATTGGTAAGCTGCAATATAAAAAATGTTTGCTTTTGAGTTTTATACTACTTTAAACACAGTCTTCAGATGAGCTGCAGTACGGAAATCTGCAGCATGTCAGCATGTTTCCACCCTGCACTGTAGCTTTACATTTGCACCATTGTTTACATTTGTGTTGATTCTCTGAGGAGCAATCCAAGGTGGACCATTTTTCAGAGGGCATTTTATAGTCAGCAAGGATGTGTTATGTGACCTCCCTACTGCCTATTTTAACCTTTCAAAGCTTGTACCACAATGCTGCAACCGTGTGCATTGCAAAGCATTGTGGCATTGGTTTACCCTTGTACAGCTGCCTTTGCAGCTTAGGGGGAGCGGTTGGGGGGGTCAGTAAGAAAGCCATTTAACCACATGTTTTTAGCATCTCCAGCTTCAAGTCAGGGCCGTCTTTAAGGCAGGGCAAAAGGCCCTGTCATTGTTGTGGAGCCCAAAGCAGCTGCCTCATACTTGCCAACTATCCCAGTTTAAATTCCCTTGAAGTTTTAGTTCTGTGTTGTGTCCCGATATCTCAGTGTGAAGTGCTGCTACTAATGCTGCCCAGCTCTGTCCAGTTGTTGTGTACAGATGACTCACCTGCAGACCCTGTGTTTACATGTAAATAACCGTCATTCATATGTATATAATGGCAGCATTCATATGTAAATAGCAGCTGCATTCATATGTAAATAGATGAGGCTGACGACATTGATATGTAAATAAAGGCAGCATTCATATGTATATCATGCTCCCCTGCAGTGAGGAGAAGATGTGCTGTGACCTATAGCAGCCAATCAGTAAGCAGTATTACTGTACAGTAATCTCTAGCAACCAATCAATAAGCAGAAATCATGTGCTGTAACCTCTAGCAACTAATCAGTGAGCCTTAATGTGTGCTGTAACCTCTAGCAACCAGTCAGTAAGCAGCAATGATATGCTGTAACCTCTGGCAACCAATCGTAATCGCTGCCTGATCTGATACAGTAAACTGATTTTAAGTCTAGCTGCTATTTATTGTATGTCTCAGAGCAGGTGGAGAACGAAATTGCATGGGGGGGGGGCCAAAAATGTTTTTGCCCAGGGTCCAATCAATATTAAAGACGGCCCTGCCTCAAGTATAAACTAAGCCTTTCTGCCTTTCTGTTACACTAATGCCCCGTACACACGGTCGGATTTTCCAACGGAAAATGTGTGATAGGACCTTGTTGTCAGAAATTCCGACCATGTGTGGGCTCCATCATACATTTTCCATCGGATTTTCCGACACACAAAGTTTGGGAGCTTGCTATAAAATTTTCTGACAACAATATCCGTTGTCGGAATTTCCGATCGTGTGTACACAAATCCGACACACAAAGTGCCACGCATGCGCAGAATAAATAAAGAGATGAAAGCTATTGGCTACTGCCCCGTTTATAGTCCCGACATACGTGTTTCACGTCACCGCGTTCAGAATGATCGGATTTTCCGACAACTTTGTGTGACCGTGTGTATGCAAGACAAGTTTGAGCCAACATCCGTCGGAAAAAATCCTAGGATTTTGTTGTCGGAATGTCCGATCAATGTCCGACCGTGTGTACGGGGCATAAGGCCTGGTACACACTACAAGTTTTTTTTTCTTCCAACACAGTGGGCTGAAAGAAAAAATATAAACGAACAGACCGCTGTATGTACAGCAATCTACCCTGCTGTACTATTGTGTTCTGACAGGCAGTCCCCCCCCCCACATCAGAACACACCTGTCAGCGCTAGCAGCCATTGGCAGCAAATGGTGGGCCGCTTCTGCTGTGATTATTCACAACAGAAGCTGATCTGTGGGTGGCGGGCACTGAATGTCCACTGGCAACCGCCGGTCATCTGTAAAACACACAGAACTGAGATTTGCCTCTGTAAACAAGGCAGATCTCCATTCTGACAGAGGGGAAGGGATAAATTTGTGTCCCTGCAAAGCAGGAAACAAAATCCATCTCTTCTCTTAGTAAAAGCACCTAATACAGTACACAAGAACACTGACTAGGCACACAGTTAACCCTTTGATCACCCTAGATGTTTAACCCCTTCCCAGCCAGTGTCATTAGTACAGTGACAGTGCATATTTTTAGTACTGATCACTGTATTAGTGTCATTGGTTTCCGTAAAGTGTCAAAAGTGTCATTTAGTGTTCAACTGTCAGCTGCAATATCGCAGTCCCAGTATAAGTTGCTAATCACCGCCATTACTAGTATAAAAAAATGAATACAAATTCCATAAATAAATCCCATAGTTTATAGACGCTCACATAAACAAATCAATACACACTTATTGGGATTTTTTTACCAAAAACATGTAGCAGAATACATATTGGCCTAAATTTATGAAGAAATTAAATTTTTTTTTATTCGATATGTTTTAGAGCAGAAAGTAAAACATGTTGTTTTGGGTTTTTTCAAAGTTTTCTGGTTTTTAATTTTTTTTTTTTTGGTTGCAGTGCAAAAAATGAAGAATGCAGTGGTAATCAAATACCATCAAAAAAACAAAAAGGTCCATTTGTGGGGGAAAAAAATACATAAATTTTACTAGGTACAGCTTTGCAAGACTGCTCAATTATCACTTAAAGTAACGCAGTGCCGTAACGCAAAAAATGGCCTGGCCATGAAGGGGGGTAAATCTTCAGGAGGTCAAGTGGTTAAAAGCGCAAGGCACCACCAGCCAGAATGCCTCTCAGAACTGACACTTCCTGCATGGTAAGACACAGCATTTTACTGTGCAGGTAGTGTGGTCATCACCGCAGCTCACCATACCATACCTCTCGGCTGCATTAAAGTGTCAATGGGGCACATAGAAAACAATTGTATTCTATCTGCCCTATCAGCAACATGTGTTGATCCACTGTAGAACACTCTGTAGAACAGGTCTTCTTATGTGTGAATGAGCCTTGAATATTCACTTCAATTATCCAATCATTTGAAAAGCATCTGCACATGACTATGTATTTAAAGTGAACAGGGATTTTTTTTTTCCACATGATTTGGGAAATAAAGTAAATATTCACACTGTGGTGGTTATTTACGAGAGGTAAATCCACTTTGCACTACAAGAGTAAACTACAAGTGCAAAGTGCACTTGAAATTGCACTTAAAGTGCACTTGGAAGTGCAGTCGCTGTAAATCTGAGGGGTAGATCTGAAATGAGGGGAAGCTCTGCTGATTTTATTATCCAATCATGTGCAAGCTAAAATGCTGGTTTTTATTTTCCTTGCATGTCCCCCTCAGATCTACAGCTACTGTACTTTCAGTGCAATTTCAAGTGCACTTTGTACTTGCAGTGCACTTGTAGTTCAAAGTGGATTTGCCTTTCGTAAATAACCCCCAATGTTTTGATTGTCAATTTCTTTAGTAGCTCAGCCTCCATCATTCCGGACCATCCTAAAACACAATTTCAGTAACTTGGCAAGAAAAGAAGAGACAAATTCAAGCAAGATAATAAAAGGAAACATACACCAATGTTCCATATTGTCTTTATTCAATTTTCATGAACACTTCAGTGCTGATGCTGCTTTCTCTGCAATATTTTTTTATCCCATTTTCTAATTAGCAGAAGTGGCTGCACACCCTTGAAGAAAAGCTGCCATTGCCAGGCTTGGAGGCCTGAGCTCCTTGGAAGGAAGTGGCTTGTCTCCAGAGGGGTTATTTTCAACAGGTGCACTGTGGTGTCAAACGTGCTGAAAGGGGACTCAATGGAAGCAGCTGCCTGCCTGTTTTCTTTTAACTTCCCTCCATTCATACACAGAGGAACAAAAAGGAACGTTCATTGATAAACTCCATTATATTTTACAGCAGGAGGGTTAAAACATTGCAATTCAATTTCACTGGCTCTGATTTTAAATAAATCTTTGCTGACTGTATGAGTTCATAGGTAAAATGCATTACCAGCCTGGAGTGGATACATGATAACTCCATACTGTTTTTTTGCCTGCCAAGAGTTTCAGGGTCGTGGCCATCTGACACCAAATCGTTTAAAGATCAATTTCTGACTGTGCATTTTTCAGTCCATCTCCTGCAGAGTAGACAATCATAATACAGGGCTCTTTTCTATCTATAGTGAAGTGTGTGTGCTGTGTGTCAGCTGATTGGATAAACCTACTTCCACATAATTAGGCAATGGCAGCTGGGTAATAGTCTATAGAAGAAGTCCAGCAACAATAACAATGTAACACTTTTCTTTTCAAATCACTAAGATGACAGCAAGTGCTTTTATTCCCAACATTTCAGTCCATCCCTGTGTAGATATGTACCATTTTATTTATGTCATTTAGGTGTGTGTGTCTGTGTGTGAGGATATAACATGTAATTGATGTGATTTAACAGAGTGTATATGCCTGTTTGTGTACATATACAACATGTATTATTTAGTGTGTGTGTGTGTGTGTGTGTGTGTGTGTGTGTGTACATTTGTAACATTACATTTAGGTAATTGAAATTGATGTGTCTGTGTATGTACACGTATATTCATTTGCATAATGTAAGAGAGAGGGGGAGAGAAAAAGTGTTCATTTATAACATTTTATTTACTGTTTGTAATTGGAGAGAGAGAGAGAGAGAGAGAGAGAGAGAGAGAGAGAGAGAGAGAGAGAAGAAAGGGTGTGTGTACATGTATAACATTTTATTCATATAATATAAGAGAGAATGTGTGTATGTGTGTCTACATATATAACATCCCACTTATGTAATTTAAGAGAGGGAGTGTGTGTGTGTGCCCCCCTTTAAAATTGCATTTAGGGCATTAAAACTGACGAGTGTGTGTGTGAACATATATAACATTTAACTGATATAATTTAGGGGGGAGAGTGTGTGTTATAGTGTACAAGTGTGTGAATGCATACACATTGTGTGTATGTGTATATATGTATAATATTTATTTTGTGTAATGAAATTGTGTGTGTGTGTGTCTCTCTAGTATGTAATTTAAGAGTGAGTGTGTGTTTTTGTGTGTGTGTGCATATATACTGTATAACACCCCGCTGGTGTAATTTAAAAGTGTGTGTATCTCTTGCATGGTATTTAAGAGTAAGTGTGTGCTTTTTTGTGTATGTACGTACATACATATCACCCCACTGGTGTAATTTAAAATGTGTGGTATAATACTTAATGTATGTAATGTAAGAACGAGTGTGTGTGTGTATATATATATATATATATATATATATATATATATATATATATATATATATATATATATACAACTTATGTAACATTTCATTTATGCAATTTAAATGAACGTGTGAGTAGTACATATCTAACATTTCATTTCTGTAATTAATGTGTGTATTTGACTGCACAGTCTGTTCAGGTGCTCTTATACTTTCTCTCATTTATTACACAGTTTATACTGTAATATAAATCAGTTTTGTGGATCACAAAACGCAAACTTCATGAACCATGGGATAGGCTGATCTATAAATTAGACTTATATTTATGCATGTCATTTGTTCACAGAAAAAAAAACTGTGCCCATTTTTCTGCCTTCGTTAAAAAGTGCCCGATGTACGGTGTGTTTAGGTAGGTCTGATGGATTTCTATCTGTCTCCACACGAAGGAGCTGCTGCTTTAACAGCAATCTTCAAATGACTGAGCTAAATGCGCAGAAATGGAGGAGCCGGTAATTAGATCCAGCACAGGCTGTCTGCAATAAGACTCAAATCCATTGCTTAGAGCGCCCTCTTCACTCAGGAGTTAGGACTGCACATACCACTCATCGCCTCCAAAACTGCAACCCTGGACTCATCGCCCATCCGCGATCTTTAATTGTTTATGATTCCATGTATTTATTTTTTTAAGGGACACCTCATTTCAATGTGTACTTAGTTAAGCAGGTCGGCAATAGCGATGGCCTTTTGAAGAGCCAAGTTCTGCTTATCTACATGGGGGATCAGAGAATGACACCGATGAAATCAGAGGAATTCTAGTTGATGAAAACAGATCAGGAGCTCAATATTGTTAACAGGCATTTAAAGGAAAGCTTCTTAGTATCTGTGGACTTAGGTTGTTCATATATCAAACAGGAGAACTAATGGTGCCCAGATGGAGCAGGCACATCTGCGAGTGATTGATACTCCATATAGTAAAAGTAGGACGAATCAGAAGTAATGATGCTAAAACAAGTATGCCTCAATCACATCGTTTATCCAATTTGTATGATAAGTAAATAACAGTTGTCATTTGTACGATAAATCACTCCGTATTTGTATTGCTCCTTTCCTGTTCATAGAGAGAACCGGTGCCCATCAATTTAATATTTCAAGTTCTATCATTTCTGAATATTAAGTGAACACCTAGTTCCATGGCAAAATGAAGTCTGCAATCGCCTACAAAAATAAAAATCACTTTCTTTAATTGGTATTTTCTAATAAATCATCAAGTTTGGTGAAATCAGAAACACTTACATTACATAGTTACATAGTAGGTGAGGTTGAAAAAAGACACAAGTCCATCAAGTCCAACCTATGTGTGTGATGATTATTACCATTGCTTTCCTCCAAAAAGTAAAAAAACAATTTAACAGCCTAAAAAAAAAAGTTGCATCAGCTCTCTATGTTATAGTAATAATTATCTATCATTATTTAACGCATTCTAAAAAAAAAATAGCAATCAACTACAAAAAAAAATCACAGATGGATGTAAGGTAAACTTCCTAATAAGCTGGATTTTATTACAAAGAAATGTCGGGCATTGGAGCGCTTTCTTTCTCCCAAGGCATGCACAAATCTCTACTATTTATTCCTAAACTAAAGGCGTTTTTCCTGCCAATAAAATACAAGTCACTTCAAAGAAACACAACTCTTACTTTCCAACCCAGATTCGCCTTTTCGGTGCATTTGCATTGAATTTAGAAATGAGCCGCAATATTCACTCGGTGACCTATTTATATTAGATCATAGCTAGCCAAACTTGGCATGCAAAACTCTGAGCTACATATAGCAAACCTCTGTTATTTTAAAGATATCTGTTACTGAGATATAAAACATAAAATTATATATATATATATATATATATATATATATATATATATATATATATATATATATATATATATATATATATATATATATATAATTTTATGTTTTATATCTCAGTAACAGATATCTTTAAAATATATATATATATATATATTTCAACAGTATTAACAGTATTCAACAGTATTAAAAGTTGCAACAAAGTACTTACACAGTGTAAACACACATACAAGCGTCTCCTTTGCTTCCTATGGTGGAGTAATAATAATGACTATTAATCGAATGACCGAAGTGATTCCAAGCTTCCCAAAGTACTTTGAATTTGTGCTCTGTCAGTTCAGGCTGATGGTAGAAGTAGAAGCAAGGAATGTGTCATTTCAGTACAGTCCCTCGCTGTACATTCAACCGACTCTCTATGCTAATTCCCTGCAATTGATTTAGCTGTCTCAATCAAGTGTCTGAAGCTCTAAGACCCAGAGAAATATATGATTAAAACTCTGAGACAAAGAGGAATGTTTTATTCAGATGCTATGAACTCCTATTGATTCTCCCGTACAGGCACTTACATAGAAATGGGGACAGTGCAGGGATATCGCATTATTGTCTAAAACATTAGATTATTTAAAAGAGAAAAAAACACTAACACTAATGAAAATTAGACAGGTTGCTGGAGGTGGTCATCCTAGTGGCAATGTATATTAAGATTACCATTTCATCTGGATACTGTCCTGACAATCGGGTAATCTTGATGGAGAACGGATGGCAGTTCGACCGCTCTTATTTTATTTTTGGAAGAGTGCGCCCCCTACAGGTCAATTCGAAAATCTGTCTGAAAAAAAAAAATCCCAATGTTTATAAGCTTTATAGGAAATGCGAGTTGTCTCTGGAAAAAAAAATCCCAAAATGTTGTTCTAATCTTTACAAAAGGGCACATTTTTATTTCTCTTTCTCTCTCTCTCTCTCTCTCTCTCTCTCTCTCTCTCTCTCTCTCTCTATTTTTCTTAATCTCTCTCTCTCTTTTCTTTCTTTCTTTTTCTTTCTTTCTTTCTTTCTTTCTTTCTTTCTTTCTTTCTTTCTTTCTTTCTTTCTTTCTTTCTTTCTTTCTTTTCCGTTTCTCTTTCTTTAACTCTCTGTCTCCATCTATCTTTATCTATCTATTTTTATATCTTTCTCTCTCTCCTATCTTACTTTCTTTGCCTTTACTTCTTACTTCTCACTCTTTTTCTTTCCCTTACTCTCTCTTCCTTTCTCTTTCTCTATTTTTCTTAATACCGTTCTCTCTCTCTTTCTTTCTTTCTTTCTTTCTTTCTTTCTTTCTTTCTTTCTTTCTTTCTTTCTTTCTTTCTTTCTTTCTTTCTTTCTTTCTTTCTTTCTCCGTTTCTCTTTCTTTAACGCCCTGTCTCCATCTTTCTTCTATCTTCATCTCTCTATTTGTATTTATTTCTCTATATCCTCTCTCACTTTCTTTGTCTTTACTTCTCTCTTTCTATCTTTCTTTCTTTCTCGCTTTTACTCGCTCCCTCTCTTTTTATCTCACCCTCCTATTCTTTCTCTCCTTGCCTATGTTTTCTCTTTTCTCTCTTTCTTTCTATTTCTCGCGCCCTTTCTTTTACAATCTTTCTCCTTTTCTACCTCTCTAACTACCTTTTTTTGTATATATTATAAAAAAAAGTAAACCATTCATTGTATTTATTACTAAGTATGGAGCTCTGGTGGTGCATTTAGTGATACACACATAAACTACATGCTCATATATATGTGTAAGTGTGTGTGTGTGGTGTGTGTGAATATGTATTATATTATATTGTATTTTTGAAAGGTTAAATTAAAATATGAAGAAAATCTCCCCGCGTGTCGATGTTAAAGTATTCTGCATATTGCTGTATGACCTGAGGTAGCATTGCAAAAAAAAAGACATTCTTAATATGCCTGGCCGCTCCTTGTCATTTGCTAATAGATCTTTGTGTCTTGTGTTCCTCTGTCCATCTATATTAGAAGTGAGGTCAGGGAACGGCCTGCGCCTTATTTGCCGGTAGCCTATATTTCGCAGAAGTCAATCGTATTGAAGTGGTCATGTGCAAAGGTCATAATACAGCACAAATCAAGAGCACAAGGTGACAGTAGGCTGATTAGCATGTATTAGACGTCCTCTCCTGCGCGGCCATAGAATTATTGGCAGGCTGGGTTTTGAATAATTGTAGGAGACCCGAATGAACTGAGCACAAAAGTAATTATGTGTATGATTTCCCCTGTAGTATCGGAAATACTGCCTGGCCTTGCCTTGTTCCTGTAGATTATTATTATTATTATTATTATTATTATTATTATTATTATTATTATGAATTGTGTACATGTGGCCAGTTTTAGCTTGCTGCCATTTCTTGTGTGCAAGTGCTGACTGGCTAATAGAGAGAGGATTACTTCCATTAAAGCAGTCAGTCTTCCTCCCCTCCTCCTGTCCCTTGCCTTTCCCTGTCTTCACGCGTAGAGGAGGAGGAGGAGGAGGAGGTTCCTCTGGATATGTAGATGACATGGCTCTGATGGACAGCTCTGTTTTCCAAAGTGCCTTAGCAAACTCCAGCCTCTTTATTCCTTAACTCCTCACTTCTCACTCTGAGCTCCCCCCACCCACAAACCATCACCTCCCTCCTCTCCATGAAGGAAGGGGGGAAAAAGCGAAGAAAAAAAAAACCGTCCTTGCAGGCGCTGGGGGAGCTGGCTGGCTGCAAGAGCTCCATATGCAGCAGGCACTTTCCTGATCACCTCCAGCACTCTGCTCCACGTCTTCACCACTTCATGATCTGCTTCCCCCCTCGATCACCCTCATTTCTTTGATTCCTATTTCTGATTGGATTTGTACCTATACATGATCACAGACAGAATAGATTGATCTCTGGCTGGTGGGTGCACCAGAGGGGAGGGGTGGAGGCAAAGACACTTTTATTTCCCTGCATGAGTGAGGACCCAAGCGAGGAGCCACAACTGAGAAAGAATAAGGGCAGAAGCTTGTCTTTATTGACCTCTCCCTCCCCACCCCCTCCTCCCTTTTTTTTTCCACCCTGATCCCCCTCTGTAAACTCATCCGGCCCCGGTTATCTTCAGACGGACCTGCGATGTCCTATCCTCAGGGTTATCTCTACCAGCCTCCTGGCTCCTTGGCTCTCTACTCCTGTCCGGCTTACGGGGCCTCAGCGCTGGCCGCCCCAAGGAGCGAAGATCTGGCCAGATCCTCGTCCGGCTCCGCGTTCAGTCCTTACCCGGGATCCGCAGCCTTCAGCGCCCAGACGGCCACTGGCTTCAGCAGCCCGCTGTCCTACTCTGGTGACCCCGCCGGATTTCCCTCCTACGTGGTAAGAGCTCACTCTTCTTTCTCTACATAATAAGGACATTTCTCTCCACTACAGATACTTTCTCAGCGCTTTTTGGGGTTTTTTTTTGGTTACCAAGAAAAAAAACTGTTTGAATTGTCATTCCAACTCCTAGCAGAGAAACAAAAGTTGTAAGGCCAACCCTGCACCTTTTTTCCTAATACAGTTTGTGTTTACAAAAAAATAAAATAAAAATAAATTATATATATACATTTACACACACACACACATTTTGCAAACATTAATATACACACACACACCCACACACATATATATACATATCTATCTATCTATAGCTATATAGATACATCTATCTATCTATATATATCTATATCTCTCTCTATATATATATATATATATCTATATATACATATAATATATCTATATATATCTATAGATATATATAGATATAGATATATATATCTATAGATAGATAGATAGATAGATAGATAGATAGATAGATAGATATAGATATATATATATATATCAAGGAAAAGTGTATAATAAATGTTAATGTATGTATGTGTGTGTGTGTGTGTATATATATATATATATATATATATATATATATATATATATATATATATATATATATATATATATATATATTTAAATACTTTATAAAAACATTTATACTTATACATATTTTTAAACACTAAACTATATATATATATATATATATATATATATATATATATATATATATATATGTAATTTATACATATTTATTTAGATAGATAACATACATTTATATTATTATGTTTTCTGAATATATATATATAAATATATATATATATATATATATATATATATATATATATATACACACAACGCTCCCCCAATCACGTGAAAGCCTTCCCTAATGTTGACCCCCTGCTCTAATTATATAATCAATAGATTAATACACAAAATACGCATCTATGCTTTTTTTTTTTTTTTTTTTATCTGTTGTGCTAAATATATTTTGACGCCGCTTTAGTGTATTATGTAGTTACCGTGTCATTCATCACTTAGCTTGATGATGGATCACTCCTATTTTAATCACACTGCTGCTTAGCACCCTGCGATATTATTATATTACGATCTCATTAATATTTATATTTTTTTCTAATACATAACATAAAATAGTGCCATGGAAATGGCACCAGTACAGTTTTTTGGGGGGGGTTCTCCAGAACCTTGTGTCATTTATTTGTGCTTTGTTTACTGTTGTGTGTTTGTGCTGTCTATAAGCAGGTTTCCTTTTCAAAGGCTGCTGATACTTTAATACGCCTATGGTTGTGGAAGCTTCAAAAACAAAGAGCAGGATCTTTTCTTTTCTTTTTTTTTTTTCTTTTGTGACATTGTAAAAAAGGTCGTTTTTTAAGTCCATTAAGGTCATGGCAGCAGAAAATAGTTATCCTGGGTGGGTAAAAAGTTTTTCCAGTTGCTTTTAGAGGGGAATCTTTAACTCGCCTGCATTATGCACAGTTAAATAAAGGCAATTTGAACGTTAAAGGGCGAATTAAAATGCTAATTGCATGCCACTTGAACAATCCGAAGTCATGCATATCTTCTGATTTGCAAATTGGATTTACAATGCATTAGATCAGTGAATTGTTGGGAGCTCCTATTGTTCTAGGGAACAGCTTTTAGATAACCAAACTTCTTCTCACTTTTGAAGTTTACAATGTAGCTGAAGGATTTAAGAGCTACCTGTGGCTTCTTTTCAAAATACAATCAAATCATCATCGGTGTCATTTTCCAGCGATCTATTTAATGATCTTTTTTAGTTTTCCAATCCACACCAGGCAGAGATACAAAGCGCTCTCCTGATGACGGCTGAGGTGTTTAAATTTAACATAATGGCTTCTGGCAGCTGCGATGTCGTTAAGATTCAGCAAGGGAATAGGGTTAATCAAAATACAATTTTAGTTAAAAAATATTGGATTTAAATAATTTATGGCTTCGCTGCTGTTTTCACACCCTTTTAGAATTTCGATGTTGTGGGGAAAAAAAACTATTAAAGGGGGTTAGGAAAAGAGCTGTCTACTTTAAGATATGTATAGCGATGATCTGAATTTTTTATCTATTTTTTTATTCTTGTGTGTTTTAGGGTTCTCCATACGATGCACATACCACTGGTATGACAGGGGCAATCAGCTATCATCCATATGGCAGCCCGGCTTATCCCTACCAATTAAATGACCCTGCTTATAGGAAAAATGCTACTAGGGACGCTACAGCCACGTTAAAGGCCTGGCTGAATGAGCACAGGAAGAACCCTTACCCCACCAAGGGCGAGAAGATCATGTTGGCCATCATCACCAAGATGACCCTCACCCAAGTCTCCACGTGGTTTGCCAATGCCAGGAGGAGGCTGAAAAAGGAGAACAAGATGACCTGGGCACCTCGCAATAAAAGTGAGGACGAGGATGACGATGATGGAGATGGAGAAAGAGGCAAGGAGGAACATTCTGATAAGATCCAGGATAACAATGAGACCTCAGCAGAGGATGAAGGTGAGCCTTGCTGCCAGACTATTATTCTTCTCTCTAGACTGTAATAGGCCAGGCTTTTCAACCAGCTCATTGATGACTGGGGACATTGTGATTACCTGGCTTTTATCTTTGTGTAATAGAGCCCATCAATTCTAAAACCTTGGGCATTTTACTGGTCATTTAATAAGAGCCACATATTCTTCCATAAATTATTGATTTATTTTCCGATCGAGCAATAATCGACAACACAATCTAGTGATATGCCACATGGGGAAATTAAATTGGATCAGTGGTTGGAAGATATGAAAATAGGTTATCCATGGTATCCCTGTCTCCATTATGCAACCTCATAATCCACCTGATCATAAAAATTACACCTCGGTCAGATAATAAAATCGAATTGTGTATGGTCACAATTAGATTGGTTTCTGACTTGATGGTTTTGATCGAATCGCACATCGATCGGCAAATAAAATCGCAGCATGTATGGCCACCATTCGATCGGATTTTGATTTAATCACTTATATCTAATTGCACATTAATAATATTATTCAAACTTGTATGGCCACCTTAAGGCATGTTAAATAATCCCCCGTTGGCCTTCTAAAATTGAGACAGCAATGGAAGCCCCTTAGCAGTATTGGCGTTAAAAGTCCTAATTTTCTAATACTCCCCTCGTCATTTTAATGTACGGGGCCAGATCTCTGGTGAATTGACAGAAAATACTGTATTTTAAGTCCCAGATAATTATTTTTCTCTTTCTTTTCTCCAGGTATTAGTTTGCACGTTGACTCCTTGACTGACCACTCTTGTTCTGCTGAGTCTGATGGAGAAAAGTTACCTTGCAGAGCTGGAGACCATCTTTGTGAATCAGGCACTGAATCCAAGGACAAATATGAGGATGAAGAGGACGAGGAAGAGTTAGATGAAGAAAACAGGAGTCTCCCTCCCAAACCTGTGACCTCCTCACCCCTCACAGGCATAGAGGCACCGATCCTTAATCACCAGCATGAGGGGAGCCCCAGATCCTCTAACAAAGCCACTTTGGACAATAGGATTTCCCCAACTTCTCAGACCCAGGCCAGCAAACCCAAACTTTGGTCCCTGGCTGAGATAGCCACCTCAGACATTAAACATCAGAATATAGGGCAGAGCTGCCAGCCGTCTACTGTATCCTCTGCCACCTCTTCATCAGTATCCCACAATTCTGCCTACCCTTCCTCTTCAATCCTGGGAAGGCACATCTACTATACATCGCCTTTTTATAGCAACTATACGAACTATGGGAATTTCAATGCTCTCCAAAGCCAAGGGATCCTGAGATACAATTCAGCCGCCATGACTACCAGTGAGGGACTAAATCAAACTGTTTTAAGCAGCAACTCTCTACACAAACACACGAGCAATGACTGTCTAAAAACTGCCAGCAGCCAGATAGATCAGCACTACAGGTCAGCCAGCTATGACTCTAAAAAAGGTGGGTGTGCAACTCCCCAGGACAATGTGTTCCATCCATAACTAGAATCTAGTTCATGCTTATTTGGTTTGATGAATTATTATTATTATTATTATTATTATTATTATATGAAAAAGAACTCAAATAGCGTTAGCTCTTCCTGCTGTATGTCCGAATGAAGTAAACCCAGAAACGATTGTCTGTAAAAAAGTGACTATGCACAAGCTTTGCCATATGAAATCCAAATGCACAAAGTCTACTGAAAGTAGCCACGTCTGCTCCACAATAGTCCAAATGCAGCCTTTCCCCATGTGTAACGCATTTGGCCTGCTGTCACGCTGTGTTTGTGGTTCTAAATTAGAGTATTTATGTTAATTGAAACCATAGCATTTAATGTAGCTCCTAAACCTCTTGGCTGCGAAAGGCAGTCCATCGGAGAATTGGTACCTATAATCTAGTTAGCTGGCTGTGTCCTGTGACTAACTGACGGTTATATTTTGACAGATCCCACTGAAGTCTGCACAGTAGGAGTGCAGCAATACCTATAGATGTGCAATCACACAGCAATGGAAGTAAGTAAAAACAGTCTCTGTTGCTCTGATCATGTGGGACTGACTCCAAGCCCTATTGTAGAGATAACAACTGCCTTTACCGTCAATTGCCTCCTTTATTACTTGTTTGGTTATAGCCTAAATAATTTCATGTCATATTATCGCACCAAATAAGGCCTTATGTCTGTGGCCCATTAAATAAGGCAGTTTAGATAAATGATTTATTAATGACTGAAAAGCACCCTGGGCCCTGTAATTATGGGGCCATTTAATTCTTTATTGTGTTATCTATATTAATTCACCCGTCTCCAACCTTCCCTGTGTGTGTATATATATATATATATATATATATATATATATATATATATATAATTTACATTTACTAATACTTTAAAACGTGATGCACTGCATTGAACCGATCTGTGGCTGCAGCTCTCTCACATTAAAATGTCATCACTCTACAACGATGTGTGATGATATATAGATTGCTAGTCTGTATAATCTGAATGTATTGAAATGATCGGTGCACAAATATCATATTTTTTGAAGTCTTGTGTGACGAAAAAAAAAAAAATAGCGATTTGTTGTTTTTTTCCCTTGATTCACAGGTAGGTGTCACAATTGCTTAGAAAAAAAAAGTCAGCAAGCCATCTTCTCTCCCCGAGCTAATAAGTAAAACGTATCTAAATCCGGATCACATCTTGTGCCACTGTATAAAAGAAGACCCACAGAGCACTATTAAATCTACAGACTTTCCCCTCTGTTTTTACTTTTAAACAATAAAGAAGAGCTCCCTTGGACATATGTGAAAATGATTGGTATAGTATAGTTACCCTGATGTATATTGTGACTTTTTTTGGCAATCTCTTTTTTTTTCTCAGGATATCTTTGACTTGATCACTTCATTGCCACGGTTATATATTCTATAGGTATGATAGAATTTTATTGTAAAGACTGAATGGAACACACACTTATTAAAAAAAAAAAAAAAAAAAAAAAAAAGATCTATACCATAGACAGTACGTCTTGACTGATGAACTGGAGTACTTAATTATGTGGGGCAAAGTTAAAAAAAAAAAAAAGAATGAAAAAAAAAAAGATTTCATATTTATTTTTGTAAAGATATGAAAAAAGCTTCTAGTAATTTATGCAAGTTGTATTGCAATGAAATTTAAAATTTGTTTTGTAAATAAATTCTGCCTGTTTTTATTTGAAAACAGATGATGATCACTATGGACCTTTCTTGATTCTTTGATTGTCAATGAGTATTCTTTAATAATTTATATACTGAACTGTAAATAAACACAGGTTAGACCGAAAAATGAAATTGTTAATCGTCATGCTATTACAACCTATGCACAGACCACATACAGGCTTTCGCCTAAAAAAAATAAAAAAAATGCCCGCTTATATGCAAGTGTGGAAATGTTTCCATCCAATCAGCCGGACAGGTTTCAGGCAGGTTTGTGGCTTTATTATTGTTTCATGATCTTATTGTGTTTATGAATAAAGTCTTTAAAAATTCCCTTTAGATTGATGAGCTGTTTCATATGGGCACAAGTTTGCAGGTTCATTTTTTTTCCTTGAGTTTGACTTATATACATATATAGCTGATCTATTGCCATTTGTGATTATTCTTATTTTCCCCAAACACACACAACCCACACCCCCTCCTTCCTATCACATTGCCACCATTTTGCCATCTTATTTTCTTATGACAGTCCTCAGCATGCATATGAACAAGTGGCCAGGTCTCTGGGTCACTTGCAGGTATGGTACAGGAAGGAAAGTGACACTGACCACTAAACAAAGAAAGAAGGTATGTCTAGTTCAGCGCAGTCACTAGATAACGTGCCCTTTTTAGCTTGCTTGGAAAAATAAAAGCCTATCTATTCCCCACCAAGATAAATTGAGTGTATATAGCATGTGGTAATAAAACAAGAATAACAGCTTCTTAGAATGCCCTTTAATCAATCATACACTTATTTTTCAAGAGCCTCGTCTATTTCATTCCATGATTAATAACGTTCCAGTGTAAGAGCATTATTAGATCCCAGCAGGGGAGATCCTGTATGCTTTTAGTTGTTTAGGAATGGTCATTTGGGGTTTAATATGGGCTGATATTGAGCAATTTATAAAGTCGTGTCTAAACATCTGCCAACTTAGATAGACCCATGAGTGTGAGGGTGGAAAATTGCTGGACCAGTTGATATTGACAAACAGATCTCTCTCCTGTGGCCTTTAGTGCAGTGGAAACCAGTGACTTCTTGCTCTGCCTTGTTAAAAAGGGCATCTGAAAGTTATCTTTAATACTTCAGCTATCAGTCCAGTGCGTGTTCACAGGAAATGAGAAGATTTTTTGTGCAGGGCCATCAGTGATATCAGTCCTGGGAACAACACATGAACAACTTTATATTTTATATGTATGTGTGAGTCTTCAGCAGAATAAAAAGAAAAACAAAGTCAGCAGATTAAAATATAAGGACACACACACACAAATATATGGAACTTTGCTATATATGATATATATATATATATATATATATATATATATATATATATATATATATATATATATATATATATATATATTATCTATCTATCTATCTACACATATACGATTTTGGAAAGTGTGCATGTGGGCGTGACATCATCAGATATTACAAAACAAGTACACACACTTAAATTTTATATATATATATATATATATATATATATATATATATATATATATATATATATATATATATATATATATATATATATATATTTCTAGTAAATGTTTGTTGTTTGTTCGTGTGTACTTATTTTTTAATCAGCTGATGCCACACAAAATATTCAGAACAAGGTGTATGTGTGCACTTATTTTATAATCAGCTGATAGCACACACACACGTAATGCAGAGAAAGGTGTGTGTGTTTGTGTATGCATGTTCTTTTTTTTAATCTGCTAATACCATATATATATATATATATATATATATATATATATATATATATATATATATGTGTGTGACGATACCACAAACATATACACATGTATTTTTAGAGAAGTCTATCTATCTATCTATCTATCTATCTATCTATCTATCTATCTATCTATCTATCTATCTATCTATCTATCTATCTATCTATCTATCTTCCTGGAAAGTGTGTGTGTGTATGTGTGTGTGTGTGGTGTGCCTAATCCCTAGCCTTGGATGTTTGACTATGTATTTCTGCTATACAGGTTGTGACATGGACCTTTCAGGTGCTGCCTTTGAGCCTTTTATTGAGGTGGCTTTGTGTGTAAATAGGTTTAATCTCAGGTGGGATCCCCGGGGACACGATGCAGTTGTCAGAAAGGACTAGGGGCGATTTTCACTCACAACTGCCTTGCTCCCGTCTAGCTTGAGCTTTTCCTTGCTCCCTTCAAATGTCAACATTTGTTCTTATAAAAGACCTATTGTTTCTGGAAGGCTGCTCACTAGTCGAGCACACCTCACCTTGCTATGAAAGAAGACATTTAGCAGGGACAGTGCTCCTCAACTTTCTTTATAGAGAGGAGGGAAGACCCTACTAAGGTACCTAAGAACCAGGCACCACCAGGCGCACCACCAGCTCTAATGCAATACAAATTGACTTACATAAAAGTGTCGCAACATTCTTAACCGAAATAACCTGAAAAGTAAAAGAAGTGGATCATTGTCGACATTCTCATCATTCCAATTCCTCCCTGAGTTTTTACAAGAATGCATTTTCCTAATACAAATTCTATGAGATAATTGAACTACATCATAAAGGTTTAGGAGTGATATGCACTGGAAGTATTATACTTAGCTTGCCAATAGGTCAATTTGCGAGCATGCCTATGATAAGGTATCAGAGGGATCCTTTAATGAGATGATGAAAAAAGGTGTGAAGCTTGTGGAGCCTTAATAGTTAATCCACTTCACCTTGAACTGCGCTGGCTCTAGAGGTTCACACATTAGCACATTAGTTTTTTTTTCTTAAGACAATGACAGTCACTGTTTTAAATCCGCTTTCCCCATGAAAAGGAACTCAACGTGTTTATATAATAAATAGCTTCCCGCCCATGGATTTTGCTTAGGAATTTAACTGCACAACTCCTATCCAACTTTTTTTTTTTTTTTACTATCCTACGTGTCAAAACAAACTTATTTTTCCTGAAGTCAGTAAGTGATCTGATGCTTGTTCTATGGATGACACTGGCTTGGGCTGTCGTTTTTTTTTTTTTTTTGCCCCATCAGCTCTGTGCATATGTAGCTATCCAGGACCGGTTATTTATTAGTTTGCTGCTCTTCCTAATTCTGCTGTAAAAAAAAAATAAATGCGAATATAATTGCAGCATTCAGCTGGTGTAGATATTGCATTCAGGCATTAGCTCTTTTCTGCAAAGTTTTAGGGAGTACGCAGATCCATGTTCATCAATCCTTACCCTGGAGCTTGCAATCTATCTGACTGTCTTTCTTCTAAAACAGTGCACGTGTGCAAAAGCCTGCCAGAAATAATTCTGATTTAGTGGCATTAAAATGCTGATCAGCTCTAACTTCGTATACGATGACATTTCTTTGGTGGGGTTACAGTGCTGTGAACATTTAAATACCCGAACTGACTAGATTTCGATCTGTCAGATGAACAAAATGTACTGACAACTATACAATATGAAGATCTATTTCAGGTTGTATCCAGCCACAGTTGCAAAAAAAAAAAAAAAAAAAAATCTGATAATATGACAGATCAAAATCTGCCTGTGTGTGACCAGCTTTCCAGTTTCTGTGATTTTAGACTATTTTTACTAGGAATTTTATTAGGAAAAAGAATGATGAGTCGCCATCAAAATCCTATATATTGTGATATCGTGACAGACAAGTGTTCGCTAGCTTAACGGAAAAAAAAACAAAACAAAACGATCGCTAAAAAAGATCAAGAAAAAGGAGGCATTGACTTGAAAACCTAATAATAAGGATAAATATTGACATTTAATTTCACCAATCTCAGATATTATTTTTATAACCCTAAAAAGCGAGGTCAGGGACGTCCATTTAAACAATGATTGACAATTTGTTGTGTGTATAACACCTTATAAATTATTAATCATCATTGTCAACAACAATGTGATTATTGCACCCTTTTGAAAATTATTTTTTTTTTCGGACAGAATTATTTCCCATCACATTGTAATCATGTCACAGATAATTTAATTATGGGTATGCTTTGATGATTTTTTTTTTTTTTTTAAGCCTGTGAAGTCTTCCATGTTAAACGCTGGTTTAGTCGGTTTATCGTTGATTATTTCATAAGGGAGCGACACTAGCTGAGAATACAGGAAGAATTAAGAATGATTAATGCTGGTGGTGCTAGGGTGTATAAAAGAGCAGCAGGTTCTGGAGCTATAAAGATGACATCAACAATTACATATTCTGCACAAGATCAAGAGACAGGAGAAAGCAACATTTTAACCTCTGACATCTTTAGGAGAGAAGAAAGGAAAGGTTATGTTTTAGATTATTGCTAATACCCAACAGATAATTTAGAGGCGGCAGATTAAGATGTACATGAACGTGTTTCTATTGTATCTCTCTGTAATAGTGTGTTAAACTGATTTCAGCACCGAGCAGCACAATGTGGACAAGCTGTAAACAGTAATTGAGTGATAATGGCACCCACATGTAGTCATTTTCTAATCACAAACTACACAGGCAAGTATGAAAACAAACAACTTAATTACATGCTAACATAAGAGCAGCGACACTATAGTGCATCCTGAATTCCACATTTTCCCAGAGATCAACACATAGGATGCCCCTGCCAGAGAGAAAGCAAAAAAAAAAAACTTGGTACTGGCTGGCTGTAGGAATACAATGGGGGTGCCAGCCATTTACCAACCTTTTTTTTTATTATAAATACACTGCCTCTTTGTTATATTGCCAGAAGGCAGAAAAGGCAGCATTGTCATTAAGGTATCCAGTGAGATTTCAAAAAGCCTTGGAGTCGATTTACTAAAAGCAAAAAAAGTTGTTCACTTTTCAAGGGAAGTTACACCTTGCAAAAGAATATGCCCCAAAGCTTAGTGAATGTGGCGAAGCAGAGGCGACTTCCATCATCCAATCACGTGCAAATAATAAAGGTTTTTGTTTTGTTTTTTCCTAGCACATTTTGGGGTTGATTTACTAAAATAGGAAAGTGTAAAATCTGGTGCAGCTCTGCATAGAAATCAACAGGCTTCCAGGTTTTTTTTTTTTGGTCAAGTTTTGCAAGATTACTGAAATACATCACTTCACTTGTGATATCATTTACTGCTCAGTGATTGCAGTATTCTAGTCTGCATCTCCCCAAGGTAATACTTAAAATCTGGCCTGTTAGTGGGTCCTGAGGGCAGGAGTTGAGAACCACTGCTTTACAAAGTGGGCAGGAGTTGAGAACCACTGCTTCTCAAAGTGAAACTTCACCACATGGGCAAATTGCCTTGCAAAATGAACAGCTTATTTACTAAATCAAGCTCTTCCCCCAGCAAATTACTGGGCTTTTTTTAATAATAGGCTTTCCATTGGGCAAGGTTAAGGTGGACTTTGCAAGGGGATTTCCCCCGCAGATTTTAGGGAAATTGCACTTTGCAGAGAATCCCCAATAAAGTGCAAGGGAAACAAGAAAAAAAAAGTATTTTTGTTTGCACACTATTGGATGAGGGATGTCATTAATAAGCTCTGGAGCAAATTCCCTAGCAATGTGCAACATCCCTGGCAAAGCGAACAATCTATTTGTTGTAAATAAATCAACCCCTTTGGGTTAAAATATGCCGACCCTTAATGACTGAGGGATACACTACAAATAATGCAAAGCTGAGCTTGGAATGGAAGCATATGTGTGTGTATACATATAGTATATGTACAGTGTATACTATATATATATATATATATATATATATATATATATATATATATATATGCTTTGACTGTAAGTGTATAGATGTATTTAGACAGCTAGTTGATGATTGGTGAGGGGTTAACACTAAAGAAACAGTAATTAGCAGTGCGGAAATAGTTTTATGGCATTCTTCTCGCGGAGGATTTGCGATTAGAGAGCTGATAAGTGGTGTTTAGTTTTTTTAGAGGTGATTCCGGCTCCTGCATTATTAGGGGTGACACACACAAGATTTGGGAGCAGATCTCCCCATCAGGTACCCCTATGATTACATCGGGAGGGATAGTTTTCTTCAATCTAGTCGTTTGATGCTTTCCCCACCGACAATTAGGAGGCTCCCTCTTTACACCGGGACCAAAGGAATACATTAAGCAGAATAATTGAGGCTGACAGCTCTGACATCACAGAGTGACATTATTCACACAACTGAAAGTCGTTTACAGATTATGTACAATTTGTCACATCAAAGAAAACAGAGGCTAAAACACAAACAAAAACAGCTAACTTTGCTGCAGCGGGTCAAAAGTACAAACTAATTGGGAACGAATGGCTTGTCAGACTCTCCGCTGACTTTACTCTATGCCTATATCATAGTGTCCCTTTCACTGGTGCCTCTGCTTGCAGGATGGTCTGGTAAAGAGTTAACCTTTCTCTGGGACTTTGCAGACATTTGGCATGTACTTTAGAAACCGGTGTCACTGCTTTCTGGAAGACTGACTTTTCTCTTGGGCTACTATACATAGGTAGCTTTATCTCATTCCCTTTTACTGGTACCATTATTTTCAGGCAAAATCTTTTAAAGGGTTAATCCTGACACTAGATACAGGGACTGATTTATTAAAGGCAAATTTGCTGTTCCCTTTGAAAGGAGATTTCACCAGGCCTAGTGAATGAGGTGAAGCTCTGCTGGCTTTTGTCACTATATATATATATATATATATATATATATATATATATATATATATATATATATATATACACACACATGAGCAGGGCCCTCTGATTCCTCCTCTATTGAACTGTACTGTTTACCCTAATGTTGTAAAGTGTTGCGCACACTGTTGGCACTATATACATACTGTATAATTTATATATATATAGATATATATCTATATAGCTAGATATATATCTATATATATATACATTTTCCTTGTTTTCCTAGCACATTGGGTATTCTCAGAGAAATTTCACAACAGTCATTATTAGCTCTGGGCAACATTCCCTTACAAACAGCAATTTGAACAGCCTATTTGCCTCTAGTAAACCGACCTCAGTGGTGTCAGGTTAGTGGAAATTAGAGGAGCATAGAACAGATAGTAGCCCAGGTTGTACAGAAAGCAGTGACACAGGTCCCCCTCCAAGGTACACGATAAGTGTCTTCAAAGATCTAGAGAAGGATTAACCCTTTAAGAGATCTTGAAAAGGATACTATCTTATACCCCAGTGTTTTGAAGCTTTAGAGATCTATACTCCCAAGGAGTACACCTTGTGTTTCGCTATTTAGTAAGAGCATGGCTAAAAGCTTGCCATTGATCGGCATTATCTCACATGACAGTAAGGGCATAAATATTCTTGAGCCTGTTTTATATATTAATGGTTATTAAAAGAGAGTTAACGTTTTCCTGTTTGAATAATTCAAGAATTTCACCTGGGAGTTGTAACCTATTAACTAAAAGCCAGTTAATGGATTTACTAGAGTCAGTGGGGTTGATTTAGTTAAGGCAAATGGGCTATTCACTTTGCAATGGAATCATCCCCAGAGCTTAGTAAATGTGGTGACGTTTTGCTTTAAATACCCAATGGTGTGCAAGGAAAAAAAATCAGTATTTTGGCTTGCACAGGATTGGGTGATGAAAGTCAGCAGAGCTTCATCTCATTCCCTAAAGTCTGAGGCTAATTCCCTTGCAAAATGCAACTTCCCTTGCAAAATTAACAGTCTATTTGCCTTTTGTATATAAACCCAACTGACTTTGGAAAACCCATTACCTGGCTTTTAGTTAATAGGTTACTCTCAGGTGAAATAGTCTTGTTTTATCCAAACAGGAGGATGGTAATTACTTTTACTAAGTATTAATATATAAAACAGGCTCTAGAATGAGAGGCTGATTTACTAAAGGCAAATAGGCTGTGCCACTGCCCCAGAGTTTAGTAAATGAGTAAACGCTTTGCTGACTTCCATCATTCAATCATGTGCAAGCAAAAATGCTGTTTTTTACATTTTCCTTGCAAGTGATTGGGTACTTTTTACAAAGTGAAACTTTACCTCATTTACTAAGCTCTAGGGTAACTGCACTTGCAGAGTGCAATTGCACCTTGCAAATTGCACAGTCTAATTGCCTTTAGTAAATCAACCCCTATGTATGCCATCTGAGATACTGCAGATCAATGACAAGCTTTTACCTATGCTTTCACTAGCAATAGCACTACACCAGGTGTACTCTTTGGGGTTGATTTACTAAAGATTTACCAAAGGGAAGTTATACTTTGCAAGGGAAGTTTCTTCAGCATTAATGAGGTGAAGCTTCGTTGACTACCAACACCCAATTATGTGCAAGTATTTTTATTTTCCTTGCTCATAATTGGATATTTGTTTTGCAAAGTGAAATTGCACCACATTCACTAAGCTCCTCTGCACAGTTCAACTTGAAAAGTGAATAGCCTATTTGCCTTTTGTAAATCAACCCCACTTGGAAGGATCAGATAGATCATTAAATAACTGACCATACACTGTACATTCGGATTGTACAACCTCTATCCAATCTTCTTTAGATTTACTAATATTATCTACTATAGGGCTCCATGCACACTTGCTCAAAAATCACTGCTTCTACAGGAGTTTTGTGTTTTGCCTGTAGAAGCAGCTCAATGTTATCCTATGGGGGTTATTTATTAAAGGCAAATTTACTTTGCACTACAACTTGAACGTGCAATTGTAAGTGCAGTCACTGTAGATCACTGTAGACCTGAGGGAAAGCTCTGAAATTAGGGGAAGCTCTGCTGATTTTATTATCCAATAATGTGCAAGTAAAAATTATGTTTTTTTTCCTTGCGTGCCCCCTCAGATCTACAGTGACTGCACTTGCAGTCACTGTAGATCTGGATTTGCCTTTAGTAAATAAACCCCCCTGTGTCCATGTACATTAGGACCACTTCGTATACAGGCCGCTTCACTCCCACATGTAAAATTCTACTTTTTGTTTGCTAGAAAATTACTTAGAACCCCCAAATATAATATACATTTTCTTTTAGCAGAGGTCCTATAGAATAAAATGATGGGTGTTGCAATTTTTTTATGTCACGCGGTATTTGCGCAGCGGTTTTTCAAATGCATTTTTTTTTTAAATATACTTTAATGAATTAAAAAAATAAATAAATATTTACCCCAATTTTTGTGTAATATGAAAGAAGATGTTATGCAAAGTAAATAGATAACCAACATGTCATGGGTTAAAATTGCGCCTGCCTGTGGAATGGCGGCAAACTGCAGTGCTTAAAATTCTCCAAAGGCGTCACTTTAAATGTTTTTACTGGTTACCAGTTTAGAGTTAAGAGGGAGGTCTGGTGCTAGAACTATTCCTCTTGCTCTGATGTTTGCGTCAATGTCTGACATGTGTGGTCTCTGTTTACATATGCTTATGGAAGTAACATATGCACTCGCATTTGTGCGTAAGAATGGGGGGGGGGGTCGCTTTACATTTTTTTTTATTATATAACCTTATTTTTTAAGCTTTTTTTTTTTTATTAACTTTATTGCTATCACAAGGGATGAAAAACATCCCTTGTGACAGCATGGGCTGTGACAGGTCCTCTTTATGGAGAGATCTGGGGTCTATTAGACCTCAAATCTCTCCTCTGGCCTTCAATGTAGGCAATCAGACACAGATCCGTCTGATCGGCTGCTTTCCTGGCCGCTATTAGCTAGGTAAACAAAGAGGCGGAACCGGAAGTGACAACATACTTGAGGTTCCCAGTTTCTGGGGTCACAGAGAGAGAGAAGAACAACATTAGTTCCTCGCTCTCTGTTCCGTGCAGCCATCACCGCTGGCCACATCTCTCCTGGGCTCTGTGATTGGATGGTAGCACCCAGGAAAGGTGGCAGTGGCAGGGGGTGGGACCCCCTTACAACACCTGCAGAAGTGATCAAGTAGCTGTTTAGCCACTCTAATCACTTCTGCTAGAAAAGCAATCGCTGGCTGAAAAATTCCATACTGAGATGATGCCTGTAGGTGCAAACATCATCCCGGTATAACTACGTTGACCCGAGACGTCCATAGACATCCTATGAGTGGGAAGTAGTTAAAGCGGTTATAAACCCTGCTTGGTCATTTTTACCTATAGGTAAGCCTATAATAAGGCTTACCTGTAAGTAAAATTTATATCTCCTGTTTAGGGGATATTCACCCTGCATGCAGCCAGTGACATCACTGGTGCATGCTCTCTGAAGGTCCGGCATAGCTTGTTGGAGCTTCAGAACCAAGGGCTCCCTCGCACATGTGTGGAAATGACGTCATCGGGTCTCCATCGGGTCAGCCCTCCCAGCTGTGACATTACAGCGCTGGAGAGCTTTGTTCCAAGATGAGTATTTCATAATGTGCTAGTATGCAATGCATACTACCCTTTTTCCCCGAAAATATGACCTAGCGTGATCGGTGCTGGCTGCAATATAAGCCCTACCCCCCTAATAAGCCCTAGTTAACGTCCTTGTAGGTCTTATTTTCAGGGTAGGGCTTATTTTCGGGGAAACAGGGTAGGGCTTATTTGGGGGGTAGGGCTTATATTGCAGCCATCACTGACAATCACGCTAGGTCCTATTTTCGGGGGAAACAGGGTAGCACATTATGCCACTGCCTTGCAGATTTTTTTTTTTTCAATGCCTGTGGTTTACAACCGCTTTAAGCTCAACCCTTTACAGGCAGGGAAAAATAAAAACCTTTTGGTTTGAGTTTTCTGATTGGGCTTTCTGGCAGAAAAAACGCTAAACTACAAAAAATGCTCTATATGGGCTTTTTTTTTTTCTGCCAAGGGAACTGCCATTTTTTAAGCCCAGTGTGCATGGAACCTAGGGAGGCTCCTAAATAATCAATTAAATTTGTAACCAGTCAGGCAGACCCCTGCACTACATAGATCTAAAGAAGATTGTACAATCAGATTGTATAATGTATGGTCAGTTTTATAAGACTGTCATCTTATACAGTACAATATCTACTGCACTGTGGTGTGACTAGAAAGTGTCCTAATTGCTTATCTGGGGTGTTTGGGAGAAAAACAAGTTGTCATTCAAGTATTTGAAGGCAGAAGAGTTGTACTTGCATAGCTAAAAAGAAGAAAACAGCGGAGTGTATGGTGATTAGCGCCTGGGATGTGAAAGGTGTAAAATACGAGTGAATAGGAGGAGTGTATGGAGTAAATGAGTCTCATTAGCACTAATCATCTCTCCATTAGACATCACTGGAGTCTGTCTGGGCCTTCTCTTCCTGATCTGCAATGTTTTATGCCATACACATTACATTTCTGTCATGCTTTGCGGTAGAACACGATATCCCCAAAGAGAGAAAAAAAATATCCTGACAGCCACCATTAGTTAAAAGTGCAGTGAATAAACCGCTTGCAAAACAGCATCAGGACTAATTAAGATTCTGTTTAGCAGCCCTGCGTGGAATGTTAATGTAGCTTTGACTAACTGGAAGTAAACAAGGGGGAAAAAGTGCATTTTAAGTGGAATGTTCGGGGTGATAAGATCTCTCCCTTCTTCTGCCCTGGTCTCTTACAAAGTCCCGATCTCCGATTACTGGATCTGTACACAGCAATGGACCAGCATGGCCGCCTTAGAGGTGACAGTCCCCACATGAGCCCCGCACAGCCCATAGAGGATCAATCAGTCCATTGGTCTGCATTGCTGGTACCGGCACAGGGACCATCCAGGCACAGTTCTGTGCCGAGATTATGATCTCTTACTGGCGTCTCAGCACAAACCCCTCAAGGCGTTCTGACCCTTTGAAGTTTCTTCTATTTTGCTTACACAGAAGTTTACATGATTAAGTCAGGTTTTTACAAGGCTCAACAAGGCAAATTTAATCACTCCATAACATTTAAAAAAAACACTTGTCCTGTTAATTTAACAGTCAGAGACTAGAGTGTGCAAAAGCTGGATTGGAAATGAGACTGCAGAACACTGCTAATTCCAATGACAGCGAGTATTAAAGATGGAAAGTTAATAATTAACACCCCGATTTATGTGTGACACTAATTACAGGAAGACATCACCAGGGCTACATAACACACGGCTCACAGATATACATTGTACTCTCTCTCTCTTTCTATTATCTATCTATCTATCTATCTATCTATCTATCTATCTATCTATCTATCTATCTATCTATCTATCTATCTATCTATCATGTGTATTATATATTATCTACTCTCTCTCTCTTTATTATCTATCTGTCTATCTATCTATCTATCTATCTATCTATCTATCTATCTATCTATCTATCTATCTATCTATCTGTCTGTCTGTCTGTCTGTCTGTCTGTCTGTCTGTCTGTCTATCTATCTATCTATCTATCTATCTATCTATCTATCTATCTTATATATTTATGTATATTTATGTATTTATGTATATTCTCTCTCTCTCTCTCTCTCTCTCATCTATCTATCTATCTATCTATCTATCTATCTATCTATCTATCTATCTATCTATCTATCTATCTATCTATCTATCTATCTATCTTTGATCCTTCCTGATTTCTGTCTAGGTGAAGATATGAAGTGATATTTGCAATTCTAATATATCCCGCATGTCCATAGTTGCCAGTGTCAATCACTTGGGCTGTATGAGCCGAGCTGTTGCCGCACATTAGTGTCGGGCGGGTCTGGTGTTATTCTTTCTATGCGGAGCTCTGTTTGACTTGAGTACAGAATAAATATATCAGAGGAGAGGAGTCCAAGTCTGCTAAACGCTTCCCGCTGTGTAACTTTCCATGAAGTAGGAAAGCAGCAGGAAATTAATATCAGGACTAACGTGTACCTGGATGTCTTTTTATTTGTATTTATTTTCCCAGATGATGTGCCCTTGAAACTCTGGAGAAGTAGAGAATGGTTTGTAGTATTCCCCATACACTACACATCCGCTCAGGAGGAGGGATGGATGGGATCCATGAAGTAGTGGGCTTCCACAAACTAACACTTATCTCACAAAAGAAATCAGCTCAACATTAGAAGCTGCCTTTTTCTTTCCTGTCTATTTCTCCAGACTCGTTGTTCTGCATTTCTCTGCATCTTGACGTATATAGAATAATGACTTACCCTTAAGCTGTAGAACACCTTAATATACATTGCATAAGAAATAGTTTGTTAGTTGTCACTCATTCCTCTGTGCACATTAGAACTTGTAGAAGCCAACGATCAGACAACTTTATGTTACAAAAAGTAAAGGGAAAGTGATACATTTTCACGTGTTGTTTATGCAGAGGCAATACTGAACATATTTAGATATTTCTGATACTTTGATGTCTGATACCTTTCCACATTTTTCATTGTTCATTCTGAATGTAATTATATAGATCTAGTGCTTTCCTGTTTGAACAGTTGTGAAATCCAGATGGAAGTAATACTAAACACGTTTCATTACTATTACACTCATGTATGCATGCACATTTATGCCTCTTTACTTCTTATTTTCCTGTCTGTCTTTGGTGCAAATTTTGCACATACAAAAAATCTTTGATGCTTAGGGCTAGAATAGGGTGTTAAAAGAGAACATAAAGAAACAAACAAACAAAAACATAATTAGGACAAAAAAAGTCAAGAGATACCAAATATTTCATATTAGTTTTTTTATATCAAAAGGTTGGATCTTCAAATGTATCTAAAACTCAAAACAGAAATCGAATGTATTGCAGACTACCCGTCCTTAGAAGTGGTGCATTCGTTTTCTTTTTTCACACTTTTTTTCCCTTAGGCCCCTTTCACACAGTCGGACCGTTCAGGTCCGCCTGTCAGTTTTGACGGCGGACCTGAACAGGCGCTCCATGTTAGCATATGGAGCGATGGATGTCAGCAGAGACATGTCCGCTGACATCTGACCCGGTCCGATCCGCTAAAAGCAGACGGATGGCCCTACGTTCAGATCCATCGCTGGCGGATCGGGTGAGATCTGATGAAAACGGACATGCTGTCCGTTTTCGTCCGATCTCTCCATAGGCAGCAGCGGCGCTCGACAAGCCCCTCCCCGCTTAGTGAGCAGAGAGGGACCTGTCATCCACCGGCTCAGCGGAGATCAACGGAGAGATCTCCCGCTGAGCCGGCAGACCGAGGTGGACTCCGTGGAAGAGGAGTCCGCCTCGTGTGAAAAGGGCCATAATGTTGAACAACAGAAACAAAAACTTTTGTTTAAAGGTGAAGTTTAGGGCTTTTTAAACTGATCACGGTCAGTTCTGAGTAGAGAGCAGTAACTGTCAGTCACCGCTCTCTGTTCTGCCCCTCCAGTGCTCACTGGAGCACTGGGCTGGGGAAGGGGTGGGAGCACAGTGGGAGACTGAGCCAGTGGCAATTCAGGCATCTCTGTGGTTCCTGACAATATGGTTGGGATCCTTTCAGAGCCTGGAGTGGCTCTGTAAAATCAGCCAACAGCGGGACATCAGCCAATAGTATGGTCAAAAAAGCTTTAGACATGCTTCTCTTTTAAAAAATATATTTCTCAGTAGCCACAAGGGATATAAAACCCACTTGTGTACATCAAATGCCCTTGCAAATCCAGTTGTTAAAGCGTTAGTAAATACCACTTGGTGACTTGTACCTACAGTTAGAGTTGGGTGAGCAGTTCAGGCTGAGCAAAAGTGCGGCCCAAAATCCGTCTGGTCACCCGCTCAGCAAACACTGAATTTGCAGGGCGTC
Source organism: Aquarana catesbeiana (assembly GCF_042186555.1). Taxonomy (NCBI): domain Eukaryota; kingdom Metazoa; phylum Chordata; class Amphibia; order Anura; family Ranidae; genus Aquarana; species Aquarana catesbeiana. The sequence goes on from NC_133328.1 coordinate 282,435,885, forward strand.
CGGTGGGTGTTTGCTCAGCCGAACACCCTGTAATGCACTGCGCGCTGCACAGTGCATTCTAAACCCTGATTGAGCAAAGTTTTTCCCAATCAGGGTACAGTGAATAGCTGGTTGTTAGGGAGCGAGCCAGGAAGCTGGCCATGGAGTCCTCAACAACCAATGAGTCAACCGGGAAGCCCATTGACAACTAAATAAAAAAAAAAAATTTCCGGCAATTAAAAAGTGAAAGAAAAAGGCATGGGATCACCCCAGTCCATACCAGGACCTTTAGGTCTGGTATGGATTTTAAACGGAACACCACACCAAAATTTAAGAAAAAAATGGCATGGGGTTCTTCCCAAAATCCATAACAGACCCATATCTGAGCATGCAGCCTGTCAGGCCAGGAAAGTGGGGGGGACGAGCAAGCACTCGCCCTGAACCATACCAGGCCACGTGCCCTCAAAATGGGAGGTGGGTGCTCTGCCCTCCCCACACCCCAAAGCACCTTGTCCTCATTGTGACCTGGGATAAGTGTGTGGGTTGCTCAGGCTTGATAGGGAGGGGATATGTAGACAGTGGATCCACAGCTGCTGCTAGAGTGCTGATAGGGGATGGAGCCCGTCCTGGCTCCTGCAAAGGTTCAAGGAAGGAAGGGTGACCCCTGGAAGTCACACATTTATGATGTCCTGCTGCAATAAATAGGATGGCAACCTCAGCATGGGCTCTGACCAGGCCACGCCCCCAACACATTTCACTCCCCCCCCCCCGGAGCTTAGTTTTTAATTTTTTTAATAAAGGAATTGTCAAAAACTCTGTGTTTTTATTACTTTTTGACACTTTTTTGGTGAATGGGTAGGGGTCAGTGCCGGGACAAGGTCATCCAGCACCCTGGACAAAGATGCCAAACTGCACCCCCTCCCCCACTCATGATATGAAAGCTTAGGGGATCTTACGCCCATCAGTCACACGCTTGCCAAAATTAATGCCACTGTCACTACTCCTGTCAGCCTTGAAACAATAGGAAGGCACTCCCATCTTTACAGTAAACTATTGTACCCAGGGCAGTCCCCCCTCCCTCCCACCCCTTGCCCTGGCCCTGGTAGGGTTACTATGTACCCCATACTCATTCACATTGGTAGGGCATGATCTGGGGGTCCCCTTGGGAAGGGAAGATACCCTTGTCCCCATCAACATGGGGACAAGGTGCTTTGGGATGGGGGGGCAGAGCCCTTCAGTGTTGAGCTGAAAGTACTGTTTGGTATAAGGTTCTGATGCAGTTTCCATGAACATTACTAATGTTCAGGTGTTGAATCCAATAGAAGTGCTTCTAGAGGCAGGAGAAAAAAATGTCAAACGCCTGTAGAATTGACGTTTTTTAAGTCCAGTGTGCATGGAGCATTAATGTTGAACTCTGGAAACAAAAACTTTTGTTTAAAGGTGAAGTTTAGGGCTTTTTAAACTGATCGTAGTCAATTCTGAGTAGAGAGCAGTAGCTGTCAGTCACCGCTCTCTGTTCTGCCCCTCCAGTGCTCACTGGAGCACTGGGCTGGGGAAGGTGTGGGAGCACACTGGGAGACTGAGCCAGTGGCAATTTAGGCATCTCTGTGGTTCCTGACAATATGTTTGGGATCCTTTCAGAGCCTGGAGGGCTCTGTAAAATCAGCCAACAGCGGGACATAAGCCAATAGTATGGTCAAAAAAGCTTTAGACATGCTTCTCTTTTAAAAAATATATTTCTCAGTAGCCACACGGGATATAAAACCCACTTGTGTACATCAAATGCCCTTGCAAATCCAGTTATTAAAGCGTTAGTAAATACCACTTGGTGACTTGTACCTACAGATAGAGTTGGGTGAGCAGTTCAGGCTGAGCAAAAGTGCGGCCCAAAATCCATCTGGTCACCCGCTCAGCAAACACTGAATTTGCAGGGCGTCCGGTGGGTGTTTGCTCAGCCGAACACTCTGTAATGCACTGCGCGCTGCACAGTGCATTCTAAACCCTGATTGAGCAAAGTTTTTCCCAATCAGGGTACAGTGAATAGCTGGTTGTTAGGGAGCGAGCCAGGAAGCTGGCCATGGAGTCCTCAACAACCAATGAGTCAACCGGGAAGCCCATTGACAACTAAATAAAAAAAAAAAATTTCCGGCAATTAAAAAGTGAAAGAAAAAGGCATGGGATCACCCCAGTCCATACCAGGACCTTTAGGTCTGGTATGGATTTTAAACGGAACACCACACCAAAATTTAAGAAAAAAATGGCATGGGGTTCTTCCCAAAATCCATAACAGACCCATATCTGAGCATGCAGCCTGTCAGGCCAGGAAAGTGGGGGGGACGAGCAAGCACTCGCCCTGAACCATACCAGGCCACATGCCCTCAAAATGGGAGGTGGGTGCTCTGCCCTCCCCACACCCCAAAGCACCTTGTCCTCATTGTGACCTGGGATAAGTGTGTGGGTTGCTCAGGCTTGATAGGGAGGGGATATGTAGACAGTTGGATCCACAGCTGCTGCTAGAGTGCTGATAGGGGATGGAGCCCGTCCTGGCTCCTGCAAAGGTTCAAGGAAGGAAGGGTGACCCCTGGAAGTCACACATTTATGATGTCCTGCTGCAATAAATAGGGTGGCAACCTCAGCATGGGCTCTGACCAGGCCACGCCCCCAACACATTTCACTCCCCCCCGGAGCTTAGTTTTTAATTTTTTTAATAAAGGAATTGTCAAAAACTCTGTATTTTTATTACTTTTTGACACTCTTTTGGTGAATGGGTAGGGGTCAGTGCTGGGACAAGGTCATCCAGCACCCTGGACAAAGATGCCAAACTGCACCCCCTCCCCCACTCATGATATGAAAGCTTAGGGGATCTTACACCCATCAGTCACACGCTTGCCAAAATCAATGCAGCTGTCACTACTCCTGTCAGCCTTGAAACAATAGGAAGGCACTCCCATCTTTACAGTAAACTATTGTACCCAGGGCAGTCCCCCCTCCCGCCCACCCCTTGCCCTGGCCCTGGTAGGGTTACTATGTACCCCATACTCATTCACATTGGTAGGGCATGATCTGGGGGTCCCCTTGGGAAGGGAAGATACCCTTGTCCCCATCAACATGGGGACAAGGTGCTTTGGGATGGGGGGGCAGAGCCCTTCAGTGTTGAGCTGAAAGTACTGTTTGGTATAAGGTTCTGATGCAGTTTCCATGAACATTACTAATGTTCAGGTGTTGAATCCAATAGAAGTGCTTCTAGAGGCAGGAGAAAAAAATGTCAAACGCCTGTAGAATTGACGTTTTTTAAGTCCAGTGTGCATGGAGCATTAATGTTGAACTCCGGAAACAAAAACTTTTGTTTAAAGGTGAAGTTTAGGGCTTTTTAAACTGATCGCAGTCAATTCTGAGTAGAGAGCAGTAACTGTCAGTCACCGCTCTCTGTTCTGCCCCTCCAGTGCTCACTGGAGCACTGGGCTGGGGAAGGGGTGGGAGTACACTGGGAGACTGAGCCAGTGGCAATTTAGGCATCTCTGTGGTTCCTGACAATATGTTTGGGATCCTTTCAGAGCCTGGAGTGGCTCTGTAAAATCAGCCAACAGCGGGACATAAGCCAATAGTATGGTCAAAAAAGCTTTAGACATGCTTCTCTTTTAAAAAATATATTTCTCAGTAGCCACACGGGATATAAAACCCACTTGTGTACATCAAATGCCCTTGCAAATCCAGTTATTAAAGCGTTAGTAAATACCACTTGGTGACTTGTACCTACAGTTAGAGTTGGGTGAGCAGTTCGGGCTGAGCAAAAGTGGGGCCCAAAATCCGTCTGGTCACCCGCTCAGCAAACACTGAATTTGCAGGGCGTCCGGTGGGTGTTTGCTCAGCCGAACACCCTGTAATGCACTGCGCGCTGCACAGTGCATTCTAAACCCTGATTGAGCAAAGTTTTTCCCAATCAGGGTACAGTGAATAGCTGGTTGTTAGGGAGCGAGCCAGGAAGCTGGCCATGGAGTCCTCAACAACCAATGAGTCAACCGGGAAGCCCATTGACAACTAAATAAAAAAAAAAAAAATTTCCGGCAATTAAAAAGTGAAAGAAAAAGGCATGGGATCACCCCAGTCCATACCAGGACCTTTAGGTATGGTATGGATTTTAAACGGAACACCACACCAAAATTTAAGAAAAAAATGGCATGGGGTTCTTCCCAAAATCCATAACAGACCCATATCTGAGCATGCAGCCTGTCAGGCCAGGAAAGTGGGGGGGACGAGCAAGCACTCGCCCTGAACCATACCAGGCCACATGCCCTCAAAATGGGAGGTGGGTGCTCTGCCCTCCCCACACCCCAAAGCACCTTGTCCTCATTGTGACCTGGGATAAGTGTGTGGGTTGCTCAGGCTTGATAGGGAGGGGATATGTAGACAGTGGATCCACAGCTGCTGCTAGAGTGCTGATAGGGGATGGAGCCCGTCCTGGCTCCTGCAAAGGTTCAAGGAAGGAAGGGTGACCCCTGGAAGTCACACATTTATAATGTCCTGCTGCAATAAATAGGGTGGCAACCTCAGCATGGGCTCTGACCAGGCCACGCCCCCAACACATTTCACTCCCCCCGGAGCTTAGTTTTTAATTTTTTTAATAAAGGAATTGTCAAAAACTACAGTTAGAGTTGGGTGAGCAGTTCGGGCTGAGCAAAAGTGGGGCCCAAAATCCGTCTGGTCACCCGCTCAGCAAACACTGAATTTGCAGGGCGTCCGGTGGGTGTTTGCTCAGCCGAACACCCTGTAATGCACTGCGTGCTGCACAGTGCATTCTAAACCCTGATTGAGCAAAGTTTTTCCCAATCAGGGTACAGTGAATAGCTGGTTGTTAGGGAGCGAGCCAGGAAGCTGGCCATGGAGTCCTCAACAACCAATGAGTCAACCGGGAAGCCCATTGACAACTAAATAAAAAAAAAAAAAATTTCCGGCAATTAAAAAGTGAAAGAAAAAGGCATGGGATCACCCCAGTCCATACCAGGACCTTTAGGTATGGTATGGATTTTAAACGGAACACCACACCAAAATTTAAGAAAAAAATGGCATGGGGTTCTTCCCAAAATCCATAACAGACCCATATCTGAGCATGCAGCCTGTCAGGCCAGGAAAGTGGGGGGGACGAGCAAGCACTCGCCCTGAACCATACCAGGCCACATGCCCTCAAAATGGGAGGTGGGTGCTCTGCCCTCCCCACACCCCAAAGCACCTTGTCCTCATTGTGACCTGGGATAAGTGTGTGGGTTGCTCAGGCTTGATAGGGAGGGGATATGTAGACAGTGGATCCACAGCTGCTGCTAGAGTGCTGATAGGGGATGGAGCCCGTCCTGGCTCCTGCAAAGGTTCAAGGAAGGAAGGGTGACCCCTGGAAGTCACACATTTATAATGTCCTGCTGCAATAAATAGGGTGGCAACCTCAGCATGGGCTCTGACCAGGCCACGCCCCCAACACATTTCACTCCCCCCGGAGCTTAGTTTTTAATTTTTTTAATAAAGGAATTGTCAAAAACTCTTTTTTGTATTACTTTTTGACACTTTTTTAGTGAATGGGTAGGGGTCAGTGCCGGGGCAAGGTCATCCAGCACCCTGGACAAAGATGCCAAACTGCACCCCCTCCCCCACTCATGATATGAAAGCTTAGGGGATCCTACGCCCATCAGTCACACGCTTGCCAAAATCAATGCCACTGTCACTACTCCTGTCAGCCTTGAAACAATAGGAAGGCACTCCCATCTTTACAGTAAACTATTGTACCCAGGGCAGTCCCCCCTCCCGCCCACCCCTTGCCCTGGCCCTGGTAGGGTTACTATGTACCCCATACTCATTCACATTGGTAGGGCATGATCTGGGGGTCCCCTTGGGAAGGAAAGAGGCCCTTGTCCCCATCAACATGGGGACAAGGTGCTTTGGGATGGGGGGGGGCAGAGCCCTTCAGTGTTGAGCTGAAAGTACTGTTTGGTTTAAGGTTCTGATTCAGTTTCCATGAACATTACTAATGTTCAGGTGTTGAATCCAAACCCATAACCCCACTGAAGTCAATGGGAGCTGAATGTTAAAAAAAAAAATTAAATAATGGTCATTTTCTAGACTATGGTTGGACACTGCCATGGTGGACATGTACTAAAGTTAAAAAAAAAATAAATAAAAATTTTGTTTGGAGAGGAGCACCTATTTAAGTAATGCTTAACGTGAAACATTAAAAATGTTACATTTCTTTAAGTTCTATGCCTGAGGGATTCCTTGACCCTGCCTGTGAAGTGGCACATCTGTGCGATGTATACATACCAAAATTTACGAAGAAAAAAGTCTGTTTAAACTGCTGCCAAAATGACAGCTTCCAGCTACTTTGTTCTGTCTGTAAACAGAAAGACCGGGAATTCTCATTTATACTAGACTCTTATCCTAGATGAGGGTCTGATATCAAAAGTAATGTGGAACCCCCACACCCAAGAAAGAAAAAAAAAAAAAAAACAGCACAGAGTTCCTTCCCTACTTCATAGCAGACCCTTCAAGTCTGTTATGAATACTATGTAAAAAAAAAAAAGCAAAACCAAAAAGTAATGGTATGAGGTTTTCCCACTTTTTATACCAGATCATTCAGGTATGATATAGATTTTAAGGGGGAGCCCCATGCAAAAATAAAAAAAGTGAGTGTCCTCCCAAAATCTAAACCAGACCCTTATCCAAGCAGGCAGCCCAAAAAGCCAGCAAAGAGGGAGGACAAGTGTGCCCCTCCTGAACCATATCAGGCCACATGCCCTCAATATCGGGGGTATCCTCCCAAGAGGAACTCACTTGGCAAAGCACCTTGCCCCCCTGTTGATGATGACAAACCCTGGCACAGGGATTGTAAGGGTCTGTGGGCAGGTGGCTGAATGGAATCTGGAAGCCTCATTTAAAAAGGAGGGAGCCCCCAGATACCTACCTATGTGAATGAGTAAGGGATACATAAAGAAATTTAAAGTGTAAATAAAAAGACATGGTTTTGACAAGTTCTTTAATTAAAAGAAAGTTACACATTGTACTTCCATTGTCAATTACATGTCCAGCAATGTAGTTTCATGTTAATCATGATGTCCACTGTCTGCCAATCCGCCAAAAGTAAAACCTGCTGGCCACCAACATTTGTCTGTTCCTGCCGCTTCCCCCCCTCTGAATGACAGGTCTTATACCAGACCTGAAGGGCCTGGCATGAATTAAAGGAGAACCCCCACCATGTTTTTTTTAACTATCCCTGGATCTTACATGGCTGGGGAATATGAATGGGGTCTGTCCCCGACTATTAACAACCATTGACGGATAGTGGAGACTGAGGATTTGGTATGGGAGCACTCCATGGTAGTTTGCCCACTGCAGCTCCAAGTGAGAGCCCAGGAGTCTAATGCAGATGATGCGGAGAACTGCAACCACCGCAATAATCTATGGATCATGGGTCTGCCTTAGGAGGCTGAGGGGAGAGACCCAGTGACCTTCATGGAGCGGCTGCATGCTGAAGGCTCCATTCTCGGCCTTCTTTGCGTTAAAGAGAGTACGCCAAATGCCAGCTACCAGAGGCCCAGCGGGCTCCCAGTCTTACACCTTTATTTTCCAATTGCTCAATTTTGGGGCTGGGATATGGTCCTCTGGGAATCTCAGAAGCTGCAATCTATAATCTATGAAAATAACTGAATTATGATTTTCCTAGGCTACTTGGTAGAGATGCAGAAGCTGCACTGCACCTTTGACCATGTGAAACAACAGTTCCCGCAACCAGAACATCAAATACAGAGCACTGCGCCCTGAGCCCACCCAGTTGTGTGACAATAGAAAATTAATATTTGCTATTGTCTTCCTGATTCTCCTCCTGGCCAATCAGGAAGCACCTCCTCTATCCCGATTGGCCGGGAGTCTTAAGACTCCCGACCAATCGGGTCTCAGAATCAGGACTCACTTCCAGTTTGGCCGGGAAGAGAAGCTACGTCTGTTCGGCTGGGAGGATAAACCCTGCTCTTCCCATGGCAGAGAGAGGAGCAGCAGCCCTACCCCTCCTCATCTCCTAAGGTAAGGCCGCCTTCCCATCTGTCACGGGCGCGGAGGTGGTGGCGGCGGCAGCAGTGTGAGTGAGGGGGGGTGTCGGCGGTGCAAGTGGCGGCGGTGCGAGTCAGGGGGAGAGGTTTGTTTGCCGCCCCCCAAAATATTGAGCACCAGCTGCCACTGGTCTGTTTTGTTGTGATTAGCTGTGATTGGTCAAAGCTAATCACATGGTACAGATGGGCTGTGATTGGCTCTGTCTGTACCATGTGATCAGATTGACCAATCACAGCTAGCTACACATTTGTACACATTGCATAGATTGAAAGGAAGCCATTCATTGTGTACAACCGTTAAGTGACCTTCTGTGATGCGTCACGGTGGTCACATGGTATCGGCAGGGTGCTGGTACTTGGATTGGTCATCGGCTGTGTCCCGTGGACATGGCCGGTGACAGATCGCGCTGCAGCTCAGCCCCGGGTAAGCCCCCGCCCATTTTGCTGTAGGCTGTGCGTGTAGTGGTTAAAATCACAGCTCTTGAAAAAAGGATATTTAAAAAAGATTTTTTTTGCATTGATACATGTCCCCCAGGGCAGTACCCAAACCCCTGGACCATTTTAATGGCCAATAACGTGCATATAGGCCTTCAAAATTGGGACTTTTAATTTTTGAAGTTCGGGTCCCCATAAACTTTAATAGGGTTTGCCGTTCAGGTCAGAACTTTTTCTCTGTTTGGGAGTTCTGGTGTGAACCAAATAGGGGGCTGTTCGGCCCATCTCTACACATAACCCTATTACTTATTCAGACATGCAGGTAGCTTATCGGAAGGTGGGGCTCCTTAGGTAGAAAATTCTAAGATGCAACAGTTGTATCAGGCACAGTGCATCTATGATCAGGGAGACAGGACTGGATGCCTATTTACCTGGCTCTCTAAAGAGCAGTTCCCGGTGACCTCTATAGCGAACATTTGAGATGCAGACGGTACCCTCTTAACTGATCCTGTAGCGATCAATGCCCGTTTTGCCAACTTTCACCAAGAGTTCTATTCTTCCAGAATCCAATACACAGAGGCAGACCTATCTTATCTATCAGATATAGAATTTCCTACTCTAACATCTGAACAAAAACAACTAGACTCACCTATTTCCCTGGAAAAAGTACAGCAGGCTATATATTCCATACACTCTGGGAAATCTCCAGGCCTGAACGGCCTTCCCTCTGAATTTTACAAAGCCCATATAGAGGCAGTGGCTACCAGATATCACGCAATGCTATGGGATGCCCTGAAGGAATCAACTCTTCCAGCCACTATGTCCCGATCATTGTGATAGCCCTTCCTAAACAGGGTAAACCGGGTAAGAACCCTGAACTCTGTTCATCATAATTACCTATATCATTATTGAATGTGGATGCCAAGTTATTCACCAAAATTTTGGCTACCCACCCTAATGGTGTTACCCTTTCTGAACTTGTATAGACTATTCACTATACATGGCTCATCTGCGCCCAGGGACTCTCCTGAATTGGTGACCTCCCTGGATACAAAGAAGGCCTTTGGTTTGGTGGAGTGGCAATATCTCTAGGAGGTTCAGCAGAGGTTTGGGTTTGGCCCTAAAATTATATAGCTACACCTGTTGTACACTGCCCTGGTGGCCCGAAATCGCACTGGTGATATATTGTCCCCCAAATTTACACTGTCCCGTGGTACCAGGCAGGGATGCCCGCTTTCACCAGGTTTCTTTACTCTAGCCATTGAACCTCTGGCCATTAGGTTTTTGAGCTTGGCCAATATGCGTGGGATCTTTAGGGGACCCCTGGAAGAGAAGATCTCGCTCTACGCAAATGACACAGTACCTTACAGTACATGGGTGATGTCTCCACATTCCTGCTGGCGGCTCTGGCCTTGATTGATCACTTTGGTTCACTTTCTGGTATCAAAATGAACTGGGACAAATCTGTCCTGTTTTCGCTTAGATCTGGGGAACACAAGGTGACATAAATTGCCCCGCTACAATGGCTATCACACTTCAAATATCTAGGGATTGCAGTTCAGAGGAATTTATTTGCATACTTGACAGACAATCTTTTTCTGGTTCTGTGTCGACTGTGTCAGAGATGCGCAGTGTGGAAGTTTTTGCCTTTGACCCCAGTGGGTAGGATCAACCTTATTAAAATCAGCTTTTTACCCAAATTTCTCTATATAAATTTCGACAGATTCCGGTTCCGTTTCCCAAGTCCCTCTTTAGGAAGCTAGACCAGATCATTACTTCCTTTATCTGGGCAGGTAGTGTTCCTCGCATATCCAAGGATACCCTTCAGTTGCCCCCTTCTCTGGGTGGTCTTGCACTCCCTTGTTTTCAGAAATAATACTGGGCTGCTGTATTAGTATCGGTAAGATGGTGATTTGCCCAGATGCCAAATAATCCGGCTGTGGATCTGGAGGCTGCCCTGCTTGGTTCTGAATTGAGCAACTTGGTGTTCTGGGGGCCCCATTCTAATCCCAATGTTACAGTGCTTATGAAGACCACCTTGGGAGTGTGGAGGCAGGTTGAGGTCTCTCTGGGGGCTTTGGGGCAGTGGTCCCCAAATACTCCCTTATGGGGTAATCCTAGACTGCCACACTTTCAGATTATCCCTGACTGTGTTATCTGGGCACAGTTTGGGGTGAAAATGTTGCAAAATATTACATCTGGGGGTCGCTTACTGTCCTTTAATAGGTTATCCACCGGCTGCCCAATAAAATGTTTTTCACTACCTACAACTAAGGCATGCAGCATAATCACAATTTAGCTTCCCTCTGGAGTAGAGTTCTCATCAGGCTGAATTGCTTCTGTCAAGAGAGCGACAAAACCTCTCTACTCCCTATACTATGATTGATCATTCTTTGGTGGGCACATTCATACATATGGTTTGGTCTTGCCCTCTGCTACAGGTCTTCTGGCAACGGAGGTGGGGGTTAATATTATTATTATAATACAGGATTTATATAGCGCCAACAGTTTTTTAGCAGCGCTTTATTAGTGGCTTAACGATTGATAAAGATCCACTCAGGCTACTGCTAGGTGTATGTGACATGACATTGTTACCACATACTACGAACGTTTGTTTCTGTTTTATTTATTTAATTATGCCAGGAAAGCTATTCTAATAAAATGGGAAGTGTCAGACCCCCCCTACGGTATACCAATGGTGCACTTTAATTTTTCATGTCCTCCCATTGTACAAGCTCACCTAACTGGGTCGTAACTACCCCCAAAAGTTCCACAAAATTTGGAACTCCTAGATTAAGGGCCGTGACCTCACTTTTTGATGGTCTCCTAAATGTCCCTGTCTTGCCCTCTCCGGCTTATCCTCTTAATCCCTTTTCTTCCCCTTGTTTACCCTCCACTTCTCATCCTTTCTTACTATCCCACTGCTTACTGTGTTATGGAATTTAAATCATTGCTTTTCCTGGGTACACCCTTGCGTAGATAAAGGTTAGTTGACACTTACTGTGATGGTTCCTGATGTAGAATAACGTGATAATCTCACCTAAATCACTGGGGTAACCTGTTGGCTTTTCTGACCTGTATTTGAGATCAACTGTGATGCTAATGTTAACCTGTGTGAATTGTATTCTGCAAATTATTGTCCTCTTTGTTCTTCCCTCTTGTGCCAGTACGGTTATTTTATTGGTACTGTTTTGTATTGTTATATTAGAAATAATCAATAAACTACACTGTTAAAGAAAAAAAAAACAAAAACAAAATGGCTCTGGCAGCAAAAGTGTTAAACCTATTAGACTGTGCATAAATAGGCAAAAACAGATTGCTGGGATGTGCATTTTCTAATTCTGTAGGAAAATGAGGGGAAAGGCAGGAATAAATGAATGACACTGGCTTAACAATTGAACACATTATTCTACACACCCGATTGCTATTTCCTTGAGATCGGCTGACAAGAGTTGTCTAGTGGAATCAGACAGCCACAAACATAAATATTATTGCCCAATCTAATCAGGATTGGCTGCCTCAAGGATGAGTCATCAATAACTCTGTAAAAAGTAGAAATAAAAAATATTCAAATGTATGGAAAATATAATGATATTTATCGCTTATTTTCCCATCAGGTGATTATAATTAAAGTATATGTTCACAAATGTTCTTTGCATGTACAGTAGATAGTTTCAACCATATAAAGATATATACCTATAGATAAACATAGTTAGTCAGGTTGAAAAAAAAAACACACAAGTCTATCTAGTTCAACCAATAAAAGGAAATATATAAATAAAAAAAATCATACAATCACATATACACAATCCTATACCCACAGTTGATCCAGAGGAAGACAAAAAACCCAGAAAAGAATAATCCAATTTGCTCCAGCAGGGGAAAAAAATTCCTTCCTTATCCCCTGAAAAGCAATTGGATATTCCCTGGATCAACTTTACCTATAAATGTTAGTACCCAGTTATATTATGCACATTTAGGAAAGAATCCAGGCCTTTTCTTAAAGCAAGCTACTGAGCTGGACAGAACCAGCTCTTGAGGGAGTTTATTTCATATTTTCACAGCTCTTACTGTGAAGAAGCCTTTCCATATTTAGAGATTGAATCTCTTTTCCTCTACATGTAAAGAGTGCCCCTTTGTCCTCTGTGATTACCTTCACCACTTTAAGACGAGCTGCAGCAGTTGTACTCTCCTGAGCGAATCGGCGTCATTGTACGACGGCCAGTTTAAAAGTTCTAGGGGGCGCGCTCCCGCGGCATGATGCGCGTGGCCGCGATGTCCGCCGCCCACCCGCGATCGTTTCTGTGAGAGACAGAACAGGGATCTCTCAATGTAAACAGATAGATCCCCGTTCTGTCAGGGGAGGAGAGACAGATCTGCTGTTCCTAGTGATTAGGAACAGCGATAGTCTTCCCTACCAGTGACATTTATACAGTAATCAGTGGCTATTTTTAGCACTGATCACTGTATAAATGTCACTGGTCCCAAAAAAGTGTCAAAAGGGTCCGATATGTCTGCCGCAATGTCACAGTCCTGCTAAAAATTGCGGATCACTGCGATTACAATTAAAAAAAAAAATTATAATAAAAATGCCATAAATCTATCCCCTATTTTGTAGACGCTAAAACTTTTGTGCAAACCAATCAATATATATGCTTAATGCAATTTTTAACCAAAAATATGTAGAAGAATACATATTGGCCTTAACTGATGAAGACATTTGTTTTTTTACATTTTTTTTATATTTATTATAGCAAAAAGTAAAAAAATATTGTTTTTTTTCAAAATTGTCAGTCTTTTTTTGTTTATAGCGCAAAAAAAAAACCTGCAGAGGTGATCAAATACCACCAAAAGTAAGCTCTATTTGTGGGAAAAAAGAACATAAGTTTTGTTTGGGTACAGCGTCGCAAGACCGCACAATTGTCAGTTAAATCAATGCAGTGCCGTATCGCAAAAAAGGGCTTGGTCATTAATGGGGGAAATCCTTCCGGTCCTTAACTGTGAATAACTCATCACCAAGTTCACTATATGGACTGCTTATGTATTTATACATGTTTATCATATCCCCCATAATCTCCTCTCCTCTGTCTCCTCAAGAGACAATAAATTCAGTTCCTATAATCGTTCCTCATAGCTAAGCTCCTCCATGCTTCTTATCAGCTTGGTTGCCATCCTCTGCACTTTCTCCAGTTCCCCGATATCCTTTTTTTGTGAACTGGTGCCCAAAACTGAACTTCATATTCCAGATGAGGTGTCACTAATGATTTGTACAGGGGGCAAAAATGATATCTCTCTCTCTGGAGTCTATACCTCTCTTAATACAAGAAAGGACTTTTTTTAATTTTGGGAACTGTAGCTTGGCATTGTATGCTATTATTAAGCCTATGATCTGCCAAAACACACCAGATCCTTCTCCACCATTGATTCCCCCGGTTGTACTCCCCTTATGTCCCCCATGTCCTATACTGAAAGCACATTTCAGCTCCAAAACAAACATTTTGCATGTTGCAGCTTGCCGGTTATTAGAGGAGGTGCATACATTTATTTTCTTATTTTAAGCTTTTTCCCTTTAGGGCTCATTCACATAGGTGCAAAGATCTATACAGAATGAAAAACAAGCGTATTTGTTCACCCAACAGTAAAAGGCCGCAGCCTATCACATGACTCTCTGCACCCATGTGAATGACCTCATTCTTTAGCTAGGTAATCCTGCAAAATCCACATTTCCTGCCCTTGGGTGGCTACACTCGCTTCTATATATTTGGAATTAGCCATGATTGTTACACAGGCTGGATTTCAGGCATGTCTGCCTTTGTTCTTCTCTGTTACAGGGAGGTGACAGGATTTTTTTTTTTACACTAGGGAGATAACAATGTTTTTTCTTCCAGTTCAGCCCATAGGAAGTGACCAGGATGCTACATTTGAATCAAGCTCAACAGGGAAATTTTTTATTTGCAGAAAATGTTCTTCTGGACTGGTAAGACTGGTAAGACTGGTAAGCTGCTATATCTAAATTGTTTGTTCTCAGTAAGGATGAGCAAATGGTTCAGATGAATGCCCATACTTTTACCCATTCAGCCTCCTGTTTGGTGGGAGACGAGCATCATATATACATAGACATGACAGCTTCCTGCTGTCAATGGTTCTTAAGGAAGCAGGGGGTACTGGAACCCATCTACCTAGTAGCTTGCACTATCACTGGCACATTGGCATACTTGGTCAGGAATCCCTGCATGCAGCAGTGACAGCACTGCCAAAATATGGCCACTGGTCATATTGGGGCAATGACATTGACCAAATATGGCTATATTCAGTGAGACGTTATTTGACTATAAGTACTGTCAGGGTCAGTCATGTGCACTGTGTTGTGGGTTTTACTTTTGGCGAATCTGCAGCACAGGCAACTTGATAGATAATAGATTTTCAATGAGGGACATTTTTGGGTATTTTTATTCATTTAATAAAGAATTTGCCAAACACTTGGCTGTCTTTATTTCTAGATTATACCTTTTTGGGAATGAGT
The DNA here is from genome assembly GCF_042186555.1 of Aquarana catesbeiana. Classification (NCBI taxonomy): domain Eukaryota; kingdom Metazoa; phylum Chordata; class Amphibia; order Anura; family Ranidae; genus Aquarana; species Aquarana catesbeiana. Next base: position 282,450,906 of record NC_133328.1, read on the forward strand.
CAAAAAAGTGACATTTACAATGAAACAAAAATGATGTTTAAATTGCAAATTAAATTCATTTCCCGCTTCTTTTTAACAAACAATGGGAAGAAAAACAGCACACAGACCCCTCCAAAGGTCCCCCAAATATTTTGTGTTGGGTTTTAAAAATAATATTATATGCATGTATGGTGTCCACTTAGGATCTATAGCAGACATTTCTGTAACTGCACCTCTCCTATTTACTTGTTCGCCAATCCTCAGTCATTTGTCTAAAGAAACTTTTACGTTTTTCTGTTTGTCATCCATACTTTCACCTGTTAGAAATCGACTTGCCACCTTCTCTCTTACTCTTTCCAAAGCTCTGTCATTTGTTTGATATTCTCCACAACTTTTCCATCAAAATGTCCTCCTCATTTCCTCAAAGCTTAAGCTGGCCATACATAGGGTCAGTAGGTTGAACAAAAAAAAAACTAACCTGATTCCTGCACCCACAAATTTTAGGCGGATAAAGGAACTCTTCCCATTGTGTCTTTGTATTCTGACAGTGGGAAGATGCTGCTTTTTTCCAACAGGGCAATTGAACAGAAGTCAATCAGCAGATCAAATTCTGTTCTACCACAGTAGCCATATATAGATTGAAATTGGTCCTGTCCAATTTTGATGCTAGCATGGCCACCTTTAGTCACTTGTTATTCCTCCTTAATTTGAACACTAGTTAGCTCACAGCTCATCCTCATGCCTTCTCTAAAACTCAATCACTCATTGTCATTCTCTTCACTGCTCCAAATCTCAATCACTCATCAGTCACACTCTTCTTTATATTGAAGCTGGCCTCAGTAGCACCAGATAAAAAAGTGACTCAAAGGATGGTAGCCTAGAACAAGCTCAGTCACACTGTTAAAACATCTGATCTGCAGGTGATGAACATCGTTACCTCTGACAATCCTACATGCTTGCAGAAAAAAATATATACATACAGTACGAAAGCTAAAGAATAGAATAAATACAATTATAGCTAAATTGAAAAAGAAAATTACACGTGATTGTGGTGAAGCATGTACTTTCAAGTTGGATAAGGTATGAAAAATTCTATATTCTGTAGCAATAATTGCAAACAAAACTTGAAAACTGCAGAAATTATTAACTATCCTTAACTAAAACTTTTGGTTTATGGTATTTTTTTATTATTTTTAAATTCATTTTAATGGCGAAAACTACAAGCGTAAGAAATGCATGATGGAAAAAAGCACATCTCTATACTATAACACAAAACAATATAATTATGATAACAAAATTTCACATCTCTTTACTACCAAAATGTGAACTACTGTGTATGTAGTTGCCAGCATGTAAAATCACTTCTAATAACAATTCCTTGCTAGAATGGTGTATTTGCGGTTCTTGGACAAAATCAACCCCTAAACAGATATTTTGCTTGCCTCTCTCTTACTAAGCTACAACCATCGTTATTATGATAAAATAACCATTATTTCTAGCAATAAGAGCTGAAAATAACAGCTACATGGCTGAAGATGAAGAAACATACTGTAGATGTTATTGCTTAATTATTTGATTCTTGGTTTGTGAGAGAAATTAATTATTCATGATAAAAAATATATATACACTGTATATATCGTATATACATATGGCATGTTCCCTTACAACATTGGTGCCCAGTGTAAATGCCCCTCATATCATTGGTTGCCATGCATAACCTCCACATTACAGAAAATGTCTACTACCAGCAATGTAATGAGGTAATTTACACTGACCGCCAATGTCACAAACAATTTCAGCAAACCACATTGTTATACTGTATCTGTGGTCAGCAGTATAAATATTATAGCCCATTCAAGGCAATGGGCTTGTAATAGACCACACTTAGAGGCCCCTGTGCACTTGCGTGTGCTAAATTTGCCAGAAATCTACTCCAGATATAACTATTTCTTTGTCGAATAACAGGACTCTGTATAAAGTTACTAATTATTCCGGCATATCATTACTTTTTGTATTTACTGTAAATATTACATTCAAATAGATATTTACAGAGAAAAAGCACATTGATATTTTGATAAAATTAAATTTGAATGGAAAAAAAAATAAGAACATTTCCACAAACTTGTACTGTCCCTCAGAATTATGAACAAGTTATATTGTCCCAATAAAAAAAACAGGAATGTTTTATTTCAAGCCATAGCAATGGCTAGGCTTTTAGTTTTGCATACAATGGGGAAGGGTTAAAAGAACTGTCAGTTTAGTTTTTGCTGTCTTTGTCTTGTTGTCTTATTGTCACTGGTAATTGTCCCCAATAGAAGATTTCCTTTTACCCTCTATTATAGTGACAGATGTAAGACTTTGAAATTCCCACGACTTTCTGACAAATAGAGAGCGTGAATCTCCCCAGGGGAACACAAAAAGCAATAAAAATCTGACAGAGGTTCTAATTTTCCCCTACTCATTTAAAAACAAATAAATGAGTATTTTTGCTTAATAGTACTATTTGTAAAAAACAAAAAACAAAAAAACAAATGATGATAAAACAACCTTAGACTAACGTAGCACTCCTCTTTTCTGAGAGGCTACCTTTCTCTTCTCATTGCAGAATCTTTGGCCAGCTGTAGGGTAAAAAGAAATCTGGGCACAAGTCTAATCCTTTAAGGTTTATGTAAAGGAAAATAAAATAGCTCAGAATTTCTAGTGGCAGTTAAGTTTTTTTTAGCCTTTTACGAGCAGTCAAACTAATTCTGTGACCCTATGAGAGCAGTCACTGTCTGTTGCTAAGGGTCAATTTAGATCTTCCTCCTTCTCTAAGTAGTCTCTAGGCCCTTGACCCTTTGTCACAGGTGCCTAAGTTGATGAGCAGTGAAAACATCTTTTAATGTTCGCTGGCAGCACCTTTTACCCAGCTCTCCAGGATTCTCTTCAACACAGAAGCCTTCTCCTAAGATTCTCCCCTCCCTCTAGATGTAGCTTTCAAAAATGCCACATCCACAAAACAATAACAAAAAGAGATACCGACAAGAATTACTTGTACGGGTAATGGTGGAGTTTTAAGGCACAGTGTGAGACACATACACTTTAAAAAATATATATTTTATTGTAAATATCTTAAAGGCTAGTATATTAAAAGACTAATAGAATAGTCACAAAGAGGAATATATCCTCTATGCATGTAGTTCCCCTTCAAATAATACAGGACACTAGTGACCATAAAAAAGAGATGATATGGTAATAATCTGCATAATCCAGGGGATCTTGTCCAGTTATTTGAACGGCCAATGCACTTCGCTTGAATTGTAGCTTCTTAAGGACCTTATAATTTCGGGGTGAGCAGTACTATTGTCATCAAACAAATAAACAGTAATTCGATTCATTACTATATTACATCATTATTCCAAGTATATATAACAAGACTGCATATCTTACATCAGAGTGGCGGCAAACAGTGGAGCTCACAATGCCAGTCTGGGGATGGGCACAGGGGACCCAGATGCATCCCACCCAAGGAAGGAGTAGGTCAACATATGGCAGACAGGAAGAAGACCTGAGATGTAGTAATATTTTTTTTTACATGTTGGATAGAGTGGTGATGACTTGGAACACCTGTCAGTTTTTATTGCTGTGTCCCTGTTGGATAGATTCATCCTTTCCATTTGTCCTGTTTACCATTATCATTGAAAGTGAAAGTAAAAGAAAATCTTAAATTTTGGGTTGTCCCCAGAAATGTAATAGAGAGGAAATATTCCAATTGGGACACTAGCTCTGGTGATCTGGAGTTCCCAAGAGATCCCCTTAATCTACATGGATTTTCTCTCACTTACTGTTTGGCAATGGGGCATGAAGTAAAGGTAAATCTCCTTTAAAGGTGGCAAAAAGATGGCAAAAATAAACCTTACAGGAGTTTTTAACCCTCTGTTACTCTAAAATGAAATAGTTTTGCCTATAGTTCTACTTGAAGCCTTTTGACACAGGCTGGGGCAAGGCCTAAGAATGAGAATCCTTAGAATCCTTTTACTGTATAAAAGTCATCCTCGCTACACATTAGCCAAAGAAGGAAGAGCCTTCTAGAGGTTTGCACCAAATATTTATCACCTTCCCTCAGCTCACACCACTGGACAAAAGCTCTCAGTAGTTGGCCGAAGCAGATGAATGTTCATAAACCATACATTGTTATTCCTTACACTAGCTATGGAAGACAAGTCAACAGTAAAAATGAACTTTGGGTTTGGGTGGACCCAAACCCAAATTACTCATGGTTTCGAAAAAATAGTGAACTAATGTGGCTATTTGTACCTATAGAAACCAATTACCAACAATATACTTTATTGCCTCTAAACTGTGGTCAGGTGTCTTAAAAGGGTCATTAGTATTATTTTATTATGTGCCTTCTTTGTAAAAGTCAGGGTTCCCAGCAGCCTTTGCTCAGAATGCGTCTGAGGAGACACGGAGAAGTAAAATCACAGACTGCAGAGAAAGTTAGGTACAAATCCCGGTGCAGGGTCGGCTGCATTTCGATCCATGTATGGGCAGGCTAATTGTATCCAAGTTAATCCATCAGTCGACTTGGGAACAACCAGCCTGTCGGATCCACCAGGAGCAGCTCCCTATCCACCCTCCATACATCTCCATTGGGAACCTTTAGAAGGACACCACCTGCTGGACACTTTGAGTAATGCCTGTGTTACACCAGCTCTGTGATTTTTTTTGTACATTGCCTTTTTTTAACACTACACTAATGCCCCGTACACACGGTTGGATTTTCCGACGGAAAATGTGTGATAGGACCTTGTTGTCGGAAAATTCCGACCGTGTGTAGGCTACATCACACATTTTCCATCAGATTTTCCGACACACAAAGTTTGAGAGCAGGCTATAAAATTTTTCGACAACAAAATCTGTTGTCGGAATTTCCGATCGTGTGTACACAAATCCGACGCACAAAGTGCCACGCATGCTCAGAATAAATAAAGAGATGAAAGCTATTGGCTACTGCCCCGTTTAGAGTCCCGACATACGCGTTTTACGTCACCACGTTCAGAACGATCGGATTTTCCGACAACTTTGTGTGACCGTGTGTATGCAAGACAAGTTTGAGCCAACATCCGTCGGAAAAAATCCTAGGATTTTGTTGTCGGAATGTACGATCAATGTCCGACCTTGTGTACGGGGCATTAGAGTGGTGTCTTCCCCTCTCTCCTCTTATGGTTTTAAAACCATCAGAGTATTCTTAAGAAGCTGCTATCCACTGATGTCTTTATTGAACATATTTACACGCTGTGTTTTATCCATGTGTATGTGAGTGCAATACTTATCATCCAGTTTTTTTTTATTGATTTTCATATCACTGCTATGCTTATTCAGTAGCACTCTCTCTCAAGTTTTGCTAATATGACATAAAAATTGTAACTATCACTATTTCATTTTCTATGGTATCTGCTTTCAGAAAATACATAATGTTTTGGGGGTTTTACGCATGTAATCTTCAGGCCCAAAATGATTTTTTCAACAAACAAAAAATGCAAAAATGGCTCTGGCAGCAAAAGGTTTAGGAAAAATGTTTACAGATTGTGCAAGTTTTCACAGAATATTTTGGGGGCTTTATTCAGTGAAAAAATACACAATAATTTTGGATGGCCGAAGTCCTCTTGAAAAAGTGGCCTAGTTAAAGTGTTTGCAGACTGTGCACATACTCACTGTAATATTTTTGGGGGCTTTATAAAGTAAAATGATGCTATGATGTCATTAGTTACTAAAAGCCTAATCAAAATTTTTAACCTCTCGTCTACCAAGATACTTTTATAAAGGCCCTGGTATTCAAGGGGTTAAAACTAAAAATGGGAAGGCCTGGAAAAAAAAACAAAAAATTGGTAAAAAAATGTTTTTTAACATTTTTATCAAAGACTTTTTTTTCAAGAAAAAAACGGAAAAAAAGGAAGTGTAGAATATGTCCTGTTACAATAATAAGTAATATATCTATGACATGGTATTCAAGCTATATAACATGAAGATCTTAAGGAAAGATTTCTGATTTATGTAAAGTCTTAAATGATTGCAAGTTCTCTCAGCTGAAGACAAACAAATCCTGGGATACAGTTCAAGTAACACTTTACTTCTCAATGCAGTTCTCAAACAAGAGAAATATGCATTTATGCCACTAGGGGGCACAGCAGGGGAAAGGCTCCAGTTTAGTTTGCTTGTGAGCTCCAACTTGTACCTCCTACAGTTGTGTGATTGTTAGGAAGCAGCAGATGATAGTTTCTGTCATTTGAGGCCTTAACTGATAGGTAAGAGGGAACATTTTTTTGACAAATCAGTTTATCTTTTTTAAACTTTAAAGTGGAGGGCCACCCTGAAAAAAAAAAAAATCACCAAAAATCCTAAAAAAAAAAAAAAAAAAATGAAAAAAATGTTTTTTTAAACTTACCTAAACCCTTGTTGCTAGGCAGTCTTCCTAATCTGCCTCTTCTTATTCGGCGTGTTCCTCTCCTCGATGAGCAGCCCCGTTGTCTTCTGGGAACTGTGTGTGTTCCCAGAACACCACGGGGCCATTCACAGAGCGGAGCGCCGTGCCGCTCGCGTGTGCGCAGTAGGAAACTGGCAGTGAAGCCGCAAGGCTCCACTGCCTGTTTCCCTTACCTAGGATGGCGGTGCCGGGACCCGAGAGCCGAGGGACGGGTTGGCCTCGGGCGGCCAACATCGCGGGCACCCAGGACAGGTAAGTACTTATTTAAAGTCAGCAGCTACAGTGTTTGTAGCTGCTGACTTTTACATTTTTTTTTTTCAGGCCGGAATCCTGCTTTAAATCAGCTGATGTGAATAATATCTGTCAAACAACATTGGTATATATGCAAATATATAAACTAAATAAACTACTACAGTGATATCCAATAGATACATTATTCCTACACGCTTGTACCCCTGCAGGGGTGAAGCGCTCTGGTGAGTGAAAGCACAAAAAGGGAGCACAGTCACTTTTGTCAGCATGTTTTTTGCTCACCTCTGGAACATTTTTTCTTACTGAAGGAAGCACTTGTCACTTTTATATGGACACTGATTTTGATTTCTATATACATTTTTAGAAGAAAAATTTTTGGCGGGCACTATTGGCTTATGGACACTTAGTTTATTATATTTGAATTTTTTTATCTATTGGATATCACTGTAGTAGTTTATTTAGTTTATATATTTGCATATATACCAATGTTGTTTGACAGATATTATTCACATCAGCTGATGCTGTTTATTCATTGATTGTTCTTATACACATGCTACATTTTTTACTTCTTGATATTAAGCACAGGCCACTTTTCTTAGGTGCTAGGTAGCACTTACCACTGTTACACATGTTGTACACCTTTTTGATTTTATATATGCTTATTTTGAGGTGAATGCACTATCAATAGTTACATACACAGAGTTTTTAGGAAGGACAGCGCCATTTCCCTTTATACGCTTTTATATTCTGATTGGGTTCCACTTAGGTGGGACTTTATTATAGGGAGGCAGCAGTCACATTTATCCTAAGCGTGGATTCTTTTGATAAGGCTCATGGAATGGGGCCAAACTATGGTACTTAAAAATCTCCATAGGTGACATTTTAAAAATTTCCAGTTTAGAGTTACAGAGGAGGTAACTGTGCCAGAGGTGCTAGAATTATTGCTCTCCCTCAAACATTTATGGTGAAACCTCACATTTGTGGTGTGAACACCGTTTACATATGTGGGCATGACCTACATATGCATTTACCACTGCGTGCAAGCATGCAGAGACAGGGGCAATTTAAAATTATTTTTTTAAACTTATTTTATTACATTTTTTAAATTTTTACACTGTCCATTTAAAAACAAATGGTTTTTGATTACTTTAATTGCTATCGCAAGGAATGTAAACATCCCTTGCGATAACAATACAGCATTACAGGTCCTCTTTATGGAGAGATCTGGAGTCTTTTAGACCCCAAATCTCTCCTCCACCCTTAAAAGCAAATGATTAAAAAAAAATGTTTTTTTGATCTTTTGCTTTAAAAAAAAATGTCCTTGTTTACATGTGGCTGGAACTGGAAGTGATTTCATGGTGTCGCTCTGGTCCTCCTAGGGCATAGAGATGAGTGGAGGCCATCTTTCCTTCGCTCATCTCTGTGTCCAGGTACCGCCACCTCTGGATCATTTTTTGGGCTTCTGCCAGGTAAGCTCGGAAACCACCAGCAAGAGGTGTAAGGGGGGGCGGCCCCTCCCATCACTTCTAAAAGTGACCCAGTGGCAAATCCATCACTTGGACCACTTATATGAGAAACACTGATGCAGGAGGAAAAAAATGATACTGGGGTCATGGCATCTAGCTGCAGCCATAACCCTGGTATTAAACATCAAAGTAATGACATATTTTCCCAGTTGGACTCTCAGCAAGTGGATATGCAAACAGTAAGCAGCTGGGAGTTGTCATTTTGCCAGCAATTCAAACATACTTTTTTGTTGTTGTTTTAATGGTGGAATAGATCCCTTCTCCTCAAACTTCTCTTTTGTCTTCTGTTGTCTTTGCCTCACAAGAATGGAGGCATTAAGCAAAGGATCCTGCTGGCTTCTCGCTGATGTGTCTCTAGCTCCTGGTCTTTTACACCATGCCGTGTGTTCTCCTACAGAGACAGGAGGGATTGTGTCTCTAATTCCTGCCTTATCATGGCCCACCATTCATTTGAATGGTGAGAAGATATTGTTGAGTCCTGAATGCAGCATGGCCATTGTAAAGTTCTGGCATGTGGGTGTATGTCAGGAACCATGAACCAGACCGAGGCAGAAGTACAGTAAAATCACACTTGTTTATTAATAAAAATAAAAAGGTAAATAGAGTAAGCGTAGTCAAAGCATAGCCAGAGTCCAGTAACCAGATCGGGTAATCATCCAAGCCAAAGTTCAGTAACCAGATCGTGTATTCAGCCAGGCCAGAAGTCAGGGATCCAAGTAGAGGAACAGCAAGCAGGATAAGGAGCCAGAAGGGATGTCAGCAAAACCAGTCTTTAAAGGAACGCAGGAGATGGTTTCTTGTGATGTGACCAAGGTGAAGCCAGAGATCAAGTGAGCTGGACGGCTTTAAGTAGGCAGGACTGATGAGCAGAATCAACAACAGCTGGGTAACTGTGGAGAGAGATGGGAGCTGGCAATTAGCCGACAGCTGAGCGGCCAGCTCAGAGAAGGAAGGGCTGAGCCCAGCCCTGACAGTGTATGACATATCAGGCAGTTGGTGTTGGCACTGCATTTTGGCCTGGTGAAGACTCAGTGGGTATAACCACATATAGGGACCCCTAACCAGGAACCACTGCACCATTATGGTCCTGACATGTGCCAGGAAAAGTATATGTGTGTACACTTTTCCAGCCAAAGGATGGCCAGCAGATTGGTGCCATTGTCATACATGACCTGGCCTGGCACAAGCTGAAATAAGGTCAGCCACCTTTTGACCTGCTTATCCCTGGAGATCTTCCAGAGTTTCTGGCTTAGCGTGGCTCCTTTCCCCCAGGCATACCAGATGCAAAACAGAGTGGCAAAGTTTTACATCAACCCATACAGAGGCTTTAGGGCACTTGAGGGGAATAGTGAGAATAGTGGTTCTGAGAAGTCACAGCCTAATGCCACGTACACACGAGCGGACTTTTCGACCGGACTGGTCCGGTGGACAATTCGATCGTGTGTGGGCTTCATCGGACCTTCAGCGGACTTTTCCAGTCGAAAATCTGACGGACTTTAGATTTGAAACATGCTTCAAATCTTTCCGACGAACTCGAGTCCGGTCGAAAAATCCGCTCGTCTGTATGCTAGTCCAACGGACGAAAACCCACGTTAGGGCAGCTATTGGCTACTGGCTATCAACTTCCTTATTTTAGTCCAGTTGTACGTCATCACGTACGAATCCGTTTGGTGTGATCGTGTGTTGGCAAGTCGGTTCGTTCAAAAGTCCTTCGGAAGTCTGTCAAAAGTCCGTCGAAAATCCGTCGGAAAGTCCGTCGGACCAGTCCGGTCGAAAACGGCATAAGGCCATTGAGAAAGTGGGGAGAGGGGACAGTGATGTCACCAAGTTGCAGGTTACAGGGCAGCACCACCACATCGCATCTGAAAAGCATATTTTTCCTAGTTATAATGAATGAATCTGGTCAGTGTGCTGCTGATACCATATTAAAGCCAAACAATAAAGTAACATTTAAAAAAATGTATTACACATCCATATTATGAGATGCCAAATTGCAGTGTTGGTGATACTGTACATGTTTATCATACTATTCAAGGACATCTCATACAGCTCAATGTCAGTCACATAAAATAGAGCACCCTCTCTTTGCTAAACAGTACTTTTTATTTTATTTTGATTTTTTTTTGCATTGGTACATGTCCAGAATGGCATTGCCCAGCTCCTCATGTCCTTTGTATGACAATCCCTTGCCTATAAGCCCAGAAAATGGCCAGAACCGATTTACAAGATTCTCCCCTATTGACTTTAATGGGTTTGGATTACAGTTTGCAGTTTCTTTACAGTGAGTTTGATCATTGGCCTTCAAATTAAACCCAGGCCCATTTGTTTATCATAGCCGTACTCAACAGAAATAGGCAGAAAATATCAATGCGCTGAGCTTAACATCAATCTACAGAGTACAGAATTTTAAGCAAGCTCAAGCTGACTACAGCCTAGCTACAAAAAGAACACTAAATTTAACTAGGTACACTCCAGCTAAAAGATCACTTTTAGTTAATGTGTCTTTCAATAAATATACCTACTCCCTGAGCGTATAAAGGAGTAATGGAATAGAAATTCAGGTATGGGGACATTTTAGAGAAAGTGAAACACATCAATCATAGTATAAAACCAGTATAAGGCCTCATGCACACACAGCTTAACCTCTTGCCGACCGCTGCGCGACAATATACATTGGCACAATGGCAGCGGTGGGCAAATGGGCGTACCTGTATGTCTACTTTAATTGGCGGGGCTAGCGGGCACGCACGTGCCTGCTGCGTACAGCGTGACTGTGACCACAGGACCAGCGGACATCATGTCACGGAGCTGCAGAATGGGGAAGTGCCTATGTAAACAAGGCATTTCCCCATTCTGCCTTGTGACATGACAGAAATCACTGCTCCCTGTCATCGGAAGCCGTGATCGCTGTCATGTGAGTTGAAGCCCATCCCCCCACAGTTAGAATCACTCCCTACGACACACTTAACCCCTTCATCGCCCCCTAGTGTTTAACCCCATTCCCTGCCAGTGTCATTTACACAGTGATCAGTGCATTTTTATAACACCGATCGCTGAATAAATGACAATAGTCCCAAAATAGTGTCAGAACTATACGATGTGTCCGCCATAATGTTGCAGTCACGATAAAAATCGCAGATTGCCGCCATTACTAATAAAGAAAAACTAATAATAAAAATGCCATAAAACTATCCCCTATTTTGTAGACGCTATAAATTTTGCGCAAACCAATCAATATACGCTTATTGCGATTTTTTTACCAAAAATATGTAGAAGAATACATATCAGCCTAAACTGAGGAAAAAATGTGTTTTTTATATATTTTTGGGGGAATATTTATTATAGCAAAAAGTAAAAAATATTGCTTTTTTTTCAAAATTGACGCTCTTTTTTTGTTTATAGCGCAAAAAATAAAAACTGCATAGGTGATCAAATACCACCAAAAGAAAGCTCAAAAAGGACATCAATTTTGTTTGGCTGCAACATTGCACGACTGCGCAATTGTCAGTTAAAGTGACGCAGTGCCGAATCGCAAAAAGTGCTCTGGTCAGGAAGGGGGTAAAATCTTCCGGGTCTGAAGTGGTTAAAAAACACAGCTGTTACAATCATTGAGCATTTTTTTTTCTATCTGTAAAAGCGCTTCAATGTAAACCTATGTCTCCATGCACTCATAGGCATTTACAGGCATATTAGATGAGGAGCGTTTACAGGCAGAAAAAAAAAACCCCACCAAAGACACATTCAGGAGAGGAGCAGAAGAGCAAAAAAAAAATGTGCAAATGCGCCTAAGTGTGTCTAAATGCACATAAATGCTAGACACATCAAGAGTTTGAGCATTAATGCATTCCAATGGCCAGAATAAACTAATATTCTGGCCAACAGACTGCATTGTCGCTCAAGCACTAGATGCTCCTAATCACGTTTAAACATGCCTAAACATGCCTAAACACATGTGCAATACACAGCTTTTAGCCCATTTTTTCAAGCAACTTTTTCCTGTCATTCAGCGTTCCGGCATTCAGAGGGGCTTAGGGTTCATTTCCACAGACTCCGATAAGCCCCCGCTTATCGCATCTAAACTATAGTAATTCACGAGCTCACACACAGCTATGTCTACATACAAAAATGTGCTTTGCGTTTAGTTATGCACAAATAAGCAGGACACAGCTGCAGATTTTATACACGTACTTGCATAAACACGTATAAATGCACACAATTGTAAGTACATTAGCAGCAAAACCAAAAGGCTTTAAAGTCAAAGACATACCAGACATGAGTCATTTTTTTTCATCCAACCCGTGGGTTGAACGAAAAAACTGACCCGATTCCCTCATCCACACATTCGATGTGGCTGGGGGATGAGCTATTGTTTTCTTACAGCGGGGAGACCTCCCTGCCATCAGATTACACTGTTCAAGGTTGCATTGTACAGCCTGCATTGCTGATCAAGTGGGAAAAAACAGACAGGGCAGTTGTACAGAAGTCAATCGGTAGATCGACTTCTGTATGTCCACAGTGCCCATACATACAGTACATGGCACAAATTTCAATCCATGCATGGCCAGCTTTAGAGACAACTACTTTTGTTTACTAAAGGAAAGGAGGTTGTGCCCCTATCGCAGTAAATACTTTGGAAAGTTTATTTTCACTTGAAAAATGAATACTAGAAAATAAAGGAAAGTTGTGCTCACTTTGAATACCAAGTTATGTGCTAGCAAAATTCCTGTTTTTTAATTTCTCACACAGCCTTGTTCTTGAATATTTACTTTGCCAGATTAAAAACCTCTCTTTCATTAGTAAATCAACCACAGTCTCTTTTTACATTTGGGCTAAATGCACACTAGGCACCAAAAAGAGCATTTGACATTTCTTTTGCCTCTAAACACCCTTCTGTGTTAGCCTATGTATCCATGCTCACATTGGTGTTTAGAGTCAGAGGCACTTAGAGGCAGAAAAAAAAAACAGGGCCAGTGCATTTAGGAGAGGAGCATGTTGCTGCAAAAAAAAAAAACATGCCTGACGAGACTAAACTTGTTTCAACACATCCAAATGCACTTAAGAGCTAGGCATTCATTCATCTCAATGGCTAGAATAAATGAATATTCTGGCCAATGAAACCAATGAAAGTCAACATGCTTGACACACCTGAATGCGTCTAAACACGTCTAAATGCATTTGAAAAAATATGGCACGTATTTGATGCTGCTTTTACTTTCCAAGATAAAGGCATTTAGAAGAGTTGCAAAGTGCATGAGGCCTAAATGCCCTGTACACACAACCGGTTTTGCCGTCGGAATAAACTCTGAAGGTTTTTCCGACGGAATTCTGCTCAAGCTGTCTTGCAAACACACGGTCACACCAAATTCTGACCGTCCAGAACACGGTGACGTACAACACATACGGTGGGTCTAGAAAATGGAAGTTCAATAGCCAGTAGCCAATAGCTTCCGTCTTGTAATTGCTTCAGAGCATGCGTTGTTTTTGGTGCATCAGAACAGCATACAGACGAGCATTTTTTCCGATAGTAATTTGTTCCGTCGGAAAAATATAGAACATGTTCTCTATCTAAGTACTCTTTTTGTCAGAAATTCCGCTCGTGTGTACACGGCATAACAGAGATGCACAAATTCATGGGCATTGTAATTTTTTTGCATTTATTTTTGTATCACTTTGTAGTGATAAATCAAAAGGGATCAAAAAAAGCTGTTCAGTGGTTCACTAGGACAGGATGTTGGGATCATACTTTCACCACCATGGCAGGTGAATTGCATATCAGATTCCCACATTTCCCTCTTGGGGGCACCAGAGCAACTTTTAAGCATTGGCTTGATGTTATAAGTAGAAGAGTCATCACTGTTTTCTTGGAGCTCCTTCCAATTAAAATGACATTGCTTTGGTGTGAACAGTTTATGAACAGTTTATATCAAACCCCATTTCAACAACTTTTCATGTCCTCAGATTTTATAGCATACCCAATGTTTACGTGAGCCACAAACAAAATAACACTTGTAGTCCTTTAGCCATTGGGACTGATTGGAACTGATTTGGGATTTTCCACTCACTTTTTCAATAAGGGAATGACTAAAGGTCAAAAGAATTGAAATCCAAAGTTAGGTAAAAAATGCCAATATAATTTATGCTACAGAGATAAACGCTCATTCACTGCTAAATGGCAAATGGGGAGGTCTGCTTTTTTTGCCAACACCCTTCCCCTCACCCCCAGCATAAATTGTTTTAAAAAGTAATTTCTAAACAAATCACTTGCCAAAAAACCTTGGCCCCGACCTGAAATGCTTCTGGGATTCACTGGTGGTATCACCATTGGGAGCTTGAAACTCCACAAGAATGCAATAAGACTGGGATTTATTCTCATGAGATTTCATGAGAGTGCATTCTGTACTAAATGTCTAGATTTTATAGACATAATAAAACATGTGTGATACATAAGTTTATTGTTGCCGTTGAAATAGTAGACACTGTTTGCCAATAAGTTGGCATTGCACATTGTTGTAAATGCCAACCATTTGCAGTGATTTTACTAACTGAAAAATTACACACATAATTTAAATTTTATTGAGTGCACAAGCATGTAAAATATATTTTTAAATATCAGCATTATGTTTGAGGTAACCAAATCCCAGTTAAAATAATAGCTACAAGGTGAGTTACATTAGGTTATTTGTCAGTTATAGAATGCGCATAGAAATACAGATTTTGGTCTACATTGACTGGTAATTTTTTAAAACAGTAGTCTCAAAGGCAGAAGATAGTAACATGAATCAGCCAATTTGAAAGATAGGCACCCGTTGTCCTTATTTTAAAAATTGTTCTCCTTTGCACATGGAATAATAGAGCCTGTAATACAGGCAATCGACATATGGCCTCTATCACCTCTGTTGGATGCCTAATGTTGCTTCGAAAACTTGTCTGTCAAAGTGATAATGGAGAATCACAAGTTGAAGCTCAGCTACAGGGTCAAACAGACACTGAACAGGATATAAATGCCACATAAATAGAGTCAATCAGCATCTCTGTGTCATAGTCTCACCAAAACTGAACCCCATGAGGCTGGAATTTATGGACAGGACTAGTATTTGGAGACTGAAGGGACTCAGGGCTAAGACACAAAGATGTATAACTTGATGAAGTAGACAAATCCAGGACACCTAAGAATTGGAAACAAGATGATGTTATCTTTTTGTGTATTCCCCACATATAGATAAGGTTATATTTTAAAGAAACCTAAATTATTCCCTTATAATATCTGTTGTCTATTGTTGCATTGTCACATTGTTGTATAATGAGCAAGGAACACAAGGCTATTTTTCAGAACCAGGTGCACCCTGCAGTGCAAAAACTGTTCCCTTATGGTGTTGCAACATTTTACAAAGACCCCATAGATACAATGGAACACATTTTGAGGAATTAAAAAAAAAACAGTTTTAAAGTTAAATCTCTTTAATTGATTCCCCAATTACCATATCATAACATAATTGAATTGTTATGGGAAGTTATAAAGCATAGACAATAGTGTTTCATTTTACTTCCTTTATTACCCTTAAGGTGATCATAGATAGCTGATTGCAGTCAGATGTACAAACATGAACTAGCCCCCAAAAGATCTTTCTTATGAAAGATCAATCCATAAGTATGCACATTTACAAGAAAGAACAGTAAGACATTCCTGGCTTATTTTAGCTGAAAAATAATAGAAATCAAAAGATAAGTACAGATTGGTTAATACTTGCCCATAGAGGGCTAATACATTATCTGGAGTACAGACCACTCTTTACTAATCTGACCATAACTAACTGCATCAAATCTGTAGGAATCATAAAACTGAAGGCTTTTCTTCTTGAAGAATTAAGTAAAGGTCCCCTAAATACAATTAAGGGCTGAATGTATGTAGTCTTGCTTGTATGTGTTTGTCTTTCAACATATCTATTAATCTACATTGTCTATGTTTGTCATTTAATAAATATCATAGTGTTTGGGGACTAATATTTAGTAGTATAATTTATTTAAAACACTTGTCCATTTAAAGCAACTAATTATCATTGTTCTTACTATTTAAAATGTGCATTTCCCTGTTTATTGCGTTTGGAAAATTATTTTGACTGAGGCACTGATAAAATACATGTCCTTTCGTTTTCAGAATATTTAATATTTTGCATTCATAATTATATCAGAATCCTGTTTAATGATGCCGTGGCAGGCAGTGGCTTCCACCAAGCTGTCAGCTCCATCCTTTTGTTTCTCTATATTTGAATTTTTTAACATATTAATAAATGTTTTGGAATACAGGAAATTCAGTTGGGAGATGCTGAGTTTGTATTTTTGAAGATTGTTTATGCTTTCAAATTGAATTAATAAGGTCCTTAAGTGTACAATGTTTGTGGATTCATTTACATGATGTGGATTAACTTTGATCCAGAGAAAAAGGCAGAAAAATACACTTTTACTGATAAGCAACAATTTTATATTAATATACATATTTAAATAATCTATCTCTCTAGCTAGCTAGCTATCTGTCTATTTATCTACCTATCTTTCTGAAAAAGAACACCATTAAAAACATGCACTTGCTTGCTTTGTGATCTCCTCAAAGAATATGTGACTCACTTGGAGCCTGATGTAGCTTCCAGGGCAGTCATATTTCAACGCATCCACCCAGGAATATTAGTCTTATTTCATTTAATCAGTGAATCCTAATGACTAAGAATTTGCTTCATTAAAGGCACTCAGTTATTCTGGCCAGCTGTTTTATGACAGTTGGCTGAGGACAAGTTAGAGGAAGACAGGCAATACAATCCACAGAATCTTTCTTTTGTGTTTTATATATTTTTCTACATAATTATACTTGGAAAGGGTTTTAACAAGAATTCAAGAAGAAAATAATTGGTTAAGTAATTTCTATATTTTTGCGTAACATTGTGTCTGATTTACAAAAGAATAGGCCTGTACGCTGGAAAGCGAAATGTAACCTCACAGAAAATACTATGCATCCTCAAAACACACAAGCTAAGGTGTATATAAGAATATAACTGCAAATTAATTACCAGCTGTGGTTTACTATAGGCCGCTTCATCTTCTGAATGTACGCTGGCTAAGCCATGGCGTATTCAGAATTATGATTTCCTTTATTGTTTTTAAGTCTGTCTAAATTCTTTTAGCATTTTAAATATGTATAACATTAGGGAATAAAACCACATCCATAACCCTATTTTGTAAATAACTTGATTGAACTGTGGGGAAGATTGGTACAGTCAGTGCTGTGTCTTGGCCTAGGCCGACAAGGCCCAGGCCTAGGGCGGCACTTTGGGGGGGGCGGCAGCTGCCGCCCCCCCCGCTCCTGAGTCAGCCCATTCATTGAGAATTTGACAGAACACGCAGCGTTCGGAGAGCGTCTCTCTCTCATACAGCGTGTGGTGACAGTTCCCCCCTCCTCCCCCCCTCCTCTTCTCTAAACAGACGGAGAGCAGTGAGAGAGGAGGTCAGTTTCTCTTCCTGTGTTGTGACCCCGAGTGCACATGGAGCAGTCGGATTGTGGCTTCAGCAGCGGACGGACCGGCTACTGTGTACATTCTTCATATCTGACCTGGCTGGAGGGGTGAGAGGAAATACTGATCCTCACTAGGTCTCCTTGAAAACCTCATAGCACTGCTTATCTGTGCTCTGACTTTCCCACTTTGTTTCTCCTATCTCCTGTTATCTGAAATAGAGTCTCTCTAGTAATTAACCCTCTATGTCCTTGCTGGGGGAGAACTGTGCTTTTCTTTTCTTCTCTGCTTCAGCCCAGGTTCACACCAGTGTGATCAGACATTGCATGTGATTCGCACCCGCACCAGTGGTACCGATTACATGCAATGTCTGTGAGATGCGAGTTCAGCCATGAAATTGTATGGCTGAACTCGTATTGGATTGGCACAGAAAAAATAACAGGGACTTGTTTTTCCCAGCACTAGAATCAGATCGCATGGGTGTTCTCACCTATGCGATCCGATTCCTGTGCCAGTTAACAGTTCGCACTGCGATCTGTGAACTAAGCTGGGGGTGTCATTAACATTGTATTGACACCCACAGAGGTTCGCAGAGGGTGGTGTGATCTGCCCACGGGAGAGATACAATGCGGCAACTGGCGCTGGAATCGCACTGGTTCCCACATCACATCAGTGTGAACCCGGGCTTAATGAACACATGTACACTGCTGCTTACCCCTTTCACACTGGCGGTGTTTTTCAGGCGCTACAGCGCACCTGAAAAAAGCCTGAGTGCTTTCACACTGGGGCGCTGCGCTGGCAGGGTGTTACAAAAAGTCCTGCCTGCAGCTTCTTTGCAGCGGTGTAAGAGCGGTGAATACACTGCTCCTGCCCATTGAAATCAATGGGCAGCACCGGCAAAGCGCCGCTGCAGCGGCATTTTGCAGGCGGATTTAACCTTTTTTTGGCCGCTAGCAGGAGTTAAAACCGCCCCGCTAGCGGCCGATTTCAACGGTAAAGCGGCGCTAAAAATAGCGCCGCTTTACTGTCGATGCCCAGGTGCTTTCAATGTGAAAGGACTCTAAATGGTTAAGGCTGCACTCATACCTGTGCGTATTTCTTTCATGCAGAAAGTCACACGTTTTTACCATGATTTTTGCCACAATTTTGTACAGGTCAAAAGGTCACCAAAGAAAAAAAGCAGAAAAATGCCTATAATCTGCCTATGAAGAAGTTCATGTACTTTTTTGAGCTCAGGCTCTGTTTACACATAGGCGTTTTTGGGCATTTGTTTGCTCTCAGCCTCAGCTCTAAAAACGCCCAACAAGACTAATCCCATTCATTTCAATGGCCCCTGTTCACATCTGAGCTTTCTGTCACATAAAGCAAAACGGCCATCGCTCAAAAAAGTACATCAGCTTCTTTTTTGGCAGATTACAGGCGTTTTTAATTCTTTTACATTGGTGACCTTTTGACCTGTACAAAATCGTGGCAAAAATAGCGTAACTTTCTGCCTGGAAACGATACACTCAGGTGTGAATGCAGCTTCAGGCGTTTTACTACAGGCGACAAAATGCTCAGATGTGAACAGGGGCCATTTAAATGAATGGGATTTTGTTTGTTGGGCGTTTTCACGGGTTTTTGATGGCATTTTACGAGCTGAAAACGTTCAGGTGTGAATGCAGCCTGACTATTTACAGCTCAACATCTGCAGGCAGGTGCTTCTGGTAAAAAATGGCATTTAACACCTTAGTGTCTGCTTGTATATATTGGTTTAACCTTTCATAGCTACCTGTATGGTTCATGCTGCCTTCTGACATACGAAGAAAAGTGTCATTTCTCATTATAGATCAGTCTGGATTTTATTGTCCATTCTACTAACTACATTTAAGACTGACGTATATTTATTTTTCTTTCTTTTTTCTTTTGTCTCTATTTGGAGTGAACGCAGTTTGCTGAAAAGGCCAATGATTTTGCCCCGCCTCCTTATGATCTATCCAATCTCTGTTGTGCCTGCCCCATCAGCTATGTCCAGACTCCACCCCCTGATGCACACACAGACACACTTTCTGTGTGTATGTTAAGGTGTGCAGGACAGGTGGCAAATCAGAGTACACGCATACTAGAGGCTGGAAAATTGGTTAGTAAGTTTAAACATCACCTCCTCCTAGACAATTACACTAATGTCCCCTCTCCTGCTCTGATTAAAAAAGACTGTCACGCCTCTGAAAAGCAATACACACAGATTTCTTTTCAGAGGCAATATGCGGCCTCCTCGCCACTTGTGTGGGCACTGGTGAGGCTGCACTGATCGGCACTGATGAGGCTGCACTTGGTACCCACTTTAAGCCCACAATCACATTGGGCCGATTTGGCATGTCAAATCGCATGCCAAATTTACAGCTATTGCTGACAATTACACAGTTCAAATCGGTGCGACGCTGCCTTTGCGGAGCCGAACCGATTCCCAAAATAAGTTTCTGTACTACTTTTGGTGACTTTGGGGGCCATTTTAATAGACATCTGTGCATGAACCCACACAGATGTCTGTCAAATCGTCCCCGAATTCGGACTTCATTGCCGGTTTGAAATCGTGCGAGTTCAGATTTCAAACCCTCCCTAATGTGAATGTAGGCCTAATGTACAGAGAGGAAGAGGTGGAGCCTAAATAGGAAGGGGTGTGGTTTACAGATGACAGGGCAGGCCTTAAACATGAAGGGGTGTGGCATCGACAGGAAGGGGCGGGTCATATTTAAATTTGGGGGTGCATGAGTTTAGTCAGGCCTAGGGCAGCACAAAACGTAAATACACCACTGGGTACAGTGGATAAGCATATCTTTGTGTGCATGTGTAAAAACACTAGCCAGCAGTTGAGAATCCATATGTTGGTACATTGATTCTAATTCTAGATTCTAATAATAAATACCTTTAAAACGGAACCTAACTCAAAAGGGGAAGTTCTGCTTTTCTTCCTCCCCTCCTCTGCCATATTTGGTATACACTGTATATATTTATTTGGGGGAGTGGGTACCTTTGTTTCGAGAGGTACCTGCTCCCACTTCTGCTCCGACCGCCGAGGGAATCGGAGCAGAATTTCGCCCCCCGCCTGCAACCTTCTGGGACATGTTGCATGCGCAGGGGGGGTGGGTTTTGAAGCCACACAGAGTCGCAGCTGGCTTCCCACAGTTAATATACTGGCCCTGGGTACCCGAAGCCCATTCAAAAACTTGCTCAGGTAAGGATCTCTGGACAGGTGAGTGTCTGTTTATTAAAAGTCAGCACTTACAGTTTTTGTAGTTGTACGTCGGGCTCGTACACAGTGATCTGTGGACAGCAGGAGAGCCATTCAGCATGTCTGGCATACTCAATGTCCGCCGGCCGCCCACAAACGTTATCCGCAGTGATAGAACGGGGATCTGCCAAAATCTCCGTTCTGTCAGGGGATGACACACAGATCTTGTCTTTCTGCTATGCAGTAAGAGGGATCTTTGTGTTGTACCAGGCAGCCCATCCCCCATACACTTAGTAAACACACTGAGGGAACATATTTAACCCCTTGATCGGCCCTGATGTTAACCCCTTTTTTGCCAGTGCCATTAGTACAATGTCAGTGCATACTTTTAGCACTGATCACTGTAATAATGTCACTGGTTCCCAAAAAAGTGTAAAAAATGTCAGTTAGGTGTCGGTCTGTCCAGCACAATGTCGCAGTCCCGCTAAAAATCACAGATCACCGCCATTACTAGTAAAAAAAATTTAAATAAAATAAAAATGCCATAAATCTATTCCCTATTTTGTAGACACTATAACTTTTGTGCAAACCAATCAATACACACTTATTGGGGTTTTTTTTACCAACAATATGTAGCAGAATACAAATTGGCCTAAATTGATGAAGAAATTAGATTTTTTAAATTTTTTTATTGGGTGCGTTTTATAGCAGAAAATAAAAAATATATATTTTTTTTTCAAAATTGTCAATCTTTTTTTGTTTATAGCGCAAAAAATAAAAAATACACAGGTGATCAAATACCACCAAAAGAAAGCTCTATTTGTGGGGGAAAAAAAGACATCAATTTTGTTTGGGTACAACGTTGCCTGCCCACGCAATTGTCAGTTAAAGTGACACAGTGCCGTATCACAAAAAATGTAGTATATATTCCAGCTTGTGGAGTTAGTCTCCCTGTTAGCCATCCCTGATGTCTAACAGCATGTGGAAAGTAATATTTTCCTGTCGTGCCAGAATCCACATTAGGTGTGAGCTCTCGGTTAAGTCCAAACACAAGTGTAGACCAAACATTGCTTGTTCAAGCAATTGTTCAAGTGTTGGACTTTTAGTCCATTGTGTGGGAGCTGAACTTATATATTTCCTTCTACTATATATGACAGGTTCTTCCTTGTGCGGTCCTTGGTTGCTAAGTAAATATTAAAAAATAGAAGCCAGTGACTATTATGAAACCTTATCAATCCATGTATTAAAGTGTTTGTTACCCCACATTTCATATTGCTGATATGTGCCTGCTGTACCATGTATTTGTATAAAAAGTATTCTGTTCTCTTTGTATTGCTTCCTTTGTGTAAAATCCCTGGTGTTCCTGTCAGTCCCTCTGCCTTCCTATTAAAACTGACCACACTAAGCAGAAAAGCACACCGTGGTCAGTTCTCTAGGTGGGAACTCAGCCTGCTCTCCTACAATGATCAGACCTGTCCTTACATGCCACCCTGCACAGCCATTTACTGGGAAGCTCAGTGCCCTGGTGCTTCTCCTCCCCCATCTTTTATGCAGTTGAGAACAGAGGGAACAGAAGGAATGTGACCACTTATAAAAAAAGGGAAAAAAAGTATTTATAATTTTTTTCTTAATCTATACACAAATATTTTGCTTTTCATTTCTATTTTAAACTGAGTGGGTTGTTTTACAATGTGATTGTGTACAACCACTTTAAGAGTATTCAAACCTACATTCTTATTCAGGCCAGACTGAAGAACACATGATGAACTTGCAGTGACAAAAGTTAAAAAAATGATCCTTCGTGAAGTTCAGGTACTTCTCCCAAATGTTATGTAACATTTGAGTAACAGAGGTCTTCCTAACTTTGATGAAGGTTTTAAGGAATAAGCTATATTACGCCTTCCATGTCATTAAACATAGACATTCTTGAGCAGAGGGCAGGTTTTCAGTTGCCGTAAACAGGAAACCATAATATCCAGGGATAGTAATTAGTAAAAAAGATGTGCAATGGCCAAAAAATTAAAAGCAGTATGAATTGAGGGAACATAAAAGCTACTGTGTGATGTGTGGTTCAGCATTCAACACAGCTCAACTTTTTCAGGAAGGTCTGGAAAAAAAAGAGTACACAATGGAGAAGCATAGGCTACTCCTATGTCTTAAAACAAATCAGAAATAGTGGATCGCTCTTATACGAAAACAAATGTGCAACATAAATATGTGTGCCAAATACCAAAATTTACCCTCAAGATGACAATAACATTCACTTACCTTATGCATTTATATAACTAAACACCATATTTTATGCAAAAAAAGATATTGAATAACTATATTAAAAAGTCCTTTTTTTCATTAGTAAATAATCATGAAACTTATTTGTGTAATAATGACTTTGTGACTCAAAAATCTTTAAATAATGCTTCTCACACAGTGCATTCCACCACCACCACCCTGTTTTGAATGTGCCCTCACCTTGAATGAAGGACACCACTATTGTACAACAAGAGGTCAAATAGCGCTTAAATAGATATATTCCTAAGGCTTGCTCACAGGGCTGCAAATATCCTCATTTAAGCTCGCTATCATCCACTACTCTTCACACCTGCAAATGCACCCTTATGTCCACCGGAATGTCCACCAGCCAGAAGTGACGTCACAGAGGACCCTGAAACTAACGACAGTGACCCTGCTTCAATGTGTTTCACACTCTAGCGTCCTCAGGAAGTGCTTCCGGTGGAACACACACCGGCTTCACGGCATAGGAGTGGCGATGCGTTCCCATTCTGATTGCCAAAGACTGTTTGCATTGGTGCTGTTCAGGCACCTGTACATGTGAGCAACTTGGTATTTTATTTATTTTGTGGGTTCACTGAATAAACTACAAGACTAGAAGGATTACTTTACATGGCATTTACCATTACCGTCTATAATGGAGAGAGGCTTCTGTTGCTCAGGGAATTGTTGAAGTGCTGATGTCTTTCATTAACATATCTCTGGAGGTTTACCTTGTGACCGGATCATTTTTGGCCATTGCTGTCTGGTGGTAAGCGTACATTGCTTATGTCACGTGGTGGAGCACAGATTATTAACAAAGAAGATACACATTTCTTATTACCATCTGCATGACTTTGGGAGAAAATTTATAGGATTACGGATGTTATATGAACTTTTTTATTTGATCAATGGATGTTGACACACTGTTATATATTTAGAGTTTTTTATGGTGTGGTTATTATTGTTATATATTTTGTTGATCGGTCAGTGCACTTCTTTTCTGGTGAAATGCTTTACCTCTATATATAACATACATTTTTTGAGTGTTATTTTGCACTTTAAAAGGCAGCAGCATCACTGTAATAATCTTTTCTATGTGCATTTTCAATGGTTGGTGCCCCTTTTTCTTTTATTTTCACTTTGGAAGATCCTTATGAATCACCAAGGGTGAGGGGACCTGACCAGTGCAGAAGTGAAAAATAGAAGGGAAGAGAAGTGCAGCCTATTCTTCATCTGCTATTATCCAGCCAGAAAAGATAAGCTTATGCCTTCACCCAGTCTGCAGAAATTGCCATCAGAGGACAGACTTAATCTGTGAGGACATTTGCCAGACATGAGAGGTGAGCGACTTTCATTTCTCCTTGTATGTGTTGAACTTTGCCTAAATTTGCTGAGATACTACTTCTGCTGGGGAGCTTTATTTAAAAAGGACCATCACATCCTTACATTTTCAGCTGTTTGGGATAATTTTCTAAGATGATTTAACTTTGTTGAATAAAAATATCTTCATTTGAAGGTTAAGCACTCAATTTAAAGGCTGGCACCACCGGCATATGTTGTGATAGATTCACCCACTGGCCAGTGATTATCCAGGATCTATTTAATTGTTTGTAAGCTCCTGTAATTAGCTGCATCCTCCTTTTTTCATATTGGGTTTATTAGTTACAATGTTTGTTAATTTTTATTGCTTGCAGCGTCATTCTCCACTCATCTAGTGCACATTAGGCAAGGCCTTTCACTGACAGTAAAGAAAGAGAACGCCAATCCTATTCACCTTCCTGTAATATTAAATTGTGCTGCTGTTTGTAAACCACCACATTTATTTTTGTCAAGTCTGTTTAACCACTTCTTTTCTTCAGGGCTTATTACTGCTTTTAATAAAGCCCATTTATCGCCATTGGTCTGTCGTGTATTATCGGGCTTAGTTAAAGGGTAAGGCATCACTGGGAACAGTAGGAGAATCTAACATTTGCGGAAGCTCCTTCAGGTGTTTTTAGAAGACCTTAGGGAAGACATTTTCATCATACAATTTCTATCTGAGTTGTTAACATTGTTATAAATTTTTTTGAATATTCAAATATAATTTTTGGAAATATTTTTTAAACTCTTATGTGAATTTGCCAAATCTAAGGAAAACAGTTATATATGGGTAACAGTTATATATGGAGACACAAAGTGTGTCCAGCAGCGCTCTCTGCAGGTAATTGCTGGCCGGGCGGATGGTCACAGATAGCTGCGGCCTCCGCTGACCTGTCACTAAATTGTACAAAGATCAGCAGCCACAGAGAGCCTCTCACAGGTTGCTAAAACAGCTGCAGGAATCAGTAGATTCCTGCTGTTGTCATTTAAACTGGTGCTAGTCACCGGTGCGTATATGGCCTAAAGCTCAACTCCAGGATCATCTAACTACCCCAATATGTTATACTTAGACATTTCTAGTAATTGGTTACATCCTAATAGCAGACATGGTATAGCTCTGCTAGTCAAATGAAAAATCAGCCAACATTGTGGATGATAGTAACATATATTATTATAATATTTTTCACAAAGCTGGAATTCTACTTTAAAACTGCAAATTAACACAAAAATACAAAAAAAATTAAAAATCTTATAAAGGAACTGAGGTCAAGTATTTATTTTAGTAAGAACAGGATATAGTATTTTATACATTAGCCCCCGTAGTTCAAAACTAAATATGTCTATATTTAGTTATTTCTATACTCTGCCTTACATCTTTCACAAAGATAAAATGTGGTTATCATATAAGTTACAAACCCATTATTAGCCTTAGTTCCAGATATTTTGTTTTACAATGAACTAAGCTTTTCATGACCTGACATCTTTCACACAGAGAAGAGAACAGCGATCATGCAAATTATATCTTGACAAGCAATTCTTCTACCAGGTACAGTTCAAGAAATTGCAGTTCTAATGATATATGTCTGTCTTTGACATAACTATATTAAAGAACATTTTTGGATGCTTATAATACAGCTCTACCATTTGTAAATATTGCTATTATAGGTTACATTTCATTTAAATATAGGGTATGTATTTATGTAAGAGTGAATGTGAAATTTACCAAACATTTACTGCAGGTGTATCTTCCTGGTGTCCTGGTGCATGTATTTGAAATGACAGTGATTGGAACCCATGGATCTAATATGCCCACATATCACTTTCATCTGACAGCCTCATTTCAATATAGCATACCAATCTGGAAGGGAAAATCCTGAGGAGTTGAAAGCCTCTTTCCCTCCACACCTACTACTTCCCTACCCCAACCCTCAAATCCCATCCTTTCCATTTCCCAACTTACTTCTAAGTCTCCTCCAGGAGGTCAGAAAAGGATCAAATGGACATGGTCAATTATTTTGAAAGAAGCATTTCAAATTGATGTTAAAGAGTAACTCCACTTTTGTTGAGAACAAACATTTCCCTCTATCCCTGATCTATGTACATTGCAAGGATTTTAACAAACTTTGTTGCAGATTCCTACCTTTTGATATTCAGAAGAAATTACTGTGTGTTTCTCTGTGTCCATGTGGGAAAGTGAATCTAATCAAAGTGGCTTCATAATTATCAATCAGCTGCTGAAGTTGCAGGGCACTAATGAGGAAAGCTGCTGGGCCTGCATCCCTTTAGACGTAATTTCATATTTCTATCTCACCAAAAATGAAATTTTTGTTGCAGGGGATGCCTGAAATTTGACTGGTATCTTAGTGCAGACTTCTGGGAAAATTGTGAGCCAATCATACAAGCAGGAAATTAGGTTTTTGGAGGGCGTTCTTTACACATTCTGCATACAGAACACCTCCAGATAGCCATATTATATTGCATTTTCAGAAAATTACAGAGCTGTAGATTGAAAAGGAAAGGTAATAATTGTATACACCATATTATTTTTTCTTTATTTGCTATTTTTTTTAGTTATCCTTTACCACTTTTCTGCTATAGGCTCGGCAGTGGTTCCGTTATCCTAACTGGACGTGATATAATGTCTTTCAGGATAACAGCCACAGCATGGTGATCATTGGTGCAGCCTGTCAGTCTGACACACTCCAACACCGATCTCAGTAAAGAGTCTCTGATGGAGACTCTTTACCACATGATCAGCCGTGTCCAATCATGGGTGATCACAATGTAAACAGGAAGAGCCGTTCATCGGCTTTTCCTCACTTGCGAGTGGAGGAGAGACGATCAGCGGCTCTCCTGACAGGGGGATCTGCACTGATTGATTACCAGTGCAGCCCCCCATGGATGCCCACACTGGACCACCAGGGATGCCCACAATGGATGGTCACCAGGTATGCCACCCTGGACCACCAGGGATGATGGTTAGTCCCCATACAGATGCCATTCAGTGCCCAGACAGATGCCAATCAGTGCCCAGACAGATGCCAATCAGTGCCCATCAGAAATGCCTGCCAGTGCCAGTGCCATCAGTGATGCCCATCAGTGCCATCTAACAGTGTCCATCAGTGCCACCCATCAGTGCCCATCAGTGCCACCTATCAGTGCCCATCAGTGCAGCCTTTCAGTACCCATCAGTGTCGCCTATTAGTGCCCATCAGTGCCCATCAGTGCCACCTATAAGTGTGCATCAGTGCTGCCTATCAATGCCCATAAGTGCTGCATATCAGTGTTGCCTATCAGTGTCCATCAGTGCTGCCTATCAGTACTGCCTATCAGTGCCCATCACATCATCAATGCCAATCAGTGCCACCTCATCAGTGCCACCTCATCAGTACCACCTCATTGGTGCCATCTTATCAGTGCCCATCAGTGCCCGTCAGTGCCGCCTCATCAGCACCCATCAGTGAAGGAGAAAACTTACTTATTTACAAAATTTTATAACAGAAACAAAGAATTTTTTTTTTTTTTAAACTGTCGGCTTTTTTAATTTGTTTAGAAAAAAAAAAAAAAAAAGGTGATCAAATACCACCAAAAGAAAGCTCTATTTGTGGGAAGAAAATTATAAAAATTTTGTTTGGGTACAGTGTAGCATGACCGCGCAATTGTCATTTAAAAAGTGACAGCGCTGAAATTTGGCTTGGGCAGGAAGGGGAGGTGGGGGGAAGGTACCAGGGATTGAAGTGGTTAAAGCAGGCTGCATTTTTCAGTTGATGCAAGCCCAAAGCCCATCAATAGAGACTCTAAGGGTTAAGGATTAATTGTTAGGGTCTGGTTGAATGGTTTTATGGATAGGTTAAAAGTTAAAGGTTAGAGAAGGGTTTAATATTTAGTGGCTAGATATAAGTGTTAGGGTTAGCCTTAACCTGACCATAGATGGATTGAAATTCAGCTGGTTCAGCAGAGGCCGACCAAATTCCAACCCATCTATGGTCATTCCCGCTCCAGAAGTCAACCCAATGATTGGATTCTCTCGAATGGAACTGTTGCAACATTTTTATTCAATCAGCACATGCAGACAATGGCTGCAGCTGTGATTTGTGTATTCTGACAGTGGAGGAGACAATGCAGTCAGATTACAATAGTGCTTTGAATGCGTGGATAGGGGAAACCATTCTTTTTTCTTCTTTTCATGGTCAGCCGCTGAGTGTACAGGATTTTTGCTTGGAAATGATTGGATAATTGAAGCCAGCATAGCTTGCTTACATTCACTTAGCTTAGTGAAAATTCCCTTGCAAAGTGAAAGCTCCCTTTAGTAAATCAGGGTCACTGTCACTTTATTCAAAACCAGTTTAGGAAGAGATGGATTCTGCTTTGGTCTTGTGCCGTGAGGCCTCTGAATGTGAATTTATATATCTGAAATGTCTACTACTGAAAGCTCCCATATCTAGCATTTCTTAAAAAGTGGAACTAATTGTTACTTGGCTGCTGCATGTGGCCTAAAAGAAAAAGCATGCAAAAAAGAAACATTTAAGTAAAAAAATTAAAATAAACAATGACAAAAGGAGATAATAATTAAAAAAAAAAATTGCAGTTTCCCACCTGCCGTTTACGTAACAAATGTCCATTTTCCTTGTCAAAAGAAGTTTATTGAGTATACAATGTTATAAAGATACATAAAGTAAGTTTACAAGGATCTATAAAGTAAGCTCATTGTTTTACAGGAGGGTTTATATAGGTAAATATCATGAAATTTCAAATATTAAACATTGGGTTCACGTAAACCTAAATTAAAGATATATATCATTTCCTTAGTTACTTTTGTAGGTATTTAAATGATTTATACCTACTATACATATTGTTTACAAGTAGAGTGTATATAGGTCAAATAAATTCTGATAATGAGCTTTAATCGTAAGGTGGAGAAAAGGAAAGAGAAAGAAGAAAAAGGGTTAAAAGGTAGAGGTATGGTCCACAAGGTTGTCCCGCTCGTCAGTTTATTATTCTTTTTAGTTCTCTTTGAAGCCTTAGAATGGATGTCTCTGTAAGTCATTTAATCTGTTACCATGGCAACAGGACAGATTCATTGAAGTTTGACAGGAACTGTTGTTTTATCCAAGGATGCCAAAGTTTTTCAAATTTTGGAATTTGATTTTGATCGATGGCTACCATCTTAGCATGGGACATTGTATTATTCATTCTGTGAATTGTTTCTGCTAGTACCAATGTAGGAGATTTCCATGCCTTGGCCACTGTTTGTTTTGCAGCCGTTATTAGTTGGATCATAAGTTTGAATTGAGAGAGTGTTAACCATTCCGGTTTTAGATTAAGTAAAGTTAAATATGGATCTGGTTGTATTATTTTTTTAAATATTTTAGATGCAATCACGAAGACTTCCTTCCAGAAGGTTTGGATTACTGGGCACGTCCACCATATGTGTAAATATGTGCCTATTTCTGGGCATCCTCGAAAACAAAGAGCTGAGGTATTAGGTGAATATTTTGCCACTCTAGCGGGTACAAGGTACCAGCGAGTTAGGACTTTATAATTTGTCTCCAGTGCTAAGATGTTGGGTGAAGATGACTTAGATGTGAGCCATATGTTAGACCAGTCCGTGTCTTTTAAAGTTCGTCCCAGGTCCTCCTCCCACCTCTGAACGTAAGAGGGTCTATTAAGATTTGGTACTCCATATAATTGATTATAAAGTGATGAAATTGTACCTTTAGCAAATGGATCTTTTGTACAGATTGATTCAAAAATGGATAATTGGGATAATGGTGTATCCCCCTTTAGGAATGGTGTATAGAAATTTTTGATTTGGAGATATCTAAATATCTCAGAGTTTGGTAGATCGTATTTTTCTCTAAGCGATGGGAATGAAAGGAATGATTTAGATGCTATGAAGTCATTTAGTGTCTGAATGCCTGATGTTGTCCAAGCTTTAAAAGAATTTGGGTAGATCCATGCCGGATAAAAGGCCGGATTTCTGATAAAAGAAAGGAGAGGATTGTGTGGAGATTGTAACTGATATTTGGTTTTTAGTTTATCCCAGAGAGATAAGAAGTGTTTAGTTATGGGATTATGAATTTTAAAGCGGTCTTTAGGATCAAGCCATAATAAATTTGATATTAATAGAGGGTCATTTTCTGAAGCCTCTATAAATACCCATAATGGGATTTCCTGTTTTGCATGGTATTTGGACAGACTGGCCAAATGTGCCGCTCTGTAGTAGTTAGTAAAATTAGGGTATCCCAGGCCTCCTTTATTTTTGGGAAGATGTAGTGTGTGTATAGGTATACGTGGTTTAGAAGAGCCCCATATAAACGAAGTTGCTCTTTTTTGTACTATTCTCAAAAAATAGGAAGGAATTGGAATAGGGAGGACTCTGAATAGATAAAGCAATTTGGGTAGAATAGTCATTTTGATTGCATTAATCTTCCCCATCCAGGATAAAGGAAGTTGCGACCACTGTTTTATTAGATTTGTGATCTGTCTTAATACAGGAGGATAATTGGTTGAGAATAAGTCAGAATGAGAGGCTGTTAAATGAATTCCAAGATATGGGATTGATTTTTCTGCCCATGTGAATGGGAGTGCAGCCCTAGCCGGGATCAATTCCATGTTTGTGAGTGAAATATTAAGCACTAGGCATTTCTTAGGATTAATCATAAGGCCGGATAGGGCTGCAAATCCATCAAGAGCTGGTATTAAGTTAGGACCAGAGACCTGTGGTGATGATAGAAAAAGTAATATATCGTCTGCAAATATACATAATTTGTGTGTAATACCTCCTACTTCAATGCCAGTTATAGTTTGGTTTGTTCTGATATATTGGGCCATGGGTTCGAGTATAAGGGCAAATAATAAGGGAGATAATGGGCAACCCTGTCGGGTACCTCTTTTGATATTAAAGGCTTCAGATTTGTATCCAGCATATTTTATATAGGCTTTGGGTTTATTATATAATGCTTTGATCCATGTTAAAAAGTGGGGTCCAAAACCCCATTTTTGTAATGAATATTGCATATATTGCCAGGATACTGTGTCAAATACCCTCTTAATATCGAGAGATAGAAAACATAAAGGGATTTTCCGTTTTTTAGCAATATGTGCCAATAACACTGCCCTGCGTATATTATCGCCTGCCTGTCTATTTGGCATGAAGCCTACTTGATCTCTATGTATTAATTTTCCTATAATGCTATTGAGGCGTTTTGCTATTATTTTTGCTAATAATTTAATATCGAGGTTTAACAGAGAGATAGGCCGATAATTCACACAGGAAGTATCATCAGAAAGGGGTTTTGGGATCATACAAACAATTGCCATTAGTGTTTCTTGCCGAAAAGAATGTCCATCTAGAAGTTTGTTAAAAGTTTCAGTGAGAATGGGAGAGAGTATTTCTGAGAATGTTTTATAGTATAAAGCCGAGTAGCCATCTGGGCCTGGTCTTTTGTTAAGTTTTAGGTCTTTTATGGCGTTAGCAACTTCATCTATAGTTATAGGCTCATCCAAACTGCTTTTTTGATTCTGAGATAACTCAGGTAAGGTTATTTTTGAGAAGAAGGATTCAGCCTCTGTAGGATTAAATTCATTGTTTGTCTTGTATAAAGTTGCGAGATGTGAGTGAAATTTATGGACTATTTTAACTGGATTACAAGTGTAAACATTTTTTGATAATTTCAAACGTATTGGTTTGAAAGATTTGTTAGTTGAATTTAATGCCCGAGCCAAATATGTACCTGGTTTGTTTGTATTCATGTAGAAATTGTGTTTGGAGCGTTTGAGGGATTTATCAACTGACTCAGTGAGAAATAGATCGTATTCCAATCTAGATTTTTCCAGATGAGATTTTGTACTCTGAGATGGATTATCTTGGAATGATATGTAGGCTGCATTAAAATTGAGTTCTAGTTTTTTTGCTAGATTTTTGCGTTCCCGTTTAAATAGTGCCATTTGTCTTTGTATTGTACCACGCAAGACAGGCTTATGAGCTTCCCACAGTGTTATTGGGGAGATGTCTGTTGTATTATTAATTGATATGTATTCCTTTAAAGCTTGTTCAATGGCCATCTGATGTAGTGGGTGTTTGAGCATTATGTCCGGTAAGTACCACGTTGGGTCATGCGCTTTTGGTATGGCTGAGGCTATAGTAGTGTATACTGCATTATGGTCAGACCACGGAATCGGAATTATATCTGATGCAATAATTTCTGGTATCATTCCTATTGTTAGAAAAATATGATCTATTCTGGTGAAGGTTTGATGAGGGTGCGAGAAATAAGTGAATTTCTTTTTTCATTGGGTTACTTTCTCTCCATGAATCTACCAGATTGTATTTGGAAAGAAGTTGAGAAAAAGGTAATCTAGAGGTTATTTTGGATGGTGTAAAAGGTGATTTATCTAGAAATGGGAGTAGGACCTGGTTCGAATCCCCACACATTATCACTGTTCCTATTTTGTGTGTATTAATCACTTGTAATATATGTGAGAGGAATGGTGTAGGTTGTTTGTTAGGAGCGTAGTAGGAAATCACCGTGATTGCTGTATCCATTATATAACCCATGAGTATCAGGTATCTACCTTCTGGGTCTTTAATTTCTGATGATAAGGTGAATGGTGTGGATCGGTGAAATGCAATTAGAGTCCCCCTTTGCTTGGTACAGGCAGAAGCCGTGTAAATTTGTTGATAAAAAGGAGAAATATATTTTGGAGTAGAATCTTTGGTGAAGTGTGTTTCTTGGAGGCATACTATGTGAGCCTTCTTGTTATGGAAAGTACGGAAGGCTTTGGTCCTTTTTTGAGGGACATTTATTCCCTGAACATTCAGGGAAAGTATATTCAGTGGTGCCATGGCAATAGATCAAATAGTTTTGACTTACTTTTTGTTATGCAGAGCTGACTGCGCAGATCAACCTGTGTGGACTGAAGAGATGAATAGATAGAAAAGAAACCAGTGAATTCTGGAGTAAAGAGTAAACAAAAAACATATGAGATTAGATGATACATTGTTTAAATTATTTTTTGCAAGTAATCACAATTTACCCGTGAAAGAGAATAAATATCTCTCTCAGGGGAATAAGTGCCTTCGTCACACTCCCACATAATATGGTTGGGAGAATGAGGAGGGCTAATGGGGGTACACGGATCTTCCACTTACAGGAGAGAAGTGCTATGTCAAAAGACATCAAATTGATGTTTCATTAGTTGGAGTGCAGAATATAGTTTTTGTTGAAATTATTTATTCCAGGGTGGTTGTATATGGTTAGTCTTGCCCTAGGCTAAATAATTCAGTTAGAAAGGTACTGTTAATAACTTTGGTATTGATGAAGATAGTTTGAATTATTTTGGGGTTTTAACCCTTTTAGAGTAAACAATTACATATTTTATTCATATGTAACTGTTTAGATATGTTAACTCATAAAATTGAGGTTGTATTGCTTCAGATTAGAATAAACAAAAACATAATTCTAGGAACTAGAGTTAGGTAATAATATATTTGTTTTAAGAAAAAGAAAAAAAAAAAAAAAAAAAAGCTTCCATTACTTCTGGATTATTGAACATATTTGTCCTAAAAAGTAATAAATCTATTGTTATTACCTGATAATATATAACTGAACAAGAATTTCCTTATTTCACTTATATATTCTAAGGCTATATGAATCAGAAGTAATAAGAAATATAACTGGAATGTAACATGATCCCACACAGTGTGTGACTATCAGAATGCAGTTACATTCAGTTATAAATATAGGTTTTTTATTTATAATAAATGAAGAGATATCAGGAATTAGGATGTCAGTCCATTGAATCTTCTTGGTCCATGGATGATGTGGCATAACGGCCTCTTTTGTGAGAATGATGATTCCCATTTTGTTCTGGAATTTTCTGGGTGCTGCCTGAAGGTGAAGATGATGCCATTCTTCTGCGTGTGGGAGTGTTGCTGCTTGTGGGTTCTGTCAGATTTAATTTTAAAAGGGTTTGTTGTAGTTCATTTGCTGATCTGCTTCTGTAAATTGTACCTTGGTAGTTAAATCTGACTGAAAAGGGGAAGCCCCATTGATACATAATGTTGTGGCGTTGCAGTTCCATTAGTTGGGGTTTCATGGATCGTCTTTTAGTAATAGTAAGTTGGGATAGGTCAGCAAAAATTTGATAATTGTGTCCTTGAAAATTAAGTTCCTTTTTTTCTCTTGCAGCAATTAGTATTTGTTCTTTCGTTCTGTAATAATGAAATTTTGTGATTATATCACGTGGGGGTCCATCTTTCTTTTTGGCTGTGAGGGCTCTGTGTACTCTGTCCAGTTCTAAACGTTCAATAGGGATATCTGGCTTTAGTTCTTGTAATAGAGCAGTAATAGTAGATTGCAGGTCTGTCACAGTTTCAGGTATTCCCCTTATGCGCAAGTTTGAACGTCTGGCTCTATTTTCGTAATCTTCGAGCTTAGTTTGAAGTATTAAATTCTCTTTTTTTAATTGTTCCAATTCTGTTATATTTTCTTGGGTTGTAATTTCAATTTCATCCATTTTTATTTCTAAGGCTGCGGTGCGGTTTCCCAGCTCTCTTATTTCTTTGGTTAGGCTGTTTGTTATTTGGTCTGAGGTTTGTTTTAAAGCCTTATGAAGCATCTTTTCAAATTGTAATAATATTACTGGGGATACTGAGGAGGCTTGTGGAGAAGTTTGTGAGAGGATTTGTTCTGTATCTGACTCAAATGGAGAGTCTTGCTGTGACATTTTCTGTCTGTGAGAGCGCCCTGATGCTGTATATTGTGAGGTGACTGGAGCTGCTTCAGCTGCAGTGAGTGCCTGTGAGCTCTTTGTGAGGTGATTTTTATTTCTGCCACGGTTTCCTCCCAGTACCATATTTCCTGCCCAAACTTTCACAGTTTGTTCCCTGGGGCAAAAAGGTTCAAATGGATACCTTTTGGGCCTGCAGGCTCCGCTTTGTCCTTCTCTTCTCTCCTCAGCGGTGTGGAGCTCTAACAATGCATGTCTGCTCCGCTAGGCTCCGCCTCCTGCCCCCCCACAAATGTCCATTTTCAATCTTCTCATAATAGTGTGTTGGGATGGAATAATTATCTACATATACTGCTTGTAAAGCTGGATCCTATACATATGATTAGGGATGAGCTAATGTGTCAAAACCGGTGAAAACCTGGTTTAAAGTCCACAAATTGTACTGTTAAAGTGTATCTTACTCCTAAACATGATTTAAAATGTATGCATTAGTATATTAATACAGTTTCTTGTAAAGCTTGCCTTTTAATTATTTCAAAATAATTTCCAATAAAATACTATGGTATACAGCTAATTCTCATCTCTTCCTCTTTTAATCTTACACTTCGTACACAGAAGCAAATATGTGCTGACATGGTCAGTTTGCATCCCTAACATGCTGTTTGGAACTACAGGATGCCACGCCCATGCACAGTGTGCCTGTACTACACATTGTCAGCTCTGTTACCAGCCTTGCTCTGTTGACTGACAGCAGGTCAAAGCAGGAGCCCTGCTGTCAAACTTCAGCTGTTCATAGTGAGTAGGGTTGAGCTTCAGTTTGGGTCAACAGAGAGTTTGTCCCGAACTCTAGCTGTTTTAGGTTTGCAAAATGGGTTAACGAAATGGCCAGATTTGACCTGTTCTCTCTGGCTGCTGCTGGATCTTGAAATGATTTGTTTAGTGGTGTTGTCACTACCTCCACTAAATAAGTAACTTCCCAGTCACAAACCAGCAGGTATACCAGGGGATATTGTTGATCAAATATGGCTGCATATCTGGATAAGTGTCTGATATTGATTTTGGGTAGGACTCCACATATTCTTTTTGTCCTTTGTTTTACCTAGAATCCCCCTCCCAATCCATTCCAGGACTAGGGTCTGGTATAGATTTTGGAGGGACCTCACACCTTTTTTTGTTCATTTTCCTCCTGGGGGGCCCTCTAAACCCATAACAGACCCTTTTTAAGGTTAAGGGATAGGTATGGGTTTTAGGGAGGAATCACTTTTTTTTGCATTCCCCCCTCCTGAAACATACCAGGCCACATACCCCGGTGATAAAAAAAAGGCCTGCGATCCCTAAACAAAATGTAATAAAATATCAAAACAGAGTGCCCAAAAACAATTCAAAACCACATACCCACACAGAACCCCCTCTCATCTCCGTATCCCCAATTATTCCCAAAACATTCAAGATTTAGACTTTAAATGGTAGCTTTACTTTTGTAGGAAAAAAAATAGCATATACAATTGCTAGACAAACTATATTGTAATTGAATGTAATTAAAATGTACCTTTCCTGTTCAATCAGTGCTGTCATTTTTTGTAAAATTCAATGCAATATGGCAACTTGGGGTTATTCTGTACACTAACAGTGTATGCAGCACCTCAGTGAGACAATTCAACGGCAAAAGCCAAGCACCTCC
Source organism: Aquarana catesbeiana (assembly GCF_042186555.1). Lineage (NCBI taxonomy): Eukaryota > Metazoa > Chordata > Amphibia > Anura > Ranidae > Aquarana > Aquarana catesbeiana. Next base: position 282,487,885 of record NC_133328.1, read on the forward strand.
ATCCTCAAAGTCACAAAGCAGCCACTTTCTTTTATAGTTCTGCTAGTGTGCAATTTCCCTCCTCCTCCTCTTTGAGAGCACAGCCATTGTATTGTTTTGGACTGCTAATATGCCCTTTTTTCCTCCTCCTCTTCCAGGGCACCTAACAGTCATCTTTTTTGAGAACTGCTAATTCACCCTTTCCTCCTCCTCTTCTACTAATTCCACCATAGGAGGAGGGAGGTGGGGAGGAGGAGTGTTGTAGTGCTGGTGGTCAGGAGGAGTGTTGGGGTTCACTGTTAGTGAAAAATAAAAAAAGCTGCCTGCCCTTCCACGACATAGGGGGAAGGTCAGAAAACAACAAATGTCAGCCATTTTTTAAGCCTGCCAATGCTCCCTTTTCCATCTCCTCCTCAGAGCTGCAGACATTTTTGGACTACTAATTCACACCCATTCACCATTTATGAGCATTTTTTGAGCCATAAGCTTTTGTGGGAGTATAGTTTTACTAAAAAAGCTAAAAAATGCAAAAAACTGCCAAAACTCATTTTACAGCTACACCTTTCTACAGATAACGCTACTTGCGTTTTTATAATATCCAGTGTGCATAAGCTTAAGGAGTGGGCTCCTTCCAGGAAAACCTGCCCTTACTGTATATACTGCTATACAATTTATGCTCCAACTTGGAGACTCAAATATATTTAGGACCGCTGTATACAATGGAGCATTGGTATAGGCACTGCAGCTTTCACATATATTTGCAAATGTGTGCAACTAAAACCTCTGTTTTTAATGTGATTTTTTTTTTTTTTTTGCAGGTTAGTTGGTAAGTGTGCTGGGAATTTTTTGTCTGTTTGTGATGGACTTTTCACCACTCCCAAATACAAGGGAAAAATCTGTAGATCTATGCCATAGGAAAACCAAAATTACCCCCTCTGAAAGACTGACGGTGGCTAGACCCCCGGCATTGTAGGCATAGCTACAGGGGAAAACCTATAGCCATAGGCCGGCTGACCTTTTACACTGGAGCTTTGGTAGTAGACATTTGTTACTGATGCAGGCAAGGCTGCCCTTTGTTTGCAACATGCATATCACTGTATATTTGTAAAATTGTGTGCACCAAAGCACCACATATTTAACCTCTTTATTGCGATAACTGCTATTAAATTTAGGAAATACGCATCATTAAAAAAGAAGCAAAGGTTCTGCACACACAGGAAGTGAGATATTATTTTTAATTATCAATGTAAAAAATGTTTTTACATTTTTAATTATTTTCTCCTGTAAGGCTGTCCCTGCCCTGGTCAATCAAACACAGCCAAGGAAAGCAATGCAAAATGGGTATTCTTCTGAGACAAGAAGGAAGTCCTAGGGCTCAACACCACTATTTTTCTATGCAAAAAAGTGTTCCTTGCAAGATAAGGCCACCAGCCCAGACACTCACATGATAAAGAGGTGTACTGAGAATAAAATGCAGCCCCAAGAGCAGATTGTCATCATACACAAAGTAATTCTGTACTTTCAGCACCCCACACTAAAAGAAAATCCCAATCAGCATCAAATAAAAATCTAACAAAAAGCACAAAAGCAACAAAAAAACAAAAACAAAATACCACCCCTGAAGCAATAGCACTGTTTTTTAAGTGAAGCCTTGCTGCCCAAAAAAAAAAAAAACTTAACATGAAAAAATCTAATAACATACATTAATAAACAACACATCCCAAAATCTATAAAACACACAACACAAAAAGTGACACTTGACTAGCAAAGGTGATAGCTACAAGGAACACCATATAATAGGTTAAAGAGAGACAAATGTTTCTAATTAGTAAAAAAATTAAATTTCTGAGGAATAGAGAGAACATTAATGTCACATAAAAATTGTATAGCGGACCCTCTATGGTATCTGCAAGGAGCTGTGGCTCAACCTCTAAGTACACATACCAGATCTTCACCAGAGCATTCCACAAGAAGTTACTGACTTTTACCATGGTGCACCAGGTTGAAGCCCTCATAGACACCTGCAGATGGCAGCTCCCAGGAATAGAATAGAAAAGAATAGAACCATGGTACACAGTGGACAGGCTATATTAGAAACAGGCAAACAACTGTAGTCAGATATAAACTGAAGACAGTAAGTAAAGAAATGGGAATGCAGGAATTAACATGGACTGGAGCCTGGGGCTAGGAAATGTACCTATTGCTCAGGCTAAAAGGGTTGGTGCTTGAGTGACAGGCTGCGTGGGGACTCACCATGTAACTGCTAGATCAACCAGAAGGTTAGTTCTGGCAATGCCTATACCTCCCAGTCCTGGAACAAAGCAGAGTAAAGTGAGAATGAGACCCATGCTGGTAAAACCACAAATAGCATTTCTGTTTTTTTTTATTTCCTCCTCAAAAGGCCATAACTGTCCTGGTCAAGCAATATGGCAGAAGGAGATGGGAAAGTTGCAAATAAAATGCTTATAAGCAATCCTATCTGGTATAATAAAGTCAAGACAGCCTGCTTCTGTTGCCGTAGATGGGTATACCTTTGCAATGATCTTGTTATAGCTCTGCATTGATAACAAAGATATTCCTCTCAAACAACAATGAACTCCTGATCCAAAGAGGACTGATGTGAATTCCAAAGCAATAGGTCTTCTTTCCAGCTTACTTTGTGGTGTCGATCGTATAGAAGTCAAGCGACTGAAGATCATGAATATTTTCTGATTGTCAAAACAGGCACTATCCTCTTTCCTTACAACGATGAAGAGTAGTTTGATGAAAATGCACCAGCTGACTTTGCTTAAATAATCCAATGCTTGTGACAGAATAACTTTTTTCTTTTAAAAAAAGGAAAGAAAAATCTGTTTATGCAGCTCATTGTGTAAGGTCTAAAGCCTCGTACACACGATCGGATTTTCCGCAGACAAAACCTCAGACCTTTGTCCGAAGGGCGTTGGCCTTGCATACAAATGGCAAGGAATCATCAGCCAACAAACAAAAACTTAGTGATGTATTAGACGTACTACGAGACTACATAGAGGAAGTTCAATTGTCATGCGCCACGCTTTGGGCACCTTCTGCTAATTCCGTGTTAGTAGAAGTTTGGTGGGTGTTGATTCGCACTTTTCATTTTGCGCTTTTCAGTTCATTTTGTGCTTTTCAGTTCATTCAGTTCATTCAGTTTATCATTCGTCAACCAGCCATGTTGCGGAATTGGAGGAGATAACGTGTTATTTATTATTGGCCTTGGAGTTATTGCTTTGACCCAAGTCCACCCCAGGAACGGGTGGAGGAGGATTTCTTGGACCAAAAATTGGTTGCTTTATTAATCCTGACCAATTATGTCATATGCCTTTGCTGCGGGAGATCCAGGAGAATAATCCGGATGATTTTCTGGAATTATCTCCGGATGACGGACCCCTGCTTTCACCAACTCTTGGCATTGTTGACCTCCTATATTAAGAAGCAAGACACATGCATGAGGCTTTTATTTTATTTTTTTGGTTGAATAATGATTTGATTTGGTATATTTTCTAGATTTTTGGATGCATAGAATGCACTTTTTGGTTAAATTCTATTGGCATATAGCATGTCTAATCTTATTTGCTTTCCTTTTTTAATTCACAAAAAAAATTGTGTAGAATAATACTTGGCTATGTGTCTCACTTCTTATGCCGCATACACACAATCGGACTTCTCGTCAGAAAAAGATATGACGGCTTTTCCGAAGGGATTCCGCTCAAGTTTGCCTTGCATACACACGGTCACGCAAAAGTTCGCTGAACTTACGACTGTCAAGAACGCGGTGACGTACAACAGTACGACGTGCCGAGAAAATGAAGTTCAATGCTTCCGAGCATACATCGAATTGTTTCCAAGCATGCGTAGAAATTTTGCGCGTCAGAATTGCCACAGACGATCGCATTTTCGAATAGGAACTTTTACCAACCGAAAAATTGAGAAGATGCTCACAATCTTTTGCTGGCTGGAATTCGGCCAGCAAAAGTCCGATGGAGCATACTCACGGTCGCATTTTCCGACGAAAAACTCTCATCGGTCTATTGCGGGCCAAAATTCTGATCGTGTGTACGCGGCATTACTTTTACTTTAGAGTTTGGGAGTAGGCAGTTACATTTAAAAAAATACAATGTAAAATTAAGAAGGGACACCAATATAGTTGTATCTTTGATCTTAAAAACTACGGGATAATGGTGTTGTGGTAACTTGCCCAAAAAAAACAAAAAAACAAGCATAATAATATTATTCTTGATATCACTAGAAAAAAAAAGCCTTTGAAAATACGTTTGGCAGAACTCCATCAGTATCACCAGCAAAGCAGCTTCATTATTATCCCATTAAAGAAGAAGAGAATTCTGCGCTGCATTTCTAGATTTCATAATTTGCTGCGTCACGAATGTTAATTCTACATTACTAACGCTAGTTTACAAGACCAAACACTTACAGCTTGTCCTTGCTTCCGAGCATGTGTGTTTGTACTTTGGACTTTTATCCGAGTGACACACGCTTGGATAATCTGACAACAGACATTTGTCAGCGGAAGATTTTAAAACCTGCCATCCAAAATTTGTCGGCAGAAAATCCGATGGAGCGTACAAATGGTCAGATTTTCCGCCAACAGCCTGTCATCACACAATTTCCGTCAGAAAATCTGATCGTGTGTACAAGGCTTAAGTGTGTCTGAGCAGCTACCAAATAGTTTATTGTTTTGTGAAGAGTTTATAAATAGTTATTTATTTTGCCATCTTGTTCTGTTAAATCATACTAACTATTTTCATTTACCTATTAGTATTGGCATAAAGAGTTTCAAACTAGCCAGCAGCAGAACAGTTTTAATCAGGCCTAATGACTTAATTTTATTTTAACCATGGGGATATGGAGTGCAGTGAATGTGAGTGATGAAATGTGAGGTGGTTTAGGAGCACACCATTTTTGCACTTATATTTTTATTTTTGTACAGAGCAAGTATAAAATGTTGTTTTAAAAATATGTGAAGGTTTTCAATCACTTTAAATTCATAGTCTAAAAAAATAAAGGAAAAGCTAAGATGCTGACAATTGAGCTAATTAATTTATCAGTTTTAAACACATATTGCTGGGTGTACAGATATGTGCATACCGTCAGGACATTAAGGAAAATGTACCCTAGCACTGCAATTTAAAGAACTCAAGCATAGTTTGGTAAAGTAGATGAAAACCCAACAACTGAAATGTCATATACGCTTTATGCAGTATATGGGATCTGGCTTGCTTCCTTTTCTGCAAAAATATGATAACAATGATATTGCCTTTCTCTTAAGACTAGTATGCCTACAGGTACTCAGATGCTCCAGGACTTGGAAACTATATTTTCAGAACTGGCAGGCTGTCAGACCCCTCTCGCCAGGGGGAAAGTTCACATACTGTAAACAGATGATTAAGAAAGCAGATACTCCAAGATCCAAGGTTTCAACATGGGCGTTCCAAAGATAATCTATAAATAGGCAGTGGGTAAGGCTAGTAGTGTTCAGAGAGATGAAGTCCATTATTCAAGGATTGGGTCAAGGCATACAGTGGTCAAAGAGAGGTAGTCCATTATCCAATGCTGAAGTTGAGGCAGGCAATGTTCAGAGAGAGGTAGTCTATTATCCAAAGCAAGGGGTCAGCAACAGTAGAGACAAGCAAGGCAAAGTAAAAAAAGAAAATGAGTCAGAGCAAGGCAACTAAATACTATCACAAGCCCAGAGTTCCGAGCTTACGGTGTCCAGACACCACAACCATTCAGGCAGGAGAAAGCAGGGTGTCTCGAGATGACCACTGCCTTGCAACTTGGATGCTGCCCGTGGAGCAGGAGCTGTGAGAAAATTAGTCCAGCTCCCTTAACACTTTAACAGTTGGCAATGATGTCTGAACACTTTGTGACTTGGGGTAATAATGCTCTGCCTTGTCTCCAACAATCTCCTGCCTGCAAATAAATCACCTAGTCACATGCCTTCCAAAATTAAAAATAAAGCTTCTTTAACCACTTCAGCCCCGGAAGATTTCCCACCTTAATGACCAGGCCATGTTTTGCAATACGGCACTGCGTCGCTTTAACTTTAACTGCGGTTTTTATTTTTTGCGCTATAAACAAACAAAGAGTGACAATTAAAAAAAAAAAAAACAAAACAAAACAATATTTTTTACTTTTTGCTATAATAAATATCCCCCCAAAAATGTAAAAAAACAAATTTCTTCATAAGTTTAAGCCAACAGGTATTCTTCTGCATATTTTTGGTTAAAAAAATTGCAATAAGCGTATATTGATTGGTTTACGCAAAAGTTATAGCGTCTACAAAATAGGGGATAGATTTATGGCATTTCTATTATGATTTTTTTTTTTTTTACTAGTAATGGCGGTGATCAGCGTTTTTTAGCGGGACTGCGACATTGCGGCGGACAGATCGAACACTTTTGACACTTTTTTGGGACCAGTGACGTTTATACAGCGATCAGTGCTATAAAAATGCACTGATTGCTGTATAATGGACACTGGCAGGGAAGGGGTTAACACTAGGGGCCGATCAAGGGGTTAAATGTGTTCTCTGGGAGGTGTTTCTAACTGTGGGGGGAGGGGACTGACTGGGAGTACAAAGAGATTGCTGTTTCTAATCACTAGGAACAGACGATCACTCCGTACTTCCCTGTCAGAGTGGGGATCTGTTTGTTTACATTGACAGATCCCTGTTCTGGCTCTCTGTGGAATGATTGCGGGTCGCGGGCGGACATTGTGGCCATGCGCATCAGCTCCCCCGCTGTGCATCGGGCACGTGCGCGCGCCAGCTATCAGTGGCATCGGGAGGGGGGCTAAGGGGGGCTGAAGCCCTGAGTGGGCCCCAAAAAGCCCTGGGTTTCAGGCATCCACAAATCTATATTTAGCACTGAGCCCGAGCGGGGAGCGATCTGACTCGGAAAGCCACCGAGTGACATAGCAGGTCCCACTTCCTGGAGCCTGTAGCGCCTATGATGAATGTCCCACTGGTCCAATGCCGGGCTGCGGGACATGTGATGTCCATCATAGGCGCTGCAGGCTCCAGAAGGCGGGAATTACAATGGGGACACACCGAGCACTATGAGATTCCCGCTCGGGGCTCGGGCGGGTGGCTCTCCTCTCCTGCCCTCTCCTATCTCTGCCTGCCTGCTGTCTACTGGGATGGGCGCGCCGTACACTATGGCTGAGCTGCAGGAAGAGGTCACAGTCACCTGAAGTCTGACGTGTAATGGTTGGTAGGTCAGTGTGGGTTAGTGTAATGATCAGTGTGGGTCAGGTAGGTCAGTGTAGGTCAGTGTAATGATCAGTGTGGGTCAGGTAGGTCAGTGCGAGTCAGTGTAATGGTCAGTGTATGTGTCAGGTAGGTCAGTGTATGTGTCAAGTAGGTCAGTGTGCGTCAGTGTAATGATCAGTGTGGGTCAGCGTAATGGTCAGTGTGTCTCAGGTAGGTCAGTGTGGGTCAGGTAGGTCAGTGTAATGGTAAGGTAGGTCACTGTATGTCAGGTAGGTCAGTGTGCATCAGGTAGGTCAGTGTAATGATCAGTGTGTGTCAGATAGGTCAGTGTGCATCAGGTAGGTCCATGTGCATCAGTGTAATGATCAGCGTGGGTCAGGTAGGTCAGTGTGGGTCAGTGTAATGGTCAGTGTGTCAGGTAGGTCAGTGTAATGATCAGTGTGTGTGTCAGGTAGGTCAGTGTGGGTCAGGTAGGTCAGTGTAATGGTCAGGTAGGTCAGTGTGGGTCAGGTAGGTCAGTGTGCATCGGGTAGGTCAGTGTGCATCAGGTAGCTCACTATAATGGTCAGTATAATGGTCAGTGTGTGCCAAGTAGGTGAGTATGCATCAGGTAGGTCAGTGTGAGTCTGGTAGGTCAGTGTATGTCAGGTAGATCAGCATAGTTGCCAACATTGCAAAAAAAATATGTGGGACACTTTTTTGGCTGTAGGCAGAGCCGTACAATAATTAGGGGGCTGGGCATTCATTTGTAGGCGTGGCTTAGAAAAAAAAACTTCATTACAAAGATGGGCGTGGCTTGCGTGGAAAAGTGGGCGTGGCTTAAATGGGCATGGCTCGAGAGGGTGTGGTTAGAGTCTGAGATGAATGAGGGATGGAGAGGGAAAGGGGAAGAGGGAAAGAGGGAGAAGGAAAGGGGGAGAGGGGAATGACGGGACAGCAGCCCCAGATCCCACAATAGAAATATGTGTATTCTAGAAAGTTTAACAATCAGCAGATAAAGATACTCCAAACACCTGGTGTTAACGCTTCAATCATCCCGGCACCATGGTTGTTATGGTGTCAGGATGATTGAAGAGCATTATTTCTATTATTACATTTTAATATAAAATTAAATCATTCAACTCACCATAATGCCGAATCAGTGGGATCCCTGAGCGTGTCACCTGCCACGTCGCCTGCCACCAGCAGAGTCTGTCCTTGCATCAGGTGCCCCCGGCAGAGTCTGTCCTTGCATCAGGTGCCCCCGGCAGAGTCTGTCCTTGCATCAGGTGCCCCCGGCAGAGTCTGTATAGACCCCCTCAGTGCAGACCCCCTCCATCAGTGCAGACCCCCTCAGTGCAGACCCCTTCCATCAGTGCAGATCCCCTCCATCAGTGCAGACCCCCTCCATCAGTGCAGACCCCCCTCTATTAGTGCAGACCCCCCTCAGTGCAGCCCCCCTATTAGTGCAGACCCCCCTCAGTGCAGCCCCCTCTATTAGTGCAGCCCCCCTCAATTAGTGCAGCCCCTCTCTATTAGTGCAGACCCCCCTCAGTGCAGCCCCCCCTCAGTGCAGCCCCCCTCTATAAGTGCAGACCCCCTCAATTAGTGAAGCCCCCCTCAATTAGTGCAGCCCCCCTCTATTAGTGCAGACCCCCCTCAGTGCAGCCCCCCCTCAGTGCAGCCCCCCTCTATAAGTGCAGACCCCCTCAATTAGTGAAGCCCCCCTCTATTAGTGCAGCCACCCCCCCTCAGTGCAGCCCCCTCTATTAGTGCAGACCCCCTCAGTGCAGCCCCCCCTCTATTAATGCAGCCCCCCTCAATTAGTGCAGACCCCCCTCTATTAGTGCAGACCCCCTCTATTAGTGCAGCCCCCCTCAATGCAGCCCCCCCTCAATTAGTGCAGCCACCCCCCTCAGTGCATCTCTCCCTCTATTAGTGCAGACCCCCCTCAGTGCAGCCCCCCCTCTATTAGTGCAGACCCCCCTCAATTAGTGCAGCCCCCCTCTATTAGTGCAGACACCCCTCAATTATTGTAGCCACCCCCCCTCAGTGCAGCCCCCCTCTATTAGTGCAGCCACCCCCCTCAGTGCAGCCCCCCTCTATTAGTGCAGACCCCCCTCAGTGCAGCCCCCCTCTATTAGTGCAGCCACCCCCCCTCAGTGCAGCCCCCCCTCTATTAGTGCAGCCCCCCTCAATTAGTGCAGCCCCCCCCTCAGTGCAGCCCCCCTCAATTAGTGCAACCCCCTCTCAATGCAGCCCCCCCGCTCAGTGCAGGAGTGGCCGGTGTGTTCTGCCGAGAAAGTTCCCCTCGGCATGTAAGGACCCCCTGTACTGCACAGGGGCAGCGCTTGCGCAGTACAGGGCTGGGGAACTTTTCGGCAAGACATGGCGCCGTCGCCGTATCTTCTGCTTCAGTGGAGAGGGGAGGGGCTGTGCAGCTAGCCCATTGGCTGCACGGATCGAGCCCCCTTCCTCTCTCCACTTACTCAACACTAGGGGGAAGATCGAGCGGCGGCACCGGCTGCCATTTTGCTGGAGCCAGCTGCTCCAAAAAAAAAAAAAAACAACATTCCTGATTTTCCTTATGGAAAATCCCAATTCGGGACAGCCTCCAATCGGGACGAGGGTCCCAAAATCGGGATTGTCCTGGGAAAATCTGGACTGTTGGCAACTATGGATCAGTGTAATGGTCAGTGTGTGTCAGGTAGGTCAGTGTGGGTCAGGTAGGTCAGTGTAATGGTCAGGTAGGTCAGTGTGGGTCAGGTAGGTCAGTGTGCATCGGGTAGGTCAGTGTGCATCAGGTAGCTCACTATAATGGTCAGTGTGTGTCAGGTAGGTGAGTATGCATCAGGTAGGTCAGTGTGCGTCTGATAGGTCAGTGTATGTCAGGTAGATCAGTGTAATGGTCAGTGTGTGTCAGGTAGGTCAGTGTAGGTCAGTGTGTGTCAGGTAGGTCAGTGTGGGTCAGTGTGTGTCAGGTAGGTCTGTGTGTGGCAGGTAGGTCAGTGTGGGTCACTGTAATGGTCAGTGTGTGTCAGGGAGGTCAGTGTGGGTCAGCCTGTGTCAGGAAGGTTAATGTGGGTTAGGTAGGTCAGTTTTTAGTGGTCAGCATTGATGGACACTGGTAAGCCAGGCAGCAACCAGCAAGTGAGCTTATCCACCCCCCCGCCTCACAACACCCCCCCTGGTGTCGGGCTCGGACTTTGGGCTGAAGCCCCTGGTCTTTTTCCCACCTAGCAACGCCCCTGCCTGCTATAGCTGTTAAAGGGACCGATGTAGAGCTACGGCGATTTGTGGGAACAAGCTGACCTGCCGTAGTATAATGACGGCGGCTGGTCAACAAGCGGTTAATAAAGCACCTTGCCCAGGAATATTGACCACTTGACCCTAGGCCAAAACTGACATTTCTCTCATACATGTAAAAATCATCATTTTATGACTGAAATTACATTACATTGAAATTACAGAAAATTACATTACAAAATGACCCCAAACATTATACAGTGGGGCAAAAAAGTTTTTAGTCAGCCACCAATTGTGCAAGTTCTCCCACTTAAAAAGATGAGAGAGGCCTGTAATTGTCATCATAGGTATACCTCAACTATGAGAGACAAAATGTGGAAACAAATCCAGACAATCACATTGTCTGATTTTTGAAAGAATTTATTTGCAAATTATGGTGGAAAATAAGTATTTGGTCACCTACAAACAAGCAAGATTTCTGGCTCTCACAGACCTGTATCTTCTTCTTTAAGAGCCTCCTCTGTCCTCCACTCATTACCGGTATTAATGACACCTGTTTTAACTTGTTATCAGTATAAAAAACACCTATCCACAACCTCAAACAGTCACACTCCAAACTCCACTATGGTGAAGACCAAAGAGCTGTCAAAGGACACCAGAAACAAAATTGTAGACCTGCACCTGGCTGGGAAGACTGAATCTGCAATAGGCAAGCAGCTTGGTGTGAAGAAATCAACTATGGGAGCAATAATTAGAAAATGGAAGACATACAAGACCACTGATAATCTCCCTCGATCTGGGGCTCCAAGCAAGATCTCACCCCGTGGGGACAAAACGATCACAAGAACGGTGAGCAAAAATCCCAGAACCACACGGGGGGACCTAGTGAATGACCTGCAGAGAGCTGGGACCAACGTAACAAAGGCTACCATCAGTAACACACTACGCTGCCAGGGACTCAGATCCTGCAGTGCCAGACGTGTCCCCCTGCTTAAGCCAGTACATGTCCGGGCCCATCTGAGGTTTGCTGGAGAGCATTTAGATGATCCAGAAGAGGATTGGGAGAATGTCATATGGTCAGATGAAACTAAAGTAGAATTGTTTGGTAGAAACACAACTCGTCGTGTTTGGAGGAGAGAGAATGCTGAGTTGCAACCAAAGAACACCATACCTACTGTATAGCATGGGGGTGGCAACATCATGCTTTGGGGCTATTTCTCTGCAAAGGGAACAGGATGACTGATCCGTGTACATGAAAGAATGAATGGGGCCATGTATTGTGAGATTTTGAGTGCAAACCTCCTCCCATCAGCAAGGGCATTGAAGATGAAACGTGGCTGGGTCTTTCAGCATGACAATGATCCCAAACACACCGCCCGGGCAACAAAGGAGTGGCTTCGTAAGAAGCATTTCAAGGTCCTGGAGTGGCCTAGCCAGTCTCCAGATCTCAACCCCATAGAAAACCTTTGGAGGGAGTTGAAAGTCCGTGTTGCCCAGCGACAGCCCCAAAACATCACTGGTCTAGAAGAGATCTGCGTGGAGGAATGGGCCAATATACCAGCAACAGTGTGTGACAACCTTGTGAAGACTTACAGAAAACGTTTGACCTCTGTCATTGCCAACAAAGGGTATATAAGAAAGTATTGAGATGAACTTTTGATATTGACTAAATACTTATTTTCCACCCTAATTTGCAAATAAATTCTTTCAAAAATCAGACAATGTGATTGTCTGGATTTGTTTCCACATTTTGTCTCTCATAGTTGAGGTATACCTATGATGACAATTACAGGCCTCTCTCATCTTTTTAAGCGGGAGAACTTGCACAATTGGTGGCTGACTAAATACCTTTTTGCACCACTGTATATTGCAAAGACCCTGGAGAATAAAATGGTAAGTGTTTTTTTTGCCACACGATATTTACGCAGCGGTTTTTCAATTGCAAATTTTTGGGAAAAAATATACTTTCATGACTGTTAGTGAAAACAAACACAATATAATACCCAATTTACATTAAATATAATTATATTACCTATAGGCGACACTTTAAAACCGTTGACAGGTTACCAGTTTAGACTTAAACAGGAAGTCTGGCCCTAGAATTATTGCTCTAGTTCTGATGTTCTGTGATATCTCACATGTGCGGTGGGTTTGCCACTTACATATGGGTGCGGGACCTAAATGCATGTTCCCCTTTGCGTGTAAGCGCTGGGGGTTGAAGGGGCGCTTTAAATATGTTTTGATTATTTATTTCACTTACATTTTTTTTACACTGTCCTGGTAATTTTGTTTTTTTTAATCAACTTTATTGCTATCACAAGGGATTAACAATCCTATGTCTCTCCTCTGGCCTGTTATCAGCTAAGTGCATGTGGATGCACCCTTTTAAAAACACACATTCAGCCTGTCATGACTGTAAAACAGTGGAGAGGCTACAAAGAAGCTCAGGGACACATATTAGCAGCAGAAAAATATAAAAAAACCTTCTTTCCCTTGACCCCCAAATTTCCCAAGACACATACTATACTATGATTACATAAAGTACATACAATAATTCTACAACTCTACAAAACTCTGGTTCAGCTGCATCTTGAGTATGCTGTCCAGTTCTGGTCACTAGTACTCAGGAAGGACGTCCTGGAACTGTAGGGAGCCAAGAGAAGAGCAACAAAGTTAATAAGGGGACTGGAAGATCAGTTAAAAGGAACATCTACTCACATTAAACTTATTTACACTAGAGAAGAGACAATTAAGAGGTGACATGATCGCAATATACAAATATCTTAAACGTGTTTGTTACCCCAACATTTCATATTCCTGATATGAGCCTGCTTTATCATGTATGTGTATGAAAAAGTATCCTGTTCTCTTTGTATTCCTTCCTTTGTGTGAAATCCCTGATGATCCTGCCAGTCCCTCTGCTTTCCTATTAACCACTTCCCGACCGCCTAACGCAGATATACTGCGGCAGAATGACACGGGCAAGCAAAATCACGTACCTGGCGCCCCCCGGTGCCCGAGGTGGTTGGCTTCGTTAGGGGAGCGATCCAGGCTGAGGGGGAGGCCACTCATTCGTGGTCACCCCCTCGCGATCGCTCCCAACGAATGAAAATCTTCCTCTGCTGCTGTAATGTAAACAGCGGCAGAGGAAGTGATGTCATCTCTCCTCGAGCCAGTCTTTTTAGTTCCGGCGCCGAGGAGAGAAGACATCAATGTGAGTTGCACCAACAATACACTTACAGTAGAACACACTAGGCACACTTTTCACCCCCCATCACCCCCCGATCACCCCCCTGTGCCCCCTGTCACAGTGACACCAATAGCATTTTTTTTTTTTGCATTGATGTCAGTTTGTGACAGTTATAAGTGGTAGGGCAGTTAGGGTTAGCCCTCTTTAGGTCTAGGGTACCCCCTAACCCCCCCAATAAAGTTTTAATCCCTTGATCACCCCCCGTCGCCAGTGTCACTAAGCGATCATTTTTCTAATCGCTGTATTAGTGTCACAGGTGACGCTAGTTAGGGAGGTAAGTATATAGTTTCGCCGTCAGTGTTTTATAGTGACAGGGACCCCCATATACTACCTAATAAAGGTTTAAACCCCCTGATTGCCCCCTAGTTAATTCTTTCACCAGTGATCACCGTATAACTGTTACGGGTGACGCTGGTTAGTTTGTTTATTATAGTTTCAGGGCACCCGCCGTTTATTACCTTATAAAGGTTTAACCCCCTAATCGCCCGGCGGTGATTTAAGTTAAGTTTTAGGGTCAGATAAGGTCTGCGTCGCCCCAGGCAGCGTCAGGTTAGCGGCAGTACCGCTAACACCCACGCACGCACCATACACCTCCCTTAGTGGTATAGTATCTGAACGGATCAATATCTGATCCGATCAGATCTATACTAGCGTCCCCAGCAGTTTAGGGTTCCCAAAAATGCAGTGTTAGCGGGATCAGCCCAGATACCTGCTAGCACCTGCGTTTTGCCCCTCGGCCCAGCCCTGCCCAGCCCACCGAAGTGCAGTATCGATTGATCACTGTCATTTACAAAACACTAAACACACATAACTGCAGCGTTCGCAGAGTCAGGCCTGATCCCTGCGATCGCTAACAGTTTTTGTTGGTAGCGTTTTGATACAGTCGCTAACAGTCAGGAGCTTTTTTGCCTGTGAGTCTCACTAGTGTACCCCTAAATTTAGAGCCCAAAATGGCAAATTGAAGGTACACTAGTGAAGAGGCCTACACGTTTCTGAGCATGACAGATAGTGAAGAGTAGGGATGACCTTCGAGTTCGAGTCGAACTCATGTTCGACTCGAACATCGGCTGTTCGCAAGTTCGCCGAACAGCGAACAGTTTGGGGTGTTCGCGGCAAATTCGAATGCCGCGGAACACCCTTTAAAAGTCTATGGGAGAAATCAAAAGTGCTAATTTTAAAGGCTTATATGCAAGTTATTGTCATAAAAAGTGTTTGGGGTCCTGCCCCAGGGACATGGATCAATGCAAAAAAAAGTTTTAAAAACAGCCGATTTTTCAGGAGCAGTGATTTTAATAATGCTTAAAGTCAAACAATAAAAGTGTAATATCCCTTTAAATTTCGTAGCTGGGGGGTGTCTATATTATGCCTGTAAAGGGGCGCATGTTTCCCGTGTTTAGAACAGTCTGACAGCAAAATGACATTTCGAAGGAAAAAAGCCATTTAAAACTACTCGCGGCTATTGCATTGCCGGTCTGACAATACACATAGAAGTTCATTGATAAAAACGGCATGGGAATTCCCCACAGGGGAACCCCGAACCAAAATTAAAAAAAAAAAATGACGTGGGGGTCCCCCTAAATTCCATACCAGGCCCTTCAGGTCTGGTATGGATATTAAGGGGAACCCCTGCCAAAATTTAAAAAAAAAATGACGTGGGAGGTCCCCCTAAATTCCGGGTCTGGTATGGATTTTAAGGGGAACCCCGCGCCAAAAAAATAAAAAACGGCGTGGGGTCCCCCCAAAAATCCATACCAGACCCTTATCCGAGCACGCAACCTGGCAGGCCGCAGGAAAAGAGGGGGGGACGAGAGAGCACCCCCCCTCCTGAACCGTACCAGGCCACATGCCCTCAACATTGGGAGGGTGCTTTCGGGTAGCCCCCCAAAACACCTTGTCCCCACGTTGATGAGGACAAGGGCCTCATCCCCACAACCCTGGCCGGTGGTTGTGGGGGTCTGCGGGCGGGGGGCTTATCGGAATCTGGAAGCCCCCTTTAACAAGGGGACCCCCAGATCCCGGGCCCCCCCCCATGTGAAATGGTAAGGGGGTACTTGTACCCCTACCATTTCACTAAAAAACTGTCAAAAATGTTAAAAATGACAAGAGACAGTTTTTGACAATTCCTTTATTTAAATGCTTCTTCTTTCTTCTTTCTTCTATCTTCCTTCATCTTCTTCTTCTTCTTCTGGTTCTTCTGGCTCTTCTGGTTCTTCCTCCGGCGTTCTCGTCCAGCATCTCCTCCACGGCGTCTTCTATCTTCTTCTCCTCGAGCCGCTCCGCACCCATGGCATGGGGGGAGGCTCCCGCTCTTCTTTTTATCTTCTTCTCTTCTTCATCTTCTTCTTCATCTTCTTCATCTTCTTCTCTTCTTCTCTTCTTCATTTTCTTCTCCGGGCCGCTCCGCATCCATGCTGGCATGGAGGGAGGCTCCCGCTGTGTGATGGCGTCTCCTCGTCTGACGGTTCTTAAATAACGGGGGCGGGGCCACCCAGTGACCCCGCCCCCTCTGACGCACGGGACATGACGGGACAGGGAAGTCCCGTCAAGTCACCGTGCGACAGAGGGGGCGGGGTCACCGGGTGGCCCCACCCCCCATTATTTAAGAACCGTCAGACGAGGAGACGCCATCACACAGTGGGAGCCTCCCTCCATGCCAGCATGGGTGCGGAGCGGCCCGGAGAAGAAAATGAAGAAGAGAAGAAAAGAAGAAGATGAAGAAGAAGATGAAAAAGAGAAGAAGATGAATAGAAGAGCGGGAGCCTCCCCCCATGCCATGGGTGCGGAGCGGCCCGAGGAGAAGAAGATAGAAGACGCCACGGAGGAGATGCTGGGCGAGAACGCCGTAGGAAGAACCAGAAGAGCCAGAAGAACCAGAAGAAGAGGAAGATGAAGGAAGATAGAAGAAAGAAGAAGCATTTAAATAAAGGAATTGTCAAAAACTGTCTCTTGTCATTTTTAACATTTTTGACAGTTTTTTAGTGAAATGGTAGGGGTACTTTTGTAACTCCTTACCATTTCACACGGGGGGGGGGATCTGGGGGTCCCCTTGTTAAAGGGGGCTTCCAGATTCCGATAAGCCCCCCGCCCGCAGACCCCCACAACCACCGGCCAGGGTTGTGGGGATGAGGCCCTTGTCCTCATCAACATGGGGACAAGGTGTTTTGGGGGGTTACCCCAAAGCACCCTCCCAATGTTGAGGGCATGTGGCCTGGTACGGTTCAGGAGGTGGGGGCCGCTCTCTCGCCCCCCTGTTTTCCTGCAGCCTGCCAGGTTGCGTGCTTGGATAAGGGTCTGGTATGGATCTTTGGGGGGACCCCACGCCGTTTTTTTTTTTTTTTTTTGGCACGGGGTTCCCCTTAAAATCCGTACCAGACCAGAAGGGTCTGGTATGGAATTTAGGGGGACCCCCACGTCATTTTTTTTTCAAATTTTGGCCAGGGGTTCCCCTTAATATCCATACCAGACCTGAAGGGCCTGGTATGGAATTTAGGGGGACCCCCACGTCATTTTTTTTTTAAATTTTGGTTCGGGGTTCCCCTGTGGGGAATTCCCATGCTGTTTTTATCAATGAACTTCTATGTGTATTGTCGGACCGGCAATGCAATAGCCGCGAGTAGTTTTAAATGGCTTTTTTCCTTCGAAATGTCATTTTGCTGTCAGACTGTTCTAAACAAGGGAAACATGCGCCCATTACAGGCATACTATAGGCACCCACCAGGTATGAAATTTAAAGGGATATTATACTTTTATTGTTTGACTTTAAGCATTATTAAAATCACTGCTCCTGAAAAAACGGCCATTTTTAAAAATTTTTCTTGCATTGATCCATGTCCCCTGGGGCAGGACCCAGGTCCCCAAACACTTTTTATGACAATAACTTGCATATATGCCTTTAACCACTTCAGCCCCGGAAGGATTTACCCCCTTCCTGACCAGAGCACTTTTTACAATTTGGCACTGCGTCGCTTTAACTGCTAATTGCGCGGTCATGCAATGCTGTAACCAAACGAAATTTGCGTCCTTTTCTTCCCACAAATAGAGCTTTCTTTTGATGGTATTTGATCACCTCTGCCGTTTTTATTTTTTGCGCTATACACGGAAAAAGACCGAAAATTTTGAAAAAAAATGATAATTTCTACTTTTTGTTCTAAAAAAAATGCAATAAACTCAATTTTAGTCATACATTTAGGCCAAAATGTATTTGGCCACATGTCTTTGGTAAAAAAAATGTCAATAAGTGTATATTTATTGGTTTGCGCAAAAGTTATAGCGCCTACAAACTAGGGTACATTTTCTGGAATTTACACAGCCTTTAATTTATGACTGCCTATGTCGTTTCTTGAGGTGCTAAAATGGCAGGGCAGTACAAAACCCCCACAAATGACCCCATTTTGGAAAGTAGACACCCCAAGGAAATTGCTGAGAGGCATGTTGAGCCCATTGAATATTCATTTTTTTTGTCCCAAGTGATTGAATAATGACAAAAAAAAAAAAAAATTACAAAAAGTTGTCACTAAATGATATATTGCTCACACAGGCTATGGGCATATGTGGAATTGCACCCCAAAATACATTTAGCTGCTTCTCCTGAGTATGGGGATACCACATGTGTGGGACTTTTTGGGAGCCTAGCCGCATACGGGGCCCCGAAAACCAATCACTGCCTTCAGGATTTCTAAGGGCGTACATTTTTGATTTTACTCCTCACTACCTATCACAGTTTTGAAGGCCATAAAATGCCCAGATGGCACAAAACCCCCCCAAATGACCCCATTTTGGAAAGTAGACACCCCAAGCTATTTGCTGAGAGGCATGTTGAGTCCATGGAATATTTTATATTTTGACACAAGTTGCGGGAAAGTGACAATTTATTTATTTATTTATTTATTTTTTGCACAAAGTTGTCACTAAATGATATATTGCTCACACAGGTCATTTGCATATGTAGAATTGCACCCCAAAATACATTCTGCTGCTTCTCTTGAGTACGGGGATACCACATGTGTGGGACTTTTTAGGAGCCTAGCCGCGTACGGGACCCCGAAAATCAATCACCGCCTTCAGGATTTCTAAGGGTGTACATTTTTGATTTCACTCTTCACTGCCTATCACAGTTTCGGAGGTCATGGAATGCCCAGGTGGCACAAACCCCCCCCAAATGACCCCATTTTGGAAAGTAGACACCCCAAGCTATTTGCTGAGAGGCATGGTGAGTATTTTGCAGCTCTCATTTTTTTTGAAAATGAAGAAAGACAAAAAAAAAAATTTTTTTTTTCTTTTTTTAATTTTCAAAACTTTGTGACAAAAAGTGAGGTCTGCAAAATACTCACTATACCGCTCAGCAAATAGCTTTGGGTGTCTACTTTCCAAAATGGGGTCATTTGGGGGGGTTTTGTACCACCTGGGCATTCCATGGCCTCCGAGACTGTGATAGGCAGTGAAGAGTGAAATCAAAAATTTACGCCCTTAGAAAGCCTGAAGGCGGTGCTTGGTTTTCGGGGTCCCATACGCGGCTAGGCTCCCAAAAAGTCTCACACATGTGGTATCCCCGTACTCAGGAGAAGCAACAGAATGTATTTTGGGGTGTAATTTCACATATTCCCATGGCATGTTTGAGCAATATATCATTTAGTGACAACTTTGTGCAAAAAAAAAAAAAAAAAAAATTTGTCTCTTTCCCGCAACTTGTGTCACAATATAAAATATTCCATGGACTCGACATGCCTCTCAGCAAATAGCTTGGGGTGTCTACTTTCCAAAATGGGGTCATTTGGGGGGGGGTTTGAACTGTCCTGGCATTTTATGCACAACATTTAGAAGCTTATGTCACACATCACCCACTCTTCTAACCACTTGAAGACAAAGCCCTTTCTGACACTTTTTGATTACATGAAAAAATTCTTTTTTTTTGCAAGAAAATTACTTTGAACCCCCACACATTATATATTTTTTTAAAGCAAATGCCCTACAGATTAAAATGGTGGGTGTTTAATTTTTTTTTTTTCACACAGTATTTGCGCAGCGATTTTTCAAACGCATTTTTTGGGGAAAAAACACACTTTTTTACATTTTAATGCACTAAAACACACTATATTGCCCAAATGTTTGATGAAATAAAAAAGATGATCTTAGGCCGAGTACATGGATACCAAACATGACATGCTTTACAATTGCGCACAAACGTGCAGTGGCAACAAAATAAATACATTTTTAAAAGCCTTTAAAAGCCTTTACAGGTTACCACTTTAGATTTACAGAGGAGGTCTACTGCTAAAATTACTGCCCTCGATCTGACCGTCGCGGTGATACCTCACATGCATGGTGCAATTGCTGTTTACATTTGACGCCAGACCGACGCTTGTGTTTGCCTTAGCGCGAGAGCAGGGGGGACAGGGGTGCTTTTTTTTTTTTTTTTTGCTTTTTTTTTTTTTGCTTTTTTATCTTATTTTAAAACTGTTCCTTTCATTTTTTTTAATCATTTTTATGGTTATCTCAGGGAATGTAAATATCCCCTATGATAGCAATAGGTAGTGACAGGTACTCTTTTTTGAAAAAATTGGGGTCTATTAGACCCTAGATTTCTCCTCTGCCCTCAAAGCATCTGACCACACCAAGATCGGTGTGATAAAATGCTTCCCCAATTTCCCAATGGCGCTATTTACATCCGGCGAAATCTAAGTCATAAAATGCTCGTAGCTTCCGGTTTCTTAGGCCATAGAGATGTTTGGAGCCACTCTGGTCTCTGATCAGCTCTATGGTCAGCTGGCTGAATCACCGGCTGCATTCTCAGGTTCCCTGTTGAGACAGGAGAGCCAGAGAAAAACACGGAAGACGGTGGGGGGGGCATTCTCTCCCACTGCTTGTAAAAGCAGTCTAGAGGCTAATTAGCCGCTAGGATTGCTTTTACATGAAAGCAGACTGCTGGCTGAAAAGAATGATACCAAAATGATACCTAAACCAGCAAGCATCATTCTGGTATAACCACTCAAAGTCGTGAATGGTGTACCTGAAGACAAAAAAATGGTTAACAATAAAGCACAGTAAACGGTAAAGTATAAAAAATTGCATACCTGAAAAGCAAACATGATAAAACATAATAACAATAAAACATTGCAGAATAGAATACAGTAAAAAAGAGCAGAACAATAGAGAGAATAGAGAGAGAGAGAATAGAGTGAGAACAATAAAACGACAACTATTATTTTTTATTTTATATTTTTGTTTGTGTTTTTTTTTTTTTTACACTTTTTTTGTAACTGTAACTTTTATAACTGTAACCGGTTCCAGGTTCGGGTCTCTCAAAATGCGATGGCATCTTGGGAGACCCTGTGAAAGTGTGTCCTAGTCTGTGCAATGCTGTACCCTACGCTAATACTCAACTAGTGAATGGTAGCGTTCAAAACATTCACCAATGCAAAGACCAGGATTGACAGGAGGGACAATAATAGCGGGTGTCACGCCTATATCCGCGTTTGCTGCAGACACAACATCTTTTTTGGGGGGGGTTCGTTGGGTAGGGGTACTCGGGAGGACATAAAAATGCCTCTCATGCAGCCGACTGCATTTGGTTGGGGATGTGAATGGGGGAAGTACGGGCGCTGCAGAAGTGGTGGGTTCCCAATTAGGATTGGCGAATGCAGCAGGAAGGGCATTATGGGCACGACGGGCCTGTGTTTGTCTTTTTGGTGGCAGCGGGACACTATTTGTGCTTGCCACCTCACCAGCTTGAACTGCACTTATGAGACTCGCCACGTCACCAAGTGTTACTGCAGTGCTGGTTTGACTACGACCGGGGTGTACTAGGCCGCTGGCACTTGCCAGTTCACCAAAACGCTACCAAAAAAACTGTTAACGATCGCAGGGATCAGGCCTGACTCTGCGAACGCTGCAGTTATGCGTTTAGTGTTTTGTAAGTGACAGTGATCGATCGATACTGCACTTGGGTGGGCTGGGCTGGGCCGGGCGGAGGGGCAAAACGCAGGTGCTAGCAGGTATCTGGGCTGATCCCAATAACACTGCATTTTTGGGAACCCTAAACTGCTGGGGACGCCAGTATAGATCTGATCGGATCAGATCAGATATTGATCAGTTCAGATACTATACCACTAAGGGAGGTGTACGGTGCGTGCGTGGGTGTTAGCGCTACTGGCACTAACCTGACGCTGCATGGGGCTGGTGCTTGCCAGTTCACCAAAACGCTACCAAAAAAACTGTTAGCGATCGCAGGGATCAGGCCTGACTCTGCGAACGCTGCAGTTATGCGTTTAGTGTTTTGTAAGTGACAGTGATCGATCAATACTGCACTTGGGTGGGCTGGGCTGGGCCGGGCGGAGGGGCAAAACGCAGGTGCTAGCAGGTATCTGGGCTGATCCCGCTAACACTGCGTTTTTGGGAACCCTAAACTGCTGGGGACGCTAGTATAGATCTGAACGGATCAGATATTGATCCGATCAGATACTATACCACTAAGGGAGGCGTATGCTGCGTGCGTGGGTGTTAGCGGTACTGGCGCTAATCTGACGCTGCCTGGGGCGACGCATATCACCGCCGGGCGATCGGGGGGCTAAACCTTTATTCGGTAATAGACGGCGGGTGCCCTGACACTATAAAAAATAAACGAACTAACCAGCGTCACCCGTAACGGTTATACGGTGATCAGTGGTGAAAGGGTTAACTAGGGGGCAATCAAGGGGTTAAAACATTTATTAGATAGTATATGGGGGTCCCTGTCGCTATAAAACGCTGACGGTGAACCTAAATATTTACGTCCCTAACTAGCGTCACCAGCGACACTAATACAGCGATCAGAAAAATGATCGCTTAGCGACACTGGTGACGGGGGGTGATCGAGGGGTTAAAACTTTATTAGGGGGGGTTAGGGGGGTATCCTAGACCTAAAGGGGGTCTAACACTCACTGCCCTAACACTGTAACTGTCACAAACTGACACCAATACAGTAATCAGAAAAAAAAAAAAACCTGCTTGGTGTCAGTTTGTGATGGGGGGGTGATTGGGGGGGATCGGGGGGCGATCGGGGGGGGGGGATCGGGGTGTTTTGTGTGCCTGGCATGTTCTACTGTGTGTGTAGTGTGTTGGTGCACTCACATTACAGTCTTCTCTCCTCGGCCCGGAACGGAAAATACCGAGCCGAGGAGAGATGACATCATTTCCTCTGCCTCTGTGTACAATACAGAGGCAGGGAAATGATCCCATTGGCTGGGAGCGATCGCGAGGGGGGGGCCACGAATGGATGGCCTCCCCCTCACCACCGATCGCCGGGGGAGATTTGCTGACCGCCGCAGGCACCGGGGGGGGGGTCCGATCGGACCCCCCACCCGCGGGCAGGCAAGGAGGTACCTGTAAGTCCTTTTGCCTGCCCGTGCCATTCTGCCGACGTATATAGTCGTGCGGCGGTCGGCAAGTGGTTAAAATTAGCACTTTTGATTATTCATGTTCGTGTCCCATAGACTTTAATGGTGTTCGGGTGTTCGAACAAACTTATTTCCTGTTCGCATGTTCTGGTGCGAACCGAACAGGGGGGTGTTCGGCTCATCCTTAGTGAAGAGGAAGTCACTCATCTGTCAGATTCAGGCTCAGAATACGAACCTGTAGACAGCAGCGGCTCCATGACAGATAGCTCTGACAACGAAGTTGTGGTCCCTGCCAAGGTCAGGTGTACCAGACCCCGAACTTCTTCTTCTGTCCTTGATGTGCAAGAACCGCAGGTCCCTCGTATGGAGCAGAGAAGTACTAGCGCCGCTATTCCTTCTGGTGAACTGGCAACCACCAGTGGCCTAGTACACCCTGGTCGTACATCCAGCACTGCAGTAACACTTGGTGACGTGGCGAGTCCCATAAGTGCAGTTCAAGCTGGTGAGGTGGCAAGCACAAGTGGTGTCCCGCTGCCACCAAGAAGACAAACACAGGCCCGTCGTGCCCATAGTGCGCTTCCTGCTGCATTCGCCAATTCTACCCAATTCTACCCACCACTTCTGCAGCACCTGTACTTCCCCCATTCACTGGCCAACCCGCCGTTCAGGTGGAAACAGTTGATTTTACGTCACTTGATTTTTATTTGCTGTTTTTCACCGAAGATCTCTATAGATCTATTGTGGACCAAAGCAATTTTGTATGCTGGTCAACACATCACCACTATTCCCCAGTCCTTCCTTGCCAGATATTGGAAACCAATTACGGTTTCCGAATTTAAGATCTTACTGGGCCTTTCCCTCCACATGGGCATAACCAAAGAGTGAGTTGCGGTCATATTGGTCCACTGACCCAATTCACCATATGCCCATGTTCTCTGCTTCCATGGCCAGGGCATGATACGAGCAGATTTTGCGGTTCATGCACTTAAACAACAATGAACTCTGTCGTCCTTGTGGAGGCCCTGAATACGATCGGCTCTACCAAATTCGGCCCCTCGTAAATCACTTCAACCAACGTTTTGCAGACTTGTTTACTCCCCATCAAGTTGTCTGCGTTGATGAGTCCCGGATTAGGTTTTCTGGCCGCTTGTCATTCAAACAGTATCTTCCCAGCAAGTGTGCCAGATACGGGGTCAAGATGTATAAGCTCTGTGACAGGGCCACAGGCTATACATGTAGTTTTATGGTTTACAAGGGCAAAGATAGTCATGTAGAGCCGACAAACTGCCCTGACTACATAGGAAGCGCTGGCAAGGTTATGTGGGACTTGGTGTCACCCTTATTCGGAAAGGGGTACCACTTGTACGTGGACAATTATTACACGAGCGTGCTACTTTTTAGTCACCTTTTTGATCATCAGATTGGAGCATGTGGCACCGTGCGACCTAATCGCCGGGGCTTTCCCCAGCGGCTCTGAGATTCCCGTCTTAGGCTGGGGGAGAGAGACTGCTTGCAGTGTAATAATTTACTGGCTATGAAGTGAAGGGATAATAAGAATGTTTTCGTTCTTACCTCCCTTCGTGCAGACACAACGGTCCAAATTACTACGGTGACTGGTGTTGTGGAGAAACCCCTCTGTGTCCACGAATATAACCTGAACATGGGAGGGGTGGACCTCAAGGACCAGTTGGCGCCGTACCTAGTTGCCCGTAAGGCCAGACGCTGGTATAAAAAAGTGTCTATTTATTTCAATTGGCTTTGCTGAACGCTTATGTGCTATACAGAGCTTTAGGACGGACTGGATCCTTCCTTAAATTCCAGGAAGACATCATCAGAGCCCTTATGTTTCCAGACGGTGCTCCACCTCACCTTCCCCAACCAAATGCAGTAAGCCGGCTGCATGAGAGGCATTTTCTTTATGTCCTCCCGAGTACCCCTACCCAACGAGCCCCCCAAAAAAGATGTAGTGTCTGTAGCAAGCACGGATATAGGCATGACACCCGGTATTATTGTCCCTCCTGTCCTGACAATCCTGGTCTTTGCATTGGTGAATGGTTTGAACGCTACCATACACTAGTTGAGTATTAGCGTAGGGTACAGCACTGCACAGACTACGACACACGTTCACAAGTTGCCATCACATTTTCGGAGATCCAAACCTGGTACCAGTTACAAAAGTTAAAGTTACAAAAAAAAGTGTAAAAAAAAAAAACACAAAAAAAGTAAAAAAAAAAAAAAAAAAAACACAAAAAAAATAACATAAAAAAAACAAAAATAGTTGTCGTTTTATTGTTCTCTCTCTATTCTCTCTCTATTGTTCTGCTCTTTTTTACTGTATTCTATTCTGCAATGTTTTATTGTTATTATGTTTTTATCATGTTTGCTTTATAGGTATGCAATTTTTTTATACTTTACTGTTTACTGTGTTTTATTGTTAACCATTTTTTTGTTTTCAGGCACACCATTCAGCTGCAGAGCGGATTTATTTATCTTGACAGCAACAGCGTTTGCTCCCACGATACATAAAGCTGCAACTCCAGCGCTGTCGGAGGTGATTTCACACCACAGTTACATACTTCAGCATATATGCCGAAGCGTGGGGGTAGCAGTGGGTGGAGGAGTGATTTGCTCCTACCTTTTGCGGGAGGATGCCCCCATGCTTCGGCATATATATATTTTAGGCACAGGTTGCGTTAAATGTTTTATTTTTTACTATTTTTTTTTTGTATTTGCTTTGCAGGTATGGTAGGTTTTACTGTTATACTGTAATGTTACTTTGTTTTATTGTTAACCGTCATTTGCTTAGCAGGTACGCCATTCAGTTGCAGCGCGGATTTATTTATCTTGACAGCAACAGCGTTTGCTCCCATGATACATAAAGCCGTGACTCCAGCGCTGTCGGAGGTGATTTCACCACCACAGTTACATACTTCAGCATATATGCCGAAGCATGGGGGCAGCAATGGGTGGAGGAGACATCATTAGAAGTGGGTGGATGAAGGGAGGTATTATAATGGTGGGCATACCCACCAATCAATATCTTTTTTTCGTTCAGCCCACAGGCTGCATGAAAAAAAAGTTTACAATATATGCCCAACAAGGACCAGCAACGTACTGGTATGTTGCTGGACTTTGAGTGGTTATACCAGAATGATGCCTGCAGGTTTAGGTATCATCTTGGTATCATTCTTTTAAGCCAGTGGTCGGCTTTCATGTAAAATCCTAGCGGCTAATTAGCCTCTAGACTGCTTTTACAAGCAGTGGGAGGGAATGGCCCCCCCCCACCGTCTTCCATGTTTTTCTCTGGCTCTTCTGTCCCAACAGGGAACCTAAGAATGCAGCGGGTGATTCAGCCAGCTGACCATAGAGCTGATCAGAGACCAGAATGGCTCCAAACATCTCTATGGCCTAAGAAACCGGAAGCTACGAGCATTTCATGACTTAGATTTCGCCGGATGTAAACAGCACCATTGGGAAATTGGGAAAGCATTTTATCACACTGATCTTGGTGCGGTCAGATGCTTTGAGGGCAGAGGAGAGATCTAGGGTCTAATAGACCCCATTTTTTTCAAAAAAGAGTACCTGTCACTACCTATTGCTATCATAGTGGATATTTACATTCTCTGAGATAACAATAAAAATGATAAAAAAAAAAAATGAAAGGAACAGTTTAAAAGTAAGATAAAAAAGCAAAAAAATAATAAAGAAAAAAAAAGCACCCCTGTCCCCCCCTGCTCTCACGCAAAGGTGAACGCAAGCGTCGGTCTGGCGTCAAATGTAAACAGCAATTGCACCATGCATGTGAGATATCATCGTGAAGGTCAGATCGAGGGCAGTAATTTTAGCAGTAGACCTCCTCTGTAAATTTAAAGTGGTAACCTGTAAAGGCTTTTAAAGGCTTTTAAAAATGTATTTAGTTTGTCGCCACTGCACGTTTGTGCGCAATTTTAAAGCATGTCATGTTTGGTATCCATGTACTTGGCCTAAGATCATCTTTTTTATTTCATCAAACATTTGGGCAATATAGTGTGTTTTAGTGCATTAAAATGTAAAAAAATTTGTTTTTTCCCCAAAAAATGCATTTGAAAAATCTCTGCGCAAATACTGTGTGGAAAAAAAAAAAAGAAACACCCACCATTTTAATCTGTAGGGCACTTGCTTTAAAAAAAATATATAATGTTTTGGAATTCAAAGTAATTTTCTTGCAAAAAAAAAAATTTTTTTTCATGTAAACAAAAAGTGTCAGAAAGGGCTTTGTCTTCAAGTGGTTAGAAGAGAGGGTGGTGTGTGACATAAGCTTCTAAATGTTGTGCATAAAATGCCAGGACAGTTCAAACCCCCCCAAATGACCCCATTTTGGAAAGTAGACACCCCAAGCTATTTGCTGAGAGGCATGTCGAGTCCATGGAATATTTTATATTGTGACACAAGTTGCAGGAAAAAGACAATTTTTTTTTTTTTTGCACAAAGTTGTCACTAAATGATATATTGCTCAAACATGCCATGGAAATATGTGAAATTACACCCCATTCCACATGTGTGAGACTTTTTGGGAGCCTAGCCACGTACGGGACCCCGAAAACCAAGCACCGCCTTCAGGCTTTCTAAGGGCGTGAATTTTTGATTTCACTCTTCACTGCCTATCACAGTTTCGGAGGCCATGGAATGCCCAGGTGGCACAAGCCCCCCCAAATGACCCTATTTTGGAAAGTAGACACCCCAAGATATTTGCTGAGAGGTATAGTGAGCATTTTGCAGACCTCACTTTTTGTCACAAAGTTTTGAAAATTGAAAAAAGAAAAAAAAAAATTTTTCTTGTCTTTCTTCATTTTCAAAAACAAATGAGAGCTGCAAAATACTCACCATGCCTCTCAGCAAATAGCTTGGGGTGTCCGCTTTCCAAAATGGGGTCATTTGGGGGGGGGGGGGGGTTGTGCTATCTTGGCATTTTATGGTCTTCGAAACTGTGATAGGTAGTGAGGAGTGAATCAAAAATTTACGCCCTTAGAAATCCTGAAGGCGGTGATTGGTTTTCGGGGCCCCGTATGCAGCTAGGCTCTCAAAAAGTCCCACACATGTGGTATCCCCATACTCAGGAGAAGCAGCAGAATGTATTTTGGGGTGTAATTCCACATATGCCCATGGCATGTTTGAGCAATGTATCATTTAGTGACAACTATGTGCAAAAAAAAAAAGTTTGTAATTTTCCCGCAACTTGTGTCAAAATATAAAATATTCCACGGACTCACCATGCCTCTCAGCAATTAGCTTGGGGTGTCTACTTTCCAAAATAGGGTCATTTGGGGGGGTGGGGGTTTGTGCCATCTTGGCATTTTATGGCCTTCAAAACTGTGATAGGTAGTGAGGAGTGAAATCAAAAATGTACGCCCTTAGAAATCTTGAAGGCGGTGCTTGGTTTCAGGGCCCCGTACGCGGCTAGGCTCCGAAAAAGTCCCACACATGTATCCCCATACTCAGGAGAAGCAGCTAAATGTATTTTGGGGTGCAGTTCCACATATGCCCATGGCCTGTGTGAGCAATATATCATTTAGTGACAACTTTGTGCAAAAAAAAAAAAAGTTTGTCAATTTCATGCAACTTGTGGCAAAATATAAAATATTCCATGGACTCAACATGCCTCTCAGCAAATAGCTTGGGGTGTCTACTTTTCAAAATGGGGTCATTTGGGGGAGTTTTGTGCCATCTTGGCATATTATGGCCTTCAAAACTGTGATAGGTAGTGAGGAGTGAAATCAAAAATGTACACCCTTAGAAATCCTGAAGGCGGTGCTTGGTTTCAGGGCCCCCGTACGCGGCTAGGCTCCAAAAAAGTCTCACACATGTGGTATCCCCATACTCAGGAGAAGCAGCAGAATGTATTTTGGGGTGTAATTCCACATATGCCCATGGCATGTTTGAGCAATATATCATTTAGTGACAACTTTGTGCAAAAAAAAAAAAAAAAATTGGTCACGTTCCCGCAACTTGTGTCAAAATATAAAATATTCCATTGACTCAACATGTCTCTCAGCAAATAGCTTGGGGTGTCTACTTTCCAAAATGGGGTCATTTGGGGGGGTTTTGTGCCATCTTGGCATTTTATGGCCTTCAAAACTGTGATAGGTAGTGAGGAGTGAAATCAAAAATTTACGCCCTTAGAAATTCTGAAGGCAGTGCTTGGTTTCGGGGCCCCATACGCGGCTAGGCTCCCAAAAAGTCCCACACATGTGGTATCCCCATACTCAAAGGAAGCAGCGGAATGTATTTTGGGGTGTAATTCCACATATGCCCGTGGCATGTTTGAGCAATATATCATTTAGTGACAACTTTGTGCAAAAAAAAAAAAAGTTTATAATTTTCCCGCAACTTGTGTCAAAATATAAAATATTCCATGGACTCAACATGCCTCTCAGCAAATAGCTTGGGGTGTCTACTTTCCAAAATAGGGTCATTTGGGGGGGGGGGGGTTGTGCCATCTTGGCATTTTATGGCCTTCAAAACTGTGATAGGTAGTGAGGAGTGAAATCAAAAATGTACGCCCTTAGGAATCCTGAAGGCGGTGCTTGGTTTTCGGGGCCCCGTACGCGGCTAGGCTCCCAAAAAGTCCCACATATGGTATCCCCATACTCAGGAGAAGCAGCTAAATGTATTTTGGGGTGCAGTGCTACATATGCCCGTGGCCTGTGTGAGCAATATATCATTTAGTGACAACTTTTTGTAAATTTTTTTTTTTTATTCATGATTTAATCACTTGGGACAAAAAAAATTAATATTCAATGGGCTCAACATGCCTCTCAGCACTTTCCTTGTGGTGTCTACTTTCCAAAATGGCGTCATTTTGGGGGGTTTTGTACTGCCCTGCCATTTTAGCACCTCAAGAAATGACATAGGCAGTCATAAACTAAAAGCTGTGTAAATTCCAGAAAATGTACCCTAGTTTGTAGACGCTATAACTTTTGCGCAAACCAATAAATATACGCTTATTGACATTTTTTTTACCAAAGACATGTGGCCGAATACATTTTGGCCTAAATGTATGACTAAAATTGAGTTTATTGGATTCTTTTTATAACAAAAAGTTGAAAATATAATTTTTTTTCAAAATTTTCGGTCTTTTTCCATTTATAGCGCAAAAAATAAAAACCGCAGAGGTGATCAAATACCATCAAAAGAAAGCTCTATTTGTGGGAAGAAAAGGACGCAAATTTTGTTTGGGTACAGCATTGCATGACCGCGCAATTAGCAGTTAAAGCGACGCAGTGCCAAATTGTAAAAAGTGCTCTGGTCAGGAAGGGGGTAAATCCTTCCCGGGGCTGAAGTGGTTAAAAACTGACCACAAGAGCAGGACAGCACACCGTGGTCAGTTCTCTAGCTATGCTGGGAACTCAGCCTGCTCTCCTCCAATGATCAGACTTATCCTAATACACCCCCCTGCACAGCCTTTCACTGAGAAGCTCAGTGTGTTGTTGCTTCTCCACCCCCTAGCTCTTATGCAGCAGAGAATAGAAGGAACAGAGAGAATGTAATCACTCATAAAAAAAGGTTAAAAAAGGTATTTATAATATTTTTTTTATTTTCTATACACACATGGTTTGCCTTTTATTTCTATTTTAAACTGAATGGGTTGTTTTACAAGGCGATCTTTTCAATCACTTTAATGGGGACTTTAGCTTAGGGAAAAAAACAATTCAGTATCAGATTGCTTAAGAATACACATGACTAGTGGCGGCTGATGCTCCATTTTTTTGGAGGGGGGGGGGGGTCGGCAAACAAACCCCCTACCAGGTTCGCACCTACTCTATCCAGGTCGCGGCTTCCCAGGCTTCTTCTCCTGGCCAATCTGGTCTCCTGTCCTGATTGGCCGGGAGGAGAAGCCAGAAGACAATAGTGAATGTTGATTTGCTAATGTCACAAGTGGGTGGGTTCAGGGCGCAGAGCACTGCGCCCCGAGTCCAACTTTTTTTGAAGCTAATTAGGCTCTAATCACATGCTTAAAAAAAAAAATCTGTGCGTCGAAACTAGGGGGGGGCAGGAGGGGCACATGCCCCAGGTGACACATCTAGGGGGGTGTCTCCAGGGGTTCTGTCACCCCCACATGCACTGGGAAGCACTGCTTTAATGGTGTCACTGCTGCCCGCTGCAAGGTTTGCCAAATACCGGAGAACCAATTTATTAGGACAAGGAGAGGGGTTTATGTGCAGAAGGCCCTGGACTAGGAAGTTGGGGTTGGTATGGCAAAAGATTGGGGGGCCTGTGGGGGTGCAGAGAAGGCCTTGGACTGGGGGTGGCATAGGAGGCCCAGGACTGGGGGGTGCAGTGGTGCATTGGGCTAATGGGGGGTACGAAAGAGACACTTGGCTGGGGGGATGCAGAGGAGATCCTAGGATGGGGGGTGTGGTGAACACCCTGGGATGGGGGGTGGGGAGGAGGCCCTGGGATGGGGGTGGTGCAGAGGAGGCCCTGGAGTGGGGGGTTGCAGAGGAGGCCATGGACTAGAAAAGGGTTGGTATGGCAAAGACCCTGGATTAGGAGAGGAGGCCCTGGACTAGGAGAGGAGTACACAGAAGGCCCTGGACTGGGAGGTGCAGAGGACGCCCTGAACTAGCAGGGGAGTGCAGAGGAGGCCTTGAACTAGGGAATGCAGAGAAGGCCCTGGACTAGGAGGGGAGTACACAAGAGGCCCTGGAATGGGGGTGATGCAGAGTAGGTGCTGGACTGGGTGATGTAGAGGAAGCCCTGGACTAGGTGGGGAGTACAGCAGAGGCCTTAGACTGGGGGGTGTAGAGGAGGCACTGGATTTGAAAAGTGGGGTTAATGTGGCAAAGGACCTGGATTCAGAGGGCAGGGTGCAGATGAGTCTCTGAACTTGGGGGAGCTGTAGAGAAGGCCTTGGACTAGGACAGGAGTACACAGAAGGCCCTGGACTGGGAGGTGCAGAGGAGGCCCTGGACTAGCAGGGGACGCAGAGAAGGCCCTGGACTAGGAGGGGAGTACACAGGAGGCCCTAGACTGGGGGGTGTGGATGAGGCTCTGGACTTGAAAAGTGGGGTTGATGAGGCATAGGACCTGGATTCAGAGGGCAGGGTGCAAAGAAGGCTCTGAACTTGGGGGGGGGGGGGGCTGTAGAGAAGGCCTTGGACTAGGAGGGGAGTGCAGAGGAAGCCTGGAGGGGCACAGATTAGGTCCTTGACTAGGAAATGGTGGTTGATGTGGCAAAGGGAGATACTGAACTAGGTGAGGGAGTGCCTGGAGGTCCCAAATTAGGAGAGGGGGTGTCTGGGGGCCCTGGACTATGAGAGGGGGATAGTGGAAGCCCTCTGGACTAGGAAAGAGGGTGCCTGAAGGACCTGCCAGCTTCAGGGAGAAAGAACCTGGATCTAAAGCCTGGGCTAATGAAAGAGCCCTACAACATAAATAGGGACATTTATCAATTGTAGCAAGTAATGTCAAACAGGAGCAGAGAGACAGACACATAGAGGAGTTCAGCTCCCATGGTTGAGATAAAAGCATCTTCCATTCTATTACTAGAGTAGGACCCACTAATTCTGGGTACTTTGTCGCAGTAAGTGGGCTTAGCACTATATGACCATATAGTGTGACCAAACCCCCGTATTTTTTGAATATGTTCAGGTGTTTTTAACTAGCCTTGCAGGAAATGTCATTCTTGAATGTGTGTGCTGTAAAATATTTTGTACTGTTTGTAGGTCTTATAGCAGCACCATCTTGAATTTAAATGCATTGTAGGGTGTGCCCCCCAAATATGTTCTTGTATATTGTAATAGACCTTGACCAGGTTTTTTGGGCTGGAGCACCCCTCCCCCTCCTCATTACCTCTTATTTATTGGCCACCAGTGTATAGGATGTATCCCCTTCAGTTCTCCCACATAGAGGAGTTAGGCTCCCATGGTTGAGACAAAGGATCTTCCATTCTATTACTAGAGTAGGACCCAATAATTCGGGGTACTTTGTCGCAGTAACTGGGCTTAGCACTATATGACCAATAGTGTGACCACACCCCCATATTTTTTGAATATGTTCAGGTGTTTTTAACTAGCCTTGCAGGAAATGTCATTCTTGAATGTGTGCGCTGTAAAATATTTTGGACTGTTTTGAACTCCTGTGACCTGTTGTCAGTTGACATCGGGCTGTCGGCTGATGTCACATAGCTGGTCCAGGCTGGGGAAAGATCGCAACCTAAAGGTCGGGATCTGCTCACATACCTTGATCGGCACCCAGCTCAGCCTGAGCTGGCCACTCCCGCCCCCTC
The DNA here is from genome assembly GCF_042186555.1 of Aquarana catesbeiana. Classification (NCBI taxonomy): domain Eukaryota; kingdom Metazoa; phylum Chordata; class Amphibia; order Anura; family Ranidae; genus Aquarana; species Aquarana catesbeiana. The sequence continues at coordinate 282,521,226 of NC_133328.1, forward strand.
CACAGCCCAGTGTTTCAGTGAGTGTGCGGGGGGCACTGGGAACTAAGTGATCGGTGGTGTTTGATCACTCGGTTCTCAGCCTTAGAGCTGGCTGGGGGACAGATGCAACATCCACCTACGTAAGTATGATTTAAAAAAATTCCCATACCTGACATCTCCTCTTTTTTGCTATCTGGCCCACATGATAATTAGGCCTCATGCAGATGGAGCATATGCATCCAGGCCCAGTGTGATGGCTGTGTACCGCGTGGGGATGCATGGTGTTCTGTGCATCCCTGTGCAGGCAGTCCAGTCAAAGTCAATTGGGACGCAGCAGCTACATGGAAATAGTCAAAATGTCAAAATTTGACATGCAGACAGTAGGGATGAGCTTCGAGTTTGAGTTGAACTCATGTTCGACTCGAACATTGGCTGTTCGCAAGTTCGCCGAACAGCGAACAATTTGGGGTGTTCGTGGCAAATTCGAATGCCGCGGAACACCCTTTAAAAGTCTATGGGAGAAACCAAAAGTGCTAATTTTAAAGGCTAATATGCAAGTTATTATCATAAAAAGTGTTTGGGGACCCGGGTCCTGCCCCAGGGGACATGGATCAATGCAAAAAAAAGTTTTAAAAACGGCCGTTTTTTCAGGAGCAGTGATTTTAATAATGCTTAAAGTCAAACAATAAAAGTGTAATATCCCTTTAAATTTCGTAGCTGGGGGGTGTCTATAGTATGCCTGTAAAGGGGTGCATGTTTCCCGTGTTTAGAACAGTCTGACAGCAAAATGACATTTTGAAGGAAAAAACTCATTTAAAACTACCCGCGGCTATTGCATTGCCGACAATACACATAGAAGTTCATTGATAAAAACGGCATGGGAATTCCCCAAAGGGGAACCCCGAACCAAAATTAAAAAAAAAAAATGACGTGGGAGTCCCCCTAAATTCCATACCAGGCCCTTCAGGTCTGATATGGATATTAAGGGGAACCCCGGCCAAAATTAAAAAAAAAAATGACGTGGGGTTCCCCCTAAATTCCATACCAGACCCTTCAGGTCTGGTATGGATTTTAAGGGGAACCCCGCGCCAAAAAAAAAAAAAAAACGGCGTGGGGTCCCCCCAAAAGTCCATACCAGACCCTTATCCGAGCACGCAACCTGGCAGGCCGCAGGAAAAGAGGGGGGGACGAGAGTGTGGCCCCCCCCTCCTGAACTGTACCAGGCCACATGCCCTCAACATTGGGAGGGTGCTTTGGGGTAGCCCCCCAAAACACCTTGTCCCCATGTTGATGAGGACAAGGGCCTCATCCCCACAACCCTGGCCGGTGGTTGTGGGGGTCTGCGGGCGGGGGGCTTATCGGAATCTGGAAGCCCCCTTTAACAAGGGGACCCCCAGATCCCGGCCCCCCCCTGTGTGAAATGGTAAGGGCCTACCATTTCACTAAAAAACTGTCAAAAATTTTAAAAATGATAAGAGACAGTTTTTGACAATTCCTTTATTTAAATACTTCTTCTTTCTTCTATCTTCCTTCATCTTCTGGTTCTTCTGGTTCTTCTGGCTCTTCTGGTTCTTCCTCCGGCGTTCTCATCCAGCATCTCCTCCGCGGCGTCTTCTATCTTCTTCTCCTCGGGCCGCTCCGCACCCATGGCATGGGGGGAGGCTCCCGCTCTTCTCTTCTTCTTCATCTTCTTCTCTTCTTCTCTTCTTCTCTTCTTCTTTTCTTCTCTTCTTCATTTTCTTCTCCGGGCCGCTCCGCACCCATGCTGGCATGGAGGGAGGCTCCCGCTGTGTGACGGCGCTCCTCGTCTGACAGTTCTTAAATAACGGGGGGCGGGACCACCCGGTGACCCCGCCCCCCTCTGACGCACGGTGACTTGACGGGACTTCCCTGTGACGAATGCCACAGGGAAGTCCCGTCTTGTCCCGTGTGTCAGAGGGGGGCGGGGTCACTGGGTGGCCCCGCCCCCCGTTATTTAAGAACTGTCAGACGAGGAGCGCCGTCACACAGCGGGAGCCTCCCTCCATGCCAGCATGGGTGCGGAGCGGCCCGGAGAAGAAAATGAAGAAGAGAAGAAAAGAAGAAGAGAAGAAGATGAAGAAGATGAAGAGAAGAGCGGGAGCCTCCCCCCCATGCCATGGGTGCGGAGCGGCCCGAGGAGAAGAAGATAGAAGACGCTGCGGAGGAGATGCTGGACGAGAACGCCGGAGGAAGAACCAGAAGAGCCAGAAGAACCAGAAGAACCAGAAGATGAAGGAAGATAGAAGAAAGAAGAAGTATTTAAATAAAGGAATTGTCAAAAACTGTCTCTTGTCATTTTTAACATTTTTGACAGTTTTTTAGTGAAATGATAGGCCCTTACCATTTCACACAGGGGGGGGGGCCGGGATCTGGGGGTCCCCTTGTTAAAGGGGGCTTCCAGATTCCGATAAGCCCCCCGCCGGCAGACCCCCACAACCACCGGCCAGGGTTGTGGGGATGAGGCCCTTGTCCTCATCAACATGGGGACAAGGTGTTTTGGGGGGCTACCCCAAAGCACCCTCCCAATGTTGAGGGCATGTGGCCTGGTACGGTTCAGGAGGGGGGGGCCGCACTCTCGTCCCCCCCTCTTTTCCTGCGGCCTGCCAGGTTGCGTGCTCGGATAAGGGTCTGGTATGGATTTTTGGGGGGACCCCACGCCTTTTTTTTTTTTTTTTTGGCGCAGGGTTCCCCTTAATATCCATGCCAGACCTGAAGGGCCTGGTATGGAATTTAGGGGGACTCCCACGTCATTTTTTTTTTTTTAATTTTGGTTCGGGGTTCCCCTTTGGGGAATTCCCATGCCGTTTTTATCAATGAACTTCTATGTGTATTGTCGGCAATGCAATAGCCGCGGGTAGTTTTAAATGAGTTTTTTCCTTCAAAATGTCATTTTGCTGTCAGACTGTTCTAAACACAGGAAACATGCGCCCCTTTACAGGCATACTATAGACACCCCCCCAGGTACGAAATTTAAAGGGATATTACACTTTTATTGTTTGACTTTAAGCATTATTAAAATCACTGCTCCTGAAAAAACGGCCGTTTTTAAAACTTTTTTTTGCATTGATCCATGTCCCCTGGGGCAGGACCCAGGTCCCCAAACACTTTTTATGACAATAACTTGCATATTAGCCTTTAAAATTAGCACTTTTGATTATTCATGTTCGTGTCCCATAGACTTTAACGGTGTTCGCGTGTTCCAAAGAACTTTTTTCCTGTTCGCATGTTCTGGTGCGAACCGAACAGGGGAGTGTTCGGCTCATCCCTAGCAGACAGGAAGGTATGCATGTATCCGAATGCACAGTGTCTGCATTCGGATCTGTGCACCCACTTCCATGGGTGAAGCTTTGAGGTGGATGCAGATGCAACAAAAAGTGGCTCAGCATACAGGACCTGTCTCCACACCTGTCTGAATGAGTCCTTAGGGGAATTTATTAAAACTACAGCAGACAGAATCTAGAGCAACTGTTCATGGCAACCAATCAGCTCATAGCTTTCATTTTCAAAGCTGAACAAGCTGAAGATAGAAGCTGATTGGTTTCCATGCACAGCTGTTCCAGATTCTGCACCAGTTTTGATAAATTCTACTCACTGTGTTTTACATTTCTTACTCCTGACTACTGCATTCTAAGTACAGCACATGCTTTGTTAAAGTGGTTGTAAAGGCACAAGATTTTTACTCTTCATGCAATCTGTGCATGAAGGTATAAAACCTTCTGTGTGCAGCAGCCCACCCAGCCCCGCTAATACTTACCTGAGCCCCCTCTCACCCTCTCAATCCAGCGATGTCAACGAGAGCCTTGGCTTTCCAGGTCTCGCACTCCTGATTGGCTTTTAGTAGCAGCGCAAGCCATTGGTCATAGGCTCCCGCTACTGTCAATCACAGCCAGTGAGCCAATAAAGAGATGGAGTGGGCAGGAGTGCGCCTGCTTGGATGCCCCCATAGCAAGCTGCTTGCTGTGGGAGCACCTGGAAGGAGGGAGTGGCCAGGGGCGCCGATGAGGGACCTGAGAAGAGGAGGACCTGGGCTGCTCTGTGCAAAACTATTACACAGAGCAGGTAAGTATAACATGTTTGTTATTTAAAAAAAAAAAAACAAGACTTTAATATAACTTTAAGGTTAGCTGTGTGTAGTAAAGGATATGCATCTTTTTTACTGTTAGACAGGTAAGAATGTAGAACTCCTTAGACTCCAAACAGTGTACTCTTGAACCACCTGCAGATTACTCAGATTTACAAGGGCTTGTTCTCTAACCCGGTTAAACTCCTTAAAAAACCCCTTCCATTTCCAGCATGAGCTTTCTTGTTTCTCCCATGCCGTTGTTGTCCATTCAGATGTGTTGTCCATTCAGATGCCTAGTGGCACCACCCGTTGTGATGTCACCGACCCAGCATACACCAGTCCGTGATGTCACAAGGGGCTGTGCTAACATGTGACATTGCCACTGCAGAGGAGGCATTCGGCGGTCGGCTGTCAATGAAGGCGGAGTGTTTTTTTTGTTCTCTTTTTTGGGTGCGGCGGGCAGTGTGATTGAAGATGGATTTACATCAGGGACACTGTTTTTTTTATTTATTTTTTTTAATAAAGGATTCGACAGAAAGTGTATGTGTTTGTATTACTTTTTGACACTTTTTTGGTGAATGGGTACTCTTTCACCTGGGGAGGGAAGCAGGATCTGGAGCGCCCCCCACCCAAAAGGACCCCCGCATGTTGAGGGCACGTGGCCTGGTATGATTCAGGAGGGGGGGTCCTCACTCCCCCCTCCTGACCTGCCAGGCTGCATGCTTGGATAAGGGTCCCATATATATTTTTGGTGGGGGGGACCCCACGCTGTTTTTTTTTTAATTTTGTTGTGGGGTTCCCCTTAAGATTCATACCAGACCTGTAGGGCCTGGGCCTGGTATGGCCTGGGGGGACCCCAAGCTGTTTTTTTCTTTCTTTTTTAGTCGGGTGCTGGTAATTGCAACCTTCAGTCAATTTATATGTGATTTGACTCGTTTTTTTTTTTTCTTTAGAAATGTAATTTTTGCTGCAGCATATTCTATGCATGCTACAGATGAGACACTTTGCATGCAGACTAAAGGGACCCCTAGGCACTATATTTAAAGGAATTTCTAATTTTTTTGTTGCACTTTAAGCATCATTAAAATCACTGCTCCTAAAAAAAGTGATTGTTTTTAAAAAAAACTTTTTTGCATTGATACATGTCCCCCAGGGCACTATCCAGACCCCCATACCCCTTTTATGGCCAATTACTTGCATATAAGCTTTCAAAATGGGCACTTTTGATTTTTCCTGTTCGTCTTCCATAGACTTCAATTCGGTGTTCGGGTTACAACGTATCATTTGTACGGGTGTTCTACTGCAAACCAAACAGGAGGGTGTTTGGCCTAGTCACTAGTATTTGTAATATCCCTGTACGTTGTATTGGCTAAGAAACACATCTAGAAGTTTTTTGAATGTATCTATACTCTCTGCTGACAATACCAGCTGTAGAAGGCATTTTCACATCCTTACCACTCTATTGCCCTGTACACACGATCGCACATTACGACAACAAAATCCATCGGATTTTTTCCGATGGATGTTGGCTCAAACTTGTCTTGCATACACACGGTCACACAAAGTTGGTCGGAAATTTCGAACGTCAAGAACGCGGTGACGTACAACACGTACGAAGAGGCGAGAAAAATGAAGTTCAATAGCCAGTGCGGCTCTTCTGCTTGATTCTGAGCATGCGTGGCACTTTGTGCGTCAGAATTGTCTACACACGATTGAAATTCCGTGAACGGATTTTGTTATCGGGAAAATTTTAGATCCAGCTCTCAAACTTTGTGTGTCGGACATTCTGATGGAAAACGTCCGATGGAGCCTACACACGGTCGGAATTTCCGACAACAAGCTCCGATCGCACATTTTCCATCGGAAAGTCCGATCGTGTGTACAGGGCATAACAGTTAAGAACCCCTTACACAATTTAGGACTAAACCTCTTCTCATCCAATTTCATTGTGTGGCCATGTGTCTTCTTTAGAAACTTAAGGTTAAATAGTTTCCTCCCAATGCTAGAGTCATAATTTAAAGATTTGTATATTGTGATCATCTCTTAAATAAATACCCTTTTTATTGCATGTTAGTAGTCTGCTGATCTTGCTTGCTGCATCTTGGCATTGCATGCTATTGCAAAGTCTGTGATCTTCGGTGCCCCCAGATCCTTTTCCATTCTCAATTTACACATAGGTTCTTCTGCTAGTGTGTACAGTAACTTGAATTCATAATTTTAGCACCCAAATGCATTGCTTTACATTTTTCTACATTGAATCTCATCTGCCACTTGGCTGCCTACCTCTCTATTATATTGAGGCTTTCTTGTAAAGTTTTTATATCCTGTTGTGAAGTTATTGCCCTGCTTAACTTTGAATCATCAACCAACACTGAGATTGACCTATTTATTCCAACCCCTACATTGCTTTTGAACAAGTTAAATACAACTTGTGAACTAGAGATACTGTTGTACAAGGAGGATTTGGATTTTGTGGGAATTTCAGAGACCTGGTTCAACAGCTCTCATGATTGGCTGGCAAACATTCAAGGGTATACCCTATACCGCAAGGATAGAGAGGGTAAAAAAGGGGGAGGGGTATGCCTATATATCAAGAATAATGTACAAGTGAATGTGAGAGATGACATCACTGAGGGGGCTAGGGAGGAGGTGGAAACTTTATGGGTAGAGCTCCAAAGGGATGAAGCTAAGGGAAAAATAATACTGGGAGTATGCTATAGGCCCCCTAACCTGGGGGAGGAAGTGGAGACAGATCTCCTATCACAAATTGGATTAGCAGCAAGGATGGGAAGTGTTATCATAATGGGGGATTTTAATTATCCAGACATAGACTGGGCGGAGGGAACCGCGCATTCATTTAAGGCTCGCCAGTTCCTTAATGTCTTGCAGGACAATTTTATGGGTCAGATGGTAGACGCACCAACTAGAAATAAAACATTACTAGATCTACTGATTACCAACAATACAGACCTGATCACAGATGTGGAAATACGGGGCAATTTAGGTAACAGCAATCACAGGTCAATTAGTTTCAGTATAAATCACACAAATAGGAAATATGAAGGGAAGACAAAGACACTGAATTTCAAAAGAGCCAACTTCCCTAAACTACAAACCTTGCTAAAAGGCATAAATTGGGATAAAATATTAGGAACAAAGAATACGGAGGAGAGATGGGTTTGCTTTAAGAGCATATTAAATAAGAGCATTAGCCAATGTATCCCATTGGGTAATACATTTAAAAGAGCGAACAAACATCCTGGATGGCTTAACTCCAATGTAAAAAATGCATATAAAAGCAAAGGAGAAGGCCTTCAAAAAATACAAGGTTGAGGGATCATCCTCAGCATTCAGCATTTATAAAGAATGCAATAAGAAATGTAAGGGTGCAATTAGGACGGCTAAGATAGAACATGAAAGACACATAGCGGAGGAGAGCAAAAAAAATCCCAAGAAATTCTTTAAGTATGTAAACAGTAAAAAAGGGAGGACAGACCATATTGGCCCCATAAAGAATGAGGAAGGACATCTGGTTACAAAGGATGGGGAGATGGCAAAGGTATTGAATTTATTCTTCTCCTCAGTCTTCACGAGTGAATTGGGGGGCTTCAGTAACCAAAACTGCAGTGTTTATCCTCATGACACAACACAGGAAGCACCTACATGGTTAACAGAGGACGGAATTAAAATTAGACTTGAGAAACTTAACATTAATAAATCACCAGGACCAGATGGCTTGCATCCGAGGGTACTTAGGGAACTCAGTCAGGTGATTGCCAGACCGTTGTTCCTAATTTTTACAGACAGTCTATTGACTGGAATGGTACCAGCTGATTGGAGAAAAGCCAATGTAGCACCAATATTTAAAAAGGGCCCAAAAAACATCCCTGGGAATTACAGACCAGTTAGCCTAACATCGATAGTATGTAAACTCTTGGAGGGGATGATAAGGGACTATATACAAGATTTTAGTAATAAGAATGATATCATTAGCAGTAATCAGCATGGATTCATGAAGAATCGTTCTTGCCAAACCAATCTATTAACCTTCTATGAGGAGGTGAGTTGCCATCTAGATAAAGGAAGGCCCGTAGACGTGGTGTATCTGGATTTTGCAAAAGCATTTGACACAGTTCCCCATAAACGTTTACTGTACAAAATAAGGTGCGTTGGCATGGACCATAGGGTGAGTACATGGATTGAAAACTGGCTACAAGGGCGTGTTCAGAGGGTGGTGATAAATGGGGAGTACTCAGAATGGTCAGGGGTGGGTAGTGGGGTTCCCCAGGGTTCTGTGCTGGGACCAATCCTATTTAATTTGTTCATAAACGACCTGGAGGATGGGATAAACAGTTCAATCTCTGTATTTGCAGACGATACTAAGCTAAGCAGGGCAATAACTTCTCCGCAGGATGTGGAAATCTTGCAAAAAGACCTGAACAAATTAATGGGGTGGGCAACTACATGGCAAATGAGGTTCAATGTAGAAAAATGTAAAATAATGCATTTGGGTGGCAAAAATACGAATGCAATCTATACACTGGGGGGATAACCTCTGGGGGAATCTAGGATGGAAAAGGACCTGGGGGTCCTAGTAGATGATAGGCTCAGCAATGGCATGCAATGCCAAGCTGCTGCTAATAAAGCAAACAGAATATTGGCATGCATTAAAAGGGGGATCAACTCCAGAGATAAAACGATAATTCTCCCGCTCTACAAGACTCTGGTCCGGCCGCACCTGGAGTATGCTGTCCAGTTCTGGGCACCAGTCCTCAGGAGGGATGTACTGGAAATGGAGCGAGTACAAAGAAGGGCAAGAAAGCTAATAAAGGGTCTGGAGGATCTTATGCCGCGTACACACGAGCGGACTTTCTATCCTACTTGGTCCGGCACACTTTCCGACGGACTTTGTCCGCCAGGTGCGCCGGACTTTAAAACGGACGGACTTGCCCACACACGCCGGGACTTTCCGGCGGGCTAAGTCCGCCCGTCTTTCCGACGGACTTTCGCCGGAGTTCCGGCGGACTTTCAGAATGAACGGACTTGCCCACACACGGACAAGTCCGTTCATTTTGAACGTGACTCAGGTGCGACGGGACTAGAAAAGGATGTCAATCTTGCCGCTTTTATCGGCGAGATTGACACCTTACTAGCCCCGTCGCGGGGCATACCAGGCCCTTAGGTCTGGTATGGATTATAAAGGGGAACCCCGCTACGCCGAAAAAACGGCGTGGGGTCCCCCTAAAATCCATACCAGACCCCGATCCGAGCACGCAGCCTGGCCGGTCAGGAAAGGGGGTGGGGACGAGCGAGCGCCCCCCCCCCCCCTCCTGAACCGTACCAGGCCGCATGCCCTCAACATGGGGGTGGGTGCTTTGGGGGAGGGGGGCGCCCTGCGCCCCCCCCCCCAAAGCACCTTGTCCCCATGTTGATGAGGACAAGGGCCTCTTCCCGACAACCCTGGCCGTTGGTTGTCGGGGTCTGCGGGCGGGGGCTTATCGGAATCTGGGAGCCCCCTTTAATAAGGGGGCCCCCAGATCCCGGCCCCCCACCCTATGTAAATGAGTATGGGGTACATGGTACCCCTACCCATTTACCTAGGAAAAAAGTGTAAGTAATAAAACACACTACACAGGTTTTTAAAATATTTTATTAAACAGCTCCGGGGGGGGGGGATCTTCCTCCGGCTTCGGGGGTCTTCTTCCGGCTTCGGGGGTCCCTCCGCTTCATCTTCTCCCGGCGTCCGGTTGGTTCTTCTCCGCTCTCTTCTCCCGGTGTTCCTGTTCTTCGGCCGGCTCCTCTGCTGTCTTCAATTAGCTCTCTTGCCAGCAGAGGTCCGGACTTCTGGGCTTCTTCTCTTCTCTTCTCCAGATGTTGACACGACGCTCTCTCCTGCTGGACTGCTCTCCGAGGGCTGCGTTGTGACTTATATAGGCGGAGACCCCGCCCCCTTTTGATGTCACAGTCCCTGGGCATGCTGGGACTGTGACGTTTTAGGGGGCGTGGTCACTGGGTGATGTTGACCACACCCCCTAAAACGTCACAGTCCCAGCATGCCCAGGGACTGTGACATCAAAAGGGGGCGGGGTCTCCACCTATATAAGTCACAACGCAGCCCTCGGAGAGCAGTCCAGCAGGAGAGAGCGTCGTGTCAACATCTGGGGAAGAGAAGCCCAGAAGCCCAGAAGCCCAGAAGCCCAGAAGCCCAGAAGTCCGGACCTCTGCTGGCAAGAGAGCTAATTGAAGACAGCAGAGGAGCCGGCCGAAGAACAGGAACACCGGGAGAAGAGAGCGGAGAAGAACCAACCGGACGCCGGGAGAAGATGAAGCGGAGGGACCCCCGAAGCCGGAAGAAGACCCCCGAAGCCGGAGGAAGATCCCCCCCCCCGGAGCTGTTTAATAAAATATTTTAAAAACCTGTGTAGTGTGTTTTATTACTTACACTTTTTTCCTAGGTAAATGGGTAGGGGTACCATGTACCCCATACTCATTTACATAGGGTGGGGGGCCGGGATCAGGGAGCCCCATTATTAAAGGGGGCTCCCAGATTCCGATAAGCCCCCGCCCGCAGACCCCGACAACCAACGGCCAGGGTTGTCGGGAAGAGGCCCTTGTCCTCATCAACATGGGGACAAGGTGCTTTGGGGGGGGGGGCGCAGGGCGCCCCCCTCCCCCAAAGCAACCAACCCCCATGTGGAGGGCATGCGGCCTGGTACGGTTCAGGAGGGGGGGGGCGCTCGCTCGTCCCCACCCCCTTTCCTGACCGGCCAGGCTGCGTGCTCGGATCGGGGTCTGGTATGGATTTTAGGGGGGACCCCACGCCGTTTTTTTCGGCGTAGGGGCTTCCCTTTATAATCCATACCAGACCTAAGGGCCTGGTATGCCCCGCGCTCGCCGCAATAGGAAAATGTGTTTTTCCTATTGCAGCGAGCGTGAGATGCAATACCCTGCCCTCGTGTTGCATCTGGTCCGTCGGACCAGCCTACACACGAGCGGGCTTTCCGTCGGACCAGCACACACACGAGCGGACTTTCCGCCCGAAACTGAGTCCGGCGGAAAGATTTAGAACTTTCTTCAAATCTAGGTCCGGTGGGCTTTTGGGAAAAAGTCCGCCGGAAAAGTCCGCCGGTGCCTACACACGGGCGGATTGTCCGGCACACTCTGGTCCGCCGGACCAAGTATGCCGGAAAGTCCGACCGTGTGTACGCGGCATTAGTTATGAGGAAAGGTTGCGAGCACTGAACTTATTCTCTCTGGAGAAGAGACGCTTGAGAGGGGATATGATTTCAATTTACAAATACTGTACTGGTGACCCCACAATAGGGATAAAACTTTTTCGCAGAAGGGAGTTTAACAAGACTCGTGGCCACTCATTACAATTAGAAGAAAAGAGGTTTAACCTTAAACTACGTAGAGGGTTCTTTACTGTAAGAGCGGCAAGGATGTGGAATTCCCTTCCACAGGCGGTGGTCTCAGCGGGGAGCATTGATAGCTTCAAGAAACTATTAGATAATCACCTGAATGACCGCAACATACAGGGATATGTAATGTAATACTGACACATAATCACACACATAGGTTGGACTTGATGGACTGTCTTTTTTCAACCTCACCTACTATGTAACTATGTAACTGGTCCAAGGACAGAGCCTTGGGGCATCCTGCTCACCACTCTAGAACATTCAAAAAATATACCTTTACCACCTTCTGAACCTGCTCCTGTAACCAGTTTTTCATCCAGGTAGCTTGCTCAGCTTCTTCAACTAAGCAGACCGTTTTTTTATACACAGTTGTACCAGATTTTTCACTCTCCATTTTTAGTAAATCAACCACACTATGTCCACAGGCCTTCTTCTATCCAAACATAGCTTACCTCCTCGTAGAATCTTAAAAGGTTGGTTTGGCAAGAACTGTTCTTCGTAACCATGTTAGTTGCTACTAATGATACTATTTTCGTTAGCAATTTTTTTTCCGGGTATATCTCACTAGCTCTTTTTTGAAAATTGGTACCACGTTTGTTCTATGCCGATCAATTGGCACCATACCAGCTAGTAAACTTTCCCTGAAAATTAGGAAAAATAGTCTGGCTATAACATGGCTAAGTTCTTTAAAGAATTCCTGGGTGTAAGCCCTCTGGTCTGGGTGATTTGTTCACAATAAAGCACTGTTAAACCCAAAAGCAAACATTGCATCCCACAATTCTTAGATGTGATGGCTGTATTAATTTCCTTTTTTTAGGTTTTCTTTCTTATATTTTCACCTAGTGATTTGGCGAGTAAGTTCTTTTTCAACCGAACAAGCTCTCTAGCAGTCAAAGGGACGAGACAGATCATTTAACACTAGCAGGGGTGCTTAAAATGTTCAGCTTTTATAGCTTTTATTTATGTAAAACCTTTATCCCAAAAGGAAAAAAAACAGTTTACTGTAACTGATTATAAAGTATTAGCTGGAGTTCAGCTTCCATTCATTACCTTATTTAAATCTGCTAGTACTTCTAATGCCCTGTACACACGACCAGTTTTGCCATCGGAATAAACTTAGACGGAATTCCATTCAATTGGTTTTGCCTACACACGGTCAAACCAAAGTCCGACCAAAGTCCGACTGTCAAGAACGCGGTGACGTACAACACGTACGACGGGACTAGAAAAAGGAAGTTCAATAGCCAGTAGCCAATAGTTTCCGTCTCATACTTGCTTCAGAGCATGCGTCATTTTTGGTCCGTCGGAACAGCATACAGATGAGCGGTTTTCCTGACAGGAATTGGTTCCATCAGAAATATTTAGAACATGTTCAATTTCTAGGTCCACCAGAATTTTCTAAAAAAAAAGTCCAATGAGGCATACACACGATCGGAATATACGATGAAAAGCTTCCGTCTGACTTTTTCTGTTGGATATTCCGCTCGTGTGTACGCAACATAACACTCCCCTCCCTCCAGACTGACAATGCTGCTGTCCAAATCTGACCCCTGTGTTCCTTTATCAAGAGTGATGTCTGTATAATACAGGAGGTACATTACTGGTCAGATTACCAGGGGAGAACCAAGGGAAAAAGCCTAAAAAAAGAAAAGTAATACAGCCAATACATCTAATGATTGGTGAGCTGCAATACATATATATTTTTTGTTTTTACCTTTAATACCAATTTAATCTTTTCTAGTTTTTTTTTGAACACTGGTCTCTCTCAGTCACAAGGGTACATTCAAGATAATATTTTTAGCATTACTGTCTTTTTTATTACAACCCTCCTTTCTATAAACTGAGTAGAAGAATGTATTTAATGTGATTGTAAATGATCAGTTTAAAAAAGAAATGAAAGGCAAAACATTTTTGTATAGATATAAAATTACATTATAAATAAATGTTTTCCCTTTTTTTATAAGTGATCACATTTCCTCTGTTCTCAGTTGCATAAGAGCTGCGGGGAGGAGAAGCAGCAGCACACTGAGCTTCCCAGTGAATGGCTGTGCAGCAGGGGCATGTCAGGACAAGTCTGATCATTGGAGGAGAGCACACTGAGTTCCCAGGAAGCTAGAGAACTGACCATGGTATGTGTTCTCCTGCTTATTGTGGTCAGTTTTTAATAGGAAAGCAGAGGGACTGGCAGGAGCACCAGTGATTTCACATCAAAGAAGCATACAAAGAGAACAGTATGCTTTTTCATACAAGTACATAGTAATGCAGGCACATATCAGGAATATGAGTGTTGGGGTAACAAATGATTTAAAGTGTTACTAAAGTCTTGTTTTTTTTTTTTTTTAAATAACAAACAAACTTATCTGCCCTGTGCAGTGGTTTTGCACAGGGTAGCCCAGATCCTCCTTTCTCGGGTCCCTCTTTGGTGCCCCTGGCCCCTCCATCCTGTCGAGTGCCCCCCTCCCCCACAGCAAGCAGCTTGCTATGGGGGCACCTGAACTGAGCTGCAGCTCCGTATGTCCATTCAGACATGGAGCCATGGTTCACCCCCTCTCTCTCCTGATGGCTAACTGACTTTGATTGACAGCAGCGTGAGCAAATGGCGCCACTTCTGTTTTTCAGCCTATCAGGAAGGCGATTCCCGGACAGCCGAGGCACTTGTGTACATCTCTGGATAGAGATGGATCTGGGGTAAGAATTAGGGGGGGTGAGGAGGGCTGCTGCACACAGAAGTTTTTTTATCTTATTGCATAGCATGCATTAAGATAAAAAACCTTCTGCATTTATAACCACTTTAATACAGCTGCCTTTTCCCTGTCATTAGTGGTCAACTTCTCTATACAATCTTTTATGGGACCAATACCTGTATGTACTAACCTCCTTACTTTAATTATATTTAAAAGCATTCCACCGTCTCTGTGTGCTACATATCAGCACATTATGAAAGATCCTAAAACAAAGCCCTCCAGTGACATACTGTCATCGCTGCAGAGGATTCCATTTTTGCCGAGTCTTCCTTCCGGGTTTGCGGGTTGCAGCCGCTTGACTGGCCGAGCTGTGATGACTTTACTCCCACGCATGTGGCATGGAGCTCTGAAGGAACGGCATAGCTATGCCATTTCTTCAGGGCTCATGTGCCAGTAACTCACCGACTGCTGCTCACTAGAATATCTTCTATAGAGATGGGCCAAACACCCCCTGGTTCGGTTTGAGCCAGAACTCTTGAACACCACAAAAGTTCGGACTCGAACTTCGAACTCCATTAAAGTCTATGGGACGTGAAAAATCAAAAGTCCCCATTTTGAAAGCTTGTATGCAAGTTATGGTCCATAGAAAGGGTATGGGGGCCCAGGTACTGCCCAGGGAGATATGTACCAATGCAAAAAAAACCTTTAAAAAATATTGTTTTTAAAGGAGCAGCAATTTTAATGATGCTTAAAGTGAAACCAAAAAAATTAAAGATTCCTTTAAATATAGTGCCTGGGGGGGGTCCCAGCAAGGCCAATTCTTGCTTTCATCAAGGGTACCTTCAAAAGTTTACAAGTTGAAGGCACCACCAACACCCAAAGACCAATTTTTCCATAACTGTTTGACAGGGGCATTACATTTCAATTTTTTACAGCAAGGCCAATTCTTGCTTTCACCAGGAGTACCTCTAGAAGTTTTCAGGGGGAAGGCACCACCAACACCCAAAGACCAATGTTTCCACAATTTTTTGACAGGGCATCAAATATAAATTTTTTACAGCAAGGTCAATTCTTGCTTTCACGATGTGTATCGTGACACAAGAGTGTATCGTGTATCGTGACACAAGAGTACCTCTATAGGGTTACGGTGTGAAGGCACCACCAACACCCAAAGCTCAATTTTTCCGCACCTGTTACTTCTCTTCAAAGTCTGTGAAAGACAAATAAATTGTTAATCTTGGCCTGAGTGTACTATAATTTGGCTTCTTCACTTAGTCTGCCTGTAAGTGGCACATCTGTACCATGCATAGAACCTGCTGCAGCAAAACTGACATTTATAAAGAAAAAAAATTGACACTTAAATTGATTTTCCCTGCAAGCTTTCTTTATTTAGTAAACAATGGTTTGGGAAGCTAGTCTGTATGATGAGGCCACATTTTCTGTCAAACAGTTTCAGAAAAATTGGTCTTTGGATGTTGTTGGTGCCTTCACCCTGTAACCTTCTAGAGCAGGGGTCTCAAACTGGTGTCCCTCCAGCTGTTTCGAAACTACAAGTCCCATCATGCCCCTGCCTGTGGGAGTCATGCTTGTAACTGTCAGCATTGCAATGCCTCATGGGACTTGTAGTTTCGCAACAGCTGGAGGGCCGCCAGTTTGAGACCCCTGTTCTAGAGGTACTCTTGATAAAAGCAAGAATTTGGTGTTGTGTGTCCTTCGCGCTTCAATAGTGTGTTTTTATGGAGATAAATTAGAATTGGTGCATAAAATTAATAAATAAAATAAATACTAGTATCAGTGCTGCAAAATCTCAGATGTGTATCGTGACACAAATAAGTAAACCAAGTTATAAGAAATGATTTTGCGCAAAAAGTCTAGTAACCTGGGAAAAAAGGGAATTTCCTCTAGGTCGATTGCTGAAGTGCAAATGGTGATAAAAAACTAAGCATTAAAGTGCCTAAGTGCATACATATTACAAGTGTAACAAGTTAATAAAATAAAAATTAAGCATACATAAATATCTGTCACCAGTGAATATTCATAAGATATATAAGACAGATATAAAGTTGTGGCGCTCTCAGCGCACTCTCACTATTCCTCCTGTGTGTATCTCACTCCGGCCAATCCCTACGCATTACGACACCGTCACGTGTCTTCATCTGTCTTACCTGCTTTTAACCACTTGTTTTAATGTAAGAGTCTACCCATTTTCATTTAATAAACATCTGAGTATTAACATACTACACTAGTGGAGCCCCTTCTATCCTCTTTCTCTTCCCCCTTATCACTAGGCTGGCTATATTTGAGCTATTCTAGGAATTCCAGAAAGAGATCCTGGAGCGGAGATTTACAATCCACAGTGCTGGTTCATTACAACAGCCACGTTCATGGACGCAACACTCAGAGATGCTTTGAATCACCAGTCTTAAGGTGAGAGTTCTGGGAGACCAGATACACGTGAAATTTTAAAGTGCAACACCACCACCATCACCCACTTTTAAGGAATTACCTTAGAAAACATATTTATCTCCATCTAGGAGTCCCCATTATAGCCTCATTATATATGAGGACTTATATCTGCCTTTAATATAAACTTTTTTGGACTATTCTTCACTTATTGCACATTTTATTATTCACATATTTATTTATATATCTTATGAATATTCACTGGTAACAGATATTTATGTATGCTTTATTTTTATTTTATTAACTTGTTACACTTGTAATATGTATGCACTTTAATGCTTAGTTTTTATCACCATTTGCACTTCAGCAATCGACCTAGAGGAAATTCCCTTTTTTCGCAGGTTACTAGACTTTTTGCGCAAAAGCAAGAATTTGCCTTGCTGTAAAAAAATGAAATTTGATGCACCTGCAAATTGGTCCTTGGGTTTTAATTGGGTCCATGAAACCTATACCAAAAATGACTTCAAGATAAAATATACACCCTCAAATCTAGCCTGCACAGTCTTGCAGAGATACGAGATAACACTTAATCAGCGACATTGGCATCAGGGGCTTGATAGCTGCTGCTAATCCAGGACTGATTCATTTTGACAAATTTCAGCCAGTCATCGGCGTCTGTGGACAGACACGCTTATTTATCTGTCAAAAAACCTCCGGCAGCAACGAAATGCCCATTCACAAAGCATGCTGGATGCAGGACAGCCCAGCAGCTTAATTTCATACTGAGCAAGTTCTGGCCAGTGGTCTATTCTCATGACTCAGAAACCCAGTGGATCGTCTACTGGAAATCTCTTCATGTCTGTTTATAATATATATAGATAATCTTCCACCATATGATGCGGATGCTGCTGAAGGGATGTGGAAGCTGACAGTCCTGGGTGCCGAGGACTAATAACATTTTGAAATGCATCACTGAGATGGCCCCCTTCTCCACCGCTCCTCTTTTGACTAACAGAAGCCTCTAACAGAAGACTGTAGCATACGAGAGTCTGGAAAGGCTTACATAAGCCCCTCTTTAAGGTGTCCTCAAGATATTTCATACTGTGCTCCCTCTGTGAGGGCTGGATGAATTCTGAGACTTTCCCCTTGTAATGATGGTCAAGGAGGGTTGCCAACCAATAATGATCCTTATCCTTGTTGCCACAAATTCTGGGGTCCTTTCACAGGCTTTGAAGAATAAGGGAGCCCATGCACCGCAAGTTTGCGGAGGGATGAGAAGCACAGTCTGTGGGATCACTGAGGATTACAGTATCTGGAACTGCCTCCTCCCAGCCACGTACTACTGTCAAGGTTTCTGAGGACTGAAAACTATCTCTTAAAGTTTGATGTAGGTCTTCCTCTGCCTCTATGCCTCTAAAGCTGCCAGAATAATCCTTCTCCTTCTCAACCTCCTCCCTCTTCTCTTGTGTGTTCTGTGGAATCACAAGAATGGTGTCTGCATAAAGCGGGCCTTGGAAGGAAAAGATATCCTCCCGCTGCTCTGCCTCAAGTGCCCTGTCCATAATGCCACGCAGAGTATGCTCCAGCAGCAACACAACAGGGATTATGCCACTGATGCATGTATTGTCACAGCTCACCATCCTTGTTGCCTCCTCAAATGGTGACAGTACAGTGCATGCATAATTTATCAGCAGCCATTGTCCTGGGGAAAAAAAGCTGAGGTGCCCTGAGCCTGCCCTTGTGTCATACTAAAACAGATACCCGTTGACGGCCCCCTGCTACAGCTGCAGCCGCTGCAACTTTGCTAAAGTTGAGTTCTACCTGGTGGGCTTGTCACAAACCAGGTAGTTTCCTGCTAAATTTCATTCAACCAAAAACTGGCTATGTATGACCACCTGAAATGGCTGCAGACTCTTCTGGCCTGCTTCAGAAGATCTTGCAAACCTGGGTGCCTGTTTAAGAAACCAAATTGAGGACAATTTTCCCTGTCGAAGGACAGACAGAAGTTAGTGCCATTATCACACACCACCATTCCTGGCTCAAGCTTATCTGGCATGAACCACCTCTGGACCTGCCCCTGCAGAGCTGAAAGAATCTCTACTCTGGTGTGGCTCTTGTTCCCTAGACAGACCAGCTCAAGCACTGCATGGCATCTTTTAGCATGACTTGTTTAATGGCCCCTTGAACGTTTAGGGGGTACTGGTGGTTCATAGGACAATTCAGCAGAGGAGGACATGGAGAAGGAGGAGAAGGGGATGGAGCTGACAGATATCGCATCATCACCACCAGCTGTATGGAGATGTGGCGGCAAAACAAGCTCCAGCACTGATCCTTGTCCTTCATCCTTCCTAGTTGCAAGAAGAGTCACCCAGTGTGCTGTAAACAAAATATATCATCTTGCTGGATCACGAGTCAGCAGTTAGGTGGACTTTGCAGCTGACTGTCCTCCCCAACGATGCCAAAAACATTGCCTTGCACGTGATGATACAGAGCTGAAATGGCCTTACATGCAAAGAAATAGCAACTGGGAACCTGCCATTGTGGTACAGCACATTCTGCAAATTCAAGACAGACTCCACCAGTCGGAAAGGTAGGAGTTATGAAGCCAGCAATTTTGACAAGCTGGAATTTAAACGCTGTGCATGTGGGTGACAGGGAGTGTATTTCTTTTTTGTGTTGCAGCAGCTGGGGCAGAGAAATTTAGCTGCTATGCTCTACAGCTGGTGGTTTGCTGCTGGCAGATAGCCTGCAAGGACCTGTGACATCCTTTGCTATACCATCATCCCTGTCAGTGGAGGCTACTGAGAGGTCATGAGTAGGGATGAGCTTTGAGTTTGAATCGAACGTAAGTTCGACTCAAACATCGGCCGTTCAACCGTTCGTCGAATTACGAGCATTATGGGCCGTTCACACCAAATTTGAGTGGCGCGTTATGGCTCATAATTCACTGCAGCATTTCAGTGCATTGCTGGCTGATGATTGGCCAAGCATGCACTATGATCGCATGCTTTGGCCAATCACAGCACGGTAAGAACAGAGAGCCATAATTGGCCAAAGGCAGGGTGGCTTTGGCCAATTATGCCTCAGTGGATTTAGTACATGCCCCACACTATATAAAGCCACCTGGAAGTCGGCCTTGTGTAGTGTGTTCTGACATGCTGAGAGATAGAGAGAGAGAGAGACAGTGTCATTTCATTTGAGGCAAGTCAGTTAGCTGCAGTCAGTGTATTTAGTATATATATGCATCCCAGGTGTTGTGTGTATATATATATATATATATATATATATATATATATATATATATATATATATATATGCACTGTATTCAGTTTAGCTAGATCCGTTCCTGTTATTCTCTTCCTAATATACTTACAGGCAGGCAGCTGCAGTATTTTCAGTCAGTGTACTGTATCCTGTGCACAGTGTGCAACTAAAGCTAACTGCAGACAATTGCTGGTGTTCTCTTCCTAATAAAACCACAGGCAGGCAGCTGCAGTATGTTCAGTCAGTGTACTGTATCCTGTGCACAGTGTGCAACTAAAGCTACCTGCAGACAATTGCTGGTGTTCTCTTCCTAATAATACCACAGGCAGGCAGCTACAGTATTTTCAGTCATTGTACTGTATCTTGTGCACAGTGTGCAACTAAAGCTAACTGCAGACAATTGCTGGTGTTCTCTTCCTAATAATACCACAGGCAGGCAGCTGCAGTATTTTCAGTCAGTGTACTGTATCCTGTGCACAGTGTGCAAGTAAAGCTAACTGCAGACAATTGCTGGTGTTCTCTTCCTAATAATACAACAGGCAGGCAGCTGCAGTATTTTCATTCAGTGTACTGTATCCTGTGCACAGTGTGCAACTAAAGCTAACTGCAGACAATTGCTGGTGTTCTCTTCCTAATATACTTACAGGCAGGTAGCTGCAGTATTTTCAGTCAGTGTACTGTAACGTAAGCCCAGAGAAAGGGGTTGCTCAAGAAGGACATGAAACTGGCAGTAATGTTCCCCCAGCTGCAGCATACTGCCAGGTTTGCTCCAGTGATGAGGAGGGAGGGGATAATGAGCTCACTGACTCTACGTGGGTGCCTGATAGGAGAGAGGAGGAGGAGGAGGAGGAGGAGGAGGAGGCACATCTTCAACAAGGCAGGATGCCCCCCATGGGCCAGCTTAAGGGCAGCCAACCAACTGCATCACACCGCAGAGCTCTGCAAGTGCAGGGTGCTGGTGACTCTGCGCGTTATTCTAAAAGTTCTTTGGTGTGGGCCTTTTTTGAGACGTGTGCAGCAGATCGCACCGTTGCTATTTGCAACATATGTCTGAAGCGTATCAAGTGTGGATTAGAAAGCAAGCGCTTGGGCACCACATGCTTAATCAGACATATGTCGAGCTCCCATGCAGCCCGTTGGCAACACTACCTAAAAAACCCACACCAAAGAACAAGGCGGACCTCTCTTTGCTCCTCCTCATCAGCTGGGATCTCCAACCCCACTATACCTTCAGTCCTCTCAGAAACCTGCACTGAGTGGAATGAAGGTGTAGAATTAGGTCTGCCACTGCCAAGTACTTGCGGGCAATCTTCCCTACCCCAGTTGCTCCACCAGCGAAAGTAGTTCCCCCCCAGCCATCCACATGCCCAGCGGTTGAATGCTAGCTAGGCTAAATTGCTAGCACTTCAACTGCTGCCTTTTCAGTTGGTAGACTCTGCCCCCTTCCGTGAGTTTGTGGAATGTGCGGTACCTCAGTGGCAGGTTCCCAAACGGCACTTTTTTTCACGGAAGGCGATTCCGGCTCTCTACTGGCATGTGGATGGCAACGTCCATGCCTTGCTGGACAGGGCGGTCAGCAGTAAGGCGCATACCGCTGACTCATGGTCCAGCAGGCATGAACAGGGACGTTACCTATCTTTCACCACGCACTGGGTGACTGCTGGCAGCTGGGAAGGATGCAGGACAGGGCGCAGTAGTGTTGGAGGTTGTTCTGCCACCACGCCTCCAAAATTCTACTACTGGTGATTCTGACACAACTCTCTCCTCCACCCCCTTCTCTTCTTCTTCCTCCATGGCCTCTTCCTGTGCTGATTTGTCTTCGGAACCAGCAGTGCTCCGTAGGTGTTCAAGGGGCTACACAAGCACGCAGGCAAAAAAGATGCAATGCGGTGCTTAAGCTGGCATGCTTGGGGGACAGGAGCCACACCGGGGCAAAGATTCTGTCAGCTCTGCAGGGGCAGGCTCAGAGGTGGTTGACGCCATCCCAGCTTAAGCCAGGAATGGTGATTTGCGACAATGGCACCAACCTCCTCTCCGCCCTCCGACAGGGACAACTGACTTATTTGCCCTGTTTGGCTCACGTCCTTAACTTGGGGGTGCAGTGGTTCTTGGGCAGGTATTTGGGCTTACAGGATGTCCTGAGGCAGGCCAGGAAAGTCTGTGTACATTTCCGCTGGTCATATAATGCCAGTGCTCAGCTGGCTGACCTCCAAAAGAAATTTAACCTGCCCAAGAACTGCCTAATCTGTGACATGCCCACCAGGTGGAACTCAACGTTGGCCATGCTGCAGTGGCTGCACACGCAGCAGAGGGCCATCAATGAGTACCTGTGTGACTATGGCACCAGGACGGGGTCAGGGGAGCTTGTTTTTTTTCCCCACGCCAGTGGGCCATGATCAGGGATGCATGCACTGTCCTGTCACCATTTGAGGAGGCCACCAGGATGGTGAGCAGTGACAGTGCATGCATCAGTGACACTGTCCCTCTTGTCCATCTGTTGGAGCACACGCTGCGTGGAATAATGGACAGGGCACTTGAGGCAGAACAGAGGGAGGAAGAGGAGGACTTCCTTAGCTCTCAGGGCCCCCTTCATCCAGACAGTGTTCCTGCGTGCCGATCACACAGGAAGAGGATGAGGAGGAGGATTGTGTCAGCATGGAGGTGGAGCCTAGTAGTCAGCATCAGCAGCAGTCTTCAAGGGATCATTTACAGTCCGAAGAAACCCATGGACTCGTACGTGGCTGGGAGGAGGTGGCTGCAGATCATATTGTCCTTAGTGACTGAGAGGACTCCGGACCGAATGCCTCAGCAAACCTACGCTGCATGGCCTCCCTGATCCTGCAAAGCCTGCGGAAGGATCCTCGTATTCGTGGTATCAAGGAGAGGGATCATTATTGGCTGGCAACCCTCCTTGATCCGGGTTACATGGGCAAGGTTGCGGACCTTATCTTGCCGTTGCAGAAAGAGCAGAGGATGAAACATCTTCAGAAGGCCTTGCAGAAAGGTTTTTGCAATGCGTTTCCAGAGCCTGGGAGGTTACAATTTCTTGGTCCTCCTGGAAAACGTGTTCCTGAGGCTTCGGTCAGTCACAGAAGGAGCGGTGGAGAAGGTAGCCGTTTGACTGATGCGTTCAGACAATTTTTTAGTCCGCAGCCCCAAGGTATGATCAGTTCTAGCAACCATCGCCAGCATCTGATTCACATGGTACAGGAATACCTAGGGGCAAGATCAGACTTGGGCACTTTTCCCATCGAAAATCCTCTGGGTTACTGAGTCTTCAGGATGGATCACTGACCAGAGCTTGCACAGTATGCAATTGAGCTACTGGCCTGTCCTGCATCCAGCGTTCTTTCGGAACTCACATTCAGTGCTGCTGGAGGCTTTGTAACCGATCATAGGGTGCTCCTGTCCACTGAATTGGTCGATAGGCTGACCTTCATAAAAATGCATCAGTCTTGGATCACCAGCTACCAAGCACCTGATGCTGAAGTAACCGAATAATTTTTTTTAATGTGAGATCCCTTTAAGACTGCCTATGCTGATGCTGAGTGACTATCCTGTTATGCTGAGTGACTATCCTCTTCCTCCTCAATGTTCAGGCTGATAGTTTGTAAGAACATTTTTGGTTCTGGGCACTGCCACCAGTGGCTAAGGCCCATTTTTTCTGCCCCTGTTTAACAGGGGCATGTAATTACAATTTTTGATGCAATACTTTGCAGCAGGGCTCGTTCCTGCGCTCCAACTAGAGTATCTGTGAGGGGTTGCAGTGTTGTAGCACCAGCATCAGTGCCTAAGGCCCAATTTTTCAGCCCCTGTTTAACAGGGGTGTGTAATTACATTTTTTGATGCAATACTTTGCAGCAGGGCTCATTCCTGTGCTCCAACTAGAGTATCTGTGAGGGGTTGCAGTATTGTGGCACCAGCACCAGTGCCTAAGCCCCAATTTTTCTGACCCTGTTTAACAGGGGCGTGTAATTACAATTTTTGATGCAATACTTTGCAGCATGGCTCATTCCTGCGCTCCATCTAGAGTATCTGTGAGGGGTTGCAGTGTTGTGGCACCAGCACCAGTGTTTTAGGCCCAATTTTCAGCCCCTGTTTAGCAGGGGCATGTAATTACAATTCTTGAGCTATTATTTCATAGCAGGGCCCATTCCTGCACCCACCAAGAGTAACTGGGAGGCCTTACAGTGTTGTGGCAACACCACCACACCGTCCACCACCAAAGGCCCAACTTTTCTGACCCTGTTCAACAGGGGAATGTAATTACTATTCTTGATCTAATATTTCACAGCAGGGCCCGTTCCTGCGCCCACTAAGAGTAACTGTGAGGGCTTACAGTGTTGTGGCAACACCAACACCTAAGGCCCAAATTTCTGCAGCATATGTAGGGCAGGCCCCTACTTTCAAGCATCCAACTTACAAACGACTCCTACTTGCAAACGGAAGAAGACAACAGGAATTGGGAGGAAATCTACCCCTAGGAAGGGAAATTCTCTCTTGTAAGAGTTCCTTGTTTCACTAAAAACCCCAAATTTTCAAAATCCAATTGTCATTGGGACAGAAGGTGAAGTGAAATCTTTACAAACAGATTCTACTTAAGAACAAACCTACAGTCCCTGTCTTGTTTGCACCTCCTGTATACTGCTGTTCAGAGTATATAGGGCCTGGGGGCCCCACGCCTTTCTTTTTTTTAATTTGGGTGCGGGGTTCCCCTTAATATCCATACAAGACCCAAAGGGGCTGGTAATGGGCTGGGGGGGTGTTCTCAATGATTTTCATCCATATTGCCGGGACCAGACATGACATTAAAGCCACAAGCAGTTTTAAATTACTTTTTTTCCTTTAGAAATGTCATTTTGAGCAGGGACCGTTCTAAACACGGGAAACACGCGCCACTTTACAGGCATACTATAGACACCGCCCAGGCATGATATTTAAAGGAATATTGCACTTTTATTTTTTCACTTTAAGCATCATTAAAATCACTGCTCCCGAAAAAACATTCATTTTTAAAACTTTTTTTTTTGCATTGATAGTTGTACCCTGGGGCAGGACCCGGGTCCCCAAACCCTATTAAGGACAATAACTTGCATATTAGCCTTTAAAATTCACACTTTTGATTTCTCATGTTCGAGTTCCATAGACTTTAACTGGGTTGGAAAGTTTGCTTAAACTTTTGGTCCGTTTGAATGTTCTGATACAAACCAAACCGGGGGGTGTTCGGCTCATCCCTAGTCATGAGATATAGCAGGGTTAGACATGAAAGGTGATGAGTGAGGAGGGCAAGAATTGTGTCCCTTGTGTGTGGCTTTTAGGTGCTCTTTCCAATGGGTTGAGTGCTGGGAGGATGCGGCAGGGATTGCAAATTGCAACAATGCAAATGGCTGAACATGTGCTAAAAAAAGCCCACACAGCTGAGCTGTGGGAGGTGAGTTAGGAGATAACAGCTCCACAATCTGATAGAATAGGGTGGCTTCTCTCTATTCTTCCATGAGGCCTGCCTCTGAAGAACATCCTGCCTTGTTGGGGTTTTTTCTCCCCCTCACTTTCCTCCTCTGCTCTCTCCAGCATCAGTGACCTTATGATCAGCAGCCCCCCATCCTCATCATCACTGGAGCCAACTTTGCAATTTGTTGTGGCTGGTGGACCATGACTGGCAATTTGTTGTTTATCAGTGTTCTCCCTTCTTTGTAGGCTCATGTTAGTCCCTTCCGCCACCTCAGAACCAACATCAGAATCAAGTAATATCTGTGTACAATCAAGAAGCAAGTGGCTGACGCTGTGTTCAAATAATTCAGCTGACTCCTCCATGCATGATGCTGGGGCTATGCCAGGAGTAGCTGTGGACAAGGAGGCAGAATAAGCTGCCCTGGCAGCTGCAGTACCAGCTCGGGTCATAGATGATGAGGGGGTTGAGGATGATTTAGTAAGCCAGTCCACCACCTCCTCTATATGCAGTGGCTGCACACGCAGCAGAGGGCCATCAATGAGTACCTGTGTGACTATGGCACCAGGACGGGGTCAGGGGAGCTTGTTTTTTTTCCCCACGCAAGTGGGCCATGATCAGGGATGCATGCACTGTCCTGTCACCATTTGAGGAGGCCACGAGGATGGTGAGCAGTGACAGTGCATGCATCAGTGACACTGTCCCTCTTGTCCACCTGTTGGAGCACACGCTGCGTGGAATAATGGACAGGGCACTTGAGGCAAAACAGAGGGAAGAAGAGGAGGACTTCCTTAGCTCTCAAGGCCCCCTTCATCCAGACAGTGTTCCTGCGTGCCGATCACACAGGAAGAGGATGAGGAGGAGGATTGTGTCAGCATGGAGGTGGAGCCTAGTAGTCAGCATCAGCAGCAGTCTTCAAGGGATCATTTGCAGTCTGAAGAAACCCATGGACTTGTACGTGGCTGGGAGGAGGTGGCTGCAGATCATATTGTCCTTAGTGACTGAGAGGACTCCGGACCGAATGCCTCAGCAAACCTACGCTGCATGGCCTCCCTGATCCTGCAAAGCCTGTGGAAGGATCCTCGTATTCGTGGTATCAAGGAGAGGGATCATTATTGGCTGGCAACCCTCCTTGACATGGGCAAGGTTGCGGACCTTATCTTGCCGTTGCAGAAAGAGCAGAGGATGAAACATCTTCAGAAGGCCTTGCAGAAAGGTTTTTGCAATGCGTTTCCAGAGCCTGGGAGGTTACAATTTCTTGGTCCTCCTGGAAAACGTGTTCCTGAGGCTTCGGTCAGTCACAGAAGGAGCGGTGGAGAAGGTGGCCGTCTGACTGATGCGTTCAGACAATTTTTTAGTCCGCAGCCCCAAGGTATGATCAGTTCTAGCAACCATCGCCAGCATCTGATTCACATGGTACAGGAATACCTAGGGGCAAGATCAGACTTGGGCACCTTTCCCATCGAAAATCCTCTGGGTTACTGAGTCTTGAGGATGGATCACTGACTAGAGCTTGCACAGTATGCAATTGAGCTACTGGCCTGTCCTGCATCCAGCGTTCTTTCGGAACTCACATTCAGTGCTGCTGGAGGCTTTGTAACCGATCATAGGGTGCTCCTGTCCACCGAATTGGTCGATAGGCTGACCTTCATAAAAATGCATCAGTCTTGGATCACCAGCTACCAAGCACCTGATGCTGAAGTAACCGAATAATTTTTTTTAATGTGAGATCCCTTTAAGACTGCCTATGCTGATGCTGAGTGACTATCCTGTTATGCTGAGTGACTATCCTCTTCCTCCTCAATGTTCATGCTGATAGTTTGTAAGAACATTTTTGGTTCTGGGCACTGCCACCAGTGGCTAAGGCCCATTTTTTCTGCCCCTGTTTAATAGGGGCATGTAATTACAATTTTTGATGCAATACTTTGCAGCAGGGCTCATTCCTGCGCTCCAACTAAAGTATCTGTGAGGGGTTGCAGTGTTGTGGCACCAGCACCAGTGCCTAAGGCCCAATTTTTCAACCCCTGTTTAACAGGGGCGTGTAATTATAATTTTTGATGCAATACTTTGCAGCAGGGCTCATTCCTGCACTCCAACTAGAGTATCTGTGAGGGGTTGCAGTGTTGTAGCACCAGCATCAGTGCCTAAGGCCCAATTTTTCAGCCCCTGTTTAACAGGGGTGTGTAATTACATTTTTTGATGCAATACTTTGCAGCAGGGCTCATTCCTGTGCTCCAACTAGAGTATCTGTGAGAGGTTGCAGTATTGTGGCACCAGCACCAGTGCCTAAGCCCCAATTTTCTGACCCTGTTTAACAGGGGCGTGTAATTACAATTTTTGATGCAATACCTTGCAGCACGGCTCATTCCTGCGCTCCATCTAGAGTATCTGTGAGGGGTTGCAGTGTTGTGGCACCAGCACCAGTGTTTTAGGCCCAATTTTCAGCCCCTGTTTAGCAGGGGCATGTAATTACAATTCTTGAGCTATTATTTCATAGCAGGGCCCATTCCTGCGCCCACCAAGAGTAACTGGGAGGCCTTACAGTGTTGTGGCAACACCACCACACCGTCCACCACCAAAGGCCCAACTTTTCTGACCCTGTTCAACAGGGGAATGTAATTACTATTCTTGATCTAATATTTCACAGCAGGGCCCATTCCTGCGCCCACTAAGAGTAACTGTGAGGGCTTACAGTGTTGTGGCAACACCAACACCTAAGGCCCAAATTTCTGCAGCATATGTAAGGCAGGCCCCTACTTTCAAGCATCCAACTTACAAACGACTCCTACTTGCAAACGGAAGAAGACAACAGGAATTGAGAGGAAATCTACCCTTAGGAAGGGAAATTCTCTCTTGTAAGAGTTCCTTGTTTCACCAAATACCCCAAATTTTCAAAATCCAATTATCATTGGGACAGAAAGTGAAGTGAAATCTTTACAAACAGATTCTACTTAAGAACAAACCTACAGTCCCTGTCTTGTTTGCACCTCCTGTATACTGCTGTTCAGAGTATATAGGGCCTGGGGGCCCCACGCCTTTCTTTTTTTTAATTTGGGTGCGGGGTTCCCCTTAATATCCATACAAGACCCAAAGGGGCTGGTAATGGGCTGGGGGGGTGTTCTCAATGATTTTCATCCATATTGCCAGGACCAGACATGACATTAAAGCCACAAGCAGTTTTAAATTACTTTTTTTCCTTTAGAAATGTCATTTTGAGCAGGGACCGTACTAAACATGGGAAACACGCGCCACTTTACAGGCATACTATAGACACCGCCCAGGCATGATATTTAAAGGAATATTGCACTTTTATTTTTTCACTTTAAGCATCATTAAAATCACTGCTCCCGAAAAAATGTTCATTTTTAAAACTTTTTTTTTGCATTGATACTTGTACCCTGGGGCAGGACCCGGGTCCCCAAACCCTATTAAGGACAATAACTTGCATATTAGCCTTTAAAATTCACACTTTTGATTTCTCACGTTCGTGTCCCATAGACTTTAACTTGGTTCGAAAGTTTGCTTAAACTTTTGGTCCATTCGAATGTTCTGATACAAACCAAACTGGGGGGTGTTCGGCTCATCCCTAGTCATGAGATATAGCATGGTTAGACATGAAAGGTGATGAGTGAGGAGGGCAAGAATTGTGTCCCTTGTGTGTGGCTTTTAGGTGCTCTTTCCAATGGGTTGAGTGCTGGGAGGATGCGGCAGGGATTGCAAATTGCAACAATGCAAATGGCTGAACATGTGCTAAAAAAAGCCCACATAGCTGAGCTGTGGGAGGTGAGTTAGGAGATAACAGCTCCACAATCTGATAGAATAGGGTGGCTTCTCTCTATTCTTCCATGATGCCTGCCTCTGAAGAACATCCTGTCTTGTTGGGGTTTTTTCTCCCCCTCACTTTCCTCCTCTGCTCTCTCCAGCACCCAAGTCGCATGGGTGACCTTATGATCAGCAGCCCCCCATCCTCATCATCACTGGAGCCAACTTTGCAATTCGTTGTGGCTGGTGGACCATGACTGGCAATTTGTTGTTTATCAGTGTTCTCCCTTCTTTGTAGGCTCATGTTAGTCCCTTCCGCCACCTCAGAACCAACATCAGAATCAAGTAATATCTGTGTACAATCAAGAAGCAAGTGGCTGACGCTGTGTTCAAATAATTCAGCTGACTCCTCCATGCATGATGCTGGGGCTATGGCAGGAGTAGCTGTGGACAAGGAGGCAGAATAAGCTGCCCTGGCAGCTGCAGTACCAGCTCGAGTCATAGATGATGAGGGGGTTGAGGATAATTTAGTAAGCCAGTCCACCACCTCCTCTATATGCTGTGGCTGTATATCACGGGCAACATCACTAAACAAAGACAAAGGTGCCCTGCCTGAGGATGGACCACATTCACCTTTGCCTGTGGACACAGATGCTGCTGGCCCCCTCATAGTGGCATGGGAATGTCTGCCTCTCCTTGTTGGCCTCCTAGACATGGAGGGGCTTATTACCCAAATTTTATAGATACTGGGAAACATGTAATTGGATGCACTGGTGTTTGGTGCACTTTAAATTGGGGATTGACGCTGATAGAAATTTAAACACTATAAAAAATAAAAAAAGGGGGAACACCAGCGTCACAGTCAGAAAAACTGCTGCTCACAATTCAAAAAAGGCGGCAAGTAGGGGACAAAAAAAAAGGAGGGACACCAGCGTCGCAGTCAGAAAAACTGCTGCTCACAATTCAAAAAAAGGCGGCAAGCAGGGGACAAAAAAAATTTCACTGTATACAGCACTAAATGTTATGTAATGCTGTGTTAAACACTGCACTACACTAACACACTACCCTGACACACTATTCTCACACACTATACTAACACTAGACTAGCACTTTACACTCAGAATCACAATAAGTGAACACACAAACTGCTAGTAGCAAACTGAGCCCTGCTTTATCTAGCTCCACTCCAACACACTACAAGAGCTGGCTATGGAAAGTTACCTTTAATAGTGTGGAGTTGGACTATGAGCACTGAGCCATAATTGGAGAACACCATCATCACTTTGTCCAAACAGGGCTCTGACAGTGCTAATTTGCGAAGCCTTGCACCTGACCAGTGCTTCATCCAATTAGGGCTCTAGAATGCACTGTGAAGCACACAGTGCATTGTGGGGTACTCGGAGGGCGAACATCTCTAATCTCTTAAACAGCGCACATTTAGGAGATTTTCATTTAACCTACAGGTAAGTTTTATGATACGCTTACCTGTAGGTAAAAATAAAAAAGTAACATTTACTTCCACTTTAATCATGGCATTTCTCCTGTTTGCTTGGTTTTTTTATGTGTTTTGGAGTTGTGCTTTAATTCAGTACATTTAAGCCCAATATACCTGCACTTACATGTTTAAGGTTCTGTTAACACTAGTGCAATTTCAGATGCGATTTGTGTTTCACAGAATCACATGTTAATAGAAATCACATTGTTTTCAATAGTGCCCATTCACATCAATGCAACTCAGCGGGGGACATTTTTGGAAAAGTTTCCTGCACTACTTTGGAGCGTTTCCAGCATAATTTTCGCCCCCTAGATTATGCAGACCACTTAAAATCAACGTAGCATCCAAATTCCAATCATGTTGCACTACCTAAATATTTGAAATTCAGATCAAAATCAAATTGCAGCAGTGTGAACCTAGCCTAAAATATATTTAAAATGCAAATTGTGTTACTGTGTAGGGAAAAAGAAAAAATGAAAACCTATTGGGAATACCAATAGAGTTCAAAATTATGACAGTAATTTGATTATGCATATTGTTATAAAGTACACTTATTTTTGTATTTGGCTCAAAAGGGACACTAAAGGTAAGTAAATAAAAAATTAAAATAGAAAACATTTTATAATATGTTTTGTACCCAGCAGCCCTGAAGCTCTTCTTCCAGGGTATCCTGCCCGCGATCTTGGCTCTGCCTATTCTTCATGTGCCCCCATAGCAAGCTGCTTGCTATGGGAGCACTCAGTGCATGCTTGCACCCTGCTTGGGTGCCCCCATAGCAAGCTGCTTTTTTCTTGGGGTTTTTTGGGGCTACTCTGTGCAAAACCACTGCGCAGAGCAGGTAAGGAGGTTTTAAAAAAAAAAAATGTGCCTTTGTAATCACTTTAGGGTAAAAAAATGCTCTGGATTTAGAACCTACTTGAAAAGACATTTCATGGGCTAAATGCATAATATAATGTTTTGTTTTTTCTCTTTTCTTTAACTTTTACACATTTAAGATTAAACTGATGAAGACTGCTATCAATACAAATCAACACAGACTCTCCTAACAAGGTAACGCAAAGCACAGTTATGGAGTACAGAGTATATTTGTTCCCAGTCAGTGATTCAGAAAATGTTGAAGTTACTGGATTGGTATGACAGCCAAGTAAACTGCATTTTAAGAAAAACAGGTCAACAATGGCAGCCTCTATTTTCCTCTCAGTATAGGATTCCCTTAAATCAATGGTTTCAGCTGACATAGACTATTTTGTTTTCACCATTTCTACAGAGCTGCTTTAGCCCATATGTTGATTTATCATCCATCATTTTCACTAGTTTGGTTTCAATGTCTAGGTATCTAGATTCCAAGTATACACATTGTATGTGCACTGTATGTGGTTATTCATTTGTTTAATTCATATAATAAAATGCCTTTTAGTCTGCCCTCTGTGTGGCTGCTTTTGCATGTCTGTATGTGAATTTGTGGCGATGTGTAAAAAGAATAATCTGATTGTATCACAAAGTGTTCTTTCGCTGTCAGCAAGAGCTTTCAAAATAAAACAGTTCCCTCCTGATTCTCAATTGGCTGACAGTCGACACATAATGAATAATTGCTCTTGGGGAACAGCAGAAAGATGTGTGGGAAAACTTTAATTAAAAGCTTGTCAGTACAGTTTTACCTGGGTGACATCACCTGACTGTAATCCTGCTGTTTTGCTTTGTTGTCTGTAGGATCGCAGATAGAGCACTTGTTTTGCCGTCAGCTAACAATTCAGATAGTTCTTGAAAACATTAGGGGCATGAAGTTGTGCTGACAGAGAAATGCAATCAGTTGTTACTGTACAAATATTCTAATAAGCAGCTGTTAGATGCATATGGCAGTTATATGGAGGTGAGAGAGGATCAGAGATTTTGAGGAAATATGAAACTAGAATGCATAATCAACTGGTCTTGTAGATTCAGGTTAAAAACATGTATAGCACAGATTTCTGAATACAGCATAATGAGAACAAATAAGTGTGTTAGATAATGATGCACTGAATCATTCTATTAAATGTATACATTGTAATTTCAGAAACATAAAAATACACTATATAACTATAATTATAGTATTATTGTTTGAATTTTTATTGAATCTTTATACAAACCTCTTCAGCATGCATACAGTGCCTTGCAAAAGTATTCACCCCCTTGGCATTTTTCATGTTTTGTTGCCTCACAACCTGGAATTAACATGGATTGTTTGAGGATTTGCATCATTTAATTTACAGAACATGCCCACAACTTTGAAGATGTTTTTTTTATTGTGAAGCAAACAACAAATAGGACAAAATATCAAAAAAAGTCAATGTGCATAACTATTCACCCCCCCTAAGTCAATACTTTGTAGAGCCACCTTTTGCGGCTATCACAGCTCCAAGTCGCTTTGGATAAGTCTCTATGAGCTTGCCACATCTTACCACTGGGATTTTTGACCATTACTCCTTGCAAAACTGCTCCAGCTCCTTCAAGTTGGCTGGTTTGAACTTGTGAACAGCAATCTTTAAGTCTGACCACAGATTTTCTATTGGATTGAAGTCTGGGCTTTGGCTAGGCCATTCCAACACATTTACATGTTTCCCCTTAAACCACTCAAGTGTTGCTTTAGCAGTGTGTTTGGGGTCATTGTCCCACTGGAAGGTGAACCTCTGTCCTAGCCTCAAATCACACACAGAGTGGTACAGGTTTTACTCAAGAATATCCCAGTATTGAGCACCATCCATCTTTCCCTCAACTCTGACCAGTTTCCCAGTCCTGACTGCTGAAAAACATCCCCACAGCATGATGCTGCCACCATCATGTTTTACTGTGGGGCTGGTGTTCTTTGGGTGATGTGATGTGTTGGGTTTGCGCCAGACATAGTGTTTTCTTTAATGGCCAAAAAGTTAAATTTTAGTCTTATCAGACCAGAGCACCTTCCTCCATACATTTTGGGAGTCTCCCACATGCTTTTTCGCAAACTCAAAATGTGCCGTTTTACTTTTTGCCAAAAGTAATGGCTTTCTTCTGGTCACTCTGCCATAAAGTCCAACTCTATGGAGCGTACGGCTTATTGTCGTCCTATGTACAGATACTCCAGTCTCTCTGCAGCTCCTCCAGGGTTACCTTAGGTCTCTATGCTGCCTCTCTGATTAATGCCCTCCTTGCCCGGCCTGTGAGTTTTGGTGTGTGGCCTTCTCTTGGCAGGTTTGCTGTTGTGCCATGTTCTTCCCATGTGGTTATGATAGATTGGATGGTGCTCCTAGGGATCATCAAAGATTTGGATATTTTTTTATAACCTAACCCTGACTTGTACTTCTCAACAACATTGTCCCTAACTTGTTTGGAGAGTTCCTTGGTCTTCAAGGCAGTGTTTGGTTAGTGGTGCCTCTTGCTTAGGTGTTGCAGACTCTGGGGCCTTTCAAAAAGGTGTGTAAGCAAATGATTGCAAATGATCCAAACTCCTGAAGGAGGAGGGGGCTCCCCATCTCCAACACCCCTTACGGGATTTTGCTGTGTTGGGTAAGGGGGACCTACTCCCCCCAAACGGAGTATAGTAATGAATACAAGAATATGCATAAAGCAGGAGGAACAGAAAATATAAAAAAAAAAATTCAATCAGAGAAAAAGAGAATACACCCCTGTGAAGATTGAAAGACCCGACAGGGCTGCTTTGTCTAGGCAAGTGGGTGGACTGTTAGTAGCGAAAAAAAGGACAAACATGGGAATGTCCACTGAGCAGGAGGTATTAGAAAAAAGAGGACCAAGAAATATTCCAACTGCTAAAAAGGAGAGAAGTAGATACCATTCTTTTGCAATATGTGATGAGATAGACATAGTGTCCCAGAGGGGAATGCCTGTAGTAGTACCTGTATGATAACAGTGAGAAGAAGCGGGAGAGGTAGAAAAGGAGAAAAGATGAAAGGACAGAAGAGAGAGAAGAAGAAAAAAAAAAAAAAAGAGAAGCACAAGCTTAATAGTAGACGGTGTGGAACTCGCTCATCTACACGAATCCGAATCAGCTAGGAGTGGCAGATGTCTGGGAAAGATATCTGTCCAGGGCTCCCAGATGGCCTCATGTTTGTCGACAGTATCCAAGAGGATGCTAACTGTTTTCTCCTGAGTCATGATCCATGATATCTTCCTTTTGACCAAGAGGAAGGAGACCGTGGGTTGCTTCCAGGCCCAAGCAATCGTTAGCTTGGTCCCAAGGAAAATAAACATGATCAGGTGTTGGACTAGTTTAGGGATCTGGGGGATAGGAAAGTTTAGGAGGGCATATTGAGGGGTCTTTTGGATCAGTAGGCCCGTAATTTTCCTAATGGTGTGGAATATTTTATTCCATAAGCCCCGAAATTTGGGACAGTCCCACCAAACGTGTAGCATCGACCCAACGTGTTCGCATTCGCGGAAGCACAGAGAGGAGACGTTCGGATATATTTTGGCAATTTTTTGGGGGACCATATACCACCTCAACTAGTGCTATATTTAGAATGCCCTTAGAAGCCACAGTCGATGCTCTATGTCATTCCTCGATACTCCAATTATGTTGCAGGTCAAATTCCCATTCTCTCATATAGAGCGTTTTGGTGTCAGCCCTAGCAAGTGATCGGTATATCACCGATATTCCCCCCTCTGCTCCATGGCTTGACTGCACCACCTTTCATAGTCAGTGATTGAGAGTGGGGTGGGTGTGGATGACCGTATGGACCGGATGAAATGGGTTATTTGGTGGTATCTAAACCTTTCTGATTTAGGTATGTCAAGTTTATTCATACAGTGGGCCAGAGTGAGAGGACCCGCTGGGTTGACAAAGTGACCTATCCTATATAGTCCTTTATCTAACCACCACCAGAAGGCTGCAATGTCTAAGCCGGGAGGGAACAAGGGGTTTCGAATAAAATATGAGACAGTGGGTGCCAGTGCGAGATCAGGGTGGATTCGTTTTGAGAGAGTCCCATAGAACTAGGGAATGGGAGAGCATTGGGGCCATGATAGCAGGTCTGGATTTAGCAGTACACCAAAGAATATAGTCCAGGGTGTATTGTGGGACAGCTTGTCTTTCCATGTGTACCCAGTCAGGGTGAGCTATTTTAGAATATAAAGTGGAGAGTTGAGATAGCTGAGCTGCCATATAATACCAGAGAAGGTTAGGTAAACCCACCCCTCCTTGGTCTCTATTCCTATACAGGGTCCCTTTGGCCATCCTGTGGCCCTTTGCTCCCCAAGTAAATTTTATGATTTTAGATTGGAATTTCCGGAGGTGGTCCTTGGATATGGGGATAGGAAGTGAACTAAATAAGTAAAGGATGCGTGGCAGGAGGGTCATCTTCACTGAATTTACTCTTCCAAGCCAGGAGAGGCCTAGTTTATCCCAATGCGAAAGATAGGGATTTTGAATAAATAACCTTGAGTCCGGAAACTCTGCCAAAATCATCAAGAACCCTGCATATATTTGGCAACGACGTAAGGGGTGAGGTGATAAAAAGTAATAAATCATCCACGAAGAGAGCGCATTTTTGGGATTGTGGCCTGCACCAAACTCCTTGTATATCAGGGTTGTCTCTGATCGCGATAGCTAGGGTTTCAATGACCAAGGCGAAGATCAGTGGGGATAAGGGACAGCCCTGTCTCGTACCGTTTAGAATTGGGAAGGGTGTCGAGTAGTATCCCTGCATTTTGATTTTCACCTTCGGGTTAGAGTAGAGTGCCCTAATCGTGTTCATGAAGTATTGGCCTGAAGCCCCATTTTTGTAAACTCAGGAACAGGAAAGATCATGAGACAGAGTTGAACGCTTTCATGAGGTCCAGAGAAAGCAATATCCCCTTCTGTTGGGGCCCCTTGTCCCATCCAGACCCCAGTAAAGAGACTATATCAATTGCTCTTTTAATCTGATCAGATCCCTGTCATCCAGGCATAAAGCCTACCTGATCCTTGTGGATATAAAGGCCAATAAAATTGGATAGTCTATCTGCCATAATTTTTGTTAAAATTTTTTGATCATTATTGATCAGTGATATGGGGCGGTAATTAGCAGTGCAACTAGAGTCTTTGCCAGGTTTAGGTATTACTGTGATAAAAGCCGAATTTAGGGCCCTGTCTAGTTGCGCTCCAGTTCGAAGATGATTAAAGAATCGAGCCAGGTAAGGGGAGAGTAGTGGGGCAAAATGCTTGTAATACGGGACAGAAAGGCCGTCAGGGCCAGGGGCAGAGTTATTTTTTAGTTTTTTTATAACCAGAGAGATTTCCTCCGCGGATATAGGAGCCTCCAAGCAATCTTTGTGGCGATCCCGTATTGTGGGGAGCTTCAGGGAATTTAGGAAGGAATTGGTCAGGCCGGGCGGGGAGTCCTTCCCCTTCCTGCTGTACAACGTGCGGTAAAAATCATGGAAAGCTTCCATGATTTTCTGTGGGTTTTGTGTGAGAGTTCCATTGCGTAGTTGTATTTTAGGAAAGGAGCGAGGTCTAATTTTAGGAGTCAGCTTATGTGCTAGCATAGGACCTAACTTGTCTTTCTGATAGTAAAACCTCCCACCCTCCCAACGTAGACCCTTTTCTGCTATGGCAGTGAGAGACAAATTTAGTGCTGTGCGTGCTGTTTTAAGTTTTGCTGCTGAGTCGGAGAAGGGCTTACATTTATGTTGTCTACAAAGAGAGGCGAACTCCCCTTCCAGCCTGTCAATTTCAAGGTGTCGGGCTTTACGTAACCTAGAGGACATTTTGATAAGTTTACCCCTGATTGCAGTTTTATGTGCTGCCCAGAGAGTGATAAGGGATATGTTATCGACATCGTTGAATAAGAAATATTCCTGGATGTGTTTTTCGATCTCGCTGGCATGGGTGGGGTTGCTAAGGATTGAAGCATTTAGTCTCCAATTAAACCCTTGTTGTCGTGTAGTTGGTTTGTTTATGGTCAGAAGGAGGCAGGAGTGATCCGACCAGGCAGAGTCTGATGATTGCCTTGTTCACTAACGGGATGTGATTTTGTAGAATAAAAAAGTGATCAATTCTCGTGCAGGTATTGTGAGGGCTGGAGAAGTGTGTATAATCCCGTACCTTTGGGTTCATTTCTCTCCATATATCGACTAACCCTTGGTGGTAAATTTGTCTGGCTACAATGAGGCTCTGCCTGGTGGGACGAATGCCGTCCCTACCTGGGAGGTGGGTTTTATCTGTCCCTGTGTCGAACGCAATATTAGAGTCTCCACCGTATATGATTAGACCTTCAAGATGGGGAGCCAGAGTGCAAAAGAGAGACTCAAAAAATTTAGATTGGCCCCTATTAGGTGCATAGTATGAGATGAGGGAATATAGCTGATTATCTATGAGCCCCTTCACAAGTATAAACCTACCATCTGGGTCCTTAAATTCAGACACCAGTGAGAATTGGGTTTTACGTGAGAAAAACAGACCAACTCCTTTAGTCTTATTGTCAGAATTTGCCAGATAAAACGTGGGATATTTGGAGTGAATAATGGATGGGGTATATGTTTTTGGGAAGTGCGTTTCTTGAAGAAACAACACGTCAATTTTGCGGTCATAGTAATATTGGAAGATTTTCCGGCGTTTAACAGGAGAATTGATTCCCTGAACGTTGTGCGAGGCTAAGCGCAGGGCCGGTGAATGAGCAGTATTATCAGCCATGGAGCAGTTTAGGAGGAAATGCCAATGATCCCCAAACACTTACCTTTCTTTTGAAGAATGGTCCAGAGGCAAGAAAAGCGATGGAGCCTATCAGAGCATATTCCTGCATTCTGCAGAAGAGCGAGACCACACACATCACTAAAACAAGAGAAGAATTAGTAAAGGGCAGAGAAGGCAGAAAGAAGAGTAGAAAGGACATGGAGATTCAAGGGATAGGGGAAAAATAATTCCACCGTATCCCCAAACACAAATAAGGTTACCCCCAACCAGTTGGGGGGGTCCTGACCTGGAGCGAGATCAGTCTGCAGCTCCGAGTACAGGGGAAGGAGCATGTGTGCTGCTCCGCACACGGCACTCCCAAAAATATAGATCACATTTGAATTATAACATACTAGCGTACAAAACCCACAAAAACTGTAGTGTATATAAAAAAAAAAACTCCAACAAAGAGTGAAAAAGCAGGTAAGTAATGAGAAAACCATTGGGAATATAGGGAGGGTGGACAAGGGACCATGAATCCGCTGGCAATCCCACCGAATAGGTAGCAACCTTTGGTAGAATTAGCAAACTATGGGATAGAGAAGGTGAGAACCCAGGGAGCACCGTAATAGACAGAGTGAGTGGCCTATTAGTCTTTGTGCTAGCCCAACTTTGCTAAAGGAGGGGGGGAAAAGATATGAATTTCCCAGGGTATTCAAAAAAACAACAAACAAGACCCAGGGAGAGTCAAGTCACCAAGGAGCAAGACCGGCGAGAAGAACAAAAAAAAGGGGGTAACATAGAGTACATGTCAGGCCCAGCAAAGTGGCCCTGCTAGTAGAGTTATAAAGCTAGGGAAGTCCTGGGGGGGTTCCAGTATATGGCTTGTGATAGGCCATTTCGGGGCCGAGGACTACCCTGCGGAAGTTCAGCCATGATCCAAGGTGCGAAGTAGAGGCCTGCACATCCAGGAGGACAGAAGTCCCGTGGGAGTAGATAAAGGATGAGTTCAGTCGGGCACTAGTGCCGATGGGGCCATGTGAGACCGGGTCCAAGAAAGAGGTAAACATGAAAAGAGCTTGACAATTCTCCAGTTCAGGTGGTTAATCCTTCCTTGGCTTTCTTATGTTTAGGTTTCTGCCATATGGAGGTGAGAGGGCTAGATGGAGGAGGCCGTTTGGGTAGGCTGGAAGAAGATGACTGCATCGGAGAAAGTGGATCTGTGGGAAGTATGCCCAGTTTCCTCAGCAGGAGTTCACCTTCCGATAATGTCAAGAATCTGAATGGTTTGCCGTTGAATTAAACTTCAGGCTTAAGGGGAAAAGCCACCAGTATTTAATATTCTTCTGTGTTAGTACCGTCAGCAGGGGCTTGAGTGCTCGCCTTTTCTGAATGGTGAGAGGGGAGATATCAGCGAAGATTTGTACCGAGTGTCCCATAATCTGAATTTGTGGGTTGTTGCGGGCTCTCCTCATGACTTCTTCCTTGATATTGTAGTAGTGTGGTTTGATCACAATGTCATGCAGTAGTCCATCAGATCGAGGGGGGCCCAGGGCCCTGTGAGCCCGATCCAGTTCCAGTTTGTTGGCTCGGATGTCTGGAATGAGGTGTTTGATGAGGGAGTGTAACGCGTCAAATATATCCGTGATGGTCTCTGGAAGGCCTCTGATTGAGAAATTGAGCCGTCTTGACCTATTTTCCAGGTCGTCAATTTTAGCCATGGCCCCCTCTAATTGATTGTGTAGTTCCTGGAAACGATCTGTGTTTTGATTAACTCAATCGATCGTGGCATCCACTTTCGTTTCAATCGACTCAATGCGAGCGCCTAGGAGATGAAGATCAGATTTGATATCTGAGGTAATCTTGGCCGCAGTCTGGGAAAGGCCCCTGTCCAGCATTTCTGCAAATTTGGTAAACAGCAAGGAAATGTCCTGTGGCTGTGGGGATAACTGACCCCCATCTTGAAAGAACAAGCCAGGCTTAGGTGAAGCTGCAGCTGAGGGAGACATTAACATGTTGTCCAGGGTCCGGTTAATGAGACCCTGCCGTTCCTGTCAGGGAGTGAAACTGCGCCTGTAATTCCCCTTACGCCGATTCCCCCAGATTGCAGTTGTTCCCCCGGGCAGACCGGGGCGTTCAGAGTCCTGTGTGGGGCATTTGGCGTGTTTGTACCGCCGGTGGGAGTGCCGATGATGCAGAGCGGGACGGAGCTCTGTGGTTAAGCGGCCATTTCGCAGAGCGCCGCGCATGCGCCTCCGCAAAACCAATGTTTAACACATTGAAAAAATAAAGCAACTTCTTCAAAGCAAGATCTTACTACTGTTTAGTGACCATGTTGGTACAGCATAACTAAAGTTGTGCTGGGACCAATCCTGTTTAATTTGTCCATAAACGACCTGGAGGATGGGGTAAACAGTTCAATCTCTGTATTTGAAGACAATACTATACTAAGCAGGGCAATAACTTCTCTGCAGGATGTGGAAAACCTTGCAAAAAGATCTGAACAAATTAATGGGGTGGGCAACTACATGGCAAATAAGGTTCAATGTAGAAAAATGTAAATAATGCATTTGGGTGGCAAAAATATGAGCGCAATCTATACACTGGGGGGAGAACACTGGGGGGAGAACCTCTGGGGGAATCTAGGATGGAAAAGGACTTGGGGGCCCTAGTAGATGATACGCTCAGCAATAGCATGCAATGCCAAGCTGCTGCTAATAAAGCAAACAGAATATTGGCATGCATTAAAAAGGGGATTAATTCCAGAGATAAAGCAATAATTCTCCCACTCTACAAGACTCTGGTCTGGTCGCACCTAGAGTATGCTGTCCAGTTCTGGGCACCAGTCCTCAGGAAGGATATACTGGAAATGGAGCGAGTACAAAGATAGGCAACAAAGCTAATAAAGGTTCTGGAGGATATTAGTTATGAGGTTGGTTGCGAGCACTGAACTTATTCTCTCTGGAGAAGAGACGCTTGAGAGGGGATATGATTTAAATTTACAAATACCGTACTGGTTTAACCTTAAACTACGTAAAGGGTTCTTTACTGTAAGAGCGGCAAGGATGTGGAATTCCCTTCCACAGGCGGTGGTCTCAGTGGGGAGCATCGATAGTTTCAAGAAACTATTAGATAAGCACCTGAATGACCACAATATACAGAGATATACAAGGTAATACTGACATATAATCACACACATAGGTTGGACTTGATGGACTTGTGTCTTTTTTCAGCCTCACCTACTATGTAACTATGTAACAATGTAAAGTCGGTGCAAAAGTTGGAAGTGCTCCTGACCCCTTAAAGTGGTAGTAAAGTCATATTTTTAAGTTGTGCCTTTAGGTACGCTTATAATAAGGCTTACCTATAGGTACAGTGAATATCTCCTAAACTCACGGTATACAGAGATATACAAGGTAATACTGACATATAATCACACACATAGGTTGGACTTGATGGACTTGTGTCTTTTTTCAGCCTCACCTACTATGTAACTATGTAACAATGTAAAGTAGGTGCAAAAGTTGGAAGTGCTCCTGACCCCTTAAAGTGGTAGTAAAGTCATATTTTTAAGTTGTGCCTATAGGTACGCTTATAATAAGGCTTACCTATAGGTACAGTGAATATCTCCTAAACTCACGGTGTTTAGGAGATCTTCTCACTGGATGCAGCTGGTGACGTCACCGGAGCATGCACTCTGAAGGTCCGGCATACAGTGCCAGATCTTCAGAGCTCCATGCTGCAGCTGAGGGCTCCCACACACAAGCTCATACAGGCAGAGCCTGGGAACCTGGAAGAAAGACCGGGGAAAGATGGAAGCCCTGTCAGCGGGGACAGTGCACGGCTGGAGGGCTTCGCTCTAAGGTAAGTATTTCATAATGTGCTAGTATGCGATGCATACTAGCACATTATGCCAATGCCTTGCAATGGATTTTTATTTTTTTAAATGCTGCAGTTTACTACCGCTTTAAGATGTTGCCTAAGGATATCTGCATCTTCTCTTTTTTTTAATTTGTGTAAGTCATTCTGTGAAGAATACAACAGCATTAATTATTCTGATCACACATCCACTGTTTTCCTGTAAAGCGCTTACTAGTAAACCTGTCACTACATGGTTGAAAGTAATATAAAGGCAGCCTGTACTTTACTGTAATATACTGCATTTACCTTCTTGGTGTGTGTGGTACAATTTTGCCATGTTGCTGATCCCCTGCTGATCCCTGGACATACTTTTGGATGTCTCAAATACTTGCTCTCCTTGCTGCATGCTGTTGTGGCTGCAGCTCATTTGAGGAATCCCAGCTCAAGTTTTTGGCCTCTGACATAGTAGCATACCTAGCATAGGTGACACCTGGTGGGAGGGTCAGTCCTAGAATACCCTCATTATGGTTGAACCTGGGGTGGACTGCTACTACAAGGTACACCACAGATTGGACTGAAAGTATTGATTGAGGGTAGGGTTTCTCAGGATCTAAGCTGCTGCTGGAGTCACCAAGAAGTCCATGCAAAACCTGACTTTGGAATGCTTATATGCTTAAATTTTATGTTTCCCTGTTAATGAAAGTATAACTTTAGGCAAAAGTTTTATTTTTCATTTTGGATAGAGTAAGGGAAGGCTATAACCCTATCCGTTTATTTATTTTTTGCCATCTGTGTTCCATTGGGGAGATTTTCCTTCACTTCCTGTCCCATAGCTAAGACAGGAATTGAGAGGAAATCTTTGCAAATAAAAGAAATCTGTTGGGGTCCCCAAGATCAATGGAATTAGGGTCCCTACTTTTCTGGGGACAACCAAAACTTTTCTTTTAGCAATATATAAAATTGTGCTGTACTAAATTCAAATGTGAAACACCAATGTGTATAATGTTAACAGTTAGTGGCATATAATAAATAAAGTCCATGTATCTTTTTAAATGAGCCCCACAGAGTACAATACTGTGCATCCCACACTAGTGAGCCAACCTCCACCACTCCACTCCACTCACTGGAGGATTATTGTCCTCTGTGTGGATAGTTTCGGAAGATACACAGACTTTATACACAGCTAGCTGTTAATATTATACACGTTGGTGTTTCACATTTGTATTTAGTGCAGCACATTTTTTTATATTAATATTTTTTGCAATGGGTATTATCACCAAGTGTGCTTGCAGCTGGTATTTCACACACTAAATTTTGTTTACCATTAGCACAGTTTCTTATTCTGTATTTTGAAAAAAAAATCTTTTAACTTTTAATGATAATGTAAACAGGACAAATAGAGAGGGTAAATCTCCTTAACTGGGACACAGGCAGCAATACAAACCTATCAGTTTCTAATCACTCTCTACTCTGTCAAAAACAAATAAAAAAGGTTTAGCATTTAGTTACATTAAATTATTATTGATAGATGCCACAGACGTCTACTGGTTTCTCTAATGCCGCGTACACACGGTCGGACTTTTCGTCTACAAAAGTCCAACGGACGCTGACGGACTAAAGCTGGCTGGTAATCCGATCGTGTGTGGGCTT
The DNA here is from genome assembly GCF_042186555.1 of Aquarana catesbeiana. Lineage (NCBI taxonomy): Eukaryota > Metazoa > Chordata > Amphibia > Anura > Ranidae > Aquarana > Aquarana catesbeiana. The sequence goes on from NC_133328.1 coordinate 282,564,899, forward strand.
CTCCGGACTTTCAACGGACTTTTTTAGCCTAAAATCCGACGGACTTTAGATTTGAAGCATGCTTCAAATCTTTACGTCGTAAGTACGACGGACCCCGAAGTCCGCTCGTCTGTATGCTAGTCCGACGGACAAAAAAACGACGCATGCTCATAAGCAAAAACTAAACGGAAGCACTCGGTCTAGTAAAACTAGTGTTCGTATTGTAGGTAGCACATTCATCACGCTGCAAAATCTGTGATCGTTCAATGCAGCGCATTTTATTTCTTCTTTACGAAGGCTCTAAAGAACGAAGGTGTTTTGCTGTTCATAATCAGAGTTCTCCCAAACTGATTTCTGGATTCTTTTTCTCTTTGATCTCATGAATGATATAGTATGCCTTTTTAAAACAATGTTTCCATACTAATAATACTTTTTCCCCCTTTTTTTTTTTTTTTTTTTTTTTTTAGGTTTGTAAAGTTAACACAAAGAACCCATTATTATTTTTTTTTTTTATAGTGTTTATTTTTTAGTTTTTAGATAAAGTTAACCCAAAGCACCGTTTTTGGTTACGTAATTTTTTTGATTTTCAAGACTCACCACTTGAACATTATTAACATTAGTAATGTATTTTTGGTGTGTTTTTTTTCAAACTCAATGAGATTGTTGTCCCTTGTTAATTTAACATTGTGTGTAAAATCAATGATTTCAAAGAAAACACATAAAGTCTTTTGCTAAACTCAAAAAATATCCATTTATTCATGGTCAAAATAAAATAAAGAGGAAGTCAACGCTGGAAAAAGTCGGTGTACCAGAAAATTGGGATCTTGAGGAGTCCATATAAGAGGGAGCACAATCTGGTCCAAGAATCCCAGAGATCAACAGCACCAGCAGATGATCTAGATGTCCCCAGACTGTGGTCCTACAACAGCCTGCGTCTTCTGTCAGACCAGACTGAACCCAGGTCATCATTTTCTTCTCTTCCCTGCAGCCTTTCCTCCACGCTGCCCTGCAGCCTTCCCTGTAGCCTTCTTTTGAGGCTGTGGCTCTGGTGTTTCAGTTGTGGCAGGAGGAGGAGGAGGAGGAGGAGGAGGAGGAGGGGGGGCTGCCTCATGTAGTTGGGTGTTTTGTGTTAGCGTGCCCTGCAGCCCCTTATGGATTGTTTCCCCAAATAGGCGCTCACAAATGAGGCGCTGCTCCCTATTCATCTGAAGAAGCCTGCTGGCTAAGTAGCAGCCATAGGATTCTTCCGCTTCGGGGGGGCTCCTTAAAAAACGGGTGGCCTCTTGCATGAGGCGCAGGGATGCGTCCTGTGTGACCATCCCCTTCCTGGCCCTTTTTTTGGGAAGGTGGAGGGGAGGCACTTGGGATTCGGTCAGGCTCCTACTGGGCCCAGCCACCTCACTTGGCCCAGCCACCTCACTTGGCCCAGCCACCTCACTGGGAGCAGCCACCTCACTGGGAGCAGCCACCTCCTGCCTGACACTGGGCCCAGCCTCCTCCAGGATGATGGTGAATCCGGCCTCCTCCAGGCTGTCCATGGGCCCGGTCTCCTCCTGCCTGCCACTTTCCCCACATTCCTCCTGGATGGACTCATCCTGTGTATAAAAAAAGGACAATAGTTTGAGTATATTTTTTGGGGTTCATCAATGACACACAGTTTGCTTCTCATGAATAGCAAATTCAATGTGAATACTTCTCTTTAATAAAAGAGTCTAATCAGACACCCTAATTATTTCAAGCAGGTGCCAAACATATTTAGCCACTACTGTCAATTGATATGTATACCCAATTTTGAGTGCCAAATTATTTTAGACAATTATAACATCCAGTTAACATCATTAATATTAGTACAGTAAATATTTGTTAAAATAATTTACCTGACTCCAGATGGTCATATCTGGTTCATCCAGGATGGAAGACCCAGCTTGCTCCTCATCAGCCTCTGCTGGGGTGGAGGGAAGGGTGGAGGGAAGGGTGGAGGGAAGGGTTGAAAGTGATGGCCTGGCTTCATTCTGGTCATCCAGAAAACGGAGTTGATTGTAGTACCACAGCCTGGGTACATAAACATCATCTGCTGATGCTCCTGATCTCCTTGATTCCTGGATCTTCTTATGCTCCCTCTTATACATGTTCCTCAAGACCCCAATTTTCTTGAGCAATGTCTCCATTGTTGCTTCCGGGATGGTCACCTGGACAAAGGCCAGAAGTCTCTCCAGCGTTGACTTCCTCACATGCTTAGCATAATACTGAGGGTGTTTCACCTCCCACAAATTCCTCATCTCTCGATATTTGGAAATAAAAGATGTAAGGAACTCTGGATCCTTAAATAGGGGATTCATTATATCTGGAAAAGATGAAGTCACAAGACAAAAAACACTTTTATTATAGGTTTCGGCTAACCCCTCATCATCTTCTCCCTATGTAGGCCTCATCAATCTATCAAGCCATATAGGCCGCTTGCTACAAAGTCATGACCATAAAAACCAAAAAAAAAAAAAAAATATCTAAAATTACCTTCGTTTTGTAACGTCCAGGTCCACTATCACCTACCACAGAACGTACGTACGACACGTGCGCAAGGCCCCTCTTTATACACTACGCATGTGTGAAACTCCGCCTGCGTCGCCCGCCCCTGACGTTCGAAATTAACTCATGTTCTCCGCCCCCTAATTCGACGCACAGAACGTACGTACGACACGTGCGCAAGGCTCTTTATACACTACGCATGTGTGAAACTCCGCCTGCGTCGCCCGCCCCTGACGTTCGAAATTAACTCATGTTCTCCGCCCCCTAATTCGACGCACAGAACGTACGTACGACACGTGCGCAAGGCCCCTCTTTATACACTACGCATGTGTGAAACTCCGCCTGCGTCGCCCGCCCCTGACGTTCGATTTTAACTCATGTTCTCCGCCCATTTTTTGTTACGGCGCGTAGTGGAGTTAAAGAATGGCGGAGACACCTGAAATGTTGACGACCTCAGGTAGTGGAGACAGCCCGGAGGCAGGAACGTCAGCGAAATCTATGAGGCCTAGATTTAAGGCCTCTAATATGAGTTTTAAAGAGATGGTGGAGATGGTGGCCATTCTTCACAAAGACGACTATGATGGCAATTATGGGCCGTACGCACGGCCAAATTTGCGCAAGGCCAAAATAATGGCGAAGGTCGTGGAGACTTTGCAGGCATCTTTTGGGGTCCAGCGCTCCAAAGATCAACTGCGAAAAAGATGGTCTGACCTGAAACTCAGGGAGCCGGATCAATACCGACGTATCCGGAAAGTTCTTAAAAAAAGTAAGTACTTGTCGTGTTTTTCTCTTGTGTTTATTACCTTGTATATTGCTCCATGTGCTTTTCCTTCCTATCCGATTTTTGTTTTCATCGTTTTAAACGATCTTTTAAGAAACCTCGTTACATATCTATAGATATATATCTATATATACATATACACATATATATATATATACACACATACATATATATACATATACATATATATATATACACATACATATATATATATACACATACATATATATACATATATATATATATACATATATATAACTATATATATAACTATATATATATATATATAAATATATAACTATATATATATATATATATATATATATATATATATATATAACTATATATATATATATATATATATATATATATATATATATATAACTAGAGAGAGAGAGAGAGAGAGAGAGAGAGAGAGAGAGAGATAGATATATATATATATATATATATATATCTCTATATCTATCTATTGAGATATAGATATAGAGATATATATATATAGAGAGAGAGAGAGAGAGAGAGAAATATATATAGAGAGAGAGAGAGAAATATAGAGATAGGTAGATAGATAGATATAGAAATGTAAAACATTCTTTTGGAAGATTTGAAGTTATCTTAATTTTTTGGCTTTACATTTAGTTAGATAGTTTGAGATTTTGTTCCAGATATAGAGAGAGATCAAAAGATTATTAACTATATTTTGAGATATTGATATCTATCTATCCGATATGTCTTTCTAATTTTAAATATTGAGGTAAAATAGGAACTCTACACAAACCACTTCATTACAAATGTTGGAAAATTACTATGTACTAAAATATCTGTGTGCTAATTAGATTAATAATTTTTTGTTTCACATAGGGGAAAAATCACTCAGCCAACAACCAGAAGACAGTCCACCCCAAGCAAAAAATGATTGGGAAATAAGCCCAAGTCCCATTGAGGATGTGGAGGAAGGAGAGGTGGGCGACATGGGCACCCCACCAGGTGAGTGTCTGACACACCAGCTTACGGTAATCTATGCATGGCTGCCTTTTATTTTATGTAATTTTTCTACTCTATTTTAGGTGATCTGGTTGTGCTTGAGTCAAGCAACAGCGCCACCCCCGAGGATGTTCATGAAGTTTGCGACATGGGCACCCCACCAGGTCAGTGTTTGAGACACCAGCTTTATGGTAAGGTAAACTTATGTGTGCATATTTCTAAACATATTTTTTTTTTCATTCCACTTTAGGTCCAACTGACTATTTCACCACAGACAGTGCCCAATGGCTAATTGCTCAAATCATGGCCTGGAATGGGGAGATCGATCAAATGCGGAATCGGCTGGATCGTATGCAGCAGGAAATGAAGGACATGATTGATGTTTTGGGTCGAATCTAAATGCCCTTTTTTAAACCCCAAAACATCAATCATGTCCTTCATTTCCTGTTTTGCTGACCCCATTCTGGGCCTTCTCTTTTTTTTTTTTGCCAGAACATAAATGGCTGTTTAACCTAATGTAAAAAAGGAGGGCTGTTTCTCGGAAATACCTCAAAAATCCACAAAAAAATAAAAATTGATTTTCAAAAAAACACAAAAAAAAAAAAAAATAAAAAACTTGATTTTAAAAAACCATAAAAAATAAAAAACTTGATTTTAAAAAACCATAAAAAATAAAAAACTTGATTTTAAAAAACCATAAAAAATAAAAAACTTGATTTTAAAAAACCATAAAAAATAAAAAACTTGATTTTAAAAAAGCAAAAAAAATAAAAAACTTGATTTTAAAAAAAGCAAAAAAAATAAAAAACTTGATTTTAAAAAAGCAAAAAAAATTAAAAACTTGATTTTAAAAAACCAAAAAAAATAAAAAACACTTGATTTTAAAAAACCAAAAAAAAAAATATACAAACTTTCTTAAAAAAAAATAATAAAAACAAAAATAACTTGCTAAAAAAAAAAAAAACATAAACAAAAAAATTGCTTTAAAAAAAAAAAAAAAAAAAAAACACAAAACAAAACTTGATTTTCCCAAAACAAAAAAAAAAGCCTGTTTGTGAAAATCAAAAAGCCAAAAATATTTTTTTGTGGATTAGGTATAAATATTTAGATATAATTATATTTTGCTACATTATTAAGATATCATTCTATTTTTGTCTATGAACATTTTCTACTAAATGCAGAACTGAATGCATAACAACCATTAATAAAAACATCTCCTTATAGGAATTAAATAAATGTGTGGTTTGTTATTTCAAGGCTCAGTATCATTTTAGTTATAATTGTAAAAAAGTTGTTTACAGTGGCAATGGAGCTTATTTAGACATTTAAAATTACAATACAGTTGGCACTACAACTGCTCGACCATAACCTAGGAGACAGCCCAAAAGAAAGGCAAGCAATAAATATAATGCAAGATTTCATCAATAATTTTTTTATTGTCAAAAATTATATATCCTGGCCCATTGCAATGGCCCCCCTACCCATAAAATAATTAACATATTGCTGTCTAACTTGACGGGCACTTTGGGGGGCCAAGCCAGTACGGACAGTATCCAGGCCTGTAAGGTTGGCTTCTATTTGTCCGGCCTCAGGCCCAACTGTGCCTATATAATTTGGAGCATGCTTATTTAAAAAGTTGTGCAGAATGCAGCACGATAAAATGATAAAATTAAGTTTGTATTCCGCCAAATTAATGGCTGTTTGAAACAGGCGGAACCGGCTGGCCAGAATTCCAAACGCATTCTCAACCACTCTTCTAGCTCTGGCCAGCCGGTAATTAAAAACCCTCCTCTCCGGGGTGAGTGTTCTTTGGGGGAATGGCCTCATGAGGTGCTTGCTGAGAGCGAAGGCTTCATCGGCAATGAAGACAAAGGGGAGTCCTTCCACGTTATCCTCATCAGGTGGCAATCCCAGGCCACCACTCTGGAGACGCTGGCAGAACTCCGTCTGGGCAAATACTCCTCCATCCGACATCCGGCCATTCTTCCCCACGTCCACATATAAAAAATCATAGTGTGCCGACACCACCGCCATTAAAACAATACTGTGGAACCCCTTATAATTAAAATAATATGACCCCGAATGGGGTGGTGGCACAATGTGGACATGTTTCCCATCTATAGCCCCTCCACAATTGGGAAAGTCCCAACGGCTGGCAAAATGGGATGCCACAGTCTGCCATTCCTGTGGCGTTGAAGGAAACTGGGAAATCAAACAAGAAAACCAAAATCAATTAATTTGGAAGCTAACATTGCAAGAAAATTAGACAATTAAAAACATTATTCCCCAGCATCAGTATAACATTCAATAATTTAATTGTTCTGGAATAACTAATATGGAAAGGCACACTTATCAGATTGCTCACCCCCTCTGATGGAACATTGATTACATTTTAGGGGGTTGTGAAATCCCTAAAAAAAATTACTTTTAGGACACGCAGGAATTTAGGGACTAAAAAGGCTACAAGACTGCAGTTGTCGCACTCTGCAGGTGCAGTTGCTAACCAGCTTACAGTAAATGAGGTAATGTAAAAAGGCATTCATGTTGCAAGGAGTACACAATCACATGCAAGGGCAATTAATGAAAACACTTTGAGGCTTGCATATGATTTGATGATGGAAATCAGCAGAGCTTCTGCTCATTTACTAAAGCACTGGAACAAATGCACTTGTAGAGTGCACATGCATTTTGCAAAGTGCAACATATATTTGCTTTAGACAAATCAACACCACAGAACATTCCAGCAAATTTTAACGAGGGGTGGGGGTGGGGGGGTGTGAAATCTAGATAATTGCTCATTAGCAGCAAACTATTTGGAGTGAGTTTAGGTGGGGGGGGGGGTGGGGTTGTGAAATCTAGATAATTGCTCATTAGCAGCAAACTATTTGGAGTGAGTTTAGGTGGGGGGGGGGGGTGGGGTTGTGAAATCTAGATAATTGCTCATTAGCAGCAAACTATTTGGAGTGAGTTTAGGTGGGGGGGGGGGTGGGGTTGTGAAATCTAGATAATTGCTCATTAGCAGCACACTATTTGGAGTGAGTTTAGGTGGGGGGGGGGGTGAAATCTAGATAATTGCTCATTAGCAGCAAACTATTTGGAGTGAGTTTAGGTGGGGGGGGGTGGGGTTGTGAAATCTAGATAATTGCTCATTAGCAGCAAACTATTTGGAGTGAGTTTAGGTGGGGGGGGTGGGGTTGTGAAATCTAGATAATTGCTCATTAGCAGCACACTATTTGGAGTGAGTTTAGGTGGGGGGGGGGTGGGTTGTGAAATCTAGATAATTGCTCATTAGCAGCACACTATTTGGAGTGAGTTTAGGTGGGGGGGGGTGGGGTTGTGAAATCTAGATAATTGCTCATTAGCAGCACACTATTTGGAGTGAGTTTAGGTGGGGGGGGTGAAATCTAGATAATTGCTCATTAGCAGCAAACTATTTGGAGTGAGTTTAGGTGGGGGGGGGGTGGGGTTGTGAAATCTAGATAATTGCTCATTAGCAGCAAACTATTTGGAGTGAGTTTAGGTGGGGGGGGGGTGGGGTTGTGAAATCTAGATAATTGCTCATTAGCAGCACACTATTTGGAGTGAGTTTAGGTGGGGGGGGGTGGGGTTGTGAAATCTAGATAATTGCTCATTAGCAGCACACTATTTGGAGTGAGTTTAGGTGGGGGGGGGGGGGGGTTTGTGAAATCTAGATAATTGCTCATTAGCAGCACACTAAATACACTCAAACAAAATACATTCCAAATGAGTAGACTAGGTGGATATGTTCCCATCACTTCATGCTGGGAAGGTTATTGAAGGAAAATATACATGCATGACAAAAATAACAGGAAAAAAATCCAGCATGTGTGAGGATAAAAAGGGGGACATTCACACTATATTGCAATGATGGTAAGTAGTGTTTGAAGCAAGAAATACATTATATTATCAAAGATTACATAAAAGAACATGTGATGCTAATAAAAGAAAAATATCTTACCTTAATATAGTCCTTCTGCAGGACCTGTATGATGGCAGAACAGGTCTCTGGGATAATGATCCCCAGAGCCTGGGGGGAGATGCCTGTCGAGAACTTAAGGTCCTGCAGGCTTCTCCCTGTGGCCAAATACCGCAAGGTAGCGACCAGCCTCTGCTCCGGAGTGATGGCTTGCCTCATGCAGGTATCCTGCCTGCTGATATAGGGGGTCAGCAAAGCCAACAAACGGTCAAAAACGGGGTCCGTCATCCGGAGAAAGTTCCTGAAATCCTCAGGATTATTCTCACGGATCTCACGGAGCAAAGGCATGTGACAGAACTGGTCACGCTGAAGCAACCAATTCTTGGTCCATGAACTCCTCCTCGCCCTGTTCATGGACTGGTCTTGGGCTGAAGAATAAACTACAGCACCAAGCACATACAATGCACGAGCTCGACGACGAGTACGTACAGGTAACATGGCTTCAAAACGGTCGGCTGGTCAGAACGCACTAAACAGAACGCACTGAAGAACAGCAAGGCCTGTGAAGAACGACCTGAAAATCAGGAACGAGCGGCCAATAAAACAAAGATTTCTCAATGCCAACTGACCAAACGCACTGAAAAGCAGATACAAACCTCACAAGCACAGACTGAACAACAGTTAAAACGAACTGAAAAATACGAGTCTCACAAGCGCGAATCGTCTCTCACCAAACTTCTACTAACACGAGATAAACACGAGATTAGCAGAAGGAGCCCAAAGGGTGTCGTACGGGCTATTGAACTTCCGTTTTATAGTCTCGTCGGACTTGGTGTACGTCACCGCGTACTAGGCTGTCGTACTTTTGTGTGGTCGTGTGTGTGTAAGTCCGTTCGTAAGAAAGTCTGCCGCAAGTCCGCCGAAGATACGTCGGAAGTCTGTCGGACAGGCTGTCGGACTTTTGTAGACGAAAAGTCCGACCGTGTGTACGCGGCATAACTTTAAGTTGGTATGTTGAAGACAAATGCCTGTTGGAACTGTTGGATATTTCTTAAATAGACATTTCTCTTATGCAAGATAGAATCACTGTAGTCATGTCAATAATTAGAGAGCACATTCCATAAGCACAGGAGGCCCAAAGTTGTTTTTAAAATTTTATGAAGTTAGGACTTTGCATGCTAATGACTGTGTGCTTGTCCTAGTCCCGTTCAGTAGAAAGTACATTTCTTTGTAAATTTCCGAATCTGATTGAGAGAACTGAGAAAGATGGAAAGTAAATTACAAGGTGTACCAGTTTACAAAGAAGAAAAGAGAAAATGTGTAATATAAACTTGATTAAGCACTGGAGCAAGAGAGAAACAAATAAACAATTTTAGACTTGCTAGAGTGTGTTTTACTCATCTAATTAAACATGAAGTTGTCATGGATCCACAAGTTCATGTCTACCTTAAGCACGATTAAATACCCAAAGTCTGTAGATAAACTGCTATGGAGAAAGTTAAAAGAAATCTAGACATTATAGAGGAGTCCAAGTGAGTGGCGTAACCCCAGGGTAACGGTCTCTTGGCCACATAATTCACTGAGGGTCTGCAACATCTTCTGAAAGGACATGTTAAAGATTGACACAAACAACATGCCAAATGTGGTTAAACTGATTGAGAGCACAGGTATGGGTTTTACTACAACAATAAAGAAAGAAATACTGCCTGTACCTCGAGCCAGACCAGAGAGGCAGTAATGCAAAGCAATACAATCTCATGAGTCAAATGGTGGAAGGAAAAACTAGAGATAATTCTCTGCTGAACCTACTCATTACAAATAACACAGAGCTGATTGCGGATTTTGAAGTAAAAGATAATTTAGGTAGTAGTGTTCACAAAGTAATTACATTTGCCATAAATTATACGAAAAGGAGACAAGTGGGTAGGGTGTGAATACTATTGCTGACCGGGCCATAGCCGAAAGACGGCTACAGCGCAGTCGACTTATTCTGGGTGGGCGTACATGGATGTCCTCACAGAATCGCGCTCCCGGGAACATCCGTGATTGCTGGGTCTGGGAGACCCGGCGCATCATGGATCACGGTAAATTGCCGCTGATAGCGGCCGTTTACCACGTGATTGTTCCGTCAAATGATGGAGCATCACTTGTAAACAACTGGCGTCATGTTATGACACCGGTTCCTCCCTCCCCTCTCGGTACAGTGTGAGAGGAGAGAGGGAGAGATAGTTTGCAGCGCTGTGGGCACTACAGATCCAGCCCACAGCGCTGCTCAGTGCCCATACTATGGCAATACTCTAAAAATACTATGGCAATACTCTGCAATACTATGGCAATACTCTGCAATACTATGGGAATACTCTGCAATACTATGGCAATACTATGCAATACTCTGCAATACTATGGCAATACTCTGCAATACTCTGCAATACTATGGCAATACTCTGCAATACTATGGCAATACTATGGCAATACTCTGCAATACTATGGCAATACTCTGCAATACTATGGCAATACTCTGCCCTACTCTGCCAATACTCTGCCAATACTCGCCAATACTCTGCCAATACTCATCAATACTCTGCAATAAATTTTAACAGAAACAAAATTTTTTTTTTTTTTAGGGAATTTTCAGTCTTTTTTGATTTATAGCACAAAAAAATTAAAAAAACAGCGGTGATTAAATACCACCAAAAGAAAGCTCTATTTGTGTGAAAATAAGGACAAATTTAAAATGGGTACAGTGTTGCATGACTGAGTAATTGTCATTCAAAGTGTGAGAGCACCAAAAGCTGAAAATTGGTCTGGTTAGGAAGGGGGTTTAAGTGCCCAGTGGTCAAGTGGTTAAAAGAACTTTAATAAGCTTCATATTGCACTACACAACAAACTGTTGCGTTTCTCACATGAGACTTTTTACTGCAATAGAAAATAATATGTACAATATAATATATATATATTTTTTGCATAATTTGAAAATATGTTCACATAAAAAGCAACTGTTCTGGCATATTCTGGCATGTTAAATAATTGACCTTATATACACAGCCAATGTTAAAATTTTTGCCCAAATTTATGCACAAATTGCCACCTGGCAAGATTGTGTATATATGGTTAATCCTGCCAGTGGGTATATGGGCATTGTGGTGATTGGGTGCCACCTATTTGGAGCATGTGCCATTCTGCCAGGACCGCTGTTTTTTGTGTGAATATATTTAAAAATTGTACAAACAAAAATTTTAATATTTTATGCAAATAGTTTTCCAATGCAGTAAAATGTCCTATGGGAGAAACTCAATAGTTTGTAGATGTATTAGGAATGTTGGCAAAGCAAACCTCTGAATGGAACTATCTGTTGATTATTACAAGACACTAAATGGGATCAAATTTTTGCAACAAAGAACATTGCAGAGAAGTGGGAGTGATTTAAGGACATATTAGGCAATGGCATTCGTTAGTGCATTCCACTGGGCAACAAATATAAAAGAACAAAAGTTAGACCTGGGTGGCTAAAAACTAGCACAATAAAACAGTCCTTTAATAAATATAAGGCTGAAGGGTCACCATTGTCATTCTAAAACTACAAAGAGTGGAATAAGAAATGCAAGCGTGAGATCAGGGCAGCTAAAATAGATTATAAAAGATACATTGCTGAGGAAAGTAAAAAAAAAAAGTCTCCTAAATGTTTTAAATTATAATTATAGTAAAAAGGCAAGGTCAGGACATATTGTCCCCACAAAAGATAATCAGGGGAAGGTGGTAACAAGTGACAGGGAACTGTATTAAAGCAGAGTTCCACCCATTTAAAAGTCAGTAGCTACAAAAAGTGTAGCTGCTGACTTTTAATAATCGGACACTCACCTGTCCCACGGTCCAGCAAAGCGGGTGAATGAAGCCCCTATCCAGCAAAGCGGGCGAATGAAGCCCGTCTCCTCTCCCCCTTCTCTCTGCGGCATCAGCATTGTAACTGTGGGCACCCAGCTGTGGCTTCACAGCCGGGCACACACTGCGCATGTGCGAGCTGCGCTGCGCGTTGTGAATGACCGGGCAATCTTCTGGTACCTGTGACATGTCCCAGAAGATTGAAGGGAGGGAGGGGGAAAGGGTAAACTTCCTTCCGGTGCCGCGGAGCCCCGGGAGGAAGTGGAAGTTTGATACCTCTAAAAAAAGGGTATCCACCCCCCCCCCCCTCAAAAAAATGACATGCCAAATGTGGCATGTCAGGGGGTCACCATCACTTAAAGCGGAAGTTCTTTTTGTGGGTGGAACTCCGCTTTAAATACATTCTTCTCCTCAGTTTAGACAAATTAAAAGGATGGGTATAATAAACAAGACAGTAATGTTAATAACATTATAATGAATGTACCCTTGTGGCTGCCAGTGTTAAAAAAAGTCTAAAAAAACAAAATCACCAGGACCAGATGGCTTACACCTGAGAGTCCTTTAAAGAACTTAGCCATATTATAGCCAGGACATTGTTACTATTTTTTAAGGACAGTTTACTGACTGGAATGGTTCCAGCAGATTGCCAAAACGCAAATGTGCCAATATTCAAAAAGGGGCCACTATACATACTTGGAAACAATAGACCAGTCATCTTAAGATCAATAGTATGTAAACTATTAAAAGGAATAATAAGGGAATACGTCCAAGAATTTGCTGATGAAGATAGTATAATTAGTAGCAACCAACATAGATTTATGAAGAATCATTCATGCCAGACCAACCTTTTAAGATTCTATGAGGAGGTAAGCTATATTTGGATAGAGAAATGCCTGTGGACATGTGTATCTGGATGTCATGGTATTTCAAAGCATTTGATACAGTACCCCAAACGTGCCCAATTTACAAAACTTTTAGCCCGGGTTCACACCTATGCGAATTAGATGCGGCTTACACCGCATCTAATTCGCAGGACATTTTAAAATACATTCATATGAATGCATCTGGTTCACATATGTGCGTTGCATTCGCACTGCGCATTGCACAAAAAACGTGTGCGTTTTTTGGGCATTGCGGTGCAAACTACAAGCCTATTATCTCCTATGGGAACGCATCTGATTCGCAGATGCATTGCGTTCTGAACAAGGATTTTCTCTTTCTCCTCACTACACCTCCCCCTCTCCCCCCCCCCCCCTCCCTCCCCCTCTCCCTGCTCTCTAATCCTGAGCAAAAACGCAATGAATCCGTTGAACAGGAGATTGTTATCTCTCCAGTGAAACCTGAGCTTCAATTCGCACCGCACAAGTGTGAAACAGGGCTTAAGGTCTTTTGGCATTGAAGAGATCATTTGTACCTGAATAGAAAACAGGAGCTGGTACATCTGAAGGTTATTCCTCTGGATCGTAAGAGATCAAGTAGATGTCATAAATCCTGAAGATGTTGCAATGTAATAGTTGATGAATCTTGAAAAATCAGGATGTTTGCTCCACCAGGAGAGATGTGACATCGTGCCGTTTGAGTAGTTTTCCAGGCAACAAACAATGTCTCTAGGAGGGTTTGTATCTTTGCCCCTGGGCTGTAAGGTCCAATGCACTCTTCCCATCTTGATGGGGGTTTCAGGGAGACATTCCAGGATATCATTAAAAATATGGATGGTGTCTTTCAGAAGTGAAACGGAAAATCTCTTGGATCATGACCCAAGAAAAATTTGTTGCCACGCTTCAAGATAGGGTTCGAGTGTTTGGCATGACTTGGGAACCTTGGGCACTTTATGCGAAGGCCCCTCTATACCCTGGATTTTTGACTTCCTAATCTGGACTACCTGATTGGCCTACCCTATTTCCCTCCTCATCTCCCTTCCCCCTTCTCGGGACATCCTGGCCCATCGCTTCTTCTTCCTTTTTTTCTCTCCCTCATTTCTTTGATTTCCCCCCTTTTTCTCTTATATTCTTCTTTCTTGATTTACTACTTTCTCCTTTACTACCTCTTTAAATTCTGCTATGGCTCCTAGGGCATGCTGTTATACCACCAACTGTATGATATCACTAGCATAGCCCTATATTTATTATTATTGCTAGATTTGTAGGGCCTTCTTAGTAAGGCACTTCGCTACCCTCCTTCTCTTGACACTCAGAGTGTTGGGAGAGGCTTCCTGAAGAAACTAGCCAAAGGTCATTGGTAACTCTATCTCTGAGCGGACCAGTAGTTTCAGCTCAGATACATCCAGGACTATTGACTAAAGTCTACAGGTGGTGGAGTCTGGACTGCCGGTCCTCCTTGATGGAGCCATCCCACCCACAGTTAGTTCCCCATGGGGTGTTGGGGCCTCACAATCCGACTCCTATGCTTACTGAGCATACAGTCGCAGCCAGCAACACATTCATCAACCCCATGCTTCACTTAGCGTTCATCAACCCCATGCTTCCATTAGGTGGCCGGTTCTCACACTATGCTTTTGACCTTGAACCCTCATCCAGCTTGTAATACTACTGTTCTCCTCATGACTACACTGATGTTTTGCATTTAATGCATCTGTAGCTTAAAACTTTCTCCTTTATATATATATAAGTTTAAACCGGATTTTTTTGCCTTACATTTAAAAAATGCTTTATCACGAAGCCCTACCTTGTTCTTGTTATTCCATTTCTTGTTGTCACATTGGCCTTACAGGCCAACAAAGTGTCTTTTATCATTGTTCAATAGTTAATATTTAATAAAAATATTGAAAGAGAAAAATATGGATGACCGATTTAGCCAGTTGTTCCTACTCTACTGATTCTGATAAATCTCTGAGACAAAGGTTATGACGTCTGCCTCGGTTGTCCAAGTCCTCAAGATGCAGCTGAAGATCTTTCAATTGCAGCATGTAATGGTCAGACACCTTGGAGACAGATGGCAGCCTTATGGTCTTTTCCACATCATGCAATCTCATAGCAATCACCTGTATGTCATGGTGCAGATCAGAGATCGCTGCAGAAGGAGTGTCCCTGGTATCTGCCACAATTGTGTGGAGATCGCTCAGGCTCAGTGTGATCGCTCAGGCTCAGAGCCACTAAGTGAAGCATGGGGTTGATGAACGTGTTGCTGGCTGCAACTGGATTCTCGGGAAGCATAGGAAGCAGACTGTGAAGCTGCGGTAGGGGCCTGTTATTGAGTCAGGAATAATTACAGAATGTTACAGATCAGCTGTGTCTCTAGGAGAGCGGGACCAGAAAGTCGAAGCATTTTGGGGATTTCCCCATGGTGAGCAGGCAAGTAATCTCTGTTTAGGCTAAAAGAAATCCTCTGGCAGCAGGAGCTCCAAGCTTAAAAAAAATATGTTTTTAATAATTTGCACACAATTAGTGCACGCAATTAGAATAAAATCTCCATCTTTTCTGTAAAATATAAAAGATGAGACTGAGCCAAGCAATCCAGTACAAAAGATATCAAGACTTAAAATTGCCCGTGGCTGTAATATAGTGACAAACTATGATACTTAAAATTTACACATTCAGTTGGTCCTAAACATCATGTATAATATAGCGAAAATTAGGCTGGGTGTCTGAAAATCACAAGCACCACAACCCTCAAATTTGAGAAATAGTATGAATAAGGAGAAATTTTGTTTTTTAGGTGCTATACAAAAACAAAACAAAAAAAAACAAAAAAACAAATATGGATTTTATTTATAAAAAAAGTTAAAAATAGTCAACATTAAAAAAAACATTGCTTTACATATATTGTGCAGTTTTTCAAATGTACTCTACATGTTTTGCTATGAATTAGCTTCTTCAGGAGATAATTATGGATACTGCATATGTAAACACTGCTAAAGATATATCAATTAAACACAAGAAAAAACAAAGTCTACATGAACAATTAAACTATATGAACAATGGTGCTTACATAATTAGGTTCTCTGGAAAGAATAGTCCAATTTCTATGCATAAAGCGATTCGTGTATCAGAACGAAAAAAAAACACTGCGCAAGCGCAAAATGGCTCCAGACATGACGTCACGTGCATGTGCCAAGAGGCTGTCGGCACCATATTCTTTGATCTTTGAGATCCCAGTTTTGCCAGGAGATGAATGATGATCAGTCACCATTAGGGATGAGCCAAACACCCCCCCCCCATTCGGTTCGCGACAGAACATGCGAACAGACAAAAAATTTGTCACGCAAACACCGTTACGCAAACACCGTTAAAGTCTATGGGACTCGATTGTGAAAAATCAAAAGTGCTCATTTTAAAGGCTAATATGCAAGTTATTGTCATAAAAAGTGTTTGGGGACCCGGGTCCTGCCCCAGGGGACATGTATCAATGCAAAAAAAAGTTTTAAAAATGGACGTTTTTCGGGAGCAGTGATTTTAAGAATGTTTAAAGTGAAACAATAAAAGTGTAATATTCCTTTAAATATCGTGCCTGGGGGGTGTCTATAGTATGCCTGTAAAGTGGTGCATTTTACCTGTGTTTAGAACAGTCCCTGCACAAAATGACATTTCTAAAGGAAAAAAGTCATTTAAAACTGCTTGCGGCTGTAATGTAATGTTGCCCCCCCCACCCATTACCGGGCCCTTTGGGTCTGGTATGGATATTAAGGGGAACCCCGCACCTAAATAAAAAAAAAAAGGCGTGGGGCCCCCAGCCCCTATATTATCTGAACAGCAGTATACAGGTGGACTTAACAAACAATAAAAGTGCAGCAAACTTTTATTGTTTGTTTAGTATGTTATTTTGGGCTTGGTGTTAACCCTTAAGTGTTCAGCTTGCATTAGATTGATTTCTTTTTTGTTTGCGCTGATTGTACAATTTTGGCAAGTATACAGGTGGACCCCAGGTTACAAACAAGATAGAGACTGTAGGTTTGTTGTTAAGTTGAATCTGTAATTTGGAACAGGTACATTTTTTAAGTGTAGCTTCAGCCCAAAAATCTATTTTTAAGCTTTTTGGATAATATAGGGAAGGGTTATCACCCCTGTAACATTTGTTTTGATGTCTGTGCCCCTGTTCAGAAGATTTCACCTCACTTTCTGTCCCAATGACAATTGAATTTTGAAAATTTTGAGTTATTAGGGAAACAAGGATTGGTGATAAAGCATCAGTGGAGACACCATTTTCCCATATAAACTCTTACAGGAGAGAATTTCCCTTCCTAGGGTCATATTTCCTCTCACTTCCTGTTGTCTCCCTCCGTTTGTAAGTAGGAGTCGTTTGTATCAGTCGTTTGGGCAAACAGGCTCTGTGTCTACAGTCAACAGTGCTGGTCATGGACATGGTGCATCCTCTGCCAGTGGTCGTGGGGCACACTTGTCCTTTTTTTCTGCTGCTGGCCATGTTATTGAGCCAGAACATGCAGAAGAGTTGGTGGAGTGGATAACAAAGCCGTCCTCATCCTCCTCATCCTGTCACCCAGGCTCAGAGTAGTTTTCCTTTCTATGCAGCTGCCAAAGCGGCCTATTCCACTCCTGGTCCACAGTCACTCCTTCTGCAGCCCCACCATCATGCACGGAGGAGTTCCCAAAACTATTCGACCACAGTGTCAGATACATGCTGCTGGAGGATGCTTAGCGATTTAAAGGCTCTGATGTTGGTTCCCAGGTTGAGGAAGGGAGTAACGTGAGCCTGGAGAGAGGGGGTGCCCAAGAAGGACAAGAAACTGGCAGTCATGTTCCCCCAGCCGCAGCATAATGCCAAGTTTGCTCCAGTGACGAGGAGGGAGGGGATGATGAGGTCACTGACTCTACTTGGGTGACTGATAGAATAGAGAAGGAGGAGGCACAACTCCAGTGAGGCAGGCTGTCCTCTAGGGAGTAGCTTAAGGGCTGTCACCCTACTGCATCACAGAGCTCTGTAGGTGCAGGGCACTGCTGACTCCCCTCTGATTTTGAAAAGTTCCTTGGTGTGGGCCTTTTTGGACACGTGTGCAGCAGATCGCACCATTGCTGTTTGTAACCTATAAAAAAAAAAAAAAAAAAAACTGAGCTATAATAAATATAACGACAATAGTAGTGATATAAAAATTAAACATACAGATAACGGTGAAGAACAATCAGCATGTTAAATTAATATCATATTGCACTCAATGATAAATGATAGATACACATATATGTACTACTGGTGTCACATCAGTACTCTGAATAAGTGACAAAGTTCAAAGATGTGGTAGAAAACGAAAAAAAGTCCCCTGGTATCTCTCTGTAGAATCCCAGTGAGAAATGGAAAACGAAATACACCATGCAGAGTGAACCTCCACCAACAATCAAAATGTGCTTACCAGATGGGAAGCGCAAATAGACTCAACTAGGACAACTTCCAGGTAGGGCTGCAGAATATTGGGGACAATCCTCTGGATACCCTTGTGTATGATGAGTGTGTAGACCAGACCCTGGTAAGCGGACGTATTGCTATAAACAATGGTAGCGCACAGCTTCACTCACAGCCTCAGAGTCGCACTCCGATGACGTCACCTGACAATCCAGAGGGTTACTGGGTCTTGAGGATGGACCACTGGCCAGAACTAGCTCAATATGCAATTGAGCTACTGGCCTGTCCTGCATCCAGCATTCTTTCTGAATGCACATACAGTGCTGCTGGAGGGTTTGTAATGGATCATAGAGTGCGCCTGTCCACAGACTCCGTTGATAGGCTCACATTTAAAAAAAACAATCAGCCTTGGATCAGCAGCAGCTATCAAGCACCTGATGCTAATGTAACTGATTGATTTTTCAATAGATGTGGGATCTCTTGAATACTGCCTATGCTGAGTGACTATCCTATTCCTCCTCAATCTTGATGATGCTACCTTCCAACAATATTTTTGGTTTAGGGCACCACCACCACTGCCTAAGGCCCAATTTTTCTGTCCCTGTTTAATAAGGGGCATGTAATTACAATTTTTGATCTAATATTTCACAGCAGGGCCTGTTCCTGCACCCAACAAGAGTATCTGTGGGGGGGTTACAGTGTTGTGGCACCACCACCACGAAAGGCCCAATTTTTGTGCCCCTGTCCCAGCAGCAGAAAAAAAGGACAAGCGTGTCCCACGGCCACCTGCAGAAGATGCACTATGTCCATGGCCAGCACTGTGGACTGTACACACAGAGCCTGCCTGCCCTCTTTTAGTGGCCTGTGAGCATCTGCCTCTCCTTGGTGGCCTTCTGGACATGATGGGGATTTTGTTTTGCAACACCACACTACACTATATTGTGTACTGTGTACACCACCAGGAAAGTAGTAGCAACTGCACTATGGGTGTACACCAACAGAAGTGTAATAACAACTATGGGTGTACTGTATTGTGTACCCCACAGGAAAAGTAGTAGCAACTGCACTATGGGTGCACGGTACTGTGTACACCAACAGAAGTCTAATAGCAACTATGGGTGCACTGTTTGTATTGTGTACTGTGTACACCACCAGAAAAGTAGTAGCAACTGCACTATGGGTGCACGGTACTGTGTACACCAACAGAAGTGTAATAACAACTATGGGTGTACTGTATTGTGTACACCATCAGAAAAGTAGTAGCTACGGCACTAGGGGTGCACGGTACTGTGTACACCACCTGAAGTATATTAGAAAAAGTACACCAGAAATGGCCTGCAGTCAGATATAGCTAAACTGTATGCAGTGGATATATATACATACAGTATATACGAGGCTGTCTGTATATATATATATATATATATATATTAAATACACTGCACCTAACTGAATAACCTGCCTGCTAGAAGTATTTTAGAAAAAGTACACCAGGAACGGCCTGCAGTCAGATATAGCTAAACTGTATGCAGTGGATATATATATACACGAGACTGTCTGTATATATATATATACATATATATATATATATATATATATATATATATATATATATATATATATTAAATACACTGCAGCTAACTGAATAACCTGCCTGCCAGAAGTACGGTATATTAGAAAAAGTATACCAGGAATGACCTACAGTCAGATATAGCTAAACTGTAGGCAGTGGATATATATACTGTATATTATATACAAGAATGTCTGTATATATATATATATATATATATATATATATATATATATATATATATATATATATATATGTTAAATACACTGCAGCTATCTGAATAACCTGCCTGTCAGAAGTACATTAGAAAAAGTACACCAGGAATGGCCTGCAGTCAGATATAACTAAACTGTATGCAGTGGAGTGCAGAGAGACAGCTGAGCTGCCTATTGAGGATACGTAAACCATACAATCACGAAAATATCATACTTGCCATGTTTAGAGCGGTGCACTAACGCACCTATATATTGTGAGTACCCCTTTTGGGGAGAGTATTTATATATTTTAATAAAATTTTAAAACGGTATTATACTATGTCATTTTTTCTTCCCATCTATATACTCTTTACTGCATTGGAGCCTGGGCCTGGGATCCTGCGATCTACTTAGAACCTGGGGTGGTTCACAAGCATGGGTTGACTTTGTCTAGTGACTTGGTCACATGCTCTGAGGTGAGCGCATTACCTATGGGGTCACCGAATCGCACCATTGTATGGTCTGTGGCACTTTGAGAGTTACTAGCAAGTTGATTGTATCACCAGTGGACATCACGTTTAGACACCTTTGTACCTTTTGTGGGACTTCATAGTGAACTATATTTTTTGGTTCCATTGAGGACTTTTTTACACATGAACTGTGTGACACCAAATTACTTTTTGTTTTGTGTTTTTTGCACATAACACTTTTTACATGCTCATATATATATTTATATTGCAATAAGCATGTTTATTTGCACATTATGCATTTATATTTTGCACATTTGACACTAGGAAAGGCCTGCAGTCAGATATAGCTAAACTGTATGCAGTGGATATATATATATATAGATATATATATATATATCTATATATATATATATCTATATATATATATATATACAAGACTGTCTGTATATATATCTATATCTATATATATAGATATAGATATATATATATATATTAAATAAACTGCAGCTGACTGAATAACCTGCCTGCCTGAAGTATATTAGAAACAGTACACCAGAAACGGACTGCAGTCAGATATAGCTAAGCTGAACACAGTGGATATATAAATATATATAAGACTGTCTGTATACTGTATAGATATATATATAACTGAATAACCTGCCTGTCTGAAGTATATTAGAAACAGTACACCAGGAACGGACTGCAGTCAGATATAGCTAAACTGGATACAGTGGATATACAGTATATATATATATACGAGACTGTCTGTATAGATATTAAATACACTGCAGCTAACTGAATAACCTGCCTGCCTGCTCAATCCAAATGACACTCTTTCTCCATCCACGCCAACAACACACTACACGGGGCTGATGTGCAGACAGCCTTATATAGTGTGGGGTGTGGATTTAGTCCCCCTGAGCCATGATTGGCAAAAGGCACCCTGCCTTTGGCCAATTATGGCTCTCTTAGCTGAGGGCACTTGGATTGGCCAAAGCATGCAGGTCATGGTGCATGCTTTGGCCAATCATCATACAGCAATGCACTGTGCTCCTGCAGTGCATTATGGGTCGTTACATGCCGCTCGAATTTGGTGCAAATGGCCCATAATGTTCGGTTTTCGACGAACGGGCAAACAGCCAATGTTCGAGTCGAACTCATATTTGACCCGAAAAGAAAGCTCATCCCTGGTCACTATACAAACCTGCAAACTGTGATTTCACAGATGGAGCAATTAGCACACTGGGGGCTCTAATTAGGACACCTGTAGGACAGAACAATGGCAACGACATGTATTGCCAGATAATCTGTCCCACGGTGTCCCGGGCGTCCGTATGGTAGCCCATCAATTCACATCAACCTGAAAAAATAGAGCACCATCTAGGGGCCATTTAATAAATCATAAAAATCAGAAAAAAAAGAAAACAAAAAGGTTTAATGAATCTGACATTCATCTAAACAGAGGACCTTTACAAAAAATGCAAGCATCATAAAGGGATACACTGTTTACTGAATACATATTTGGAAAAAAAGAAGAAACAAAGAAAAAAATAAAAGAAAACCAATAATGAACCAGCCAGAGGTATAATGGATTATAGGAAACTAATGAAAAATGTTTATTACAGAAAAGTTTTGAAACTCATAGACTTATTGAGTCCTGGAAATCTTGTGGTGGCTAAGGTATAAATCCATTTGGATTCCCGCTGCAGCAGGAGTTTGTCAATGTCCCCCCTTCTTTCATGCTTGGGTATACTGTATGTTCAACAAAAAAACAAGAAAAATAGCCCTGGGACTTTAGATGAGGTGAGAGAGGTTGAGCCAATGTCCACAGTGAACACTGAGACAAAATCAATTTATTAATTTCAAAATGTTATGTAACTGAGCGGTAACAACAATGATTGTGAGTTACCAGGCATAATAGCCAATGTACATAACACAGATGAACGTAAATATACAAAGATTTATTACAAATGTTATACATCAATGAGCAACAATAAAACTTGAAAATTGTTGGGTCAGTAAGTACACATACAAAATAAGATGATAAAATGTACATACATGTGGACAGGGAAGTATGTAAACATAATGCAGACATCAATAATACCCAGCATGTACCGGCATAAAATAAGCATCAATAAAGCCCTATGATGTCTTCTGGACGCCCATGCGTCACCGCCCGTACATGACGCTGGGGGTGTAGCCTTCGGGGTCTTGTGGGTATATCTGGACGTTCAGCACGGTTGGGATTCTGATTCATTACTTGGCGATTGGATAGAGCGGTCACATCTCTAAGAACAAACTGACAACCATTGGATGTTTTTCACTCCTATTGAGGTACAACTTTTTTACTTTCCTGACATCCATTGGGTTTGTTACATTGTTTTTATACACATGTAATACTATATCATTCTACATTGCCCTGTAGTCTCTCTGCCCATACCAGTTTTATAACCATGCATTCATGCATTTACTATATTCCATATCTCAGTTAGTTTGTTCATACCAAGATACTCTTATAACCTTAATTCACTCACTTACATCTTTATGTATATATAAATTAAAGCTTAGAACCCTATACAATAAGTTTATTTTGCAGTTATGATGCCCTCTGATATATATGCATCCTTGCAGACATTTTCCAGACACAATGTTAAGGGGCTAAGTGGAGACCGCAGTGAGAAATACCCCTATCCAGTCCGTGCTGATCCTCCGGATGTTCCCCTATTGTGGCCTTTGTTTTGTTCCGCCTCCTCAGCTCCCGAGCTGGATGCATTACACTGCTGCCATCTCGATATCCAGCGTTTGGCGATTCATCTCAGACTCCGGTAAGTATGAGGTCTCTGCATCAGGCCTCTCTTGCTAATCATTCCATCTGCCCCCATTTACCAACCACATACATTTATTGATCTTATTACTTACATTGCAGATACAACATTCATGCATCCGCCCCTGAAGAGCGAGCAGGGTCTCGCGAAATGCATAGGGCTTTATTGATGCTTATTTTATGCCGGTACATGCTGGGTATTATTGATGTCTGCATTATGTTTACATACTTCCCTGTCCACATGTATGTACATTTTATCATCTTATTTTGTATGTGTACTTACTGACCCAACAATTTTCAAGTTTTATTGTTGCTCATTGATGTATAACATTTGTAATAAATCTTTGTATATTTACGTTCATCTGTGTTGTGTACATTGGCTATTATGCCTGGTAACTCACAATCATTGTTGTTACCGCTCAGTTACATAACATTTTGAAATGAATAAATTGATTTTGTCTCAGTGTTCACTGTGGACATTGGCTCAACCTCTCTCACCTCATCTAAAGTCCTAGGGCTATTTTTCTTGTTTTTTTGTGCACTATTAGGGATGGAGGTGTCAGAGGGGTCACACCAGACCTTAATCTTCCTTTTTTTTACTGTATGTTCAAGGGCAAAAAATCTCATCATGGAGTCAAAGTTATGATAGAGACCAATGTGTCTATTAATAGGCGTTTCCATTTTCTTTTTGGAAATTAGAAACACATGGTCTCTAATTCTGTGAAAAAAATGTCTTTTAGTTTTCCCAATGTAGAAAGCTCAACATTTGCATGTCATGTAATAAACAACACTGATTGTCTGACAATCGGCCCAAAAATTGGGTCTATAGAGGTGACCATTAGGCAGGGTCACTTCTCGGGAGTTCATCACAAGGCTGCAAAAGTTACATTTTCTACATGGTTTAGTTCCAGTGAATTTAGGCAATAGGGATCTAGGTTTATTAGAGTAGTGGCTCTGAACCAATTGATCCTTCAATGAAGAAGATCTTCTGAAATTGATTTGAGGTCGTACATTAACATATTTGGAGATAGTTTCATCAGTCACCAGAAGGTGCCGGTATTTTCCACAAATGTGTCGTACCTGTTTGTGATGACCAGAATATATAATATTTAATCTTATGTTTTTTCTGTAATTTTAGATCTAGTAGTATGCAGTAACCTGTCTCTGTCTTGATTACAAGCTCTATGATATGCCTTTTTGAGACAGGATTAGCTACAAACCCTATTGAGTAGTCGATTTTGGAGGGCCCTGGCCTCAATATCAAAGTCCTCTTGGTGATTACAGTTTCTTTTTAGCAGTAGGTATTGGCTATAAGGTATACTTGTAACTAGGGGAGTTGGATGGGAACTAGCAGCATGGAGGATTGTATTTCTGTATAGTGATGAACTCAAGCTCCCATCAGTACTTGCAAAAACCTGAATATCCAAAAAACGTAGAGTTTGCTGGTGACATGACATGGTGAATTTCAAATTGAAATCATTAGTCTCCAAAATCTTTAAAAAAACATCCAACTCATCCCTAGAACCAGTCCAAATAGCTAATACATCATCTATAAATCTGCACCATACTAGCACTTTACTAGTATACTGTTGTTTGTCATCACAAGAAAAAATGTCACGCTCCCACCCCCCCCAGGTACAGGTTCACATAGCAACTGATGGGAGGTTTTTCTGCATAGAGATGAACCCAAGCTCCCATTAGTATTTCCAAAAACCTAAATATCCAAAAAACGTAGAGTTTGCTGGTGACATGACACGGTGAATTTAAAATTGAAATCATTAGTCTCTAAAATCTTTAAAAAAAAATCCAACTCATCCCTAGAGCCAGTCCAAATAGCAAATACATTGTCTATAAATCTGCTCCATACTAGCACTTACTAGTACTAGTATACTATTGTTTGTCATCACAAGAAAAAAGGTCACGCTCCCACCCACCCCAGGTACAGGTTTGCATAGGAAGGGGCACAACAAGTTCCCATTGCAACCCCCTGTACCTGGAGGTAGTGAGAGCGACCAAACATGAAAATATTGTTGGTTAGAATGAATCTCAGTAAATCCAAAACCAATTGATAATACCGACCTGCTGTTAATCCTCTCTCAGAAATAAAGGTCTCGACGACTCAAACCCCCATTCGATGGGGGGATCGAATTGTATATTTTTTTAAGTCAAATAGAGCCGATTTTTGGGCAAAAGTTATGTTGGACATAGGTCTGTGATTTCAATTTATTTGGGCAATTTCTTTGGTAACTTGCTAAGTAAATTCCCAGATATTTGGATTGGCTTGCAATAATGGAAAAGCTCTGGATTTGGGCTTTTACAATTGGGTAGGTGGAAAATATCTTGGTGCAGGGGTGACTCAGAGGCGAGAGAAATCATTCCCCGCCAAAAAATTCGGGCAGCGAATCCTCTGAAAAATTACTCTCCTCCCAGAGTTCCATATGATCATTAAGGGCTTTGAGGTCATTAATTGTCAAATCTTTCAAAACGTCATGATTGGCAGATTGTGACCTATAAGCTTGATAATCTTTTTTTATTTCTCAACAGGATGTTTAATCATTATTATTATTTATTATTATTATCATCATTAAATTGCTTGTCAATTGTTTGGGTGTCTTTATTTCTTTTTTTTTTTTGTTTCAATATTTCTTTATTTTCTTTTTCAACAAAGTGAACAAGTTATACGTTTGTTACAATATGTCAAATGTTCAGACTGGAGCAAGTAAAACCAAAACTAACAAAGTAGAGTTAGGTAATGTAGAGATATTCTTACAAGTTAAACTAGACAGTGGGGAATCAAGCTTAGCATTTTAACATAACAACTCAACTCCAGATGGGGGGGGGGGGGGTTGTGGTGAGGGTGAGGGAGCACCAGCCAGTTAGGCAACTTGCTACATCAGTAGATTTATTTTATTATTTATTTCAGGTACTTATATAGCGCCGTCAATTTACACAGCGCTTTACATATACATTGTACATTCACATCAGTCCCTACCCTCAAGGAGCTTACAATCTAAGGTCCCTAACTCACATTCATACATACTAGGGACAATTTAGACAGGATCCAATTAACCTACCAGCATGTCTTTGGAGTGTGGGAGGAAACCGGAGTACCCGGAGGAAACCCACGCAGGCACAGGGAGAACATGCAAACTCCAAGCAGGTAGTGTTGTGGTTGGGATACGAACCAGTGACCCTTCTTACTGCTAGGCGAGAGTGCTACCACTACACCACTGGTGAATAGGAGAATAAATAGGAAATACAAGAATGGGAGGAAGTTACAATAGGGAGAGTACATCATGTGGTTACAGTACATTTTGGATGTGTGAGCCAGGCATGCCATTCATACAGAAACTTTTCAATTCTTAGATTTTTCCTAGCAACTAATCACTCCATTTCACATTGAAGGTTCAAATCTGTAAGTGTGTTGGCGATGGATGGGGAGTCTGTGGTTTTCCAGAGTTTGGTGATGTTTATTTTTGCTGCGAGTAGAAGATGGACTATTACTACTCGTATCCTGGGTGAGAATTTTTCTATTCCAAGGTGTAATAATGCTAGCGAGGGATCAGGGGTCGTTGGAACCTGCGATATGATGCAGATTATGGCAAATATTTGTTTCCAGAATGAGCTCAGGGATCTGCAGAACCATAGGACGTGTGCTATGGTACCAGCACTTACACATGACCTCCAACAGGTAGGAGGATGACCAGGGAAGAATTTAGAGAGACGGTAGGGTGTCAGATACCATCTGTGTATTGTTTTTTTTGGTATGATTCCCAGTGATTAGAGCAGTGGGAGGCTGTAAAAGTGTGCTTAAAGGCACGTGTCCACATGTCGGGGATGACAGTAATGCTTAATTCTTCTGCCCATTTTGAGAGAGATGGTATTTGGGAGTAGGGCCGGTTGTCGTTAAGTGCAGAGTTCATTGTAGAGATGCCATGTTTTGGGTATGTTGTGTGTGCGTAGAAGTTGTGGATTGGTTCAGGAATTTTGGCTGTAATAGAGATTTTAGACCGTTGAAGAAAGTTGGAGATCCCCAGGTATGTATAGGCTTCCGTGTGGGGGAGGTTGTATTCAGTTTTGAGGTTCGTAAAGGTTTTTAGGGTGTTGTTTGTGTTGCAGAGGTCTGAGATATTAGTTATCTTTTGTTTCTGCCATTT
The DNA here is from genome assembly GCF_042186555.1 of Aquarana catesbeiana. Lineage (NCBI taxonomy): Eukaryota > Metazoa > Chordata > Amphibia > Anura > Ranidae > Aquarana > Aquarana catesbeiana. Next base: position 282,592,506 of record NC_133328.1, read on the forward strand.
TAACAGGTTTATATTTGGTAATTGCAACATTATTGTTCTGAGAGGGATTTGTATTATATGACACGGGTGGTCTGAGGTTGTCACCTGGGTGAGTTTTTTCTAGACTGTCAGAGAGGCCGTAATTGACGGGTGAGTAGTCAGTGTGTGAGGAGGAAGGCCCGCCGACGTGACAAGGAGCATATCACACAGTGTATTTGGTTTGAAATCGATGATTCTATGATTGACCAGGATTTATTGGGATTCGGGTGCCACTAGTAGTATAGCTGGTCCAGGATGGAAGCATAGTAGTAGGTTTGTATGTGGGGAAGGCTTAACCCTCCTTTTTTGTGGTGTCTGGTTAAGATGTAGTGAGCGCATCTGGGTGGTTTAGTTTCCCATATATATCTGGAAAGTTGTTTTTGTATGGAGGTGAAGAAGAAATGAGGAACAGGTAAGATTACTGAGCGAAATAGGTAGAGTAGCTTGGGGAGAATTAGCATTTTAAAGGAGGCGATCCGCCCTAGTTTAGATAGGCCTGTTGTGCGCAGCTGATTTAATAGTTGGGGAAGCAGTTTTTGGAAGGCACGGTAGTTAAGGTCATAGAGTTCAGGTAGTGACGGGGCTAATTTTATTCCTATGTATGGAATTGAGTGCTTCGTCCAAGAATAAGGAAGAGAACCTTCCAGGAGGGACTGTTGTACGTGTGTTAGATTAAGCGGGAGGATCAGGGACTTAGAGGAATTGATTTTGTAGAAGGAAGCAGAGCTAAATTGAGCAATGATGTCTTGGATTGCAGGCATGGAGTGGGCTGGATTTGTGATCAAAAGTATGACATAATTGGCAAAGAGGCTTATTTTGTGTTCAACGTCATTGTGTTTAATGCCCGAGATGCGCTTGTCCACTCTTACTTTTGCCTCAAGGGGTTCCATAATTAGAGCAAAAATGAGAGGGGAGAGCGGGCAGCCTTGGCGAGTGCCGTTGGAGATCTCGAATGGTTTAGACAGGGTTCCGTCAGTTAACACCCTGCCGTGGGGTTTGAGTAAAGTGAGAGTATGGCCGTTTGGAACCATCCTATGATTCCAAATTTGGATAGCACTGCCCTCAGAAATCCCCAGTGGACCCTGTCGAATGCCTTCTCTGCGTCCAGGTATAGAAGCAGAGAAGGCGTTCGTGTGTGGGTGACCTGATGAATCAAATCAATGACTCTTCTAGTTGCATCCGGGGCCTGCCTGTCCGGCATAAAGCCAACTTGGTCCATGTGCACTAGAGAGGGTAGACATTTCAACAATCTAGATGCAATGACCATAGCAAATATTTTCACGTCTGTGTTGAGGAGCGAAATGGGTCTGTAATTGGTAGTGGAGGTAGGGTCTTTCTCGGGTTTGGGGGTGGTGGTGATGATTGAACGCATGTCAAGTGGTAGAGAACCAGAGGTGGCAGCAGAGTTGAAGAGGTCAGTGAGGTGAGGGGTGACTAGTTTGTCAAATGTTTTGTAGAATTCATTGGTGTAGCCATCTTCCCCAGGTGACTTATGGAGAGGGAGTGTCTTGATGGCTGATAGGACTTCTTCATCTGAGAATGGTTGGGAAAGGCCTTCTAGTTGTGTATGGGTTATATGCGGAAGATCAATAGTGGATAGGAAGTTTTGTATGCATTGGTCAGTTGGTTGGAGAGTAGCTGTGTCAGTTGAAAGGTTGTAGAGAGAAGAGTAATAGTCGCTAAAGACGTTAGCGATATCCTGTGGATTTGTCAGGAGTCGTTTGGTGGTGGGATGGTGAAGGGAAGATATTTTATATTTAAGGCGTTGAGCCTTGACCTGACGAGCTAGTAAGGCTCCAGCTTCATTGCCTAAGGCAACATAGTATTTGGCTTTAGTTAATTTAAGGTTGTTTTCAAATTTAAAGAGTAAAAGTGAGCAAGTGAGTTTTTGTCGCTGTTCTAACAGCTCACTGGCTAAGGGTAATTTGGGAAAGGACCTCGTTAGCTTGCTTAGACCTCTGGTTTTTAACATTACTATGGAGTTTAATTAGGGACGCCACGCATGTAGGCTTTATATGCCGACCAAAGTACAAACGTATCAATGTCCGGTTGATTGTTCATTTGGAAATAGGAGTGGTGTTTGATATTGAGTTTTTGAACTATGCTTGGATCAGAGAGGAGGGAGGCATCAAGTCTCCATATCCGGTTTGTTCTAGGTCTGCAGTTTCCCACAGTAAGGGAGATGGGTGCATGGTCCGACCATGTGATGGTTCCAATTTCGGAGTTCGTCACGTCCTGGAGAGTGAGTTTGTCAACAAGGAAGAAGTCAATACGGAAGTATGAAAGTTGAGAAGAGGAGAAGTAGGAAAAGTAACGCTCATTGCTGTGGTGGCATCTCCACGGATCATAGAGATCGTTTGCTTGGAGGAAGGGGTTCAGAACAGTTCGATGGTTTCTAGTCGCGGAAGTAGTATCCAATGTGGAATCTCCAATTACGTTGAAGTCACCTCCAAAAAGAAGCCTCCCCTTTCGGAGTCGTAGTATTTTCTTGTAGCGTTGTTTGTGGAATCATATTTGCTGTTTGTTTGGTCCATAGACATTGATCAGAGTGTAGGTGATTTGATTAATGTCGCATAGGAGGATCAGGAAATGGCCGTGGGGTTGTGGTTTAAATTGTAGTGTATTCCATATGGCAGTGAGGACCCCGTTTTTCTTCTATTGGCCTGAAGCTGAAAAAACTTGGTTGTAGTTTTTTAGGGTGAATCTGGGAGTTTTAGCAGAGGTAAAATGGGTCTCTTGCACTAAGAGGACGGCTTTTGGGTGTTGGCTTCTTTGAGAAGTGCACATCTTTTCTGTGGAGAGTTTAAGCCCCTGGCATTGATAGAAACTATTCTGAAAGCCATTCTGAGGGATTATAGGTAGGGTGGATTGACCCCAGGCGAAGGTGGCGATTGGTTGGTGTGGATCAAATCGCTAGCCTTGCTCTAAGTGGTGTGGACAATGTGATTTGTCGCTTATGTAAAGAAATAGAGACCCGGGGGTAGTTTGGCGGAAAGGTGGGTGGGGATCAGCTGGTGCTGAGTTAGGGTGAAAGGTCTTTGATTAAAAAGGGAGAGTCCAGTAACAAAAGGGCCCTGGACTCCACGTGCAGAAACTACTGCAAACAGATAGTGGGGGGAAGAGAACTTATGTCCACAACGTGGGACAGGGATCTCTTAGCAGGCAGGCAGGTACTGGATAAAGGCGCTGCAGTATCCCAGCCATTTGGCTTGTGCAGAGAACGATATATATTGCAGCTGTCAGGCATCTGGAGGTTCTCCTCCGGTCTCCATGAGGGTTGGAAGGTGAGCGGAAGGGCACGGTGTTTCCTCTGGTATGATATTCTAGTTTCTCAAGAGTGTGAGACCCATAGGGAGGGTGCGCACTGCGTGAGTTTTGTTTTGGTGCGTAATGAGTAGTTTAGTGGGGAAGCCCCATTTGTAAGGGATTTTATGGTTTTGAAGTGCTTTAGTTATAGTCACCAACTGCCTGCGATTTTCCATTGTTGCTTTGGATAAGTCAGCATACACTGCGATGTTGGTGAAAGGGTCAGGGAGTCTTGCTGCTCGCTTGGCTGCGTACATGACTTTTTCCTTTGTGGTGAAAAAATGAATGCGGGCTAAAACATCCCTGGGAGTGGAAGCAGGGAGGTGAGATGGCTTGGGGAGTCTGTGTGCCCTATCCCGCATCAGGGATTGCAGAAACTGAATGATATCAGATTGTTGGATCGACTCAGGGATATTACGGAATCTAATATTATTTCATCTGGAACGATCTTCCAGGTCTGCGAGTTTCAGATTAATTAATTGGAGTTCATCGTCATGATCCGCAAATCCATCCACCAGTTCATTATGGGCAGAGAGTAAGTCTCCCATTTTAGTTCCCATGTGTGTAATAACTTCATCATGCTGATTTACAGTCATGGATAATGAGGAGACAGCAGAGGATAAGTCAGTATATAGTGTTTGCCTCAGTGATAGCAGCATATTCTTCATAGTGTTTTCAGAGAGTGGCTGGTCAGAGGCAGGGAAGGAATCCAATACAGACAATGGCTGCGGTGGGGGAGAGAGAACAGACAGGAAGCTGTGACAGGCAGAGCTTGCTGAGGCTCATCCGTTCTGAGCCTAGTCTTAGCAGGGCTGGATGTTGTGGGTGAGCTGGGGGGAGAGCACTCACCCTGTGTGTCAGAGGAACAGTGGAGTCCTGGAGACAGCGCAGGGCTCTGACTAGAATGTGAGGAGGAGAGCTGCGCCGTTATTTCTCGGCCGCTGCTGGCGCCATTTTAGCTGCTTGCCAGATCTGGCGAGGGATAGTAATCCGTCAGCTTTCTGGGGATTTTGGATGATTTCCTTTGCTCCAGCATGACCGCTCATTGTGTAGGAGTGTTCTGGCTGTTCGTGGGGTAACTTCTCCTTCTCTGGAGCCGCTGGAGATGTCGCTGTGGCCGGTTATACTGCAGAGCTGTGAGTCTAGGCAGCCATCTGCACGAGCCGTCAAGCCACGCCCCAAGCTTGATAATCCTTATCATAGATAACTTTGTACATCAATTGTCTAGTGAATAAATGTTCACCTTTAATTAATTCAAAACTGTCTATGTTTTGGGTTGGACAGAAAGATAAACCCATGCTTAATACCTGAATTTGGTCTTCGAAAAGCTGATAAGATGAAAGATTTATTATTTGGAGTTTATTTTGCTCAGATTTTTGGGATTTGTCTTTCTTTGGGATTTGGATTCATATCTATGATTTATGATAGATAACTTTGTACATCAATCATCTAGCGAATAAATGTACATCTTTAAACATTTCAAAACTGGATGAAGGATTTATTATTAGAGTTCATTTTGCTCAGATTTTTGTCACCTCCACAGTGAAGGTCTTTTTGGGATCTGGTGTTAACCGTAGTTGGAAAATGGTTGCTGTGTGTAAGTCCACTGAAATGGGGTGTGAACTAGAGGGACTTACCTTTTGAGAAGTGACTGGAGTGGGTGTTAAAAAGGAAGTAGAAGAATCAGTGGCCTCATCACCCAAAGGAACAGAGGCGAGTGATGAACATGCAAAGTGGCTATTAGAAGAGTGAGAAGAGTGAGAAGAGTGTCGCGTACGACCAGAGTGCAAAGTGAGTTTAGGTGCGGATGCATGGTGTCCAAATCCTTCATTCTTTCATTTTTGGGGACCTTGTTTATCTACTGGTGATTGAACGTTCCTAACCTGTGAGGAGAAACAGAGGATAATGAAGATCCATCTAAATCATTAAGATCATTATTAGGTATACCTAAACAAGAAACATTGTAACTATTATTATTATTTTATTTGTATGCCAGATTGGAATCATTAGTAATTTTGTCACGGTAGTATTTTTGGCCCTAATTTTTAAAATTTCCATGACAAATGATTCCAAAGCTTCTTCTCTTTTAGTGAAAGTTAAATCAGCAGTTAACCACTTAAGGACTGGAATGATTTGCCCCCTTAATGACAGGTAATTTTTTGCAATACGGCACTGCGTCACTTTAACCGACAATTTCGTGGGCATGCAACGCTGTACCCAAACAAAATTGACATCCTTTTTTCCCACAAATAGAGCTTTCTTTTGGTGGTATATGATCAACTCTGCGGTTTTTATTTTTTGTGTTATAAACAAACAAAGAGCGACAATTTTGAAAAAAAAGAGATTTTTTTTTTTAACTTTTTGCTATAATACATATCCAAAAAAAATATAAAAAAAACAAATGCATTCATAGGCCAATATATAAAATAAAAAAGTTGCACTAAATTAATACCATGCAAAAATGACTGGCATATAAAATCTTAAATTGATACACATGGACACCTATAAGTGAACTAGGAATCAATAAAAAGTGAATACAGGTGACAAAAAATCAAACAAGGAAATTCAAAACCTCAATAAATCATTCCAAGTGTCCAAAAAGTAATGCAATAAAAGCGTGTCTTCCCTTAGATGAGAAGGGCTAGTGTATAAACATATATGTGTAATAAAGTCCACAATAGCAAAATCTTGATGATGAACTCTGTACTTCAGTGTAAACAAAAGAAAGGCAACTCAGGTGTGCGACTCTGTATATGATGACTCTTACCAGAGATGCTGGACCCCCTAAAGAGCAGGGTCAGATGAGTATGCAGAAATAGCCCTCTGCAGGGACATAGGATCCTCCAGTATCTCCGGTCTTAGGTTGTCTAAGGTGTTCAGTGAGGGGAGTCGCTGTATAGCAATGAATGCTTGTCAGCTGATATCCTCAGTGGATGATGTTGCCGTATAGCAATAAAAGCTTATCAGCTGGATCCCTCAATCTGAAAGAGAAACACACTCAGGCTCAAAGCCACTAGTGAGCAGACAGAGAGGGACTCCAATCATGTAGTAGATTTAAACAATAGGTCTTTAATACTAATAAAAACGAGCATATGCTCGTGGGGTAACAGGTACAAACATTGACTTAAAATTACATAGCTGAATAAAAGCCGGCTAGCTAAACAAACAGATAAAGATCACCCGTGTGCCGGGTAACATGTGGCATGATTGCGTCAGCACAACACATACATGTTTCGCAATACCTTGCGTCTTCCTGGGGCAAGGTACATGGTAGGGAATGGATTAACACTAGGGGGAGATCAAGGGGTTAACTGTGTTCCCTCAGTGTGTTCTAACTGTAGGGGGGGATGGGAAAATCTGGTTCAACTTTTTTGATGTTAGGAAAAATCTGAACTCGTAGTCCCCATGAGACAATTTTATCATCCATGTATTTATGAAAATACCTTTTATTCCAAAATATCCGAGACTTCCTTTCCAACAGCCTCTTTAATCCCTGAAAAAAGATGATCTAAGGTGATGCCTCCAAATGATTCACCTTTGGACTGATGGATGTTGTCAAAACTCTCATTAATCTTATTGTTCTACTGACATTTTTTTCTTCATTATCTTCATTATCATCTGTTTCTTCCTTACAGGTTATGAACGTTCAATCATGAATAGATAAACAAGGTCCTCAAAAACAAAAAAATTAAGGATTGGGACCCCATACATCCTCACCTAAATGTACTTTGTGCTCTGGTCATACGCAACACTCTTCTTACTCTTCTAATACTCACTCTGCATGTTCGTCACTTGCCTCTGTCCCTTTGGAAGATGAGGCCACTGATTCTTCTACTTCCTTTTCAGCACCCACATCAGTCACTTCTCTAAAGGTGAAAAAGGTAAGTCCCTCCAGTTCCTACCCCATTTCAGGGAACTGACGCTCAGCACCCATTTTCTGACTACAGTAAACCCCAGATCTCAAAAAGACCTTCACTGTGGGGGTGACAAAAATCTGAGCAAAATGAATGAACTCTAATAATAAATCCTTCATTCAGTTTTGAAATATTTAAAGATGTACATTTATTCTCTAGACGATTGATGTACAAAGTTACCTATGATAAATCATAGATATGAATCCAATCATGAAGTTTTAAAAGACCTCAAAGCCCTTAACAATCTTATGGAACTCTGGGAGGAGAGTAATTTTTCAGAGGATTCGCTGCCCGATTTTTCTGGCGGGACCTCCTCTGATTTCTCTCACCCTCGCAGTCACCCTTGCACCAAGATGTTTTCCACCTCCCCAATTGTACAAGCCCAAATCCAGAGCTTTTCCATTATTGCAAGTCAATCTTATTGCTAATTTCTTATGCAGGTATGCTGGGGCAGCCACAACTTTTAGGAAAAGACTGCACTTTATGTTGAACTGTTATGTTAACTTATTCTTCAGTAAAGCTTTATCTGTAATGAGAAATCCCTGCGCTTGGTGAAAAAATCATTAAAACACTCCAAAATGCAAAACACTCAAAAATAATGACAGCTGCACTCAAAAAGATTGCACATACCAATATCAACAAAATAGTAATAAGAGAAACTGTTGCACTGTCCGTAAAACATATATCAAATATATCAAAGTGCAAATGTGCTTCAAAATATAATCAGTACATATCATCATTATAAAAAGTGCAAATGATCGTTAAAACATAATAAAGCAGATATAGTTCATTTAATCCACACATGTATTAATCCATGCTAACTTATTAACTATACAAGTGCAAAGTCCTGTGAAACAATAAAGTGCAGTATGGAATTGTCCCAGAAACCAATTGATGGGAGTAAATGGTGTTCCATAGATATATTCCAAACATAACTGTGCTGGTCACCTCAATGTGCTTCACTCCAAGATAAAGAAGGGGGGGGTCAGCCTCTTACCAGAAAATTTGACCCTTGCAGGTCTGAAATCAGCATAGAAGACAAGCCTCCCAAAGGCAAGAAGTGACACTTAGCAGGCATATCTGTGCTCTATTTCAGATGTCTGGATGCACTCTCACCATCTCCTCAATCCGACATCATGTAACCAATCATCAGTTCCATAGAAGGGGCATAATGCACACAGAAAGATGGAAGGAGCACCTCATTGTACAACATCCAAAAAGTTGACAGTTTATTTAAAAAGACATATACTTACAAAGGGATGTAAAAAACAGGCATTTAAGTCAACTAACAGCGTCTGGCGCCCCTGCGGGTGTACTGACGTCACCGCACTTTTGTTAATGATGATATGTACTGATTATGTTTTGAAGCACATTTGCACTTTGATAATTTGATATACACTTAGGAATAAAATTGATATACTGTATGTTTTACGGACAACACAACCGTTTCTCTTATTATTAAAGCTTTGTCTATATCTAGTCTAAAGTTACTAAAGGGGTGTAATACAAGTAACTGGGACACATAGTCTATAGCTCAGATCATTTAAAGCACATTGGGGTGTTGAGATATCAGTGTTAGAGCTAACACAGTGTGAAGTACAGGCAAGTGGTTATCAAGGGTAACAAAGGTTTCTCTAGCAGTCTGTCATAAGCGTGTACATGTGCCAGGTGGGATAGCTTCTTACAGGAGGAGTTGTTTTTGGCACTTTCTCTGTGAGCAAATGAAAACTGAGTGATTTGTGGTCTTTGATCACTCAGTTCTCGGTGTAGAGCCTGTGAGTCACAGCTGCAGCATCGGATCAAAATTGCAGCCATCTAGGTGAGCATGTTTGTGTGTTTTTTTGTACCTGTAAATCTGCATTTTCTTTTAATTTCTTCACACATCTGCAACATCAGAAACATATATTGGCAGATTTAATAAAGGACTGAAGCATGTTGAGAATGCAAGGCAATTTTTATTTATTTTATTAACTTTAGTTACCTTTACCGCCTTCATTGTAAAGTGCCCTTCGGATGCAGGGCTCCCATGTGGCTTTGGTATAGGACAAGATGGGGGGTCCACATGCTCACTATCCTCCCTTTCCTGGGCACCTGCGCTGCATGTATTGATAAGAGTATGGTAAGTCCATTAATAAAAATACCCCCAAAGAATATAAACAATGTCTACCTATGTAAATCCACCATATATAACATTGTGTCATTGTCCAGCATCAGTCATGATGGCTCACCAGCTAGTGATCATTACCAGCCACCAAGATGACAGGGTACCCTATGATGTTACCCCAATGCACTATCACCACTAAATGACAGTCAGATCCCCGGTTGTTATTTGTAAACAAACTGTCCAGGGATTCTGGGTGACATCATTCACCAAATATGGTTATGGTCATAGTTGGCCAATGATGTGCAAAGGGATCCCCAACTGGTTAGTTTACAAACAGCATTCAGGAATCTGACTGTAACTTAGTAGTGATAGTGTGGTGAGCCAACATCACCTGCAGTCATCAAGGCAAGGGAAAAACACTGTTGGGTGGCTGATCCACATTACTAAGCAACGTAAATGACATTGGATTTACATCAGGGATATTTATTAATATTTTTTCAAATAAAAAACATTTTCATTGTCTGTGTTTTATTTATGTAGCGCCACCCCCGAAGGAGCCGCTTGGTAAATTTGGATTCTCTAATCTCCGCCTCAACCCCAAGAATGACCTCAGCCCCTCTGGCACACCTGGTTAAATTAAATTACTGCAAACACATTTAAAGACACATGTGAAAAATACTGTTATCCTGGCTATCACCAAAAACAGACACACACCTGGTAGTGATAAACAAACTGAATATATTATCACGGTTTAAAGCATATGGAAGCTCACAACACTGTTAAACCTTTCTGTAAAGAATTAATACATTAGAAAAGACAACCTTCAATACTTAGCAACTGTAAATTTAGAAAAGGACAGTAATCTATATGCCCATAACACAGACGCTGAGAGGGAGAAGAGAATATCTATCAACTTCTCAGCTCCTGGGCCACAAACACCATTAAAAGTAACAATACAAAAAGAAGAAATGGGTTAACAGGTACAGTAAGCACAGTTCTGTCACCAATGATGGTGATGCCATCTCCCTGCCGCCATCCCTGCCCTGAGTTCCAAGCCTTGTTCTGACCCTTGAGTTCCTCCACAGTAGCCGGCATCCATCTGCAATGGAGTGATACTCTTCCAGACAGCGCCGGAGCAACACGGACGGAGGGAGCAGCCAGCAGGTGCAACCACCTAGACTTATTGCGACTGAAATGCTCATGATACTTCTTCCAAATGTGAGTGCATAAACTGTATCCTAATTAAAGTGTTTACAAATGTCTACTCTTAGAGGCGCCTCTCTCCTTGTTTTTTTAATCAATCAAAAGCGAGACAGTAATACTCTAAGAAATCCTGTTAGGTAGTGGTTTGTAAGAACAGAATTGGCAGCTCCAAACAAGCATCCTCTGACAGTAGAAAGGGAAATAGGTGTCTACACGCAGTGTCTGTACTGCGCTAAGAAAGATGTTGGGTTTACACCCGCTCACCAATCCTCTGGGTGATGACACAACGGAAGTCCCAAATAGTGGTTCAGGCACCTGCCAATGTTGTAGGGCACTGGATCACCTCCTGTCGGACGATCAGGATGGCTGGTAGCTGAACTGGCAGGGTGATGGGACAACGGCCAACAGGACACCTGGATGGGTCTTGTGATCCCCAAAGTGGTGTGTGGGTTGTCTCCACTGGGCTCAATGGCGCTGAGTTGCTGAGCAGGGTCCCTGGGTTGAACAGTGAAGGACCGTGTGAGGGACACTGTTCCTGGCTCCTTTATCCTCAGTCTCTTGGCAGCAGTCTCATGAAAAGTGTGTCTCTCTCTCTCTCAGATGCTGGTAGACAGTGTGGCTCTCTCTCTCTTAGGTGGAGTTCCACCACACGGTCCTGTCACCTTACCACTCCTCTCCTCTATCCCCTCTCCTCATGGTAACTCTCCCCGGTAGTCTCAAGAGAAACGTGGCTTTCTCTCCCTCTGTTGGGTCACACAGTCCCTGGTGTCAGCGTGTGTCTCTCCCCTCAATCAGATGCTGTTACCTCAGACCGCTCTCCTCACTCTCCTCAGACAGCCCTCCTCAGATCTTCTGTCAGGACTCTCCCTGTAGTGCTGTGTGGAAAACCCGTCTCTCTCTCTTTCAATCATCTCAGCACTTCCCTCTCTTCAGTCTCCTGTCAGCACTCTCTCTGCAGTGCTGTGTGGAAAACCTGTCTCTCTCTCTTTTCTCTCACCTCAGCACTTCCCTCTCCTCATTTACCTCAGCACTTCCTGAAACTCCCCTTTTTTCCCAGTGTGCTTTGTGTCTCTGTGTTTTCTGGAAGGACAAGTCAGCATCTCTCTGTCTCCATCTTGTGGCTAAAAGGAGAAATTGCATTACAACATGCCTGCTACATTTACTTGTAATTTTTTTTATTTTAATGACTAATAAGGAGTATGTGGTCTTCTATGGCACATGAAGGAGGAGCACACACTCTCTGCCCTCCCTTTCCTGGCAACCCAGGCTACAGGCCTAGATAAGGGTCTGCTTTGAATTTCAGGGCAACCCCCCCAAGCTAAATAGTATTGTTTTACATTTTTCTAAGATTGATACATGTCCCTCAAGACAGTGTACAGCTTCCCGTGGTCTTTTGTAAGAATAGCTTGCAAATTAGAATTGAAAAAAGGCCAGAAAAAAATAACAGGATTCAGCTCACATAGACTTCAGTACAGCTTGACTTTGCAAACTTCCTGCTGAGTTTGCCAAAGCTCCTGTGAACAGAACTTTGCTTGGTTTGCTTATCCCTACTTATAAATCAACACTCTTAAGGCTATAGGACACAATGGGAATCCCCATGTTCAGAATTTGAAGCACTTTCAGAAAAGTGCTTCAAACCCTGATGTGTGAACCAGGATTAAGCACTGTCTTACGGACAAAATAACTATATGCTCTTTTATCCGAGGCAGTGCCAGTTCATAATAATGATTCTGTTTAGTTTTAAACGTCTTACATTTAAAGCCTTCTCTAAAATTTTCGTTTTTATATTTTGTAACATAATATTTTTGTTTCAGTTGTATTTTTTAGTTTTATTTTAAGATGTTAAAGTTTAACTCTATCCAAACCTTTTATTTTGATTGGGATACAGCGAAGAAGTTGTTAGCCTCTGTCTGTACCTTTCATTGTTTTTGTGTTTCTACATGGACAATTCAGAACAGGAAGTGATGGGAAATGTATGCAACGTGGACACAGACAAAACCAAAAGCTTATTTTTTATGAAGGGAAGAAGTGTCATTACTAAAATATTTTTACTTCTGTGTTTTGTACCTTCCTGTTCCAATGTTGCCCATATCCCTCATTTTTTGTATGAGTTTTTTGTATGAGTGTTACAGGCAAAAGAAATAAGAGAAAAACAATGAAGTTGAGCCAGGTGGACAGAAATAATAATAATAATAAATAATAATATTAATAACAGAAGATGTAACTCTTGCCTAAAAATTAAGCTGAAATTAAGTTTTAATGTATCTTTTTACATTTGTGTGACTATATACTTTCTATATTAATAACAAGCTAAAAATCATGATTACTAATTATCTGTGGTGTGAGATGAGGATACATAAATGGCAACCCAAGCCAATTTCTTTACAGTGATCACATCTTGTGTTTCTAGGCAGAGACACTGGGGAGAGGGTAAAGCCTAGTACACGTGAGCTGCGAGCTGCGGGCGGCATTGGCCGGCGTGTACTGTAGCCGGTCTGACAGAAGCTGGATGTTCGGCCGACTTCTGTCATTGGGGCATGACCGAACAAGGCCTGCCGAACAGCTCCCGATCAGTGCTCTCTGCCAATGGCTGAGAACGCTGATTAGAGTGTTCTGGCAGGGGCGTCGTCCTCCTGTCAGAACACAATAGCACAGCAGGGGAGATCGCTGTACTAACATCGGATAGTTGTTACAGTGGCTCCACCTGAGCTGTCTGTTTTTTTGTTCAGCCTTGCTGTGTTGAATGAAAACAAACTACTAGCATAGGCGTGCACAGAGGGTGTGCCAGGTGTGACTGGGCACAACCCTAATCAATCAATCACTCATGCCCCCCCTCGCAGTGCTGCTGGCTTCCCTGCTCTCTTCTCCCCTTGGCTGCTGCAAGGGATGTTTCAGGATGGAGAGTGGGGGAAAGGGCTAGTCAATATGACATTTACCAGCCCCTTCCTTTTCTATTCAATAAAGTTCAGTATTGTTGGAAACATTAAAAATAATCAACTTTGGGTGCATGCGCGGCTCTCAATCATGGCGGTCGCCTTCTGAGAGAGCTCCGGGCTCCGTCCGCACTCCGTGACCTCCGTGCAGCACAATTAGCATCCAAAAGCAATGGGGGTAAGCCTGATCGTACGCTCTTCTCCTCGGGCACCCCATGGGAAAGATTGGCCAGCAGCACCACTGCTATACTTCTCTATTTGGGCCGCGCCAGGGATCTGACATGGATCGTTATGTCACTAGGCCGCAATCCTCGGTCTCGAGTTCCCCCGCCGATCCGTTCACAGTGATGGATCCCTTGATGGGGACGGAGGACGCAGGGAATCCCCCTCCTTCTGCAATACAGGCTGCATCACAGGCCCCAGGCCTCCTACCCTCTTCTACACCAGCAGTTTTAACCCCAGATGTCCTGGATGCCAAATTGGACTCTAAACTGCAGCTTCTGCTCTAGCAAATTACACAATCTATCTCGGCTGCTGTAAGCAAAATATCTGCAGAACTGAGGGGGGAAATCACTCAAATTGGGGAACGTACGGATACGCTGGAACATAAATTTAACAAAATGGTGAATTATGTGCAGGCCATAGAGGATAAGAACTCCAGCCTTAAACACTCAGTCCCCCAGCTACAGTTACAGCAGGAGGACTTATAGAACAGGGAAAGAAGACAAAATCTACGATTCCGTGGTATCCCTGAAAAGGTGGGTGACTCAGCCTTACGCCTCTATCTTCTGGGGCGCTTTAACACTTTGGCTCCCTCGTTGGTGGATGTGGATTGGCGCCTAGACAGACGTACATCTTCGCCAGCACACCATAGATCAGCAAAAAGTTGTCCAAGAAGGTTTTAATGAAAGGAAGTCACATCACAAAGAAAAGGTGCAATGTTTCGGGGCCGTGCAGGACCCCTTCGTCAGGCATGTGATGATAGTGCCTAGACAGGGCTCATCATTCTCTGGTTCTGAAACCCCCGGCTGGAGCTAGGACCAGAGATGTAATTGTGCAATTCCACTTTTACGATAACAAGGAAGCCCTGACACTGGCCACACACAACAAATCCCAGATCACGTACCAGGGGGCTAAGCTGCAGATATTCAGTGATCTCTCCCACATCACATTGGTGAAATGGAGAAATCTGCGACCAATAACAGCACATCTGCAGCACCACTGGGTCCAGTACTACTGGGGATTCCCCTTTCGTCTCATCGTGTCCAGAGATGGGGTTCAACACAGTCTACGGGATCTTCAGGAAGGTGATGCCTTTGTGAAACGTTTAAATCTCCCCCCATTGCCTGAAGATTTGTTGCCTCCTCCTGGACAGACCCGTCCATTTCCTACTACTCCCAGCTGCGTTTGGACCCATGTAAGGGGTCAATTAAGGAAGCAAGCCTCCACACCTTAACGCTCACGTTTCTCCAAACAACCTCCTTGATCCTCCTGGCCGGATCTTCTGGCTCACTTATGTCTTTTTTACTCCTGAAATTTACAGGGTCCACAATGCTAAGTTCTGGACTTCAGGTATTTTGAGCTTCCTGACAATTTGTTTCAGGGGCTCGCCTTTTCCATGCCCACGGGGTATTATAGGTAAAGTCTCTGTTATTGTTCAATTGCTTGTGAATGACTGTTTTTTCAAGAGTTAACTTTGCCAGATTGTTACTGTGACTGCCAAGTTCTTAAGGGGAGCGGGCGGTGTCATCTCCCTTCCTCCTGGACCCTCCTTGCTGAGACCCCCATGTGCCCCTATACGGTCTCTGCCATGATGCGAGACCTCCTGAGATGCCAATGGATCTCAGTTCTCCAAACTTTGTTTTTCTTTTTTTTTACCTAAACATTTTTTTGCTTCTATTTTTGCTCTCATTTATATTTTTATTTCTACTTTTGTTTTCTTTTTTTTTCAACATGTCCACACCTATGTGCCAGCTTTGTAGGTTGAGGTTGCAAGGTTTTGTCCTATCCCTACTGTTAAGGGTTTTTGTTCAAGAGATATATATGTTCTTTCACAGATATCATTGGGCTAGTTTCTTTCATTATGCTCCTTATTGCTCATTTAATAGTTATCATGCTTTTTATGTTTTGTTTTTTCACAGGGTCTATACACTAATGTTAGCTACCATTGACGATATGTACTCATGGCATTGAGAATCATGTCATATAATGTAAAGAGTCTGGGCTCCATTCGGAAGCGTTGGATGGCTCTGAAGGAGTTCAGATCCTCGGGGGGTGGATGTGGTCATGCTCCAGGAGACTCACTTTCGAGCGGGTGGTACTTTGAAATTTGCTTCCAGATTTTTTCCCACCTCCTTTTTAGCTTCAGATTCCACAGGAAAATCTGGGGTGGCAATTTTAATTAAAAAATCCTGCCCTATTAGGGTCCAAAAAGTACATGCGGACCCCCATGGGAGGTATCTTATCCTGGAGTGTGGCTACATGACCTCTTCTTTTACCCTAGTTAATTTATATGCTCCTAATGTTGGACAGGTTGATTTTCTCAATAAGGTTTTTGACTCTCCTCAATATCGCTCTCAACCGTTTATGATTGTAGGGGAGATTTCAACCTGATCATGTCCCACTCTAGAGATAGACAAGCCATAATTAGAGACATTCCCTCACGGAGGGTCATTTCCCAGGCTAACTCTTTTCGCAAATGCATTAGGTCACCCCAACTTTTTGACTCCTGGAGGATTAAACACTCCATGGCTAAACAATATACTTTCTTCTCCATGGCCCACAAAATGTACTCCCGCTTAGATAATTTTCTTATTTCCCCATTACATTGTCAGACCATGCCCCTATTGTACTGGATGTTATGCTATCCCAGACCCCCACCAAGACATGTCACTGGCGCCTTAACGACCATATTCTACAATCCGAGATCTCACGCACAAAATTGGCTACAGACCTAAAGGAGTTTTTTCAATTCAACCTGGGGTCAGTTTCAGACTTTTCCACACTGTGGGAGGAGCACAAGGTGGTCTTCCGTGAAGAAATAGACTTCTACAGTCCTTGATGGACGCTCTGCAGAAAGCTGAGCGCTGGCTGCTGTGTGAACCCACAGTGTCGAAACTGCGTAGGGTGACCTCCCTCAGGGAACAGATGAAGTCCTTACACCTTGGTAAAGTGGCCAAATCCATACTCTGGATGAAACAAAAATTCTATGAATTTTCTAATAAGCCACACAGGATGCTGGTTAAAAAACTGCTTCCACGCCCCTTTCAACTCTTTTCCTGACTATCTTCTTCGGGCGGATGGAGATGACTAGGATTTTTGGCAATTACTACCGCCAGTTATATAATTGCCTTACTCCTGATAACCATTTTAACTTTACCCAAGTGAAATTTGAAGAATTTTTCTCTGCTCTTAAACTTCCAAATCTGTCCTCCTCCGATCTGATTGATCTAAATTCAGCTATAACTGCAGAGGAACTTCAAAATATAATTAAGGATCTCCCACTTCATAAATCACCAGGCCCAGATGGACTGCCTTATTTTTATTATAAGACTTTTTTGGAAATTCTAACCCCCCACATGCTAACTTTATATGGTACCCTAATTAAAGGACAACCCCCACATCCCCAGTATTCACATTCATATATCTCAGTTATCCATAAATCGGGTAAAGACCCTTCTGTCCCAGATAGCTATAGGCCTATAGCCCTCCTAAGCTTAGATTACAAAATATTCACAAAAATTCTGACGTTTAGACTCTCCAAATGCATTCCTAAATTAATTAACAGGGACCAAGTGGGTTTCGTTCCAAATAGGCACGCTGGGGATAACACTTGTCGCACTATAAATTTGATCGATCTATTGAACAGATCTCCCCGCCAGGCTCTTGTTCTGAGCCTGGATGCTCAAAAGGCCTTCGACAGGCTGAGTTGGCCCTATATGTTTTCCACCCTACGTGAATATGGATTAAAAGGCCCTTTTTTCAAAGCTTTAGAGGCCCTATATTCACAAGTCACAACTCAAGTTCAGATGTCATCCTTTTTGTGCCCCTTATCCCCTCTGCTCTTTATTCTGTGTCTGGAACCGCTTGCCAAGTCCATTCGAATCCATCTTGATATTCGTGTTGTAGTGATGCGACAAAGGGAGTACAAGCTATCATTGTTTGCAGATGACATCTTGCTAACTATTATGAATCCGTTGTTGTCCCTACCTTCACTATACAAACTTCTGTCCTCATTTGGTGCTATTTCTGGTTATAAGGTTAACACTACAAAAACTGAAGCCCTTCCTATACACATACCACCTCACCTTTTATCTCAACTCAAAGAATCCTATCCCCATAGATGGTGCTCCACCTCTCTAAAATACCTGCAAATTCATATTACTCCCGCCTACTCCTCCCTTTACTCGGTAAACTACCCTCCCTTGATTGCAGATATCAATAAGTCTCTACAAAGTTGGACTGGGTACCCCCTCTCTCTCCTTGGCAGGATCAATGTACTGAAAATTACCATTCTACCTAGGCTCTTATACTATTTTGAAACCTTACCGGATGTCATCCCACTTTCCCAACTTAAGGCTATTCAGAGAAATTTTCAGAAATTTATTTGGAATGGTAAGGCACATCGCATTGCAGGTTCGGTGGTCCTTGCTGGGAGATCTAGGGGGGCCTGGGAGTGCCGGATATTGCAAAATATTATTACGCCTCACATTTAAGGGCCATTGCCTCCTAGTCCAACCTTCAGGCTTTTAGTTACTGGGCTGACATTGAAAAGGGGGTGTTGTATCCGGCCCATCCATGCTCCCTAGTCTGCTCTCATATGCCCAATATAGACCCCATCTTCAGACACCAATGTATGGCTCCAATGAATTTCACAATAACCATATGGCGTAAATGCCTAAAGAATTTTTTTATTTCCTCCCCATGCTCTCCTCTTATGAATGTGTTATTTAACCCATCTATTCCTGACAGTTTGTCCTTGGGACGTATCCTCTCTTGGCTAAACAATTCCCTATTTCAGCTCCGAAACCTGGTCCACCCAATCTCCCGTAGGCTCCATTCTTTTGATTACCTCCGTGAAAAGTTTGACATACCTCTGCACCAGTTTCATTTTTATTTGCAAATTAGGCACTTCTTCCACTCTAGGGCTTCAAACCTGTCTCTTGAGAAACCCACCCTCTTTGAACATATATGTGCACAGGGCCCTTACCAGTCACATCTAGTCTCATCCATTTACCACATTCTCCAGGAGTCAACCCCCTCACTGAGGACACTCGTTTATATATGAGAAGGTGGGCCCACCTGGTAGGTTGGTTCATCAGTTCTCAGATGTGGGATAGGATATGGTCCTCTGTTTTCAAGTCCTCTAAATGTGTTATACAGAGAGAGACATCCATTAAGATCCTCATGCACTGGTACAGGACACCAGCGGTCATACATAAATATGATCCTTCAAGCTCAGCTAATTGTTAGCGATGTGGAAAGACTGTGGGATCTATATTTCATATCTTTTGACAATGTGACCTGATACAGCCCTTCTGGCAGGAAGTGATGTCATTAATACAGAAAGTGGTGGGGGTGTCTCTACCGCTTGACCCACTACATTACTTACTGGGCCTTCCTTTTTTCTGGTATTACAAAAAAAAGTAATAGGCTAATCTCTTATATCCTCCTTGCTGCTAAGAGACTGATCCCTTTATGCTGGTTATCCAATTCCCCCTACCATGGTCTAGACTTCTTCAGCTTATTGCAGAGATTCGCAGAATGGAATATATGACAGCCATTGTGCAGGACATCATACCTCAATTTGACAAAATCTGGGAGCCTTGGGACAGTTCGGAATATGGTACAC
This sequence comes from Aquarana catesbeiana, assembly GCF_042186555.1. Taxonomy (NCBI): domain Eukaryota; kingdom Metazoa; phylum Chordata; class Amphibia; order Anura; family Ranidae; genus Aquarana; species Aquarana catesbeiana. Next base: position 282,611,835 of record NC_133328.1, read on the forward strand.
AAATTCAGTCCATTGAGTCCTGAAATCTACAGGCCCCACTCTCTGACTCTACCTTCAGAGACCCATTTTCTTACCACTCGTCATAGGTATATAGTAGTTTGACTTTCTCTGGAGTTTCTGACCATACTTATATACTCTAATTCAGCTTTGTTCTATATGTATGACCTCTGTATATGTTTTTGCTATACTTATAAGTTGATGTATATTCTTGTATTGAGATGTGCAGTACACTTTTGTGTCCTGCCTTTGTGGACATATTTTTTCCTTATGTTTTGAACTTTCGTTTCACTTCTATACTCAAACGTTCTGTAATCTTTTCATTGAAAAAACTTTAAAAAAAATACAATTAAAAAAAAAAAAAATCAACTTTGTTTCACACAGTTAAATAACTTTTCCAGTAACCTTATGAACTGATTCAAGAATTGATGTAAAAAAAATGCAAGCAAATTTGTTTTATGTCAACTTATTGTATGCAATGGCTAGATATATGGCTTCAAAAATCTTTAAAAAATAAGAAAATGTGGATACTTGGGGGTTGGGGTGTAGCAAAACAAACAACACACAGAGATTGAGATTTATACCTCAGTTCTCAGCTGTGTGCTAAATGGGTGCACTGTTGGCGTGCACTTGAGCCTGTTGGTGTGCACACAGCGCTGCTCAGCCACGCCCCTGCTCTTTCCTCACAGGATGTGACTGACAGCAGCAGAAGCTTATGATTCTCGCTGCTCTCAGAGACTCCTGTGAATGCAGGAAGAGAGGAATGGCACTGCTGTACATGGGACAGCTCTGGATCGAGAGAGGACTCATGAAAGTGTTTAGGGATGACTGGGGAAGGGGAGGGGGCTCAGGCATTGGGAGGTTTTTTGCCTTAATGCTGAGAATGCAAAAAACTTTTGCCTTTAGAGCTACTTTAAACATTTTTTAATTCTCTTTTAGTGATGTGTGAAGTAGCCAGGGTTTCAATTGCAGGAGGATCTGCAAACCCAGCCTGTAAAATATAAACTCTGACCATAGCACCTGAACCCCACTAAAGTCTATGGGAGCAGAAGTTCTTTTTTTTCGGGCCAGTTTTAAATTTTTTGGTAAAAAATGGCATGGGTAGCTAAGCAATGCAATAATGGGACATGTGCCAATGAAAGAAAAATTTAGCGGGAAACCGATCTTTTAATAAGGCTTAAATGCTACATTAAAATACATAATTTGTTTAAATAGCATGCTTAAGAGATGCCTTAAAACTGCACATGAAGTGGGGGCCCAATGTACTCCACCAAAGTCATTAAAAAAGAGCTATTGCTGCTTAATAATATTTCCACCAACTTCTGTTTGGAAACGATACTGGCTGGGGGATTCTGGATTACTTCCATGACTGCATATAGTCATGGCGATTTATGGTCAATGACATCAGCCAGCATCACCAGCCAGCGTGTTGACACTCAGCAGTCACCCACAGATCTGTCCTATGGTACAATTGGACTTCCAATTGGAGAGGACTGTTGGCACGAGTCATCAGGGTTGTGTCTGTGGGTCATTAGGGCATCGTTCATCTTGACTGATGATGGATCTACAGTGCACTATACCATGACTGATGTTGGATCTAAATTGCTGGATGAGTGTTTGTTTATTTATTTTGTCAAATTTTGTGAATCAGTAACATTGTGTACTATAAAGGAAAAAATGCTGCACAAACTCAAATAGAAAGCAGCCAACACTAACAATTAGACTAATTGTGTATAGAAATGAAAAGCAAAAAGTGTAGCGCTATATTCAAATAAAATCACATCTAAAGTGTGAAGGTGATACCAGAGGGGTCTATAGATAAGTAGGCCACCTCTACATCCACAGAAAAATGTGAGTGATATAACAATAGATATAGGTAAGTATCTACAAGTGGTATAAATGTGTCTCATTAAAGACTCTTATGAACTATTCAAACAATATAATCAATCAACAATAAAGTGTTACCATGAAAAATGTTGCCACATAAAAACAGCACAAAAAATAAAAACTTAAATCTTATGTTTTATCCCTATAAACCTCTGGGGACACATTCACATATAACCATACCTGAAAGGGCAACATCAATACAGAGTGATCAAAAGATGGCTGTTATGGATAAATGGACTCAGAAGTCTCTGGAGGTTAACAGTTCTTTTAAGCGTGGAAGAAATTCAAAGACTTGTATTCATATCTTGCACCGCTACATACATGTTAAGCCCAGGATAGGTCTTCATATAAACTCATATTTTCAACTGGAGGAGATGAAAATAAAATGCCCTTACCAGAAAAGATGGACTCACTGGCCGTTGGCGATGAGTCATACAGGCTTTTACTGTCTAGGCGGTAGGGTTAGTGATGCCTCCAATGCTGGAAGGGTGCCGAGAAGAGCTTCACGACCTCAACGCTCCTAGGAAAGACCTGCTATTCTTGTGTTGGTTTATTTTGGTCAGGAAACATATTCAAATGTCGGCTGGAGTCCTCCACCGGGTACCGCTCACTTGGCAACAACCCCCCCGCATGCAGTATAGAAAAAGGAAAGAAAAAAGCTTCCACATAGTGTAAATCCAATAATAAAAAAGGGAAGATTTATTGATAAAAAATTCCAGTAAAAATTGAGAGGTAAAAGTTTGGTTCAATTGAACAAGATCTAGCGCAGTAAAATAAGGTGACTGTGGTAGCGTAAAACATCCGACGCGTTTCATCTACCAAGACTTCAACTGGGGTATGCTTGAAACAATAGTGTGGTAAGCCCTGTATTATATTCTATACATATGCAACAGCAGCTGCCATGACACAAACAGTATGCTGATGGCCCGTGTATACAAAAAAGAACAGCAGAATCCCAGTTTTACCAAGCAAATCACTTTTCAGCTCAATGCATCATAACAGTTCTGATATTCCTACAAACTGACACACAGTGCAAATGTTTTTTGTAGATTCTATGTTATTATACATGGGGAATGTTCCTAACTACCGCACACTTGCTGATTGGCATGTAGAAAGGGTTAGTGGAAGCATATGTGGAGATAACACAGAATACTACTTCTAGCGAAATTGACAAAACAAAAATTGATCAGGTCAACACTATTTTATATTATGTAGAAGGCAGCAGATTGTTAAAAAATGGAAATATGCACACAGGGAAGAATGTCTGTCAGAAAATCTAGAGGCGATATTAGCCAAAAGAAGGTCAGTAAGTTAAACCAACCAGCGAGTACCCATAGCTAAAATTTTGGTTTCTTCAGAGTAGACAAAACCTATGCTAATTCCTTTACAACAAACACAATTAATTACACATGGAATTAAAAAAAATAATATTTGTCATTTGATGAAATACTAAAAAAAAAGGAGTTTTCTATTTATCACTATTATATTGATGTCATTTCACATTTATTATTTATATTTATGAACTGCTCTGTCCTATTCATACATCAGTTAAAATGACAGCAACTAATTTTTAGCTAGCTAGGCAATTATTGATTTTATGTCATTAGGTGTAATATGTTTCTATTAAAATGCACTCAATTCAAACTTTCCTTGTTAAGCTGATAAATAACACAAACTGTTAAAGGTGATTTAAAAGTGATAAGTGACTTACACCCATTCAGTCAGCCATGGCTGTAGGATTTTAAGTAACACAATTTTTTTTGTAAATAATTTTAAAAAGTCAAATGCCTTTCTTTAAGTACTCTCTGCATATTTTATTCATTTTTATGTTGGTGTGGATGTATTTTGTTTTAACTGCTGAAGGAAATCTTGTGTTATGAGAAATAGGAATTATCTATAGTGTGCCCATAATTATACTTACTGTACATGACGAGACATAAGGATAATTGTTTTTCCTGAACTAGAACTCCTTAGCTGTTCACTTTATTCTTATGGAGCAGGGGTCTTCAAGCTATGCCCTTCCAGTTGTTCAGGAACTACAATTCCCATCATACCTAGTCGTGTCTGAATGTCAGAGTGTTACAATGCCTCATGGAATGTGTAGTTCCACAACAGCTGGAGGGCCATAGTTTGAAGGTCCCTGTTATAGGGGATTTCTTTTCTACACAAAAATGTAGACATACAGCTATATAGTTAGATGCATGTTCATCAACTTAAAGAAAAAAAAAACACCTTGAGGATATATATCAATAAAGTCATAGTCATTGATACAGAATTGCCTCAGATGGAACTACTTGTGGCAATTTGCCTGAAATCAGACCTCTGCTCCTGTTAAAAAATGGTCCATGCCAGTTCTTAGATCAGCAACAGATCAACATCTTATTCATGCTACAAACTAGTTTAGAGTACTAAATTTGTGAGGAGAAGGCTAACATTCCCAAATGTTGTCGTTAAGTTGGCATGTAGATTCACAAAATCAGAAGTGAAACACCACTCGCAACAAGAAGTTTATGTACTGTAAATGTTTTGCATACATTTGCTTACTTCAAAAAAAAAAAAGCGTATTTATAATTGTCCCTATTTGTATCCTCAGTACTGTTACCATCTTAAGGAGGTCCAGATGAACACAAGAACTCTCATCAATTGTTTTTCGACACCATCACTGCCTGCAACACATGCATAATTATAAGTGACATTTCACTCGTAGTACTGTGATCAACATTTTCCTGCACTGGAAGAATGCCAGTCACCGTTAGGACACACAGAAAAAAATTGTTTTCTGTGTGTCCTATTAACATTACAAAACAGCTTTGAGTTGTGCTGCAGTGTTCTGCAACAAAAGGCAGATTGCATTTCACTGTACAGCAGCACGCTTAATGTGCAGTAGCTGTCCTTTGCTGCATGAACAAGCCCTAAAGAAAATGTGGATCTCTAGTTTGATGTCCCCTTCTCAATGGAGTGACTGCTTTTTAAATTTTGGAGCCTTTAAGAAGCTCTGCTTTTTTCTCTGCAAAAATTAACCTGACTTCTCCACATTAAACATGACTTCTATGTGGAAGAAAAGCAACAATGTACATGGTGTACACAAGCCTTTTGCAACCTCAAAGCAGAAACAACATTTTTTATGTGTTATTGTCAATAAACTCTATTTATCAGCCTGACCATGAAGCTAGAATACTTTTAATGTCATATTTTACAGTGGTTTTTGTACCTGCTGTTCCTAGCACCGATATGACTCAGGAAAAAGCTGTTTCCATTTCTGCAGTAGCCAGTCAAGGAAGGGAGTTGGTAAAGCACAATCTCCACATTGGATGGGGTAGAGGTTCTGACAGTAATCTGCCCATCATCTCCCCTTTTCCATTCACAGACTGTCCTGTATTATGTGAAAAGGATACAAAACATTTTATGAATGGCTGAGGTAGAGCGTGAGTGACCCACTATGAGAACTGTACTAGGGCTGCAAACTGTAATGCCGCGTACACACGGTCGGACTTTTCGTCTACAAAAGTCCGACAGCCTGTCCGACAGACTTCCGGCGGACTTTCGGCGGACTTGCAGCAGACTTTCTAACGAACGGACTTGCCTACACACGACCACACAAAAGTCCGACGGATTCGTACGTGATGACGTACACCGGACTAAAATAAGGAAGTTCATAGCCAGTAGCCAATAGCTGCCCTAGCATGGGTTTTTGTCCGTCGGACTAGCACACAGACGAGCGGATTTCGGGTCCGTCGTAGTTACGACGTAAAGATTTGAAGCATGTTTCAAATCTAAAGTCCGTCGGATTTGAGGCTGAAAAAGTCTGCTGAAAGTCCGGAGAAGCCCACACACGAACGGATTACCAGCCAGCTTTAGTCCGTCGGCGTCCGTTGGACTTTTGTAGACGAAAAGTCCGACCGTGTGTACGCGGCATTAGTTTCAGTTTCAATGCTTACAGTGCTTTTAGTGGTGTAAGGTTTTAATGACACATAGGGGTTGATTTACTAAAAGCAAATCCACTTGGCACTACAAGTGCAGTCGCTAAAGATTTGAGGGGGATATGCAAGGAAAATAAAAAACAGCATTTTTGCTTGTACATGATTGGATGATAAAATCAGCAGAGCTTCCCCTCATTTCATATCTTCCCCTCGGGTCTAAAGCGACTGCACTTCCAAGTGCACTTCCAAGTGCACTTGCAGTGCACTTGTAGTACAGAGTTGATTTGCCTTTAGGAAATCAAACCCTTAAAGTTGAAGCTGAATACATATGGGGCAACAATCAACATGTAAAAAAAATTTAAATCTAAATAGCATGCTTACATGTGACTGATAAGCCATATCTGTATTTTTGATACTTGTCAGTAAAATCCAACTTCTTGTACAATACATGTTTAAAACTCATGGTACTGCCCTAGGTTGTGCCTGTTATTTTTGTCCAGCAAAGATGACCATTTTTTCTTCTTTTTTTTTATTTTAAATAGTGTCCGTGTCAAAAGAATGAATTTTAAAAAAGCACCTATTTGTGAAGTGAGTATATATTTAAAGTAACACTAAAGGCTCATTTGTTTTAAAATAACAAACAAGTTATACTTACCTGCTCTGTGATCCTCCTCTTCTTAGGTCCCCCTCTTGCACACTGGGATCCTCCCCTCCGTTGACAGCTTGCTAAGGGGGCACTCATGCATGCTTTCTCCTAAATGTTGCTCTGTGTGTCCATAAGATATACAGAGCTAGATTTGACCCCACCCCCGCTCTCTCTTCACTGGCTTTGATTGACAGCAGCAGGAGCTAATGAGGTACTAGAGATCTGAGCCTCAGCTCTCATAAACACATTGCTGGACCAAGATCAGGCTTGGGTATGTATTTAGGTGGGCTGTAGGGGGATCTGCATGCAGAAGGTTTTTTAACTTACTACATAGAATGCAGTAAGGTAAAAATCTTCTGCCTTTAGACCCACTTTAACACTTTAGGGTTGATTTACTAAGGTTAATAGACTGTGCGCTTTGCAGGTGCAGTTGTACTCTGCAAGTGCAATTGCTCTAGAGCTTGGTAAATGAGGCAAAGCTTCACTTTGCAAACAATATCCAATCACGTGCAAGGAAAATAAAAAACAGCATTTTTGCTTGCACATGATTGGATGATAGAAGTCAGCAGTGCTTTACCTAATTTACTACTGAAAAAATACAAACACACCAGCGCATGACAATGGATAGATTTGCAGTTAATGGCCGGAAGTATTATTGTCCTCAATGTAGGTATATGTTGTCCATGACAACTGGGAATAGAAATGATGATAGTTCAGGTGACAGCCATCCCCAGAGTGTATCCTAGAACTCTGTAAAACAATAAAGATAGGAGGAGGAGGGAGGCGCACCTAAGTGTAGTAATATAAACCACAATTTATGGCACAAAGTATTGCACTTACAGGATTAAAGAATTAATAAGCATGTCTGTTATTAAAAACATCGACCTCAAGGGGTGCCTGCTATCCGGTATTCCATCCAGGGTCCAGGTGGCTGTAATAGGCTGAGCTGGAATGCTGGAAATGTCCAGGAAGTCCAGGAAATCCAAGCTGCCTAGCGTGGACCGCGCGGGAGGATGTGACCTCACCAGCCTCGATCGTGGAGAGGAGAGGGAGAGAGAGAGAGAGAGAGAGAGAGAGAGAGAGAGAAAGGCAAAAACAATGTTGGAACCAATACATATACTGACATCAGCTATGGTATGTCACAAATTGAACATGAAGATGCACATAAAATTACCTAATTTACTAAACTCTGGAGGAGTAATGCAGACTGTCAGTGTAAGCTGTCTGCTCCTACCTCATACGGGCAGGCTATGATAGGAAAGATAGGAAGAATCAATGAACTACCTAGAGTGCTCAACAGTGCTTCAAATAGTGACAGCGGGTTCGGGGAGAAGACCCCAGGCCCACTGTTACAGGGGAAAATGGGGAGCAGCTTCAGGAGCGGGAACATGTTACATGCTCCACCCTAAAAACAGGTGGAACATATAACTTGTTCCTAAAGGTGAACTTATTCTTTAAATACAGTATATACTTAATGCTCCTTGATGTATAATAAAAACATTTAAGATATACACATGTAATGTCTGCATGTTTCTTAAGTCAGTTGCAAAAAAATTATTTGTACCATGTGTAGTCATTTTGTATTTCGGAGTCCTCCAGTCTCATTGCATTTTGGAGGCAAATACCAAAAAATTATGTTAGCATTTCGTACTAACAGCACTGGGATCCTGAGTTTAATTATCACTTAGCTCATACGTCCTAGTATTAAAATGGCTTTCATCAGAATATTGTTTTTTCCTACCACATTTAAAAACATACAATACTGGTAGGTTATTTGGCTTTCATTCAAACTAAACCTAGTGTGTGTGTATGATTATGACTGTACTAGGACATTAGATTTTAGGCTGCTTCAAAAGCAGAGAAGTATTTGAATGATCCACAGTTCTTTATAAAGCATTGGAAAATATGTTAGTGTTATATTAGTAAACATAATAAATTAAAAACATTTGATTTCAAAATTGTTGCATCACAGTTTCTTCATTTTAGGTAATTATATACAGGAAACACAAATCAAAATACTTATTAATATTTATTTATATAAGTCCAATTGCTGCCCTACTCATACATTTTCATTTTATGTGTCCTTATTTTTACCCTCTATTTAAAACTGTTTAAAAATCATTTGTACTATCAAAATGTACATATAAATACTGATGTGGCATCTCTATACAGTAGTACTATTACTGTCATAAAATTGCATTCTTTAGGATAATTTTAATTATTACTAATTGTGTGTATATGTATATGTGTATATGTATATAAATATATGTAGCTGCAGTTTGTTCTGCAGAGCTGTACAAGGTTAAGGCATTGAGACATTTAACCATAACATACAGAAATAATTGACTACTATCTCTGATAAATAAACATGCAAATATCAAATAAGAAAATAACAACTTAATATAACAGTTTTGTATAATACATGTCTTTGGGCACATGAGAAGTACATATTTGGTCTTGTTTAGCACATCAGGCCATTTCACACTGGGTCAGGGAGTAAGGTGTTTGCATAGTTTAATTTTTTTTAGCAACGACCAGGTGGTAAGAGTATTCTTTAAATTCCCCGACAGCCTGTCAACCAATAATTTTGGCTGTTAACACTGGTCATGGGCTTTGAGAAGTTAATGCAATGATCACAGAAAACATCTTTGTGCCACAAGATTTTTTCCTGTTTGTTAAATGAAAATGTAAGCCAAAAAAAAAAAGAAGAAAAAAGCGCACAGCTGCAAACGTCTGCAGTGAATTCGTAATGCTTAGGATCTGAGCCAAAGCAAATATAATATGTATAGCAGACATTTGCCTATGAATTAACTGTGGCTACTAGTGATTTGTATGTGTTCTGCAATGCGCATGCACACACACAACATTCTAAAACAAAAAATATATAAAACAAATGTCTAAAATGTAATTTTCATTCATTTAACCTACTGCATTCAATGGTACAGCTGTAAGTTTCACAAGTGTTTATCTACAAACATTTACTTTTTATGGCCTAGATATTTTGATATTTATAATTGTTACCTAAAATGCATTAGTATCTTACCAATGGCCAATTTAATTAATAATAAAAAAAAAGTATTATCAATAGAAATAACCTATTTCCTCAAACGATAACACAATTGTTTTTTGATAGTATTACAAATTTAGTGATGAGAGACTTGCTTGTCTAAGACCCACCTTAATCTCTCCCTAAATTTCCTAAAATATGACTCCGTTCCGAAACATCTACATTATTCTGCAGTCACACCAAATAAGATTTACATTTCCAGCCAATGTACACTTTTGAAAACAGAATGGAATTCATCATTCTTATTCATCACTTTTAATGTTTACATACTCTACTTATGAGTGTAATAAAATGTAAGCTGAAATTGCATACTGTTTAAAATGAACACCTTAAAGGTGTTTTCCTTTTATAAATGCTTAGAAGAGGATGAATGTTTTCATGTTTAAAAGATTTGAAAACTTTTTTTTTTTTTTTTTGAGGAGCTGCCAAAATGTCAAGAAAATTATACTTAGTAGAGGAATATACTTTTCCTTTTTTGTTCACGTAGAACAGCAAGCTATGTTCACCCACAGGCAGTAACAGCTAGCCAAAAAACCTGTACAATATGTAAAAAAAAATCACTACTGCCAATTCATTCTTATAAGCTTACTTTGAAGAAGTCTTAATGTCAATGTGATGTCCTCGTAACTTCAAAAATAACTTTAGCAGAAGAGAATGAAGAATGATCACTGTGGCATAAGATGTCGAGCTAAAGACCTAGCACATCAATGTGCAGCTTTTCTGTCTGTGGAGATTATTCACTCAGTCAGCACATTCCAACAGTGGTTTTTAATGCCAGATAAACGGTGAAGGATAAAAGGTGGCAACAAGAGTACATGTCGTCAGGCTACAGTTAATGAAATTTGCATTTGTTTTATTCAGTAATTCTACTCATTAATATTTACCACTAGCCCAAAAATAACAATCAGTATAACCATATGTATCACATTTATTCATTTATTCTCCACACCAGCAATAAAATTTACAAATCAGAAGCATACGCATATTTTCCCATTTCCCTTTCTTTTATTTCCATCTCTTTTCTCTGCCAGCATACCTGCATGAACTCTTGAAAATAGTCCTTTTCTCTGGGGGCTTTGTGCATAATCTTCTTAAAAAGATAAGGCTATTCTTGTGTTTACACTGTAAAAAGTTTTTGAAAAATAGGTTAAATATAAGAATGATATTAATCACAACACTAATCTGTGAAAAAGAGCCTGAATCGGATTATAAGACTATATATTAACAGATGAACTGCCATTTGTATTACTACAACAATATGGAACTCATAAAGGCCATTCTATGCAATGATACTAACAGAGGAATAGTAATACAACCATTAAGTTGTTTTTGCTTAAGATACTTTAACATATTGATAAGGAATATGCAGGCACTTGCATTTACATGTATTTTTTCATGCCGACATATAGATTCGTTCTACTGTCCTAAATGCAAGATGATTTAAAGATGTTTCCAAGCATCCAGTCCTCCCTCTTCAACCCCTGAATAAATGTCATGTTATTTAATTTAAAAATCTTAGTTTAAAAGCACATTTTTTAAAGTAAAACTGCGGTCACATGACACACTGGGACCCAAGTCTTTTCTCTTCCTCACTGCAGAGTTGGAGGGTCCTTCTTTAGGATCCACATCACTGTCTGGGTGACATGGACTACTGGTTGTCTAGTGATGAGATCCTCTTAGGTTCTAAAAACCAAAGTGGCATAATAAAAGTGACAATGAGGGGACTGGTTGGAGAGGCAACAGACTGCAGTAACAAAAATGTAAAGGTAACCAGAGGCAGGAGGTATGATTCAGAGGGTGGGTTAACTTTTAAGAAATGTTGTGATTTAAGTAGTGCATTGTATTTTTTTGGGAGCCTACATACCTATTATTGCATTAGCTGCTTATACTATTAGCTTGCAGTATCACGGTTCTGAATTAACCACTAGATCCCAACAATGGAGTTCCCATTGTGCTTTTTTCCTCCTCCAACTCCTTCCTCTGGCTATACACATCAGAGGCCAGAGGGGAGTGCTGGAGAAGGGGAGAGCACAGTGAGAACCTGTAAAAGCCTGGAGACTAGAGGACCAAATTAAAGGAGGTCTCTGTATTTAACTTCCTGGAGACTGTGAGTGAAAGTAAGTGATTTCCATATGTTTATGAAAGATAGTATCATATAAAGCCAAATAACAGTACAACAAAATATGTGTACCAGATCTCCCCACAGTTCCCCTATCTAGACAAACTTTCAACTACAAACATCATATACATTTTAATTAGAACAGGGAAGAGATCCATGCTAAAAGTACAGAAATTATCAAAAATTAATACACAGTGTACCAGGAACAGAGTCAGTAGCCAGGCCAGGGGTCACACACAGTAGAATCAGTCCGAGATGGGTACAGGAGCAAGCCAGGTCATACACTGTAGGCAGGAGATAGCAGAGTAGTCAGCCAAGCCGGAGTCAATCACGATGGGACAGACAGGAGCGAAAGTCAAGATGTGAGCCAGTGGTCAAGCCAGAGGTTCAGGATAAATGGGTACAGAAGGCCGGGTCGGTAGCGGAAAGTCCAAGGATCAGGATACACAAGGCACAGAAGATATGGGAAGCTGAAGATAATCCAGCAATCTGCATGTGTCAGTGGCAGGTTTAAATAGGCCAGAGGGCGCCAACATCTGTCACGTCGTGCGCACGCGTTTGCGTGCACTCGCCGCCACGCGCATTTGCATGTGCGCATCTGCGCGGGGATTCGTCTGGCGCAACCATGAAGAGTGCTGGCAGGATTGCCCATTCTTCTGCCATTTCCCTGACAGTGCCCCCCCAAGGGGCAGCCTCTGGATGCCTAATCAAGCCCATCTTTTGGGGTATCAGACCCAAAATCTTTGTAAAAGTCTAGGTGTGTGTATATTGCCTGTAGGTTCCCAAGAATTCTCTTCTGCTGAGTACCCTTTCCATTTAATAAGAAACTGAATTGTCCTACCTCTCCTACGACAGTCCAGGATGGCTTCTACTTCAAACTCTGTTTCACCTCCCACTAAGACTGGAGGTGGTGGAACTTCTTCTCTCCCTGGAAATGGACTAAAAAGAACAGATTTAAGTAGAAAAACATGGAAAACTGGATGAATTCTATAAGAACTTTGTAGTGCCAGTTCGAATGCCACCGGGTTAAAGTGGTTGTAAACCCTCCCTAGTGACTTTTAACTACAGGTAAGCCTAGAATAAGGCTTACCTATAGGTAGCGGAAATATCTCTTAAACTCCTAAACGTGCGCCGTTTAGGGGATATTTCACTTGTAGTGCGCCAATCATGTAATTGGCTCATGCGCTGTGAAAAAACGGACCTCCATGCTATTTCTTCCCCAGCATGTGCCATTACTGACAGCTCCCGCGTGCATGTGCAAGAGTGACATCACACGGCTCCGGACAGTCACAGAGCCAGAGTCCGTGGCCCCCGGAAGGAAGGGGAAAAGATGGACGCAGCCTGCACAGGGGACAGTGATGGATTCGTTTGCAGGTAAGTGTCACATAATGGGCTAGTATGCAATGCATACTAGCCCATTATGCTTTTAATTTGCAGGCTTTGCAGGGAGCAAAGGAGGAAGTAAAACCCATCAGGGTTTACTTCCTCTTTAACTTCTCTTTTTATTTTGCATGGACCAATAAATTTTGGTCCCAACTTCCAGGAGGGGCAAGGAAGCCTAAGATTTGCCGAAGAGAGCCATACTTTATCTCCAACTTTAAAGCTAGGATTTCCTCTCTTCTTTTTATTGTATTGTTTCTTATAGCTCTCTTGGGCCTTTTGCATGGTTACCTGGAGGGTTTGGTAGTTAGCATGGATAGAATTTACCCTGTCTTGAACTGCTGGGACTGAGGTTTCTGGAATGACATTAGGCAGGAATGAGGGATGGAACCCATAATTAGCCCAGAAAGATGACTGGTTAGTGGTTGTATGCACTGAATTATTGTATGCAAACTCTGCACATGGGAGTAAAGAGATCCAATCGTCCTGGGAAAAAGAGCAGAAACAGCGTAAGTATTGTTCTAAGGTTTGGTTAGTTCTTTCGGTTTGACCATTGCTTTGGGCCTGACAGGCTGAATATAGGGAGACTTCAATCGATTGCATTTTGCAGAGCTCTCTCCAGAATCTGGAAGTAAATTGTACCCCACTATCGTAGGCCATGTAGTCTGACTATCTCCTTTATAAAAAATTTTGCCATGTCCGCAGCAGATGGTGTACCTATCATGGGCAAAAAGTGTGCTATATTGGACAGACGATCCACCACTACCGGGATAGTTGTGAATTCTTCTGAAGAAGGTAGATCTACTATGAAGTCCATAGATATTTTTCTCCATGATTGTTCCGGAACTAGCAGTGGTCATAACAAACCCCAAGACTTAACGTTGGATCCCTTGTTTCGCTGGCAAGTAGTGCAGGAGTTAACATACTCCCTGCAGTCAGGTTTTAAAGTAGGCCACCAAATAGACTGTTGGAAAAGTTCCATTGTTTTTCGCACCTCAAACTGGCAGGCAAGTTGGTGATCATGGAATGTCTTTAAGACCTAGATTCTGGCTTGCAAAAGAACAAAGATTTTATCTTGGTACCAAAGGAACCCTTACTGGTTTCTTAAGGGGGGTGCCTCTGGTTCCGTGCACTGGAAGTAAGCCTGTTCAAGTGAAGCCTTTAGATCAGGTTGGATCAAAAGAAAGTTTTGTGGTGACAAGTTTGTGCTGGGAGTTGTCTCTTCAGGAGTATCAGGAAACATCTGGGATAGAGCGTCAGCTTTCCCATTCTTGGACCCAGAGAGGTAGGTGATGTGAAAGTTGAAACTAGAAAAGAACAGAGCCCATCAAGCTTGTCGGGGGTCTTAGGTGTTTAGTGGTGTGAAGTTATTCTAGGTTTCTGTGATTTGTAAAAATCATAATAGGGTGAGTGGCACTTTCAAGAAGGTATCTCCAATCCTCTAAGGTTGTTTTAATGGCCAATAGTTCTCAATCACCTACATCGTAATTCCTCTTTGGCTGGCTCATTTTCCGTGAGGAAAAGGCCACAGGGTGAAGCAAAGACTTAGGCCACTGGCTCTGTGCTAGTACTGCCCCTGTGGCTACTTCTGAGGCATCGATCTCTTAGATGTAGGGCAAGGCAGGATCAGGGTGTTGTAGGATTGGTGCAGAGATGAATAAAGATTTCAGTTTGTCAAAAGCGGATTGTGCTTCTGGAGACCACTGGAAACAAGCATGCAGGTGGGTTACTTGGGTTATAGGTGAGATGATGGAGGAGTTCCTTATAAATCTCCTGTAAACATTTGCGAAGCCCACAAATCTTTGCACACCCTTTTTGTCCAATGGAGTTGGCCAGTCTAAAATTGCTTGCACTTTTTGTGGATCCATAGCTACCCCATCAGTGGAGATGTCCCAGCCCCAGAAACTGTATTGATTTCTTCTCGAAATCACACTTTTCCGCTTTCACATAAAGTCCATGCTTTCTTAAAGTGTGCAATACTGTCTTCACATGTGTTCGATGAAGCTCCGAGGTAGCCGAGAATATGAGGATGTCATCCAGGTACTATAGATGATAACAAAGTAGTCTAGATATTCCTGGAAAATATAATTCACAAAGTGTTGGAACGTTGCTGGGGCGTTACAGAGTCTGAATGCCTTCACTAAATACTCAAAATGTTTCGAACCGTGTTCTTAACACTGTGAATAGACGAGAAAATCCGGACAGCCGCACACCGGGAAGATATTATCCAAAAAGGTTACTTTATTGTAAAATCAGTATCATACCATGTACAGGACACCGTAGACAAGATGTACAGGCATTCAGCTAATGAAAAGGAGAACTCTCACAAAGTGGCTTATTGTGCTATGTGGGGTGGGGTGGTTAATAAGTTTATGAGGACCCAAAAAAAAAAAAAAAACTCTAAGGCTATTCATGATTGTATTAAACCGTGACAGGTATCAAAAATGTCCATATATTTAAATATATTAGACATAAACTCAGCCACCCTGACCAACAACCAAGATAAAACCATATCCGTACCAATAATAGGAGAAGATAAGTATGAAAACATCGCTGTGATCACGAGCTTGGCGGTATATGAATGGATTGAATAGAGTGTGATATCTTCACAAGACTACAGACAAACATCGCTATGTCGATGGCCTCACAGCGATCTATGAATATGTTTCATTAATCACAATATAAAACTAGCCATTAATCACCATGTCGATGGCTTCGCTGCGATCTGTGAATGTGTTTCATTAATCACAATATAAGACTGGTCATTAATCACACTATAAGAAGCTCCTGTAAAACCCTGGGGTGCTTCGGGCCTCTTATCGCTATTTCAGATGATGAAAAAGTGTCAGGATAAATCACATCGACCAATGATCAAAATGAGACAACATCCGACGCCAGGTATATGTGAGAGGCTATAGCGATAGCAACTCAGCAAAGATGTAGCTGTGTCCACAGGCACAGCGATTTGTGGTTACGCTGGGGGGAAAAAACATCTTCCAGAACTTAGCGAAAACCACATCATGTGCATATAAGCATTTGTAAAGATGGAAATTGAGCAAAAACGTCGCTATGTCTATAGGCACCGCCAACTATAAAGGCTATATAAAACTAAAAGACAGAACGTTTTCTGGAAGCTGAGGCATAGATGTAACCATACATGTATCGATCGATCCGTGAAAGTGAAGGCAGAGCAACAATATCGCTACGTCTCCAGACACAGCGATCCATGGAGATATTCGGGAACAAGGCAATTGCTGAGAATTAAGCATATGCATTATTCCATCTGCTGTATCTCTAAACATGAAAATCTATATGTATGTATTTCAGTGCTTGGCTGTCCACTTGACATTGTGTAAAACACCTTTTGTGAAACCCTAACATGCGTGGAGCCCCTTGTAACTGTATTAAATTATGTTATACTTCAGAGCTGTCTCTGATTATGGATTTATAGATGTAAATATAGCCACACCTGTGGCTATGACTGGTAAATGGCTGAGACCAGTAAGAATATTACTGTGTCCATAGACACAGCGATATTTGAAGATTTCAGAGAAGTAAATTGGGCCAAATAATAAATACTAAAACTAAATCGTATCAAAATGGAACAGATAAACTGTACATTAGTCATAATAGTAAGAAACGTCCCATTCAAAATTCAGGCCAAAGGGAATTCTGGTGTTCAAAGAAAAAATCCAAAAAACTTCACGTTTACATAATAGCTGCACGCATGTTAGGGTTTCACAAAAAAGGTGTTTTACACAATGTCAAGTGGACAGCCAAGCACTGAAATACATACATATAGATTTTCATGTTTAAAGATACAGCAGACGGAATAATGCATATACTTAATTTTTTAGCAAGTGCCTTGTTCCCGAATATCTCCATGGATCGCTGTGTCTGGAGACATAGCGATATTGATGCTCTGCCTTCACGTTCACGGATCGATCGATACATGTATGGTTACATCTATGCCTCAGCTTCCAGGAAACATTCTATCTTTTAGTTTTATATAACCTTTATAGTTGGCGGTGCCTATAGACATAGTAACGTTTTTGCTCAATTTCCATCTTTACATATGCTTATATGCACATGATGTGGTTTTCGCTAAGTTCTGGGAGATGTTTTTTCCCCCCCAGCGTAACCACAAATCGCTGTGCCTGTGGACACGGCTACATCTTTGCTGAGTTGCTATCGCTATAGCCTCTCACATATACCTGGCGTCGGATGTTGTCTCATTTTGATCATTGGTCGATGTGATTTATCCTGACACTTTTTCATCATCTGAAATAGCGATAAGAGGCCCGAAGCACCCCAGGGTTTTACAGGAGCTTCTTATAGTGTGATTAATGACCAGTCTTATATTGTGATTAATGAAACACATTCACAGATCGCAGCGAAGCCATCGACATGGCGATTAATGGCTAGTTTTATATTGTGATTAATGAAACATATTCATAGATCGCTGTGAGGCCATCAACATAGCGATGTTTGTCTGTAGTCTTGTGAAGATATCACACTCTTTTCAATCCATTCATATACCGCCAAGCTCGTGAACACAATGTTTTCATACTTATCTTCTCCTATTATTGGTACGGATATGGTTTTATCTTGGTTGTTGGTCAGGGTGGCTGAGTTTATGTCTAATATATTTAAATATATGGACATTTTTGATACCTGTCATGGTTTAATACAATCATGAACAGCCTTAGAAGTTTTTTTTTTTTTTTTTTTGGGTCCTCATAAACTTATTGACCACCCCACCCCACATAGCACAATAAGGCACTTTGTGAGAGTTCTCCTTTTCATCAGCTAATTGCCTGTACATCTTGTCTATGGTGTCCTGTACATGGTATGATCCTGATTTTACAATAGAGTAACCTTTTTGGATAATATCTTCCCGGTGTGCGGCTGTCCGGATTTTCTTGTCTATTCACATTATGAATCAGCATTAGCCAGCACCTGGGGCTCTTTATCTCTGGAGAGAATCATCCACTCTATACCTGGTTTGAATCCACACTGGTGCGGGGAAGACTCTCGTGTTCTTAACACTGTTTTCCATTTATCACCCTCTCGGATATGGACAAGATTGTAGGCCCCCCCGTAGGTCAAGTTTAGTAAACATCTGAGCAGTACGGAACCTCTGAAAGAGTTCAGGCACTAGAGGAAGTGGGTAGCAGTTTTTGATAGTGATTTTATTAAGCACCCTGTAGTCCACACATGGTCTTAATGTCTTGTCCGACACCGGCAGGAATGGGAGAAAGACGGTTGAAGCCTTTTTCTAAATTCTCATCTATGTATTGCCGCAATGTTCCTAGCTCCATCTCGGAGAGGGCAAATATGCGTCCAAATGGGATTTCAGCCCTTGGGAGCAATTCAATTGGACAGTCATATGGCCGATGGGGTGGTAGAACATCGACTTTTCTTTTATCAAAAACATCCAGGAACTCCTGGTAAGCAGGTGGTACACTCTGGCTGTTGGTAGATGCAGGTTGAACTGACAGGCAACTGATGGCATCTTTGGATTTGGGGACAAGGCAGTGCTGATGGCAGTAGGGAGAGGTGAATAGAACTTCCTTCTTGATCCAATTGATCTGAGGATAATGCGCCTGGAGCCAAGGAATTCCCAAGATGACTGGGAACATAGGTGAAAACAGAACATCAAAGCGTATGAATTCCTGATGGCCATCAGGAGTAGAAACAAGGAGAGGAGCAGTCTCTTTTGCGACAAGACCAGAACTAGGCATTGAGCCATCTGCCAGATGAACTTCCAGTCTCTGTTTCTTGTGGAGAAGGGGTAAACCAAGGTTTTTTGCCAGGCTCAAGTCTAGAAAGCAGCTACATGCTCCAGAATCAATTATGGCCTGAAGCCGGACCTCCTCTTCTGCTACCTGCAACATGATGGGAAGGATACGATGAGAAGGAGAAGTTCCGGAGACCTGGAAGTATACTGTGGTGTATGAAGGTGGCTTACTGGGCCTTATGGGGCAAATACGTAGAAAGTGTCCGTTTCCTCCACAATGGAGGCAGAGATTGGCTTGACGACTTCAACGTTTCTCATCAGGGGTCAGTGCAGATCTCACCAGACCAACTTATATGGGTTCAACCCCAGGAGTAGATGTACTGGAGGGCACAGACACTGATGGAGTGGAAACTTTAGACAGCATCCAGGCGGGCCTGAAGGTCTGTGACGTTCGGACCATCGTTCCCGCAGGAATCTATCTAGCTGTTTGGCCAATTGAATTGAATAAGACCCTTGAGTGTAGTAGGGGTCCCAACCTTGGTGAACTCATCCTTGAGGGATTCGGAAAGTCCCAAGTGGAACTGGTGCTTCAGAGTGCTTCAGAGCTGCCTCATTGCAGCTGCAGACCATTGATGGACGTCCATGGTATAGTCCACCACTGGCTGCCGTCCCTGCTGTAGTGAGGGCAGAGCGGCTTCAGCGGTGACCACATGCTGGAGATCTTCGTGAAGCTGTGCCATGGCTGCAAAGAATGCATCTACCATGTTAATAACTCGACTCTTCTTCTTCAATAAACTGTGGGCCTATGTCTGGGGTTCATCAGACAACAGGGAAATTATAAACCCAACTTTAACAGTCTCAATAACAAAAGTCCAGGGTTGCAAGTCCAGATAAGGTAAGCAGGCATTCTTGAAGGATTAGAACCTGTTCTGATCTCCAGAGAATCATTCAGGAGTTGGTACTCATGGTTCTTGAAGTGGAATTACCACAGTAGGAGCGACAGGGGGTCATTCTTGGGCAGATGCTGTGTAGCTGGTAGAAGATGGACTTGGGTCCACAGAAGCAGGTGACACTGTTAAGCGTTGCAGCCAACCCTCTAACTCTATCCTTCCTGTAATCTTTGGACTGCTTGAGTCAGGGCAGTGGCCTGTTGGCACAGAGCCTCCATAGGGGACGCACCTCTGCCGGCCTCAGACATGGCTTGATTATACTGTCAGGTTTAAGGTGTGAGGCTGGGTTGCTGAGAGGGTGCCCCTTGTGGCTAAGTGCAGCGGACCCCTGGGAGTGATACAGGGAGTGCAGTTCCCAAAGAAGCACAGTTTGCCGGTACTGCTGTTGAATGAGCTGGTTAGCAGAGAGCAGCTAGGGTGCACTGGGTAAACTGTGTTGGCAGCCATGCAAGGTGGTACCACAGGTATAGAACAGCAGGGTGAACCAGGAACAGAGTCAGTAGCCAGGCCAGGGGTCATACACAGTAGAATCAGTCCGAGATTGGTACAGGAGCAAGCCAGGTCATACACTGTAGGCAGGAGATAGCAGAAGCTGAAGATAATCCAGCAATCTGCATGTGTCAGTGGCAGGTTTAAATAGGCCAGGGGGTGCCAGCATCTGTCACATTGTGCATGCGCGTCTGTATGCGTGCTTCTGCGTGCACCCACCATCGCGCATCTGCCTGCGCGCATGCGCGCGGGGATTTGTCTAGCGCAACCGTAACGAGTGCTGGCAGGATTGCCCATTCTTCTGCCATTTCCCTGACAATGTGCTTTGTGTATTATTCAGTTTTTAATACAGCAATGCCTGAATTACACCTGTCAGTTTTTATGCTAATTTGGTGACAGTAAAACATGGTTTTATTGCCCTGCCATGAGAGGGAGGTGAGGGAACAAAAGTGGTCCTTTAATGCTTTCTCAGCATGAGCTAATGAGAAGGGATTGCTAGAGAAGATATGAGTATTACAAAATCATCTACAGCCGCCACATTATTAAGAACAAAACAGGTAAAAAGCAAGAAGATTCAGGGACTCCCTTATACCCAGTACTTGATCACAACTAATGGCATTTAGACTTACCCTTGAGACTAGAACCTAAGCAATTCGATGTTTTGAAATGGGTGAACTAAATGGACAGATTTTGCCAGTTTGCCATCCCAACCTCTGGCTTCTGCAGCCAGAAATCATTAATTTACTGTTGATATATTGTCAGTGTGGGGCATCATGTTTGTGTTGTCAGGTCATTGGAGAGTCAGTCATTACTGACAATAAACCAACTGTACATTGCTTGATGTTGGATCTACATTGTAGAAACTTACTTGGGGATTTTTTAAAATAAAGGAATCTTTGCAAGGTGTCTTTGTTTTTGTGTTGTGTTTAAAGTTTTCTAGGGAATGAGTAGCCATGGGTACTAAGTACCCTGTACTTATTCACATAGAACACAACCAATGATCCAGTAATGTGAGGATAAGGCCCTTCAGTTGAAGTCCCTATCAACATGAGCTCATTGTCTCCCTGGTATAGTTGCTGACCCCCCCTCCACCTTTTCTGACCAACCAGGTTGCATACTTGGGTAAGGGTCTGGTATCTATTTTTTGGAGGGGCTTGACTTGATTTTTTTACTTTTTGCATGGATTTCCATTATAAAATGTATACTGGACTCTCATCGTGAATAAGGATCTGTTATATATTTTATTAGAGACTCACATTATTTTTGTGTGGGGCCCCCCTTATAACCCATATCAGACTCACATCGATGATGTGAGTCTAGTATGGATTTGAAGGGGACTGCAACCTTTTTTTTTTGGTTAATTTTTCTGTGGGATTACCCCTTAAAGTTCATACTAGACCCTTATCAAGGATAAGGGTCTGGTATAGATGTTGAAGGGAATCCCCAGCTGCTTTGTTTACAAATATAACAAAGCAGCTGGGAAAAAGACATTTAGTGGCAAATGCTTTTTTAATTTCTAAATGCCACTTTTGCTGTGTACATTGTTCAAGTACACCTTTTTTTGTAAAGCTTTACGACATCATTCGAAGCATGCTATTTAAAGGTTATGTACTTTAATGCTGCCCTTTAATAATGGTGTTGAAGTAGAATTTAGCTATTCTAAACAGGGCTTTGGTACAGTTGTGCCCTGTATATGAGGGAAAGGAGTGTGATGAGCGGGTGTTTGCAGTCGAGTATAGGAGAGATATGAGCTTAAAGGAAACCCTGGGTGTAAAGGCAGACATATTCAAAAATCAACTTTGGATATGGAAATTCAGAATCTTTGGAAAGTGAGGTTATACAGTGTCTAAGCTGTAAATATTGGTAGTGCTCCATTTAGGGAGAATTCTGATGTTCCTGTATACCTGATCATGTTTGGAATTGGCATGAATTAAGAAAGTAGTGGACATGCGAGAATCAATATGATTTCCTCTAGGAATAGGACCTGGAGTTTTCCATCTCTACTGGAAAAAGGAGGTTATTGGTGATAGAGGCAAGAGGGGTGGTTAAGGGACAGGAGTTTACTAGAGTACCATGACTCAACCCATAATTTTAGGCTATGAAGCATCAAAGGGCAAAGTGAAGAAAGTTATGCAAGCTATTCTGAATTGTTTGTGTGCCCATATGAAGGAAAACACATCTGATGTTAAAACAAATGTCCCATCCAAGATAGGAAAAGTAAGTTCCAAGTCTGAAGAACAGTGGACAGAGAACGAAGTCGAGGGTAATAGATCATAGCAAACAAAGTTGAATAATGTGAAGTACACTTTGGCCCCCTGGTAGTGAAGTGCCATGGACATCTAGGGAAAGGGGAAATGCTTAAAAAAAAAACACTTCAGTGAAGGAAAGAATTATGTTCAGGGCTAGAAACTTGATTGATTTTGTTTATGTTTTCAGAGCAGCGTGGAGCTGCATGTAGGCTGCCCATGTTAGTAATTGGAAAAGTACAAACTCACTGGTGTACAATCTCATCTGAACATCTGAGTTTGACAGGTGTGCATTGGATGGCTGTACAGCCTTGAATGCACAGTCTCTCTCTGGGGCTACTCACCTACTCCTGCATGTCTGTCAAACTTGGATGTGTGGGTAAAAGAGAACGGCTCTCTAAAAAACATAAAGATTAATACTCACCTAGATGGATGCAGCATCGATCCAAAGTAGCATCTGTCGCCTGCAGGCTCTTCACTGAGAATTGAGCAATCAAACACCGCTGATTACTCAGTTACCCCTACGCTCTGAGCATTCTGCGCTGCTCCTCCAGCACTCACTGGAGCGCCAGCCTATGGAGGGGGCGGGAGCTGCTGGCTCAGGCTTTTAGCTGCTCACTGAGAGGCAGAGCCAGGTGCTGGTCCAGGCTTCTGAATGTATCCCAACCTTAAAGTTAAGATCTTTACTGAGCCTGGACCGGCTGAGTGACGTCAGCTTTGGCTATACTTCTTCTTTAGATCCAGACAGCATTACAACTCGATTGATAAACACAGCCTGCCTGCACACAGCTCCATACTGCTCCTAAAAGTGAAACAAATGGCTCTTGCATGCTATCTGGGCCATGGCACCCAGGTGAATGAGCCCAGAAGTTGGGCAAATTGATCTAGGACTTGGCAAAGGGCAGAGAGGGATATGCAGAAATTAGTGAGGATAAAGTGTGCATTATCTTCAGAGACAAAATAGAAATAGAAAGTGACCCCTGTTATACCTGGATTCTCTCTGCTAGCAAGGGCCAGGGGTTTCAGAGCCAAGATAAATAAGATTAATCTTATTTGCAACATACAGTATCACAGAAGATCCAGAAGGCTTGTGAATGATACTCCAAAATCTACACAGCTGTGAAGGTATTAGCGTATAGAGCAGTGACCCAAACCAAAATAAATTCTCCAAAACCCCATGTGTGAAGAATATTTTTGAGGAAGTCCCAGGATAGGCAGAGAAATCCAGGGACTTTTTCTTATCAGATGCATAAGGGATACTACTCCCCTAAAGTTGTTTTGGTTTGATGCTCAGGGACAAACCCCACTTGTACTATAGAAGGGATGGACTGCACGTAAACAAGGAGGGTGCAGATCAGCTGGGAATGAAGATGGCCAAAAAGTTAGAGGGGTTTTTAAACTAGGCGATGGGGGGAGGGTCCAGAGGTAGAGATAGTCAGCACGGAACATATTCCAGAGGGTAGTATTTGGGGCATTAGTGGTAGGTTGACCAAAGCACATAAACACAAGTTAAGTAGCAAGTCCTAGTTGCAATTTCAGAACACCCAATAAGAGGATAATATGCGACCGGTCTAAACTACGTGGCATGTTCACCAATGCCAGGAGCCTGGCGGATAAGTTGGGTGAACTAGAGATACTGTTGTACGAGGAGGATTTGGATTTTGTGGGAATTTCAGAGACCAGGTTCAACAGCTCTCATGATTGGCTGGCAACCATTCAAGGGTATACCCTTTATCGCAAGGATAGAGAGGGTAAAAAAGGGGGAGGGGTTTTCAGGAGGCTCTTGCATATCAGGAGAAGTATCCATTTATATGGAGAGAGAAAGAGTTAAAATATTTAGGGGTCAACATTACAAAGTCCACGGACATGATTTACCAATCAGACTTCCTGTCTTTACTGAATGAAATTAAAAAGGACTAAAATAAGATAGCATCTAGACATGTGTCTTGGCTGGGGAGAATTAATATATTTAAAATGAGTCTATTGCCAAAGATCATGTATCAATTTCAGATGCTGCCGATACCTCTCCCACAAGTGTATTTTAAAACTTGGAAAGCAATACTACTTAGGTTTATTTGGAAAGGTAAAAAAACGAGAATAAGCTTATAAGTACTAACTAGAGACAGAATGCAGGGGGGCCTAGGAGTCCCTGATTTAAAGAACTACTATAAAGCAGTTCTCCTCAGGCGGGTTATCGACTGGGCAAAACAATAAGAATAAAAGATGGGTGGTACTGGAAAATACAATTAGTAAGACAGAGTTGGGGAAAATGATTTATTTAACTACACATTTGAGGAATTTAGGAAAGAAATCACATAAGATTCCATTTAAAACTTTAGAGGCGTGAGATATGATACACAAAAAACAAAAATGGAGTTATAACTCCCCATGTATTGCACTAAAGGACACAGAGTATTTTCCACTTGGGAAAAGTAATTTATTTGGAAATTGGATTAAAGAACCAAATGCACAATTAAAAGACATGATGGTAAGGGAAAGGATATGCAAATTTCAAGAGTTAAAACAACAAAATAATATAATGGTGATAGATGAATGGCGTTTTTCCCATCTAAAACACTTTTTTGATTAACTCCCTCAACCAGTGAGATCAGCAGATAATCTGCTACCGATGGAGAAACTATGAACGGAGGTAGAAAAAAGGAGGGGGATATCGGTAATATATAAAATCCTAATAGAGGGAACTGGGATGGGAAAGCCGCCATACATCAGCAAGTGGGAGGAGGAATTAGGGTCACAAGTGAATGAGTCAGAGATGAGAAAAATTATGAGTTTGGTGTCTATATCATCACAGGATAGCAATATGATAGAAGTTAGTTTTAAATGTTTAGAACGATGGTATATAACTCCAGATAAAGCCCACAAGTTTCAACCTCGCAGTGCGGCTGGAGGGGGTGCGGAGAACGAGGAACTATGTCTCATATTTGGTGGACGTGTCCTAAAATGAGACAAATTTGGAGAGAGATAATTCAGAAAATAAAAGAGATAACAAAAGAGGAAGTCCAAGAAGATCCGTGGGAGTG
Organism: Aquarana catesbeiana; assembly: GCF_042186555.1. Classification (NCBI taxonomy): domain Eukaryota; kingdom Metazoa; phylum Chordata; class Amphibia; order Anura; family Ranidae; genus Aquarana; species Aquarana catesbeiana. The sequence goes on from NC_133328.1 coordinate 282,637,317, forward strand.
TTTATTCCACTGGACGAAAACACCAGTTAACCAGTATTTGAAAACCCTGGTCCCCTCACCCCTGAATGCAGCCAAAAATCCCCAGACATTGGCAAGATCTAGATAGCCCTATGTTGAGGAACTGGAGCAATAGAGTAGATGATATCTATAATTTGGAGTACTTGAGATTCAGTGGAGAAGGGGGTTGGGCGGGATTTGAGAGAAAATGGAAGGACTGGCACGCATTTAAGATTACTTTGAAGTCGCAGAGGTGGTAGGAGCCTGATTGGTTTAGGAGTCTGTACCGAGATAGATGTAAGCAACATCAATAGTCGGTTCCAGAGCAGGGGAGGGGAGAAGATTGTATGGGGGGGGGTTAAAAAGTTTAGAGGCAATTTGTATCTAGTTGTAGAGAAGAAAGTCTTTGAGTGATGAAATGTATGTTATTAAACTGTATTGGAATTTCTTTTTTTTGTACCAAAATGTAAGAATAATAAAAGATATTGAAAAAAACAAATAAATAAAAAAATAAACTAGGCGATGAGGGGGAGGGTCCAGAGGTAGAGATAGTCATCGCGGAACATATTCCAGAGGGTAGTATTGGGGGCATTAGTGGTAGTTTGACCAAAGCACATAAACGCAAGGTAAGTATAGTAGCAAGTCCTAGTTGCAATTTCAGAACACCCAATAAGAGGATAATATGCGACTGGTCTAAACTACGTGGCATATTCACCAATGCCAGGATCCTGGCGGATACGATGGGTGAACTAGAGATACTGTTGTTCGAGGAGGATTTGGGGGAGGAGGAGGGAGTATGCTATAGGCCCCCTAACTTGAGGGAGGAAGGGGGGACAGATCTCCTATCACAATTTGGATTAGCAGCAAGGATGGGAAGTGTTATCATAATGGGGGATTTTAACTATCCAGACATAGACTGGGCGGAGGGAACCACGCATTCATCTAAGGCTCACCAGTTCCTAAATGTCTTGCAGGACAATTTTATGGGTCAGATGGTAGACTCACCAACTAGAAATAAAGCGTTACTGGATCTACTGATTACCAACAATACAGACCTGAACACGGATGTGGAAATATGGGGCAATTTAGGTAACAGCGATCTCAGGTCAATTGGCTTCAGTATAAATCACACAAATAGGAAACATAAGGGGAATACAAAGACCTTGAATTTCAAAAGAGCAAATTTCCCTAAACTACAAACCTTGCTAGAAGACATAAATTGGGATAAAATCTTAGGAACAAAGAACACGGAGGAGAGATGGGTTTGCTTTAAGAGCATATTAAATAAGGGCATTAGCCAATGCATCCCATTCATGTAATGGGATGGATATTGCTTGCTAAGATATTTTGGGAGAGGAATGGAGCAAAACCTGATCTCCTGAAAGAATACACTCTTCATTTTATGTCATTTAATGTAATGGAAAGCTTTGGTCATCTTGTTAGGCAAATTAAAGCCCTGGATTTTCTAGAATAACATAGTTAGAGACTGTGTCGTTATGGGGTCAAAAATGTGAGAACTGTGAGTGATGGGGTATAGGGATGTTTTAGGAGAACATGAACCCTCGTATGATATCCTGCCTACCATGTTCCTTCAAACCCAATCAGGCCTGGAAATCACTTTTATAAGAAGTTATGACATGCAGTCTATACATGTAGTTCTCAAATTGGTCTGCTGGTATATTTCCGTGTTTCCACTTATATAATGAGAATGACATCACAACAAAAGTCCAACCCTTTCATTAATATATGGTAAAGATACAGACATACAGGATGTTTTAAAACAAGCAAAAATAGAATATTAATAACTCATATAGAAACTAACAACAGGAAAAGGCTTCACACATCATTTCGGGGAAATCAAACCATTTATAAGAAATTGAAACTTAACTTCTCATAAATGTCACATATACATATTATTCTAAAATGGATACACATTTTTACAGGTGTGTATAGCTAAATTGGTGGACAGCAAGCTAAAATATCCCTTCAATCCCCTCTTTGATCATAAATGTATGATCTCACGTCCTTATCATGGTGGTATTCTCAGCCTGCTTCTGATGATACATACTGAGATAAGTTTTATTGGGAGATGAGGGATCTGAAATGCGAGTGGCTCTCTTAATAAGGCACATAATAAGCTTATACACAAGATAAAGGAAAAGGAAAAAGAACACAATCATGATTAAAATTATGCCACTATCCCTTATCCAAGAGAACATCCCTCCAAATTCAAAATCAACATTTCCAAAAAGACTCTAGGTCTGGGCTATGTTGTGAGCCTCTTGTTGCAGCTTGGCCACCTCTTTCCTATGCTGAGCTATCACATCATAATAATCTGGTACCTCTATACTAGTATTGTGTACCCAAGAACAACATTCATAATCCCCAGTCATTTCACATAATCCTGTAAGGGCTGAACTCGTGCTTTCAATGGCTAAGTCATGCAATTCTAGTTGTTTTCTAATTGCCCTAGTTTCAACATTAAGTTTAGAAATGTCATCAGAGTTCTTTTCCATCATCTCATCAATAATTCCTGAGTAATTATTTAACCTTTTCATCAAATCTATTCCCCATCCTGTCTAGGAAGGGAACCATGCCCAGGCCATATCCTTTTCAAGGAATAACTCGCTCTTATTACGATGTTTTAACCTCTTCCCGACCGGCTCCTGTACATTTACGTCGGCAAAATGGCACGGCTGCGCGAAGTAACGTACCCGTACGTTACTTTGAATTTGTCGCCGTGTGCGCGCGTGCCGCCGCACGCGCACACCTGCTGCGAGCTCTGTGAGTCAGGTCGCGAGTCCCGCGGACTTGATCGCCACGGGGATACCCGCGATCGCCTCACGGAGAGGATGAACGGGGAGATGCTGATGTAAACAGCATCTCCCTGTTCTGCCTAGTGACAGTGTCACCGGATCTCTGCTCCCTGTCATCCGAGCAGAGATCAATGTAGTGACACACACAGCCCATCCCCCTACAGTTAGTAATCACTCCCTAGTACTGATTTAACCCCTCCTCTCCCCCTAGTGGTTAACCCCTTCACTGCCAGTGTCATTTATACAGGAATCAATGCATTTTTATAGCACTGATTGCTGTATAAATGACAATGGTCCCAAAAATGTGTCAAAAATGTCCAACATGTCCGCCATAACATTGCAGTTACAATAAAAATCGCTGATTGGAGGCGCATGCGCGGCAGCATCCAAGATGGCCGCCGGCTGCTGAAGCTCCGCTCCACCACGGCTCTTCTTTAGCCTCAGGAGCTGACAGAGCGCTCCGATCAGCGGCTTTCAGACCCCATCCTGTGGGGGACACACCAGAGACCTTCCCGATGTCAGTGGGGCATGCCAGAAGGAACCTGAGGAGCCAAATGATGGCCGCTGTGGGTCTGGTCAGCTATGCCACGATGGCGGCCGCTCCACGAGGCCCTCACATAGCTGAGACAGAGGAAGACTCCATTGCCGACCAGGACCTGACCCCAGCTCTATCTCCAGGTACTGCACACCATCTACAGCCCCAGAGCACATCGCCTTCCTCAACGGAATCCCTGCTAGCTAGAATGAACTCAGGGCTCCCATCCACCCCCATGATAGATCCTCACACAGGATTACTGCTTTCTGTCAGTGAAGCACAGGAGGCAGCACCCACTCCCACATACTTTCCCTCTATGATGGAAGCCTTTGCACACATGTTATCCAAAAGTTTGGCACAGAATGCAGAGCAGATAACGTCATCCATCCATGCTGACCTGCAACGGATTGGGATGAGGATTGAGAAAAAGGCCGACTAGGCGGGGGCTCGGATTAACCAAAACACCGCAAGGCTTCAAGAGGTTCAGGATCAGCTTGAGACCGTCTGGGCGAAAATAGACGACCTTGAAAATAGGTCCAGACGCTACAACTTCAGGGTCCGAGGGCTCCCAGAATCTGTGAAAGAGGTGCATACGGCTATCAAAACTCTCATAAAAGGCCTCATCCCTGGGATCGCAGAACACTGCCTTGAACTGGACAGGGCTCACAGAGCTCTACAACCCCCCCGCTCTGATGGCCTACCACGGGACATAATAGTAAAACCTCACTTTTACACAGTGAAGGAAGAGGTAATGAAGAAAGCCAGGTACGCAGACAACTTAACGCTGCTTGGACATAAAATCCAGATCTTTGCGGATTTATCCCCCTATACGGTGCAGAAAAGAAGGGCTCTAAAACCCCTACTTCAACTGTTGCTGGACAGGGACATTGCTTATAGGTGGTCCTTCCCACTGAGACTGAACTTCTCTTTCAAGAATAGAAACTACACTTTCTCCACTTTTGCAGAAGGGGAACGTCTCCTACAGCAGCTAGGCCTGATCCCACAAGAGCCATCTTCCACGCAAGCAAGCAGAGGGACATCATCATCATCCACGAAAAGACCTCCACCAGCTAGTCCGCTGCAACCCTCCTGGCTGAAACAGAACACCAAACAATCTAAAGAGAATCTTCCTCCATGACCTTCATCCTCCCGCCTACTGATCGGGTCCCCGATCAGTACTGTTCACTCTTAGTTCTACGGAGCGGGGAATAATCCCCTATTTTTCACACGCTTCAAACCCACTCGGGCTTGATACCTTTTTTCCTTTTTCTTATTTTTGCTCACATGTTACATTTTGTCAACGGTTTTGTTCATGTCTTCATGTCCGCGTCTTCCTTTTTGGACAGGGGGGACGGTCCCAGATTAGCGTTGACGCCCGGGACAGTACTCTATAGGATACATGGGGCTGACTTACCTCCTTCATCACACGGTCATCTGGCTATTTGGGCCGGGAGTCATGAAGGGATCTCTGGTTCTAGGAAAAGTCTCCTGTTAGGCTTTGTTTTTTGTAATTCTTATAAAGTTTTAATCGTACGTTTATTTCTTTATGCATTTTGATTTTCTTACTTTCTTGGCTTTAGGATGCTCTGTCATACGTCCATCATAGACTAGAGGGTAGTCTTCAGTTAGTGAATTTAGAGGTGCAGGGGCTGTGGTGGACTCAGTGCGCCTCCCTTTGGGCCCAGGCTTTCTTAAGAGATCCTGGTCTCTCTTTGGTGTCCCTTAATTAGGGTTCACCAGTCCACTTTTAGGTTGGGGTGGAAATGTCTCACCATTTCTTCCTCTGGGGTTAGGCGGGGTCAGGGGACCCCAATGTTTTTTATTTTCAGCAAATGGTCTATTATAGTAAAGGTTTGGCTCACATGCTTCATGGTTTAACCTGCTTCTCTCTCTTCATTTCTCTCTTCATCTCCTTCTCCCCCCCCTCTGTCTCTTCTCTCACATTTTACTACAGGCTCTCTTGGACATCGGGAGGTCTCTGGATCCCAATTCCCGAGCTCGATCGGGTTGACATCACACCGAATTGGGTCTCTGGGTGGACCTGCCCAGCGACTCAAAGGTAAGAAGCGGAAGTTGGGGTTGCTCACCCCACTCTGGACCATGGCTGATTCAAACATCTCTCCCTCACTCCTCAAAATTATCTCACACAACACGCAGGGGATGAACTCTCCTATCAAACGTAGGAAAATTTTCCAATCCTACCACTCAATGCACTCGGACATATTACTATTACAAGAGACACATTTTCCTTCCTCCTATACTCCCAAATTTCTACACCAGCACTACCCCCAATTCTTTTTGGCATCAGACTCAAAATAAAACCAAGGGAGTAGCCATCTGTTTTGCTAAACACATCAATCTATCACAGCCGGAGGTTTTAGTTGTCCCGCTAGGCCATTTCTTGGTAGTGTCAGGACATGTAGATGGCAAACTTTTCACTTTTGTATCTTACTATGCACCTAACAAGGGACAAAAAATTTTCTTTAATTCCATGTTAAGTACAATACGTCCGCACCTGAAGGGGATGGTGATTATGGGAGGAGACTCAAATACAGCCTATGACTTTGCTTTGGACAAGTCGGCGATCGGGAATCTGAAACCAAAAAGGCCCTCTAAGCAAAGCACCAAAATTGCTAATCTTCTCCATGAGGAAGGGCTGATCGACGTATGGAGGGAAACCAACCCACACAATAAGGACTATACCCATTTCTCCGCCCCACATAACTCATTCGCCAGGATAGACCACATCTTTGCCAGGTCACATACCATCCCACTTATCTTAAGCTCTAAAATTATAGACTCGTCACTATCTGACCACTCGATGGTCTCTATGACGATCCAGAGACCGGGAGGACCAAGAGGACCTCCCCGTTGGCGCCTACAGGAATCCCTTCTAAACGATACGATTTAGTGTTCAGTTCTAGAAGCAGCCATTAAAGAATATTTCTGATTAAATCAAATGAGCATTGTCTCCCCCTTAACGGTATGGGCAGCCCACAAAAAAGTTATCAGGGGACATATCATGCAGATAACCTTGAAACTCAAAGCTGAACATAAAGCGGACATAAGGAAACTAACAGCGGAATACCGTACTTTAGCTCAGTCACACAAGACTCACCACACTCACAAGATGCTAGGAGACCTTGACAGATCTAGAGCTCTTCTCAACCTTGCCCTGATGACAGCAGCGGAAAAATACTTAAGGTGGACTGGGGCTAAATTTTACTCCCAAACTGACAGGATGGGATTCAGACTGGCTGCAAAGCTCAGTCCTAAACAACGTTCCTTTGCATTTCCCAAAATTAAAACCTCCTCCGGGGACTTAACCCAGAACCCAACAAAGAAAATGGAAGAATTCTCCCTTTTCTATTTGAAGCTATACAATCCTAAACCCCCCCAATCAGATAACTGACCAGTTCCTCAATAATATCTCATTACCCTCCCTCACGAAAGACCATAGGGAGCTCCTCGAGAGCCCTTTCACTACCACAGAGATACTAGACACCATTAATTCCCTTAAAAATGGCTCAGCCCCTGGCCTGGATGGCTTTTCTACAGGCTATTACAAGAAATTCGGTCCATGCTTGGCCCCTCATATGGCCAAGTTTTTCAACTCCCTCAGGGATGGAGCCCTCTTGGCATCTGATCTCAATTCTGCTTACATCTCAGTTATTCCAAAACCGGATAAAGACTCCAGCGAGTTGGGTAATTATAGACCTATTTCACTTATAAACAATGATATTAAAATAATGACAAAGATTATGGCCAATAGAGTAGCAAGCTTCATTGCAGACTATATTCATGGAGATCAGGTGGGCTTCATCCCTGGGAGACAGGGCCCGGACCAGATTCACAGAACAATAGACGTTGTTTCTATACTCAAATCTAGGTGAGATGGGAGCTCTCCTCAAACAGGATTCCTCCTATCCATAGATTTACACAAGGCCTTTGATTCAGTAGACTGGTCCTACCTTACCACAATATTACAGAGATGGGACTTCGGACCATACTTCCTGAATCTGATTAAGGCCCTTTACTTGTCCCCTTCAGCCCAGGTTCGTCTCATGGGCAGATACTCAGAACCATTCAAGATAGGGAGGGGTACCAGGCAGGGGTGCCCTCTCTCCCCTCTCCTCTTCGCGGTTGTGATTGAAACATTGGCAGTAGCAATTAGAACTAACCCAGACGTTAGGGGAGTAAGTTGCGGAGGACAGGAGCATAAATGTGCTCTCTATGCAGATGACCTCCTCTTATATGTAATTTCTCCCTTAACATCTACTCCACTATTTACAAAATTCTACGGAATTTTAGTGTAGTCTCAGGCCTACAGGTAAACATGGCTAAATCAATAGCGTTAAATATAACAGTCCCTCCAGACCTACTAACTCAAATCTCTAACAACTTTGAATTTACTTGGGCCAGATCAGAAATCCCATATCTAGGCATTAAAATCACCCCAGAGATAGATAGTCTTTTCAAAGCCAACTTCCCGCCTATGTTTCAAAGATGTAGGAGTGACCTAGAGAGGTGGTCAAGATGTGGTCTGTCCTGGCTGACCCAATCCCGATAAGGAAACAAGTCCTTAGCAAATTTCAATCAGAGATCACCCGATTTGTGTGGGGGCGTAAGGGATACAGATGTCCTTCTAAGACTCTTTATCGGCTGAAATCTCAAGGGGGATTAGGATTGCCCGACCTGTGGGAATATTACCGGGCGGCTCAATTGTCCCAAATCTCGGTGGTCTTTTCACAAAGACAGAAGCCTGAATGGCTTTCGATGGAGAGATGCGCCATTCCGAGGAACACTATTGACTATCTCCTCTTGTGTAATCCGAAACTCAGGCCTGCCATTATGTCTCCTACCCTCTCCCATTCTATAGCCCTGTGCTCTAGACTCCTTACTCACCATAACCTGACCTCTCCAATGAAACCATTAGCCCATTTATTCCACAATGCGGACTTTTCACCAGGGTTAGCCATCAAAGATTTCCAATGGTGGACAGACAAAGGCTTATATAGAATTGGTCACTTCCTCTCCCCTAATGGTCCGATTAAGTTATCTTACTGCAGAAAAAAACTAGATTTTCCAGAATCCGAGATTTTCAGATTCTCCCAAATCTCCCACTTCCTTAATTCGATCTGGTCCCACAAAAAGGATCCTCCTTCGATTACCCCCTATGAAAACTGGTGTGTTAACACTGAGGTCCAGAGGGGGGGGATCTCCCTGATTTACTCGGCTCTAATGTCACACACAGACAATCCAGCCTACGTTCGAGCCTGGGAGGAGGAAATGGACATCTCTTGGTCCACACAGGCATGGTATAACTCATTTAATCTCAGAGTTAAGGTATATAAAAAATCCGCCCCCTCCTATACCCCAAACGCTGCGCTAATGGAAATGAAGCCTAAATCTGAGCTGCTGCTTAAAATATATAAACCATAAATGCAAAAATTTTATTCACCAAAATCTAGCCCCAACCAATAATGAATTCAAATAGCAGCGCTAAACAAAATCCTAATCTTAAATAAAGTAAACCAGTGATAAAATATATAATCACTCCTGTGCATCAAAATAATGTGATCTATATCCACAAATATAGTGCGCATAACCAATTAAGTGAATGCCATAACTGTGCACAAAAAATGTGTATAAGGAGTTAAAAAATATATATATATGTAAACCAGTGTAAAATAAGTCCACAAATGTGTAATAAATCAATGTCCAAAAATATTGATCCGTGACGTGATACAGTGTAGATCTTCACTTTAAACACTCTTCCACCGTACCTCTGTGACTGTGAATCCACTCCCCTTAGGTTAATAAACTCACCAGCTCCCTTCGCCCACACTCTCGTGTTGGGCCACAAAGCTTTGTCCCACACAGAAGGGGGAAATAAATGGCCTCCAATAGTTCACCTTTACATATCCAGAGTGTAATGATAAAGAGCTCTCTCCACATGAAAAAAAGAAAGTGATCCAATAGTGCAATAACGTAATGATATTTATTAAAATAACACACTCCTCCACCATTAAACTCACATCTTTAAAATTCACTTCAAGCTCAAAACAGCACAGCACAGCAAGCTGTCACAGCATAAACTCCAAACAGTAAAACCAGCTTATGGTGGTCACGGCGGACCCAGGTACTGCGCTCTCTGATACCAGTCTCACCGGATCCCTGGTGTTGCTAGGACCCGCTTCCCCACTTCCTCGTATGGCGCTCCCTGTCACAGCGTCCTACGTGTTCGATTGCCGTATAGCTACGCCCCGACATGTTTCGTCATGAAGACTTAATCATGGGATTGGCTATACGGCACGGCAATCATTCCTTTATACCCTCCGCTTCTAATCCGAGCGGAAATGACCTTACTGTGCCTGCACGCTCCCTGCGTCCCAGCTCGCACCATAAATCAATATTACAATGCAGCCGAACGTGTAAGACTCCGTTAACCATAGTATCAATATATATATCAAAACATTTAATCAAATAACACTAATCTGTCATATAATGAGGATTTCTCCTCCACATACAAATTAAAAAACGGGCTATTTCTCCCTTATACAAATAAAACCTACTTTAAAACTGAGGGATATCACTCTCTTAAACAAGTGGTTAGATATAAATGATTATGTAAAATTAATTACTCCTGCCATATCATCGGGTGAATCTACATCATTAACCCCATAAATAATACTACATCAAGACTGCAAAAGAAAATTGCTTATATTCTCTTACAATCCGAGAGGGGAACAGTAATTCTCTACTTCTCAATATTAAACATTAATGCTTATATAAATAAACCATGTATCCTCCTCACTTACCAAAATTCATTATAAATTTTTAAAAAAACATTTAACTCGATACTTAGGAATTAAAGATACCGGCGTGTCACCTAAAGTACCATACACAGTCAAACCTACATTCTAATCTCTTCATCTCCTCCTCCTCGTATATATTTAATATACAATAGGACTCACTGAATCATGAACAACAGAAAAAGAGGGAGAAGGACAGAGAGGCAGGAAGGGAAAAAAAGAAGGGGGGAGAAGGGGAGGGGGAAGGGAGAGGGGGGGAGGAGGGCGAAAAGGGGGGAAAAAATGGGGGGGGGGGACAAAAATATAAGTTATGTCTAATAATTATTGATGAAGCATTTAAGATCCAATTCTATATTCAAGCCTTTCTGAAAAAGACATTTTAACAGGAAAATACATCGAGTCTCTCGTTGGGATAAATCCCTCACCCGATTTGAGCTCCTCCAGGTCGGATATACTATATCAATCACACAAAACTGAAGAAGACTGGGATCCTGATAATATTTTTCTTTAAAATGGAGGGACACACTGTGATATTTAAATCCATTTCTAATATTAGATATATGCTCAGAGATTCGCACCCTTAGAAGTCGCTTAGTGCGCCCAACATAAAATAGACCACAGGGGCACCACATCAGATACACCACATACGATGAGTTGCAAGTGATGAGCTCTCTTATTTCAAAGGTCTCATTTTCATAATTGGTGATGCTCTTCATCCCTCTATTGCTGGTCCTAACTGTTCTACAACATACACACTTCCTGCATGGGAAAAAAACATTTAAATCTATTTTTATTGAGGGGCGACCAGGTGGGTCAAGGATCTTTCTCACCACCCTGTCTCCAAAGCTGGGAGCTCTTCTATAAATAAACCTGGGGAGTTCTGGCAGAACTTCCCCCAAATGACGATCCCTACAAAGGATATACCAATATTTCTTAAAAATATCTTCAATTTCTTTATACTGACAATGATAATTCGAAATAAATCCCCACTGGTGTTGTTCATTGGAGGTATTAATTTCTTTTTCTTTTAAACACTCTTCCCTTGGGATACTGGCAACATGCTCTATAACTCTATTCAAGGAACCTTCCGAGTATCCCTTTTGCAGGAACCTCTCCTTTAATATGTTGGCCTGTGTGTAATATTTTTCCTGTTCAGTGCAATTCTGGCGGATCCTCAGCATTTGTCCCTTTGGAATATTCTTGATCCAAGCAGGGTGATGACCACTCCTGATGGACAAAAAGCTGTTTCGATCCGTTGGTTTGAAATACACACATGTGCCTAAAGAGTTACCTCTTTTCTCAATTGTTACATCCAGAAAGTTAACACTTGTATCACTCACACTCATTTGTGGATATAGATCACATTATTTTGATGCACAGGAGTAGGAAGGAGTGATTATATATTTTATCACTGGTTTACTTTATTTATGATTAGGATTTTATTTAGCGCTGCTATTTGAATTCATTATTGGTTGGGGCTAGATTTTGGTGAATCAAATTTTTTCATTTATAACTCATTTAATCGCTTCTCGACCCTTTGGCTAAGATCAAGTGTAGTATCTGTTCTTATCAGTTTCCAGAGGAGGCGCTGTGTCACTCTTGTCGGGGAGGGCCAGCAAATCCAATGGTGTTATAGTGCCTGGAAGGGCGGTACTCAGCAGGGACTACACCGTGTTGCCCGAAAGTATACTGGGGACCGGCCAATAGTTGAGTCTGAGCCGTCTGGAAGGGTACTCCTGGTGAGGATGGGTGCTGCATCTTGGTCTGGCCAGAGGGTCGGGTCCCTGGCCTTCTGGCCTGGATTGTGGTAGCTCTAGCTATGGACAGTTATTTGGGTAGAGAACACCCCCCCTGAGTGCTGGAGGGGGGATTGGTTAGTATCTACCCGAATGTGAAATTGGAGGGAGTGATGGGAGCGATGGTGGAGCCTTAGGGGCAAGGACTCTCACCAAGCTCCCTGAACTTCATGCCTTTTCTGTCTGCGGTGGGGGCTGCTGTGGTCTGGGCTGTGGGCCAGGGTTGGTCTTGAAAGCCTATGGAGTATGTGCCCCTGGAGTGGCAGTCCAGGGGTGCCAAATAATCACTGTGAGTGGCAGTCACGGTCTGCCACGGTCACTGCACCATAACACGCTTTTTTAGCACCTGCCTCTTGGGCCGGGCTTTTTGGCTGGGACCAGAGGAATTTTTTATTCCTGGCCGGAGGGCCTGGTCATTGTGTTACACAATTGCCACTTCTTTCACTCTCCTCTCCACTATCCCTTCCCCCACTTTTTATTTATTTTGATTGAATCCTATGTTTGTCACGTCTAGTTTTTGTACACGTTCACTATGTGATGAGTAAGGATGCGGGTCTTCGGGCCAGCCCTGAAAGTCTTGGGAAGGGGTAGACATGGCCTTTTGGCTTAGTTCGCCCTCTCTCATGGAGTCTCCCTTCGGGGGAGCCCCACCTAGTACTTGGGTGGGTCCTGTTTTGGCATGGCCCTCCAGAGAACGGGGTCTGTCTGGTTTCGGCCAGATAGACCATTGTCCCCGTCTGGAGCCTAACGCCCCGGGGGATCAGGGAATTGGCACGTCTGTGTACCTGTTGCACTTTTTTGTGAGCACTCTTTATGTGTGTGCACATTTTTTTGGCACTGGGTGAAGTTTTTGGGTGTGTTTTGAACGCCATAGGCTTTCAAAAAAAAAAAAAAACACATTTAATAGAGCCTATAAGGGAATCCTTAACATCTCTCTTATCGAGGCCAGTGTGAAGATAATGACGCGATGGTATTATGTCCCCACTAGACTAGCGATTATCTTCCCAGGGTCCTCCCCCCTATGTTTTAGGGGATGCGAGTTGGAAGGCACGATGTTGCACACTTGGTGGTCCTGTCCACGCATTCGATCATTCTGGCGGAAAGTCTTTAGTACAGTCAGCAAAATCACGAAAGTCTCGATATCCCCCAACCCACAGGTAGCTCTTCTAAATAGCAATATCATAGTTCTTCCTAGACACTCACAGGCACTAGTCTATTTCATCCTCTTAGGAGCCAAAGTAACAGTAGCCAAAGCCTGGAAAAACCTGGTGTATCCTTTCTTGGGTTCAAGAGAAAGGTCTCTTGGATCATGGCCCAAGAACAAATTGTGGCAAAACTCAATGATAAATTAGATAAATTTTACGGTATATGGGAACCTTGGGCAATCCACTGCAACATTCCCCTAATTCCGGGAGTAGCACAGTACACTGTGGGATCTTCACCTCCTCCTTTAATCCATCCCTCCTCTGTTCTTCCCCCTTTCACACTTTTCTCTTTCTTTCACGGGGCACCCTAGTCCCTCTCAGCATTGTTGTGAACCAGTAGTTCATTAGATGTGACAGTGGTCCTGAGATCAATTCCCCTTTAATCTCTAGGGTATGGGATGCCCTGAGCACTCTACAAGCTAGATCTTTAAATACACCTAGATGTACCGGGGGGTTCTGGGATTACCCCAGATCCATCGGTTGGCGGGCTCCTGCTTCATTAGTATGGCGGGTCGGCGATCCCCTGGGAACGCTACGCACTACCACAGTAAGTTCCCAGAGGGGTGGGGTGCGTGGGGTCCCGGGGGGTGGACGATCGTAGCCAGCTTTGACATTATACTTTTCTTAAGGCTGTGTCGTATCTCAGACTCTTCTGTCTTCCCTACTCTACTGGTACACAGATGTTTTTAAGGAGCTTATTACATAAGTTAAACCAGTTCTTATTATTCTTTCTTGTTCATGTATTTTGTTTTCTTAAGGATGTTGTTACTTTATGTCATCCTGTTACTGATTCTTGCAATATTGTATTAATGTTGAAAATTTCAATAAAACTTCTGAAACTTAAAAAATCGATGATCGCCACCATTACTAGTAAAAAAAAAATGATTAATAAAAATGCCATAAAACTATCCCCTATTTTGTAAACGCTATAACTTTTGCGCAAACAAATCAATAAATGCTTATTGTGATTTTTTTTACCAAAAATATGTAGAAGAATATGTATCGGCCTAAACTGAGGAAAAAAAATGTTTTTTTATATATTTTTTGGGGATATTTATTATAGCAAAATGTAAAAAATAATGCGTATTTTTCAAAATTGTCGCTCCTATTTTGTTTATAGTGCAAAAAATAAAAATCTCAGAGATTATTAAATACCACCAAAAGAAAGCTCTATTTGTGGGAAAAAAAAGGACGTCAATTTTGTTTCGGAGCCACGTTGCACGACCGCGCAATTGTCAGTTAAAGTGACGCGGTGCCGAATCGCAAAAAGTGCTCTGGTCAGGAAGGGGGTAAATCCTTCCGGGGCTGAAGTGGTTAATGGATACCTTGGGTGTATGCTAGCTTCAAGTAAATGACTCTCATCACTATCGCCTACCACCCCCATTATGGGCACCAGTGAGGCCAGGTAACACCAGCCTTGGGCCTCTTGTGGAATTCAGGGATAACAAGTCTTTCCACAACAAGCATAAGTGTGGTTACCAAACGGGAAGGGCATATTCACAGCAGTCTCTTGATCTACTGCTGTAACTATTGCCAGAACCTGAAACAAATGCTGTACAGGTTTACTACTATCATTTTTAGAGGCAAGAGTTTTTTTTAGATCAGCCCATACTCTGACCTAATCATGGTGTGTTTGATATAAAGAGCAAGACTTCCCACTAGGGGCATAGCAATTAGAAATGTTCAAAACTGACTGACTACAAGTGTGAGCATTTCTAGTGGAATTTCCTAAATTAAAACACCAGGTAGGATTATGACTTCTATTGATGATGTGAAAGGAAATGGTGTCATTAGTTCTGTTGACATTCAAAAGGTCAAGGGGAATCTTTCCTCTCAAAATGGGAGTAATATTCAAAGGTATAGCCATTAAGGGTATCCTAATGGTGCTAGGGTGCAGTTTGCTACAGATCCAACATTTCTGAAATCCTGATTTCTGAGCATAAGCATATTTAAATTTTAGCAAAAGCATTTTATCAGCAAAATTATCTTCAATGTCCCTCTTATTTCTAACTTGTATCACTGTAACGTTCTCCTGTGTATGTGTGTTCCCACAAATACTTTTAATGGCACCCAAATCTTCAGGGTGGTAGATGCAGTTAGTGATGATCCAAGTGGACGGGAACACTATCAGGGTGATCAGGAACAGGAGGAAAATGCCTTGCCAGAAGTCTGTGGTGAAATAAGCGAGGTCATCTTCTCTGGCCGGACCTGCTTTTCCAGGAACTCCTCCTTCGTCTGCTTGGACTTCTGCTTGAGGGCCTCCTGTGTTTAGGATCTCCTTCCTGCTCTTGGGACTTTGGGCAACCTTTTTCACTCGGCTGGCATGGATCCAGGATTGGCAATTTTCCACCAGGATAGCCGTTCTGGTCACTGCAATCACCGTAGTAGGAGGTCCAAAAGGATATTCCTGTTTCTTGCTTCTGTTTAACTGCTGGACCACCACCGTGTCTCCTACTTTAAAAGGATGGGTAGGTTCCTGTGAAGAAAAAGGAGAGGTGCGAGCAACATTTCTCTCAACTGTATCCAAAGTTTTGATTAGTTTCCTCACATACTCTGACTGTACCAAATCCAAATCCCCTGCTCTATCATAAGAGGTGCTCCGACCCAGGGAGTGGGAAAGGGACGACCCATCAGCACTTCAAAAGGAGAGTAGTTCGTAGTTTTGGAAGACAAGACCGCTGGGAGAACCTTCTTCCAATGGACAAAAGTTCCTTTGTTTTGTACTCTGACCCTCTGCAGCGTGTGCAGCCTGTTTTAACTTCTGCGTTGCACTCCTAGTTTGAGCAGGATCTTCTCTATGGGGTCCGCGGGGCATCTTTGGTTTATATTCCTCCGCAGGTGTCTTTTCAGCCTTGGGTGATTCCTCATCCATAGTGGAGGCAGCACTGGTCAGCTGTTGTATTTGTGAAACTATAGGCAGTGGCTGATCTATTGGGACAGCAACCTGTGGTTCTGGTAGGACCACAGGCAGTGCCTGATCCACCACTGCACCCTGCTGTGGAACGGGTGCAGGGAGAGCAGGTGCCTCTGCAGGTGGCACGCTATTCTCAAATGGACGGACTGCTGCAACTGCAGCCAAAAACTCCATATCCTCTTTTAAGAATGAGGGGTATATTTGTTTAGGTGATCCCCTGTTTGGCTGCGGTACATAAGGTGGAGGTGGCGGGTCACAGGGAGCTGGGGCAAGAGCTAGTGCACATGGAACTAGGGATGGGAAACCTGATTTAAGTCTCTTCTCACAAGCATGTAACCCCGGGGCTTCCTTGTCCCTTGGGTTTGGACTTTTCTTTCTTATTTTCTTATCCGCTTATACCAGTAGGGGGCATACAATAACCAATTTTCCCCGCCTTTCCTCATATATTCCTTATCCCATTGGGGGTCTCCTGTATAATATGGGAAGGCTTCCCTATCTCCCAAGCAAAGGCCCTTAATCATTTCCATTGGAAAAAGTATCATTTTCGCCCTGTCAGGGAAACGGGTTACTACTCCTCATGGTTTCAGCCCATCCCGTCAGATTATCTACCCAAGGGTTAATATACACATAATCAGTTCCACATATTCTGGCTACATAACATTTACATGTCTCTCCTACACAGGGGCGGATCCAGGGGGGGGCAACGGGGCAATTGCCACCCCCGAGAAATTTGTTGCGGGCCGGGCAGGTGAGAGAGCGGGCGGATGAGGGATCGGGCGGCTCCCCGAGCGGGTGAGGGAGCGGGCGGCTCCCCGAGCGCGTGTGGGAGCGGGCGGCTCCCCGAGCGAACGCGGGAGCGGGCGGCTCCACGGGAGGACCGGGGGGCTTGGGCGGGTGAGAGCAGGCTAGGTGGTGTGAGTGGGGGCGGCTGGCCAATCAGCGAGCCGGTGTGCAGGGGAGCAGAGAGATGACATCATCTCTCACTGCCCCGCATCCCTGCAGTAACTTCTGCCCTCAATGTACAGGCAGTGTGGGCAGCAGAGAGAATACATTATCTCTCTGCTGCCTGATCTGAAAGGAGGCAAGCAAAACACCACCTTAGCAGCTATGTGACAATCCGCAAGGTGTCAGGTGATGTGGCAAGTGACAATCCTCAATGTGTGGCAAGTGACAATCTGCATCTGGTGGCAGGTGATGTGACAATCTGCAATGTGTGGCAGGTGACGTGGCAAGTGACAATGTGCAAGGTGTGGCAGGTGACGTGGCAAGTGACAATCCACATCTGGTGGCAGGTGACGTGGTAAGTGACAATCCGCAACATGTGGCAGGTGACAATCTGCATGTGGTGACAGGCAAGTGGCAATCCGCAATGTGTGGCAGGTGACGTGGCAAGTGACAATCCGCATCTGGTGGCAGGTGACGCAGCAAATGACAATCCGCAATGTGTGGCCGGTGACGTGGCAAGTGACAATCTGCATCTGGTGGCAGGTGACGTGGCAAGTGACAATCCGCAATGTGTGGCCAGTAACGTGGCAAGTGACAATCTGCAACGTGTGGCAGGTGACGTGGCAAGTGACAATCCACAACATGTGGCAGGTGACAATCCGCATCTGGTGGCAGGCAAGTGACAATCTGCAACATGTGGCAGGTGACGTGGCAAGTGATAATCCGCAATGTGTGCCAGGCGACGGTGGCAAGTGACACGCTCAGGGCTCCCACTGATTCTGCATTATGGTGAGTTGAACCATTAAATTTTATATTACAATATATTAATAGAAATAACAACCATGGTGCTGGGATAATTGAAGCACCAACACCAGCCATTTGCTCGATAAATTGCCCACAAAAAAGTCCCGAGACTAGACTCTGAATCCGCCCCTGCTCCTACATCTGGAGGGGGAATCTTCTTCCCTGAAAGCTGACCCATAATAATACAATGGTGGACGCCACCTCACCTCACAGCGTCTGACAAAATCCACACAATACACGTACAAATTATTTTATTTTATATCTTATTTTATCTTCTAAGCGATAGAAAAGGTAAGCAAAGAGGTTGGGTTTTTCTGGCACACTCTATCAGATATCTTTATCAAACTTATTACAGTACTGTATTATATTACTTTGGGCTTCTCAGAACCCCTTGGAACTTTGGAACAATCTCAGAGTTCCTTACACTGCCGTTACCCGAACTGACTTTTACCAAGGTTCTTACATTTATATAAATGTTTTTAACACTACACCTTCTGTTAATCCCATATGGGGAAACGCTCTTTTAAACTAATAGTCACGGTAAGAGAAATAATAATAAATTAAATCAGACTCAACGGACTTAGGTAATGATGACCGCCGCACTTCTGACACCAACTGATGGGGTGTAGGGATGTTTTAGGAGCAAATGAACCCTCGTATGATATCCTGCCTAGAGTGTTCCTTCAAACCCAATCAGGCCTGGAGACCACTTTGATAAGAAGTTATGACACGCAGTGAATACATGCAGTTCTCAAAATGGTCTGCCGGTTTATTTCCGTGTTTCCACTTATATAATGAGAATGACATCACAACAAAAATCCAACCCTTTCATTAATATATGGTAAAGATACAGACATACAGGATGTTTTAAAACAAGCAAAAATAGAATATTAATAACCCATATAGAAACTAACAACAGGAAAAGGCTTCATACATCATTTCAGGGAAATCAAACCATTTATAAGAAATTGAAACGTAACTTCTCATAAACGTCACATATACATATTATTCTAAAATGGATACACATTTTTACAGGTAGTGTATAGCTAAAATGGTGGACAGCAAGCTAAAATATCCCTCCAGTGAGGCAGGGTGGGGAGGGAGGTAATTAAAACCAGGGTATAGGGTAGCATGGAGGGACAGTCACCAAATGTGTAATAGTACCCCTTAGCACGAATAAAAACATATCCTTGAAAGAGGAGTACAGTGGGGGCCTCCCACAGCTGTTCACATGGATGCTAATGAAGGTGCATATATGGAGCTTTAAAAATAGGCTAAGGAAAAATGGGGCAAGGTCGAAAAAAAGGTGGGTGGAGGAAAGTGTGGGGTAGGACAACTATAAACATAACACAAATGTGAGACCAGTGTTCAGAACCATTCCATGTTATATAGATACATAGTTATTCTTGTTGAAAAAATTATTTCCTTATCCCCCAAGAGGCAATCAGATCTTCCCTGGATGAGATAAATTCCAGACAGATAAACTGTAATTGGCTGTGCTGAGCGTTAGAAGGGAATCTCAAGAGAGCAACACATACATCACAAATGTGAAACCTATTGTGTACCTGTGTCACAAACCATGAAAACAGACCAAGACAGAAGTACAGTTAAATCACACTTGTTTAATAATACAAGTAAAAGAACAAACGTAGTCAAAACATAGCCAAAGTTCAGTAACCGGATAGTCAGCCAAGCCAGAAGTCAGGGATCAATGTAGTGGAACAGCAAGCAGGATCTGGAGCCAGAAGGGGTGTCAGCAAAGCCAGTCTTTAAACAGGAATGCAGGAGATGTTTCTTGTGATGTTGACCAAGACGAAGGCAGAGCTCCTCTGGACTGGATGGCTTAAGTAGGCAAGACTGATGAGCAGGATATGATCAACAGCTGAGTAACTGTGGAGAGAGATAGGAGCTGGCAATTAGCCGACAGCTGAGCGGCCAGCTCAGAGAAGGAAGGGCTGAGCTCAGCCCTAACAACCTGTTTTAAAAATATATCCTGCCACCCCAGGGGGATCATGCCTCACCATCCATCTAAAAGCTCCAGAAAAGCTCCTCAGGGTTGCCTTGCACTCCCAGGGAATAGCCTGTGCCTAACAAAAAAGAAGAAAGTCAAAACATGGTAACATAACAAAATTAAAACCAATGTCCTAGTAAAACTGCAAAATACAATCTAGGCAGCAAGGTAGGTCATATTATCCAGCTTCTAGATCCAAGGAGGAAAAACAAGTGGGACATGTGCTATTACTGAAGAAACAGAGAACCATGGGATCCCCAATACCTCATACCCCTAAGCATGCCAGGTCAGGTGACCATGTCTGGCATGGTCTGTAGAGGTCATATGAGTAGACCATAAAAAGATAAAATGGCCAATGTCAGGTGTAGGTGAGGGGTAGGGGAATTTCCCTAGAAGTGGCCCTCTTCAGTCCATAGCTCAGTATACAAGACTCTGTATGTGCCTCAAAACAAACATAGGAGTAACTTAAGAATAATGGGGTGTACCCCAGGTTCAGTGTTCCAGAATGTTATGAGTCCAGAGGCTCACTCTCCCCAGAGAGGATAAGGATAAAATGAAACCCAGGGTATAATCAGGGAATGGTTAGGCCATCATCCCAAAATTAATTATAAATGTGTAAGGAAGAAAGAAAAAGAACCCTCTAGGGATTTCTAGGCCCATGTGGTTAGAACCAAAAATGGAAAATAGGTGAAGGGTTAATGTGTGGGTGTGGCGCTGTCCTAATTCATAGAAATACTTGGTAAATCGTGTGTAGCCAAATCCCATATGTAAA